>NC_052534.1:99738073-100338073 GCF_016699485.2 Gallus gallus
GCTGTGCACATTGGTATAGAGGCACTTCAGCTTGGCTACTGGCCTCATTACCTTCTTGGAGGAGCTCTCCCTAATACCGCCAGGACAAGCCCAGGGTTTTCCCCTACTGCCTCCCAAGCTGACTTCACTCTCACACGCTTCTCTGTCACCCAGTACACCCCCTTCCTCCACTAGAAAGCCCTGCTAATCAACCCAGCCAGCCTGCTCCCAAGAATATTTGTGGCCATTCTAGTCAGCCAGTTCCTATCTGCCATCAGCATTCCTCTTTTCTCAAGGCGGTGTCCCAAACCATAGTACCCAAAGCCCTGAGCATGACACCATTCGCAAAGCCATTCATTCAGCGTGTCCCCCCTCCTCCTTTTGTCCAAATCCCAGTTACCAACTGAGAGCACAGAGGAGAACACAGCTTGCACTCCCGATCCCTTCAGCAGATTTCCCAGTGCCCTGAAGTCCCTTTTGAACATCTGAGAACTTTTACATAGCTCTTTATTTCCACTGTGGAAAACCAGTAATGGATAATCAGAGGCTTGTTGCTAGGAGCATCACTCGCCTGGTCATCTCTCACCCGGGCTTCAGGTAGGCAACACACCTGCCTGTGCAACAAGTCTGGGAGGCATACTAGACCCTCAGATCTCCTCAAAAGGGAGTCCCCTTCGATTACAGCCCTTCTTTTTTCCTGACTGACGTTGCAGTCATACAGGAAGTAGTCTCACTAGCCTTGGGCAACCTCACCTGCATGGATGGACCTTCACCCACATCCACACCTCCCAGTCCCTCCAGCTCCAGAACCTTAAACCTGTTATGTAAGGGCACCTGGGAGAGGGGGACAGGATGAGAGGCAGTCCCCTCGCTGCCCCAGACAGGGACTTGTTTCCATCCCTCGCTGTCTCTGAGCTCACCCTCTCCCACCTGACTGGGAGACAGCAGACGATCGCCCACTGCCTGAAGAGCATCGCCCCGGTGCGCTTCCTGCAGGGATGGCTGAGCATGACTCCACCAATCAATCTCCCTCTCACAATCCCAGATGCTCCTCAACCTTTTGACTTCCTCCTTTAGCTCTACCACCAGGCTGAGCAGATCATCCACCTGCTCCCAGCGCACAGAGGCGGTACCCCTGCTGCCCTCCTGTAGCAGGGACAAGACCAGGCATTTTCTGCAGCCTGAACCGCGACATGGACATACGTGCTTTAGCAGCTGCTCGTGGCCACGTGGAGACCGTGGTTGCTCCCAGGTGTGTCCAGAGAGCAACGTCCTGTTAAGTGACCCGTTAAGGGCTAAGCCTCGTCGTACACAGCAAGGCGCCGTACCCTGCACTCCGTGCTAGCCCTGCCCACGCCACGGTTGCCCGTCCCCTTCACCGCGCCCTCTGGGCTCTGCCTTTATTCGGACGGAGAGGGGGGTGCCGCCGACACTCCTCGCTCCGCCCATACGAGCTTCTGATCACAGCAGGCATGGGGGGACCTCAGGCACACACTGGGTTGCTCTCCACCTCAGCAGCACAGCCTGTCAGCTCCTCTAAGGCAGCAGGACAGTCGTGAGGTGCTCAGGAGTCCTTGATCAAAGCATGCCGTCATCCCCTTCTACCACAGGGCAATCATGGAGGTGTCAGAGGACACCAATGAGCCACTCACTTCCGACAAGGCAGTGGGAACCAGATCATCACCAGAGATCTCTCTGTCCTCTCGGAGTGACAGCTCCCTCACTTCCACTGAGGCAGCAGAAAAGTGCCGCTCTTCGAGGGCATCTCTTCATCTGAGGAGGAACATGTCCCACACTTCCAACATGGCAGTGGAAGCCAGCAGCGCCTCAGAGGTCTCCCTGTCCTCTAGGAGCTATCAATCCCTCACTCCCTCTGAGGCAGTGGGAGCTGGGTGCTCTTCAGGGGCCTCTCTGTCCTCCTGGAGCGACAACTCCCTTGCTGCCGTTGCAGCAACAGCACCTGACTGCTCTTGGACAGCCCCTCTGCCCCCGCCCAGGGAAAGCTCCGGCACTTCTCTCAAAGCAGATGAAGGCAGCTGCATTTCACAGCTGAGCCTCAGCACTCCTCTGCATGGAGCAGATTTGGGTCATGCTGCCATGCCTCAGTCGGACCTCACGCTTTCCGAAGCACTTGAGCCCCAAAACGTCCAGGAGACCTCGGACTGTGTCATCCCCAAAGGGAAACCAGAGGAGGAAGCGGGCCTGCCAAGACATGGACAAGAGACTGTGCAGGAAAGCTCGGCTCCTCAGGTGCGTCAGCGACCATCAGAGCCCCATGTGGAGGTGGTGTCCAGGGTGCGGAAGCCGCTGAAGCTGGATGAGGCCGTGAAAAGGCAGCTGGAGCGGCACATGGTAAAAATGCAGATACAGCGGTGCTTCGGGCTACCCAAGAAGGTTCTGGCCTCCTACAAGAAGCTCCTCAGAGACCACCCAGGAGCTACAAGACTACCATCCTCCTCCACACAGGCACACTGTGCTGCCCTACCGCTCACCCTTCCAGCACTGGGACAGGCACGCTCGCACCAGGAAGAGGGCAGTGCAGCCCCCTGGCCCGCAGCAAGAGTCCACAGCCCCTGTGGAAACACGCACACGAGGAACACAGACGCCTGCCCACTCTCTGTCAGCAGCTTTTGTGATTGTGGCAGAAGAGGTGCCTCGTGAAGATCTGGAGACACCCCAGCTGAAAAGGACACGTAGGGGAACAGCTGCAAGCAGCAGCTCAGCCAGAAAGAAGACCCAGCCTGGCAGCTGCAGAAAGGAGCAGGGCCCTGTGACACAAGGGCGTGATCCCGGTCCCTCCTTTTCCATCCAGGAAGAGCAGACAGTGTCACAGAGTGAGGGAGCTCCTCAGGAGAAGGCAGGACAGGAGGATGAGACCACCACCGTGCCCAGCGGGGGCAACATGGGGGTCCAGGAGCTGTCACAAGGCAGGACAACTCCTTCTGGAAATGTATGTACACAAACAGAAGACTCTTGGAGTAAGGACACTCCTGTAGCTGTGCCACCAGCTCCAAACCCTGCAGGGACCAACTCGGAAGAGATGCCCAGCTTGGATGAGACACTCAAAGCTCTTATAGACTCCTACAGGACCAGCACAATGACTGAAAACCAGCAGAACCAGCTGCTGGCTTCCTGGTTGGAGCAGTCCCAGGAGAATGTGGGGCACTCAAGTTCAGAGCCAGCAGCACAGCATCCCATTACCACACTGTGCGGAGCACAGACAGCAATGCAGAACGGTAGGGGACCCAGGCAGAACGGAGTCAGGCCCAGGAGGCTCTGCCCCAAGTGCAGCAAAGCCGCACGGCACAGGGCACATGGCAGTGAAGGCACCCGGACTTCAGCTCCAGGCACAGGAGGAGATGAGGCAGTGGGAGAGAAGCATCTATCTGGGGAAGGGGCCACAAGGGAGCAAGGCCAGAATCAGACTGCTGATGCTGCCCGGCAGCCAAAGGGGGTCCGTGTCTACAAATACATGGTATGGATCACTAGAGTGGAGCAGAGGACGCTTCTGTTTGAGCAGGCCCCTACCAGGACCCCACCATCACAAGCACAGCGGCTGCCCAAACGTGAATCAGCCACAGACAGGAGCCCAGTGCCAGAGAAACCATCTCTGCCAAGCTGCTCCTATGTTTGTCTCATCCCCATCCTCCTTTGCCTACAGAGGACATACCATGGACATACGTGCTTTAGCAGCTGCTCGTGGCCCTGTGGAGACCGTGGTCGTACGCGGGTGTGTCTGGAGAGCAACGTCCTGTTAAGTGACCCGTTAAGGGCTAAGCCTCCTCTACACAGCAAGGCGCCGTAACCTGAGCTCTCTGCTCCCCCCACCAACTGCCGCGCCGCGCCGCCCGTCCCCTTCACCGCGCCCTCTGGGCTCTGCCTTTATTCGCACGGAGAGGGGGTGCCGCCGACACTCCTCGCTCCACCCACACGCGTGAGAGTGGCCGCGCTGCCTGGGCCGGAGGGGGTTGCCTCGCTTTCCTTCAGCTTCTTAGAACTTTCTAGGCGCGGTTGTGGCCACAACTTGGACTGTCTAAGAACAGTCCTGCGTCGTGACGCTCTGCTACCAGGCTGATCCGCTCGGGGTTTGTCCGGAAATGGCGGACGCAGGCATTTTTAAAACTCCCGCCGACACTCCTCGCTCCGCCCACACGCGTCGGAGCGGCCGCGCTGCCTGGGCTGGAGGGGTTTGCCTCACTTCAGCTTCTTAGAACTTTCTAGGCGCGGCTGCGGCCGGGATTGTACCTTTTAAGTACAGTCTTTTGTCGTGGGCCTGTGCTTTGAAACTGAACTGCTAGGAGTTTTGCATGGTGAAATCCGCAGACATAGAGTACAAGGGGCAATGCCATTGCAGAAGCAATGGATTTACCACCGAGGCGCAGCAGAGCCTGACGGTGCTGCCCACCCCTCCTGAGCTTCTGATCACAGCAGGCATGGGGGGACCTCAGGCACACACTGGGTTGCTCTCCACCTCAGCAGCACAGCCTGTCAGCTCCTCTAAGGCAGCAGGACAGTCGTGAGGTGCTCAGGAGTCCTTGATCAAAGCATGCCGTCATCCCCTTCTACCACAGGGCAATCATGGAGGTGTCAGAGGACACCAATGAGCCACTCACTTCCGACAAGGCAGTGGGAACCAGATCATCACCAGAGATCTCTCTGTCCTCTCGGAGTGACAGCTCCCTCACTTCCACTGAGGCAGCAGAAAAGTGCCGCTCTTCGAGGGCATCTCTTCATCTGAGGAGGAACATGTCCCACACTTCCAACATGGCAGTGGAAGCCAGCAGCGCCTCAGAGGTCTCCCTGTCCTCTAGGAGCTATCAATCCCTCACTCCCTCTGAGGCAGTGGGAGCTGGGTGCTCTTCAGGGGCCTCTCTGTCCTCCTGGAGCGACAACTCCCTTGCTGCCGTTGCAGCAACAGCACCTGACTGCTCTTGGACAGCCCCTCTGCCCCCGCCCAGGGAAAGCTCCGGCACTTCTCTCAAAGCAGATGAAGGCAGCTGCATTTCACAGCTGAGCCTCAGCACTCCTCTGCATGGAGCAGATTTGGGTCATGCTGCCATGCCTCAGTCGGACCTCACGCTTTCCGAAGCACTTGAGCCCCAAAACGTCCAGGAGACCTCGGACTGTGTCATCCCCAAAGGGAAACCAGAGGAGGAAGCGGGCCTGCCAAGACATGGACAAGAGACTGTGCAGGAAAGCTCGGCTCCTCAGGTGCGTCAGCGACCATCAGAGCCCCATGTGGAGGTGGTGTCCAGGGTGCGGAAGCCGCTGAAGCTGGATGAGGCCGTGAAAAGGCAGCTGGAGCGGCACATGGTAAAAATGCAGATACAGCGGTGCTTCGGGCTACCCAAGAAGGTTCTGGCCTCCTACAAGAAGCTCTCAGAGACCACCCAGGAGCTACAAGACTACCATCCTCCTCCACACAGGCACACTGTGCTGCCCTACCGCTCACCCTTCCAGCACTGGGACAGGCACGCTCGCACCAGGAAGAGGGCAGTGCAGCCCCCTGGCCCGCAGCAAGAGTCCACAGCCCCTGTGGAAACACGCACACGAGGAACACAGACGCCTGCCCACTCTCTGTCAGCAGCTTTTGTGATTGTGGCAGAAGAGGTGCCTCGTGAAGATCTGGAGACACCCCAGCTGAAAAGGACACGCAGGGGAACAGCTGCAAGCAGCAGCTCAGCCAGAAAGAAGACCCAGCCTGGCAGCTGCAGAAAGGAGCAGGGCCCTGTGACACAAGGGCGTGATCCCGGTCCCTCCTTTTCCATCCAGGAAGAGCAGACAGTGTCACAGAGTGAGGGAGCTCCTCAGGAGAAGGCAGGACAGGAGGATGAGACCACCACCGTGCCCAGCGGGGGCAACATGGGGGTCCAGGAGCTGTCACAAGGCAGGACAACTCCTTCTGGAAATGTATGTACACAAACAGAAGACTCTTGGAGTAAGGACACTCCTGTAGCTGTGCCACCAGCTCCAAACCCTGCAGGGACCAACTCGGAAGAGATGCCCAGCTTGGATGAGACACTCAAAGCTCTTATAGACTCTTACAGGACCAGCACAATGACTGAAAACCAGCAGAACCAGCTGCTGGCTTCCTGGTTGGAGCAGTCCCAGGACAATGTGGGGCACTCAAGTTCAGAGCCAGCAGCACAGCATCCCATTACCACACTGTGCGGAGCACAGACAGCAATGCAGAACGGTAGGGGACCCAGGCAGAACGGAGTCAGGCCCAGGAGGCTCTGCCCCAAGTGCAGCAAAGCCGCACGGCACAGGGCACATGGCAGTGAAGGCACCCGGACTTCAGCTCCAGGCACAGGAGGAGATGAGGCAGTGGGAGAGAAGCATCTATCTGGGGAAGGGGCCACAAGGGAGCAAGGCCAGAATCAGACTGCTGATGCTGCCCGGCAGCCAAAGGGGGTCCGTGTCTACAAATACATGGTATGGATCACTAGAGTGGAGCAGAGGACGCTTCTGTTTGAGCAGGCCCCTACCAGGACCCCACCATCACAAGCACAGCGGCTGCCCAAACGTGAATCAGCCACAGACAGGAGCCCAGTGCCAGAGAAACCATCTCTGCCAAGCTGCTCCTACGTTTGTCTCATCCCCATCCTCCTTTGCCTACAGAGGGCATGGGTCAAGCTCCTGGGTGCAGGCAAAGCCCTATATTCCAAAATCAGGAAGAAGTGAAGTGAGGAGTCCCAAGGAAGAAGACCAACCGTGGACAGCCAAGCCTTGCCTTGGGATAAGGACATAACTCACAACTCCTGGGGAAAGGCTGCAACCATCTCAGGAGGCAGTAGGGAAGGACTTTGTGGTATTTGGGGCTGAGACTTTCTCAACAGGAGCAACAGGCAACATCAAGACTTGGTGTTGGACACCCATGGAGACAGCAAGGGACTGAATCAGAGTGGGAGGAGCCCCGGGCACGTGGGGATGCCAGCTCAAGTTGATCATGGTGAGCCAGTGCATCTGCTCTTTGTTCAAAGTCCTCTTTGAACTTGGAGGTTCAAAGAGCTGCTACACGCTCTTTGACTCAGGCCCAGCCCCAGCCCTATGTGACTTTACTCTTCTGCTTGATTTCCAGGGGCAGCACCACCCAGTCAGGGACATGGACCCAGCGAGCAGCAGATCCCTGCCAGGACCACCAAGGAACAGGAGCTCTCCCAGTAAAAAATTAAATAAACAAATACCTCTTAAAATGTGTTCATGGATATCTCATCCTTCCTGCAGAGGAG
The DNA here is from genome assembly GCF_016699485.2 of Gallus gallus. Taxonomy (NCBI): domain Eukaryota; kingdom Metazoa; phylum Chordata; class Aves; order Galliformes; family Phasianidae; genus Gallus; species Gallus gallus. The sequence continues at coordinate 99,745,285 of NC_052534.1, forward strand.
CACAATTGCCTGCTCACTGCTTGCATCTCCCAGCAGGGGCACGGTGGGCAGCTCTGCTGGTGCCTTATGGGGGAGAGGAGACAACTAGGTTGGCCCTCCAGGTGCCTGAGAGCAAGCAAGCCACACGAGGCTTTTAGAGGCAGCAAGGACTGTCCAGCTTTCTGGAGGTCTTTGCATACTACAGCTAAGTTTTAGGTGTGGGAACAGAGTGGGCCCTTTAGAACAAGTGGCAGAGACAAATGAGGGTGGGAGTCAGCCATGGGACAGAGACAGCCACGCCTGTTCTTTTGCTTGTGGGCAGTGACCCTTGGAATAACAGACAGATGCATCTGCGGGCACCACCTCTCCTTCTTGCTCTGGGACGGGATGTATCTATCTCCCCCAGAACCCCTGCCTCTCCCTTTCAAGGGCAGTAAGGATTGTGCCAAAGTGGTGACCTGAGGGCCCTGGGAGGCTGGCAGGATCCCAGTCCTGTGCTCTGGGGCTCACATGGAGCTCTACCTGCACAACTATGTCCTAGGATGAGAAGGTGGTCAAGGAGGAGGAGATGAACAGAATCCCTAAGTAGGCAGGGCAGTGATGGCCTTTGCCGGTCCTACTGCTTCTCATTACTCATAGAATCATAGAATGGCCCGGGTTGAAAAGGACCTCAAAGATCATCTAGTTTCAACCCCTCTGCTATGTGCAGGTTTGCCCACCACCAGACCAGGCTGCCCAGAGCCACATCCAGCCTGGCCTTGAATGCCTCCAGGGAAGGGGCACCCACAACCTCCTTGGGCAACCTGTTCCAGTGCGTCACCACCCTCTGGGTGAAAAACTTCCTCCTAGGATCTAACCTAAACCTCCCCTGTCTCAGTTTAAAACCATTCCCCCTTGTCCCATCATTATCTACCCTCGTGAACAGCTATTCCCCCTCCTGTTTATATGCAACCTTCAAGTACTGGAAGGCCACAATGAGGTGTCCCCTGAGCCTTCTCTTCTCCAAGCTAAACAAGCCCAGTTCCCTCAACCTTTCCTCATATGAGACGTGCTCCAGCCCTCTGATCATCTTAGTGGCCCTCTTCTGGACCCGTTCCAAGAGTTTCACATCTTTCTTGTACTGGGGGCTCCAGGCCTAGACACAACACTCCAGATGGGGCCTCACTAGAGTTGAGTAGAGTGGGACAATCACCTCCCTCTCCCTGCTGGCCACTCCTCTTTTAATGTAGCCCAGAACACAGCTGGCCTTCTGGGTTCCAAGTGCACACTGCTGGCTCATGTCCAGCTTCTCATTCACCAGGACCCCCAAGTCTTTTTCTGCAGGGCTGCTCACAAGGAGATCTTCCTCCAGTCTGTATAAATACCTGGGATTGCCCTGATCCGAGTGCAGCACCCTGCACTTGGCCTTGTTAAATCTCATTAGGTTAACATGGGCCCACTTCTCCAGCCTGTCCAGGTCCCTCTGGATGGATTCCCTTCCCTCCAATGCATTGACCGCACTGCTCAGCTTGGTGTCATCCGCAAACTTGCTGAGGGTGCACTCAGTGCCATTGTCTGTGTCATTGATGAAGATGCTGAAGAGCACTGGTCCCAAGACTGATCCCTGAGGGACACCACTTGTGACCAGCCTCCACCCTGACACAGAACCATTAATCTCAACCCTCTGGCTGCACCAGTCACCAGGGACTTCACTGGACAGCCATGATTTTTCAAATATGATGGAGAGCAGGTTGGCAACCACATGAGCCATCTCTCTCCGAATGCCAAGAGAGATATCGAGTCCATCCATGGACTTGTGTACATTCAATTGCATGAGGAGGTCTCAGACTTGTTCCACTGTTACAGTGGGATGGAATCCATTCCCCACACCCTCACCTAGAGGTTCAGGGTCCTTGATGACATGGGAAGCCTGATCACCAGTGAAGACTGAAGCAAAGCACTCACTGAGTACTTCAGCTTTTTCTATCTCTGAGGAAGTCAACTCTCCACTACCTTTTATCAGAGAAGGAACACTCTCCTTGGCCTGTCTCATCTTGCCTATGTACCCGTAGAATCCCTTCTTGTTATTTTTCATATCCCTCACCAAGTTCAGCTCCACCTGTGCCTTAGTTTTCCTAATCCTCTCTACACACCTGGACAACAGCCCTGTATTCCTCCCAGACTACACAACCTTGTTTCCACTTTCTGTACATTTCCCTCTTTTTCCTCAGTTTAAGCTGCAGGTCCTTGCTCACCCATGCTGCTCACCTGTCTCCCCTGCTCAACTACTGCCGGGGGACAGAGAGCCTCCGCGCTCTCAGAAAGGTGTCCCTAAAAAGCTGCCAGCTCTGTTCAGTATCTATGCCCTTAAGGACAGTTTCCCAGGGGATCCCATCCAGCAATTCCTTGAGCTCCCATAAGTTGGCTCTCCTGAAGCTCAGGGTCCAGACTCTGCTTTTTGCCAGACCTGCACTCTCCAAGATCACAAGCTGCACCAGGGCATGGTCACTACAGCCCAGCTTGCTTCCAATCTTAACCTCTCTCATGCTCTCCTCTGCATTGGTGAGCACAAGGTCCAGTAAGGCTTCACCTCGGGTCAGTCCATCTAATACCTGCACCAGGAACTTGCCCTCGACAGGCTCCAGGAATCTCCTGGATTGTCTGCCACCCGCTGTGCCACTATCCCAGCAGATTTCCAGGTGGTTGAAATCTCCCATCGGGACAACAGCCCATGAGCGCAACACTTCCTGCAGCTGAAGCAAGAAGGCCTCATATACAGGGCCCCCCCCGATCAGGTAGTCTGTAGCAGAACCCAACCACTAAATGCCCTTTACAGGACCGATCCTTGATTTTAACTCACAAGCTCTCAAACTCACAAGCTCTCAACCTGATCGTGGCTGTTCTGCAGACACAGCTCTTCACAATCTATCCTCTTCCTAACACAGAGGGCAACTCCCCTCCCCCTCCTAACCAGTCTATCCCTTCAGAAGCCTGTAGCCCTCAATAAGAGTGTCCCTGTCATGGGATTTGCCCCACCATGTTTCTATGGTAGCAACCAGGCCACAGTTTCTAACTCCTCCTGTTTATTTCCCATGCTGTGCACATTGGTATAGAGGCACTTCAGCTTGGCTACTGGCCTCATTACCTTCTTGGAGGAGCTCTCCCTAATACCGCCAGGACAAGCCCAGGGTTTTCCCCTACTGCCTCCCAAGCTGACTTCACTCTCACACGCTTCTCTGTCACCCAGTACACCCCCTTCCTCCACTAGAAAGCCCTGCTAATCAACCCAGCCAGCCTGCTCCCAAGAATATTTGTGGCCATTCTAGTCAGCCAGTTCCTATCTGCCATCAGCATTCCTCTTTTCTCAAGGCGGTGTCCCAAACCATAGTACCCAAAGCCCTGAGCATGACACCATTCGCAAAGCCATTCATTCAGCGTGTCCCCCCTCCTCCTTTTGTCCAAATCCCAGTTACCAACTGAGAGCACAGAGGAGAACACAGCTTGCACTCCCGATCCCTTCAGCAGATTTCCCAGTGCCCTGAAGTCCCTTTTGAACATCTGAGAACTTTTACATAGCTCTTTATTTCCACTGTGGAAAACCAGTAATGGATAATCAGAGGCTTGTTGCTAGGAGCATCACTCGCCTGGTCATCTCTCACCCGGGCTTCAGGTAGGCAACACACCTGCCTGTGCAACAAGTCTGGGAGGCATACTAGACCCTCAGATCTCCTCAAAAGGGAGTCCCCTTCGATTACAGCCCTTCTTTTTTCCTGACTGACGTTGCAGTCATACAGGAAGTAGTCTCACTAGCCTTGGGCAACCTCACCTGCATGGATGGACCTTCACCCACATCCACACCTCCCAGTCCCTCCAGCTCCAGAACCTTAAACCTGTTATGTAAGGGCACCTGGGAGAGGGGGACAGGATGAGAGGCAGTCCCCTCGCTGCCCCAGACAGGGACTTGTTTCCATCCCTCGCTGTCTCTGAGCTCACCCTCTCCCACCTGACTGGGAGACAGCAGACGATCGCCCACTGCCTGAAGAGCATCGCCCCGGTGCGCTTCCTGCAGGGATGGCTGAGCATGACTCCACCAATCAATCTCCCTCTCACAATCCCAGATGCTCCTCAACCTTTTGACTTCCTCCTTTAGCTCTACCACCAGGCTGAGCAGATCATCCACCTGCTCCCAGCGCACAGAGGCGGTACCCCTGCTGCCCTCCTGTAGCAGGGACAAGACCAGGCATTTTCTGCAGCCTGAACCGCGACATGGACATACGTGCTTTAGCAGCTGCTCGTGGCCACGTGGAGACCGTGGTTGCTCCCAGGTGTGTCCAGAGAGCAACGTCCTGTTAAGTGACCCGTTAAGGGCTAAGCCTCGTCGTACACAGCAAGGCGCCGTACCCTGCACTCCGTGCTAGCCCTGCCCACGCCACGGTTGCCCGTCCCCTTCACCGCGCCCTCTGGGCTCTGCCTTTATTCGGACGGAGAGGGGGTGCCGCCGACACTCCTCGCTCCGCCCATACGAGCTTCTGATCACAGCAGGCATGGGGGGACCTCAGGCACACACTGGGTTGCTCTCCACCTCAGCAGCACAGCCTGTCAGCTCCTCTAAGGCAGCAGGACAGTCGTGAGGTGCTCAGGAGTCCTTGATCAAAGCATGCCGTCATCCCCTTCTACCACAGGGCAATCATGGAGGTGTCAGAGGACACCAATGAGCCACTCACTTCCGACAAGGCAGTGGGAACCAGATCATCACCAGAGATCTCTCTGTCCTCTCGGAGTGACAGCTCCCTCACTTCCACTGAGGCAGCAGAAAAGTGCCGCTCTTCGAGGGCATCTCTTGATCTGAGGAGGAACATGTCCCACACTTCCAACATGGCAGTGGAAGCCAGCAGCGCCTCAGAGGTCTCCCTGTCCTCTAGGAGCTATCAATCCCTCACTCCCTCTGAGGCAGTGGGAGCTGGGTGCTCTTCAGGGGCCTCTCTGTCCTCCTGGAGCGACAACTCCCTTGCTGCCGTTGCAGCAACAGCACCTGACTGCTCTTGGACAGCCCCTCTGCCCCCGCCCAGGGAAAGCTCCGGCACTTCTCTCAAAGCAGATGAAGGCAGCTGCATTTCACAGCTGAGCCTCAGCACTCCTCTGCATGGAGCAGATTTGGGTCATGCTGCCATGCCTCAGTCGGACCTCACGCTTTCCGAAGCACTTGAGCCCCAAAACGTCCAGGAGACCTCGGACTGTGTCATCCCCAAAGGGAAACCAGAGGAGGAAGCGGGCCTGCCAATACATGGACAAGAGACTGTGCAGGAAAGCTCGGCTCCTCAGGTGCGTCAGCGACCATCAGAGCCCCATGTGGAGGTGGTGTCCAGGGTGCGGAAGCCGCTGAAGCTGGATGAGGCCGTGAAAAGGCAGCTGGAGCGGCACATGGTAAAAATGCAGATACAGCGGTGCTTCGGGCTACCCAAGAAGGTTCTGGCCTCCTACAAGAAGCTCTCAGAGACCACCCAGGAGCTACAAGACTACCATCCTCCTCCACACAGGCACACTGTGCTGCCCTACCGCTCACCCTTCCAGCACTGGGACAGGCACGCTCGCACCAGGAAGAGGGCAGTGCAGCCCCCTGGCCCGCAGCAAGAGTCCACAGCCCCTGTGGAAACACGCACATGAGGAACACAGATGCCTGCCCACTCTCTGTCAGCAGCTTTTGTGATTGTGGCAGAAGAGGTGCCTCGTGAAGATCTGGAGACACCCCAGCTGAAAAGGACACGTAGGGGAACAGCTGCAAGCAGCAGCTCAGCCAGAAAGAAGACCCAGCCTGGCAGCTGCAGAAAGGAGCAGGGCCCTGTGACACAAGGGCGTGATCCCGGTCCCTCCTTTTCCATCCAGGAAGAGCAGACAGTGTCACAGAGTGAGGGAGCTCCTCAGGAGAAGGCAGGACAGGAGGATGAGACCACCACCGTGCCCAGCGGGGGCAACATGGGGGTCCAGGAGCTGTCACAAGGCAGGACAACTCCTTCTGGAAATGTATGTACACAAACAGAAGACTCTTGGAGTAAGGACACTCCTGTAGCTGTGCCACCAGCTCCAAACCCTGCAGGGACCAACTCGGAAGAGATGCCCAGCTTGGATGAGACACTCAAAGCTCTTATGGACTCTTACAGGACCAGCACAATGACTGAAAACCAGCAGAACCAGCTGCTGGCTTCCTGGTTGGAGCAGTCCCAGGACAATGTGGGGCACTCAAGTTCAGAGCCAGCAGCACAGCATCCCATTACCACACTGTGCGGAGCACAGACAGCAATGCAGAACGGTAGGGGACCCAGGCAGAACGGAGTCAGGCCCAGGAGGCTCTGCCCCAAGTGCAGCAAAGCCGCACGGCACAGGGCACATGGCAGTGAAGGCACCCGGACTTCAGCTCCAGGCACAGGAGGAGATGAGGCAGTGGGAGAGAAGCATCTATCTGGGGAAGGGGCCACAAGGGAGCAAGGCCAGAATCAGACTGCTGATGCTGCCCGGCAGCCAAAGGGGGTCCATGTCTACAAATACATGGTATGGATCACTAGAGTGGAGCAGAGGACGCTTCTGTTTGAGCAGGCCCCTACCAGGACCCCAACATCACAAGCACAGCGGCTGCCCAAACGTGAATCAGCCACAGACAGGAGCCCAGTGCCAGAGAAACCATCTCTGCCAAGCTGCTCCTACGTTTGTCTCATCCCCATCCTCCTTTGCCTACAGAGGGCATGGGTCAAGCTCCTGGGTGCAGGCAAAGCCCTATATTCCAAAATCAGGAAGAAGTGAAGTGAGGAGTCCCAAGGAAGAAGACCAACCGTGGACAGCCAAGCCTTGCCTTGGGATAAGGACATAACTCACAACTCCTGGGGAAAGGCTGCAACCATCTCAGGAGGCAGTAGGGAAGGACTTTGTGGTATTTGGGGCTGAGACTTTCTCAACAGGAGCAACAGGCAACATCAAGACTTGGTGTCGGACACCCATGGAGACAGCAAGGGACTGAATCAGAGTGGGAGGAGCCCCGGGCACGTGGGGATGCCAGCTCAAGTTGATCATGGTGAGCCAGTGCATCTGCTCTTTGTTCAAAGTCCTCTTTGAACTTGGAGGTTCAAAGAGCTGCTACACGCTCTTTGACTCAGGCCCAGCCCCAGCCCTATGTGACTTTACTCTTCTGCTTGATTTCCAGGGGCAGCACCACCCAGTCAGGGACATGGACCCAGCGAGCAGCAGATCCCTGCCAGGACCACCAAGGAACAGGAGCTCTCCCAGTAAAAAATTAAATAAACAAATACCTCTTAAAATGTGTTCATGGATATCTCATCCTTCCTGCAGAGGAGCACAATTGCCTGCTCACTGCTTGCATCTCCCAGCAGGGGCACGGTGGGCAGCTCTGCTGGTGCCTTATGGGGGAGAGGAGACAACTAGGTTGGCCCTCCAGGTGCCTGAGAGCAAGCAAGCCACACGAGGCTTTTAGAGGCAGCAAGGACTGTCCAGCTTTCTGGAGGTCTTTGCATACTACAGCTAAGTTTTAGGTGTGGGAACAGAGTGGGCCCTTTAGAACAAGTGGCAGAGACAAATGAGGGTGGGAGTCAGCCATGGGACAGAGACAGCCACGCCTGTTCTTTTGCTTGTGGGCAGTGACCCTTGGAATAACAGACAGATGCATCTGCGGGCACCACCTCTCCTTCTTGCTCTGGGACGGGATGTATCTATCTCCCCCAGAACCCCTGCCTCTCCCTTTCAAGGGCAGTAAGGATTGTGCCAAAGTGGTGACCTGAGGGCCCTGGGAGGCTGGCAGGATCCCAGTCCTGTGCTCTGGGGCTCACATGGAGCTCTACCTGCACAACTATGTCCTAGGATGAGAAGGTGGTCAAGGAGGAGGAGATGAACAGAATCCCTAAGTAGGCAGGGCAGTGATGGCCTTTGCCGGTCCTACTGCTTCTCATTACTCATAGAATCATAGAATGGCCCGGGTTGAAAAGGACCTCAAAGATCATCTAGTTTCAACCCCTCTGCTATGTGCAGGTTTGCCCACCACCAGACCAGGCTGCCCAGAGCCACATCCAGCCTGGCCTTGAATGCCTCCAGGGAAGGGGCACCCACAACCTCCTTGGGCAACCTGTTCCAGTGCGTCACCACCCTCTGGGTGAAAAACTTCCTCCTAGGATCTAACCTAAACCTCCCCTGTCTCAGTTTAAAACCATTCCCCCTTGTCCCATCATTATCTACCCTCGTGAACAGCTATTCCCCCTCCTGTTTATATGCAACCTTCAAGTACTGGAAGGCCACAATGAGGTGTCCCCTGAGCCTTCTCTTCTCCAAGCTAAACAAGCCCAGTTCCCTCAACCTTTCCTCATATGAGACGTGCTCCAGCCCTCTGATCATCTTAGTGGCCCTCTTCTGGACCCGTTCCAAGAGTTTCACATCTTTCTTGTACTGGGGGCTCCAGGCCTAGACACAACACTCCAGATGGGGCCTCACTAGAGTTGAGTAGAGTGGGACAATCACCTCCCTCTCCCTGCTGGCCACTCCTCTTTTAATGTAGCCCAGAACACAGCTGGCCTTCTGGGTTCCAAGTGCACACTGCTGGCTCATGTCCAGCTTCTCATTCACCAGGACCCCCAAGTCTTTTTCTGCAGGGCTGCTCACAAGGAGATCTTCCTCCAGTCTGTATAAATACCCGGGATTGCCCTGATCCGAGTGCAGCACCCTGCACTTGGCCTTGTTAAATCTCATTAGGTTAACATGGGCCCACTTCTCCAGCCTGTCCAGGTCCCTCTGGATGGATTCCCTTCCCTCCAATGCATTGACCGCACTGCTCAGCTTGGTGTCATCCGCAAACTTGCTGAGGGTGCACTCAGTGCCATTGTCTGTGTCATTGATGAAGATGCTGAAGAGCACTGGTCCCAAGACTGATCCCTGAGGGACACCACTTGTGACCAGCCTCCACCCTGACACAGAACCATTAATCTCAACCCTCTGGCTGCACCAGTCACCAGGGACTTCACTGGACAGCCATGATTTTTCAAATATGATGGAGAGTAGGTTGGCAACCACATGAGCCATCTCCCTCCGAATGCCAAGAGAGATATCCAGTCCATCCATGGACTTGTGTACATTCAATTGCATGAGGAGGTCTCAGACTTGTTCCACTGTTACAGTGGGATGGAATCCATTCCCCACACCCTCACCTAGAGGTTCAGGGTCCTTGATGACATGGGAAGCCTGATCACCAGTGAAGACTGAAGCAAAGCACTCACTGAGTACTTCAGCTTTTTCTATCTCTGAGGAAGTCAACTCTCCACTACCTTTTATCAGAGAAGGAACACTCTCCTTGGCCTGTCTCATCTTGCCTATGTACCCGTAGAATCCCTTCTTGTTATTTTTCATATCCCTCACCAAGTTCAGCTCCACCTGTGCCTTAGTTTTCCTAATCCTCTCTACACACCTGGACAACAGCCCTGTATTCCTCCCAGACTACACAACCTTGTTTCCACTTTCTGTACATTTCCCTCTTTTTCCTCAGTTTAAGCTGCAGGTCCTTGCTCACCCATGCTGCTCACCTGTCTCCCCTGCTCAACTACTGCCGGGGGACAGAGAGCCTCCGCGCTCTCAGAAAGGTGTCCCTAAAAAGCTGCCAGCTCTGTTCAGTATCTATGCCCTTAAGGACAGTTTCCCAGGGGATCCCATCCAGCAATTCCTTGAGCTCCCATAAGTTGGCTCTCCTGAAGCTCAGGGTCCAGACTCTGCTTTTTGCCAGACCTGCACTCTCCAAGATCACAAGCTGCACCAGGGCATGGTCACTACAGCCCAGCTTGCTTCCAATCTTAACCTCTCTCATGCTCTCCTCTGCATTGGTGAGCACAAGGTCCAGTAAGGCTTCACCTCGGGTCAGTCCATCTAATACCTGCACCAGGAACTTGCCCTCGACAGGCTCCAGGAATCTCCTGGATTGTCTGCCACCCGCTGTGCCACTATCCCAGCAGATTTCCAGGTGGTTGAAATCTCCCATCGGGACAACAGCCCATGAGCGCAACACTTCCTGCAGCTGAAGCAAGAAGGCCTCATATACAGGGCCCCCCCCGATCAGGTAGTCTGTAGCAGAACCCAACCACTAAATGCCCTTTACAGGACCGATCCTTGATTTTAACTCACAAGCTCTCAAACTCACAAGCTCTCAACCTGATCGTGGCTGTTCTGCAGACACAGCTCTTCACAATCTATCCTCTTCCTAACACAGAGGGCAACTCCCCTCCCCCTCCTAACCAGTCTATCCCTTCAGAAGCCTGTAGCCCTCAATAAGAGTGTCCCTGTCATGGGATTTGCCCCACCATGTTTCTATGGTAGCAACCAGGCCACAGTTTCTAACTCCTCCTGTTTATTTCCCATGCTGTGCACATTGGTATAGAGGCACTTCAGCTTGGCTACTGGCCTCATTACCTTCTTGGAGGAGCTCTCCCTAATACCGCCAGGACAAGCCCAGGGTTTTCCCCTACTGCCTCCCAAGCTGACTTCACTCTCACACGCTTCTCTGTCACCCAGTACACCCCCTTCCTCCACTAGAAAGCCCTGCTAATCAACCCAGCCAGCCTGCTCCCAAGAATATTTGTGGCCATTCTAGTCAGCCAGTTCCTATCTGCCATCAGCATTCCTCTTTTCTCAAGGCGGTGTCCCAAACCATAGTACCCAAAGCCCTGAGCATGACACCATTCGCAAAGCCATTCATTCAGCGTGTCCCCCCTCCTCCTTTTGTCCAAATCCCAGTTACCAACTGAGAGCACAGAGGAGAACACAGCTTGCACTCCCGATCCCTTCAGCAGATTTCCCAGTGCCCTGAAGTCCCTTTTGAACATCTGAGAACTTTTACATAGCTCTTTATTTCCACTGTGGAAAACCAGTAATGGATAATCAGAGGCTTGTTGCTAGGAGCATCACTCGCCTGGTCATCTCTCACCCGGGCTTCAGGTAGGCAACACACCTGCCTGTGCAACAAGTCTGGGAGGCATACTAGACCCTCAGATCTCCTCAAAAGGGAGTCCCCTTCGATTACAGCCCTTCTTTTTTCCTGACTGACGTTGCAGTCATACAGGAAGTAGTCTCACTAGCCTTGGGCAACCTCACCTGCATGGATGGACCTTCACCCACATCCACACCTCCCAGTCCCTCCAGCTCCAGAACCTTAAACCTGTTATGTAAGGGCACCTGGGAGAGGGGGACAGGATGAGAGGCAGTCCCCTCGCTGCCCCAGACAGGGACTTGTTTCCATCCCTCGCTGTCTCTGAGCTCACCCTCTCCCACCTGACTGGGAGACAGCAGACGATCGCCCACTGCCTGAAGAGCATCGCCCCGGTGCGCTTCCTGCAGGGATGGCTGAGCATGACTCCACCAATCAATCTCCCTCTCACAATCCCAGATGCTCCTCAACCTTTTGACTTCCTCCTTTAGCTCTACCACCAGGCTGAGCAGATCATCCACCTGCTCCCAGCGCACAGAGGCGGTACCCCTGCTGCCCTCCTGTAGCAGGGACAAGACCAGGCATTTTCTGCAGCCTGAACCGCGACATGGACATACGTGCTTTAGCAGCTGCTCGTGGCCACGTGGAGACCGTGGTTGCTCCCAGGTGTGTCCAGAGAGCAACGTCCTGTTAAGTGACCCGTTAAGGGCTAAGCCTCGTCGTACACAGCAAGGCGCCGTACCCTGCACTCCGTGCTAGCCCTGCCCACGCCACGGTTGCCCGTCCCCTTCACCGCGCCCTCTGGGCTCTGCCTTTATTCGGACGGAGAGGGGGGTGCCGCCGACACTCCTCGCTCCGCCCATACGAGCTTCTGATCACAGCAGGCATGGGGGGACCTCAGGCACACACTGGGTTGCTCTCCACCTCAGCAGCACAGCCTGTCAGCTCCTCTAAGGCAGCAGGACAGTCGTGAGGTGCTCAGGAGTCCTTGATCAAAGCATGCCGTCATCCCCTTCTACCACAGGGCAATCATGGAGGTGTCAGAGGACACCAATGAGCCACTCACTTCCGACAAGGCAGTGGGAACCAGATCATCACCAGAGATCTCTCTGTCCTCTCGGAGTGACAGCTCCCTCACTTCCACTGAGGCAGCAGAAAAGTGCCGCTCTTCGAGGGCATCTCTTGATCTGAGGAGGAACATGTCCCACACTTCCAACATGGCAGTGGAAGCCAGCAGCGCCTCAGAGGTCTCCCTGTCCTCTAGGAGCTATCAATCCCTCACTCCCTCTGAGGCAGTGGGAGCTGGGTGCTCTTCAGGGGCCTCTCTGTCCTCCTGGAGCGACAACTCCCTTGCTGCCGTTGCAGCAACAGCACCTGACTGCTCTTGGACAGCCCCTCTGCCCCCGCCCAGGGAAAGCTCCGGCACTTCTCTCAAAGCAGATGAAGGCAGCTGCATTTCACAGCTGAGCCTCAGCACTCCTCTGCATGGAGCAGATTTGGGTCATGCTGCCATGCCTCAGTCGGACCTCACGCTTTCCGAAGCACTTGAGCCCCAAAACGTCCAGGAGACCTCGGACTGTGTCATCCCCAAAGGGAAACCAGAGGAGGAAGCGGGCCTGCCAAGACATGGACAAGAGACTGTGCAGGAAAGCTCGGCTCCTCAGGTGCGTCAGCGACCATCAGAGCCCCATGTGGAGGTGGTGTCCAGGGTGCGGAAGCCGCTGAAGCTGGATGAGGCCGTGAAAAGGCAGCTGGAGCGGCACATGGTAAAAATGCAGATACAGCGGTGCTTCGGGCTACCCAAGAAGGTTCTGGCCTCCTACAAGAAGCTCTCAGAGACCACCCAGGAGCTACAAGACTACCATCCTCCTCCACACAGGCACACTGTGCTGCCCTACCGCTCACCCTTCCAGCACTGGGACAGGCACGCTCGCACCAGGAAGAGGGCAGTGCAGCCCCCTGGCCCGCAGCAAGAGTCCACAGCCCCTGTGGAAACACGCACATGAGGAACACAGATGCCTGCCCACTCTCTGTCAGCAGCTTTTGTGATTGTGGCAGAAGAGGTGCCTCGTGAAGATCTGGAGACACCCCAGCTGAAAAGGACACGTAGGGGAACAGCTGCAAGCAGCAGCTCAGCCAGAAAGAAGACCCAGCCTGGCAGCTGCAGAAAGGAGCAGGGCCCTGTGACACAAGGGGGTGATCCCGGTCCCTCCTTTTCCATCCAGGAAGAGCAGACAGTGTCACAGAGTGAGGGAGCTCCTCAGGAGAAGGCAGGACAGGAGGATGAGACCACCACCGTGCCCAGCGGGGGCAACATGGGGGTCCTGTCACAAGGAGCTGTCACAAGGCAGGACAACTCCTTCTGGAAATGTATGTACACAAACAGAAGACTCTTGGAGTAAGGACACTCCTGTAGCTGTGCCACCAGCTCCAAACCCTGCAGGGACCAACTCGGAAGAGATGCCCAGCTTGGATGAGACACTCAAAGCTCTTATAGACTCTTACAGGACCAGCACAATGACTGAAAACCAGCAGAACCAGCTGCTGGCTTCCTGGTTGGAGCAGTCCCAGGACAATGTGGGGCACTCAAGTTCAGAGCCAGCAGCACAGCATCCCATTACCACACTGTGCGGAGCACAGACAGCAATGCAGAACGGTAGGGGACCCAGGCAGAACGGAGTCAGGCCCAGGAGGCTCTGCCCCAAGTGCAGCAAAGCCGCACGGCACAGGGCACATGGCAGTGAAGGCACCCGGACTTCAGCTCCAGGCACAGGAGGAGATGAGGCAGTGGGAGAGAAGCATCTATCTGGGGAAGGGGCCACAAGGGAGCAAGGCCAGAATCAGACTGCTGATGCTGCCCGGCAGCCAAAGGGGGTCCATGTCTACAAATACATGGTATGGATCACTAGAGTGGAGCAGAGGACGCTTCTGTTTGAGCAGGCCCCTACCAGGACCCCACCATCACAAGCACAGCGGCTGCCCAAACGTGAATCAGCCACAGACAGGAGCCCAGTGCCAGAGAAACCATCTCTGCCAAGCTGCTCCTACGTTTGTCTCATCCCCATCCTCCTTTGCCTACAGAGGGCATGGGTCAAGCTCCTGGGTGCCGGCAAAGCCCTATATTCCAAAATCAGGAAGAAGTGAAGTGAGGAGTCCCAAGGAAGAAGACCAACCGTGGACAGCCAAGCCTTGCCTTGGGATAAGGACATAACTCACAACTCCTGGGGAAAGGCTGCAACCATCTCAGGAGGCAGTAGGGAAGGACTTTGTGGTATTTGGGGCTGAGACTTTCTCAACAGGAGCAACAGGCAACATCAAGACTTGGTGTCGGACACCCATGGAGACAGCAAGGGACTGAATCAGAGTGGGAGGAGCCCCGGGCACGTGGGGATGCCAGCTCAAGTTGATCATGGTGAGCCAGTGCATCTGCTCTTTGTTCAAAGTCCTCTTTGAACTTGGAGGTTCAAAGAGCTGCTACACGCTCTTTGACTCAGGCCCAGCCCCAGCCCTATGTGACTTTACTCTTCTGCTTGATTTCCAGGGGCAGCACCACCCAGTCAGGGACATGGACCCAGCGAGCAGCAGATCCCTGCCAGGACCACCAAGGAACAGGAGCTCTCCCAGTAAAAAATTAAATAAACAAATACCTCTTAAAATGTGTTCATGGATATCTCATCCTTCCTGCAGAGGAGCACAATTGCCTGCTCACTGCTTGCATCTCCCAGCAGGGGCACGGTGGGCAGCTCTGCTGGTGCCTTATGGGGGAGAGGAGACAACTAGGTTGGCCCTCCAGGTGCCTGAGAGCAAGCAAGCCACACGAGGCTTTTAGAGGCAGCAAGGACTGTCCAGCTTTCTGGAGGTCTTTGCATACTACAGCTAAGTTTTAGGTGTGGGAACAGAGTGGGCCCTTTAGAACAAGTGGCAGAGACAAATGAGGGTGGGAGTCAGCCATGGGACAGAGACAGCCACGCCTGTTCTTTTGCTTGTGGGCAGTGACCCTTGGAATAACAGACAGATGCATCTGCGGGCACCACCTCTCCTTCTTGCTCTGGGACGGGATGTATCTATCTCCCCCAGAACCCCTGCCTCTCCCTTTCAAGGGCAGTAAGGATTGTGCCAAAGTGGTGACCTGAGGGCCCTGGGAGGCTGGCAGGATCCCAGTCCTGTGCTCTGGGGCTCACATGGAGCTCTACCTGCACAACTATGTCCTAGGATGAGAAGGTGGTCAAGGAGGAGGAGATGAACAGAATCCCTAAGTAGGCAGGGCAGTGATGGCCTTTGCCGGTCCTACTGCTTCTCATTACTCATAGAATCATAGAATGGCCCGGGTTGAAAAGGACCTCAAAGATCATCTAGTTTCAACCCCTCTGCTATGTGCAGGTTTGCCCACCACCAGACCAGGCTGCCCAGAGCCACATCCAGCCTGGCCTTGAATGCCTCCAGGGAAGGGGCACCCACAACCTCCTTGGGCAACCTGTTCCAGTGCGTCACCACCCTCTGGGTGAAAAACTTCCTCCTAGGATCTAACCTAAACCTCCCCTGTCTCAGTTTAAAACCATTCCCCCTTGTCCCATCATTATCTACCCTCGTGAACAGCTATTCCCCCTCCTGTTTATATGCAACCTTCAAGTACTGGAAGGCCACAATGAGGTGTCCCCTGAGCCTTCTCTTCTCCAAGCTAAACAAGCCCAGTTCCCTCAACCTTTCCTCATATGAGACGTGCTCCAGCCCTCTGATCATCTTAGTGGCCCTCTTCTGGACCCGTTCCAAGAGTTTCACATCTTTCTTGTACTGGGGGCTCCAGGCCTAGACACAATACTCCAGATGGGGCCTCACTAGAGTTGAGTAGAGTGGGACAATCACCTCCCTCTCCCTGCTGGCCACTCCTCTTTTAATGTAGCCCAGAACACAGCTGGCCTTCTGGGTTCCAAGTGCACACTGCTGGCTCATGTCCAGCTTCTCATTCACCAGGACCCCCAAGTCTTTTTCTGCAGGGCTGCTCACAAGGAGATCTTCCTCCAGTCTGTATAAATACCTGGGATTGCCCTGATCCGAGTGCAGCACCCTGCACTTGGCCTTGTTAAATCTCATTAGGTTAACATGGGCCCACTTCTCCAGCCTGTCCAGGTCCCTCTGGATGGATTCCCTTCCCTCCAATGCATTGACCGCACCGCTCAGCTTGGTGTCATCCGCAAACTTGCTGAGGGTGCACTCAGTGCCATTGTCTGTGTCATTGATGAAGATGCTGAAGAGCACTGGTCCCAAGACTGATCCCTGAGGGACACCACTTGTGACCAGCCTCCACCCTGACACAGAACCATTAATCTCAACCCTCTGGCTGCGCCAGTCACCAGGGACTTCACTGGACAGCCATGATTTTTCAAATATGATGGAGAGTAGGTTGGCAACCACATGAGCCATCTCCCTCCGAATGCCAAGAGAGATATCCAGTCCATCCATGGACTTGTGTACATTCAATTGCATGAGGAGGTCTCAGACTTGTTCCACTGTTACAGTGGGATGGAATCCATTCCCCACACCCTCACCTAGAGGTTCAGGGTCCTTGATGACATGGGAAGCCTGATCACCAGTGAAGACTGAAGCAAAGCACTCACTGAGTACTTCAGCTTTTTCTATCTCTGAGGAAGTCAACTCTCCACTACCTTTTATCAGAGAAGGAACACTCTCCTTGGCCTGTCTCATCTTGCCTATGTACCCGTAGAATCCCTTCTTGTTATTTTTCATATCCCTCACCAAGTTCAGCTCCACCTGTGCCTTAGTTTTCCTAATCCTCTCTACACACCTGGACAACAGCCCTGTATTCCTCCCAGACTACACAACCTTGTTTCCACTTTCTGTACATTTCCCTCTTTTTCCTCAGTTTAAGCTGCAGGTCCTTGCTCACCCATGCTGCTCACCTGTCTCCCCTGCTCAACTACTGCCGGGGGACAGAGAGCCTCCGCGCTCTCAGAAAGGTGTCCCTAAAAAGCTGCCAGCTCTGTTCAGTATCTATGCCCTTAAGGACAGTTTCCCAGGGGATCCCATCCAGCAATTCCTTGAGCTCCCATAAGTTGGCTCTCCTGAAGCTCAGGGTCCAGACTCTGCTTTTTGCCAGACCTGCACTCTCCAAGATCACAAGCTGCACCAGGGCATGGTCACTACAGCCCAGCTTGCTTCCAATCTTAACCTCTCTCATGCTCTCCTCTGCATTGGTGAGCACAAGGTCCAGTAAGGCTTCACCTCGGGTCAGTCCATCTAATACCTGCACCAGGAACTTGCCCTCGACAGGCTCCAGGAATCTCCTGGATTGTCTGCCACCCGCTGTGCCACTATCCCAGCAGATTTCCAGGTGGTTGAAATCTCCCATCGGGACAACAGCCCATGAGCGCAACACTTCCTGCAGCTGAAGCAAGAAGGCCTCATATACAGGGCCCCCCCCGATCAGGTAGTCTGTAGCAGAACCCAACCACTAAATGCCCTTTACAGGACCGATCCTTGATTTTAACTCACAAGCTCTCAAACTCACAAGCTCTCAACCTGATCGTGGCTGTTCTGCAGACACAGCTCTTCACAATCTATCCTCTTCCTAACACAGAGGGCAACTCCCCTCCCCCTCCTAACCAGTCTATCCCTTCAGAAGCCTGTAGCCCTCAATAAGAGTGTCCCTGTCATGGGATTTGCCCCACCATGTTTCTATGGTAGCAACCAGGCCACAGTTTCTAACTCCTCCTGTTTATTTCCCATGCTGTGCACATTGGTATAGAGGCACTTCAGCTTGGCTACTGGCCTCATTACCTTCTTGGAGGAGCTCTCCCTAATACCGCCAGGACAAGCCCAGGGTTTTCCCCTACTGCCTCCCAAGCTGACTTCACTCTCACACGCTTCTCTGTCACCCAGTACACCCCCTTCCTCCACTAGAAAGCCCTGCTAATCAACCCAGCCAGCCTGCTCCCAAGAATATTTGTGGCCATTCTAGTCAGCCAGTTCCTATCTGCCATCAGCATTCCTCTTTTCTCAAGGCGGTGTCCCAAACCATAGTACCCAAAGCCCTGAGCATGACACCATTCGCAAAGCCATTCATTCAGCGTGTCCCCCCTCCTCCTTTTGTCCAAATCCCAGTTACCAACTGAGAGCACAGAGGAGAACACAGCTTGCACTCCCGATCCCTTCAGCAGATTTCCCAGTGCCCTGAAGTCCCTTTTGAACATCTGAGAACTTTTACATAGCTCTTTATTTCCACTGTGGAAAACCAGTAATGGATAATCAGAGGCTTGTTGCTAGGAGCATCACTCGCCTGGTCATCTCTCACCCGGGCTTCAGGTAGGCAACACACCTGCCTGTGCAACAAGTCTGGGAGGCATACTAGACCCTCAGATCTCCTCAAAAGGGAGTCCCCTTCGATTACAGCCCTTCTTTTTTCCTGACTGACGTTGCAGTCATACAGGAAGTAGTCTCACTAGCCTTGGGCAACCTCACCTGCATGGATGGACCTTCACCCACATCCACACCTCCCAGTCCCTCCAGCTCCAGAACCTTAAACCTGTTATGTAAGGGCACCTGGGAGAGGGGGACAGGATGAGAGGCAGTCCCCTCGCTGCCCCAGACAGGGACTTGTTTCCATCCCTCGCTGTCTCTGAGCTCACCCTCTCCCACCTGACTGGGAGACAGCAGACGATCGCCCACTGCCTGAAGAGCATCGCCCCGGTGCGCTTCCTGCAGGGATGGCTGAGCATGACTCCACCAATCAATCTCCCTCTCACAATCCCAGATGCTCCTCAACCTTTTGACTTCCTCCTTTAGCTCTACCACCAGGCTGAGCAGATCATCCACCTGCTCCCAGCGCACAGAGGCGGTACCCCTGCTGCCCTCCTGTAGCAGGGACAAGACCAGGCATTTTCTGCAGCCTGAACCGCGACATGGACATACGTGCTTTAGCAGCTGCTCGTGGCCACGTGGAGACCGTGGTTGCTCCCAGGTGTGTCCAGAGAGCAACGTCCTGTTAAGTGACCCGTTAAGGGCTAAGCCTCGTCGTACACAGCAAGGCGCCGTACCCTGCACTCCGTGCTAGCCCTGCCCACGCCACGGTTGCCCGTCCCCTTCACCGCGCCCTCTGGGCTCTGCCTTTATTCGGACGGAGAGGGGGTGCCGCCGACACTCCTCGCTCCGCCCATACGAGCTTCTGATCACAGCAGGCATGGGGGGACCTCAGGCACACACTGGGTTGCTCTCCACCTCAGCAGCACAGCCTGTCAGCTCCTCTAAGGCAGCAGGACAGTCGTGAGGTGCTCAGGAGTCCTTGATCAAAGCATGCCGTCATCCCCTTCTACCACAGGGCAATCATGGAGGTGTCAGAGGACACCAATGAGCCACTCACTTCCGACAAGGCAGTGGGAACCAGATCATCACCAGAGATCTCTCTGTCCTCTCGGAGTGACAGCTCCCTCACTTCCACTGAGGCAGCAGAAAAGTGCCGCTCTTCGAGGGCATCTCTTCATCTGAGGAGGAACATGTCCCACACTTCCAACATGGCAGTGGAAGCCAGCAGCGCCTCAGAGGTCTCCCTGTCCTCTAGGAGCTATCAATCCCTCACTCCCTCTGAGGCAGTGGGAGCTGGGTGCTCTTCAGGGGCCTCTCTGTCCTCCTGGAGCGACAACTCCCTTGCTGCCGTTGCAGCAACAGCACCTGACTGCTCTTGGACAGCCCCTCTGCCCCCGCCCAGGGAAAGCTCCGGCACTTCTCTCAAAGCAGATGAAGGCAGCTGCATTTCACAGCTGAGCCTCAGCACTCCTCTGCATGGAGCAGATTTGGGTCATGCTGCCATGCCTCAGTCGGACCTCACGCTTTCCGAAGCACTTGAGCCCCAAAACGTCCAGGAGACCTCGGACTGTGTCATCCCCAAAGGGAAACCAGAGGAGGAAGCGGGCCTGCCAAGACATGGACAAGAGACTGTGCAGGAAAGCTCGGCTCCTCAGGTGCGTCAGCGACCATCAGAGCCCCATGTGGAGGTGGTGTCCAGGGTGCGGAAGCCGCTGAAGCTGGATGAGGCCGTGAAAAGGCAGCTGGAGCGGCACATGGTAAAAATGCAGATACAGCGGTGCTTCGGGCTACCCAAGAAGGTTCTGGCCTCCTACAAGAAGCTCTCAGAGACCACCCAGGAGCTACAAGACTACCATCCTCCTCCACACAGGCACACTGTGCTGCCCTACCGCTCACCCTTCCAGCACTGGGACAGGCACGCTCGCACCAGGAAGAGGGCAGTGCAGCCCCCTGGCCCGCAGCAAGAGTCCACAGCCCCTGTGGAAACACGCACATGAGGAACACAGATGCCTGCCCACTCTCTGTCAGCAGCTTTTGTGATTGTGGCAGAAGAGGTGCCTCGTGAAGATCTGGAGACACCCCAGCTGAAAAGGACACGTAGGGGAACAGCTGCAAGCAGCAGCTCAGCCAGAAAGAAGACCCAGCCTGGCAGCTGCAGAAAGGAGCAGGGCCCTGTGACACAAGGGGGTGATCCCGGTCCCTCCTTTTCCATCCAGGAAGAGCAGACAGTGTCACAGAGTGAGGGAGCTCCTCAGGAGAAGGCAGGACAGGAGGATGAGACCACCACCGTGCCCAGCGGGGGCAACATGGGGGTCCTGTCACAAGGAGCTGTCACAAGGCAGGACAACTCCTTCTGGAAATGTATGTACACAAACAGAAGACTCTTGGAGTAAGGACACTCCTGTAGCTGTGCCACCAGCTCCAAACCCTGCAGGGACCAACTCGGAAGAGATGCCCAGCTTGGATGAGACACTCAAAGCTCTTATAGACTCTTACAGGACCAGCACAATGACTGAAAACCAGCAGAACCAGCTGCTGGCTTCCTGGTTGGAGCAGTCCCAGGACAATGTGGGGCACTCAAGTTCAGAGCCAGCAGCACAGCATCCCATTACCACACTGTGCGGAGCACAGACAGCAATGCAGAACGGTAGGGGACCCAGGCAGAACGGAGTCAGGCCCAGGAGGCTCTGCCCCAAGTGCAGCAAAGCCGCACGGCACAGGGCACATGGCAGTGAAGGCACCCGGACTTCAGCTCCAGGCACAGGAGGAGATGAGGCAGTGGGAGAGAAGCATCTATCTGGGGAAGGGGCCACAAGGGAGCAAGGCCAGAATCAGACTGCTGATGCTGCCCGGCAGCCAAAGGGGGTCCATGTCTACAAATACATGGTATGGATCACTAGAGTGGAGCAGAGGACGCTTCTGTTTGAGCAGGCCCCTACCAGGACCCCACCATCACAAGCACAGCGGCTGCCCAAACGTGAATCAGCCACAGACAGGAGCCCAGTGCCAGAGAAACCATCTCTGCCAAGCTGCTCCTACGTTTGTCTCATCCCCATCCTCCTTTGCCTACAGAGGGCATGGGTCAAGCTCCTGGGTGCCGGCAAAGCCCTATATTCCAAAATCAGGAAGAAGTGAAGTGAGGAGTCCCAAGGAAGAAGACCAACCGTGGACAGCCAAGCCTTGCCTTGGGATAAGGACATAACTCACAACTCCTGGGGAAAGGCTGCAACCATCTCAGGAGGCAGTAGGGAAGGACTTTGTGGTATTTGGGGCTGAGACTTTCTCAACAGGAGCAACAGGCAACATCAAGACTTGGTGTCGGACACCCATGGAGACAGCAAGGGACTGAATCAGAGTGGGAGGAGCCCCGGGCACGTGGGGATGCCAGCTCAAGTTGATCATGGTGAGCCAGTGCATCTGCTCTTTGTTCAAAGTCCTCTTTGAACTTGGAGGTTCAAAGAGCTGCTACACGCTCTTTGACTCAGGCCCAGCCCCAGCCCTATGTGACTTTACTCTTCTGCTTGATTTCCAGGGGCAGCACCACCCAGTCAGGGACATGGACCCAGCGAGCAGCAGATCCCTGCCAGGACCACCAAGGAACAGGAGCTCTCCCAGTAAAAAATTAAATAAACAAATACCTCTTAAAATGTGTTCATGGATATCTCATCCTTCCTGCAGAGGAGCACAATTGCCTGCTCACTGCTTGCATCTCCCAGCAGGGGCACGGTGGGCAGCTCTGCTGGTGCCTTATGGGGGAGAGGAGACAACTAGGTTGGCCCTCCAGGTGCCTGAGAGCAAGCAAGCCACACGAGGCTTTTAGAGGCAGCAAGGACTGTCCAGCTTTCTGGAGGTCTTTGCATACTACAGCTAAGTTTTAGGTGTGGGAACAGAGTGGGCCCTTTAGAACAAGTGGCAGAGACAAATGAGGGTGGGAGTCAGCCATGGGACAGAGACAGCCACGCCTGTTCTTTTGCTTGTGGGCAGTGACCCTTGGAATAACAGACAGATGCATCTGCGGGCACCACCTCTCCTTCTTGCTCTGGGACGGGATGTATCTATCTCCCCCAGAACCCCTGCCTCTCCCTTTCAAGGGCAGTAAGGATTGTGCCAAAGTGGTGACCTGAGGGCCCTGGGAGGCTGGCAGGATCCCAGTCCTGTGCTCTGGGGCTCACATGGAGCTCTACCTGCACAACTATGTCCTAGGATGAGAAGGTGGTCAAGGAGGAGGAGATGAACAGAATCCCTAAGTAGGCAGGGCAGTGATGGCCTTTGCCGGTCCTACTGCTTCTCATTACTCATAGAATCATAGAATGGCCCGGGTTGAAAAGGACCTCAAAGATCATCTAGTTTCAACCCCTCTGCTATGTGCAGGTTTGCCCACCACCAGACCAGGCTGCCCAGAGCCACATCCAGCCTGGCCTTGAATGCCTCCAGGGAAGGGGCACCCACAACCTCCTTGGGCAACCTGTTCCAGTGCGTCACCACCCTCTGGGTGAAAAACTTCCTCCTAGGATCTAACCTAAACCTCCCCTGTCTCAGTTTAAAACCATTCCCCCTTGTCCCATCATTATCTACCCTCGTGAACAGCTATTCCCCCTCCTGTTTATATGCAACCTTCAAGTACTGGAAGGCCACAATGAGGTGTCCCCTGAGCCTTCTCTTCTCCAAGCTAAACAAGCCCAGTTCCCTCAACCTTTCCTCATATGAGACGTGCTCCAGCCCTCTGATCATCTTAGTGGCCCTCTTCTGGACCCGTTCCAAGAGTTTCACATCTTTCTTGTACTGGGGGCTCCAGGCCTAGACACAATACTCCAGATGGGGCCTCACTAGAGTTGAGTAGAGTGGGACAATCACCTCCCTCTCCCTGCTGGCCACTCCTCTTTTAATGTAGCCCAGAACACAGCTGGCCTTCTGGGTTCCAAGTGCACACTGCTGGCTCATGTCCAGCTTCTCATTCACCAGGACCCCCAAGTCTTTTTCTGCAGGGCTGCTCACAAGGAGATCTTCCTCCAGTCTGTATAAATACCTGGGATTGCCCTGATCCGAGTGCAGCACCCTGCACTTGGCCTTGTTAAATCTCATTAGGTTAACATGGGCCCACTTCTCCAGCCTGTCCAGGTCCCTCTGGATGGATTCCCTTCCCTCCAATGCATTGACCGCACCGCTCAGCTTGGTGTCATCCGCAAACTTGCTGAGGGTGCACTCAGTGCCATTGTCTGTGTCATTGATGAAGATGCTGAAGAGCACTGGTCCCAAGACTGATCCCTGAGGGACACCACTTGTGACCAGCCTCCACCCTGACACAGAACCATTAATCTCAACCCTCTGGCTGCGCCAGTCACCAGGGACTTCACTGGACAGCCATGATTTTTCAAATATGATGGAGAGTAGGTTGGCAACCACATGAGCCATCTCCCTCCGAATGCCAAGAGAGATATCCAGTCCATCCATGGACTTGTGTACATTCAATTGCATGAGGAGGTCTCAGACTTGTTCCACTGTTACAGTGGGATGGAATCCATTCCCCACACCCTCACCTAGAGGTTCAGGGTCCTTGATGACATGGGAAGCCTGATCACCAGTGAAGACTGAAGCAAAGCACTCACTGAGTACTTCAGCTTTTTCTATCTCTGAGGAAGTCAACTCTCCACTACCTTTTATCAGAGAAGGAACACTCTCCTTGGCCTGTCTCATCTTGCCTATGTACCCGTAGAATCCCTTCTTGTTATTTTTCATATCCCTCACCAAGTTCAGCTCCACCTGTGCCTTAGTTTTCCTAATCCTCTCTACACACCTGGACAACAGCCCTGTATTCCTCCCAGACTACACAACCTTGTTTCCACTTTCTGTACATTTCCCTCTTTTTCCTCAGTTTAAGCTGCAGGTCCTTGCTCACCCATGCTGCTCACCTGTCTCCCCTGCTCAACTACTGCCGGGGGACAGAGAGCCTCCGCGCTCTCAGAAAGGTGTCCCTAAAAAGCTGCCAGCTCTGTTCAGTATCTATGCCCTTAAGGACAGTTTCCCAGGGGATCCCATCCAGCAATTCCTTGAGCTCCCATAAGTTGGCTCTCCTGAAGCTCAGGGTCCAGACTCTGCTTTTTGCCAGACCTGCACTCTCCAAGATCACAAGCTGCACCAGGGCATGGTCACTACAGCCCAGCTTGCTTCCAATCTTAACCTCTCTCATGCTCTCCTCTGCATTGGTGAGCACAAGGTCCAGTAAGGCTTCACCTCGGGTCAGTCCATCTAATACCTGCACCAGGAACTTGCCCTCGACAGGCTCCAGGAATCTCCTGGATTGTCTGCCACCCGCTGTGCCACTATCCCAGCAGATTTCCAGGTGGTTGAAATCTCCCATCGGGACAACAGCCCATGAGCGCAACACTTCCTGCAGCTGAAGCAAGAAGGCCTCATATACAGGGCCCCCCCCGATCAGGTAGTCTGTAGCAGAACCCAACCACTAAATGCCCTTTACAGGACCGATCCTTGATTTTAACTCACAAGCTCTCAAACTCACAAGCTCTCAACCTGATCGTGGCTGTTCTGCAGACACAGCTCTTCACAATCTATCCTCTTCCTAACACAGAGGGCAACTCCCCTCCCCCTCCTAACCAGTCTATCCCTTCAGAAGCCTGTAGCCCTCAATAAGAGTGTCCCTGTCATGGGATTTGCCCCACCATGTTTCTATGGTAGCAACCAGGCCACAGTTTCTAACTCCTCCTGTTTATTTCCCATGCTGTGCACATTGGTATAGAGGCACTTCAGCTTGGCTACTGGCCTCATTACCTTCTTGGAGGAGCTCTCCCTAATACCGCCAGGACAAGCCCAGGGTTTTCCCCTACTGCCTCCCAAGCTGACTTCACTCTCACACGCTTCTCTGTCACCCAGTACACCCCCTTCCTCCACTAGAAAGCCCTGCTAATCAACCCAGCCAGCCTGCTCCCAAGAATATTTGTGGCCATTCTAGTCAGCCAGTTCCTATCTGCCATCAGCATTCCTCTTTTCTCAAGGCGGTGTCCCAAACCATAGTACCCAAAGCCCTGAGCATGACACCATTCGCAAAGCCATTCATTCAGCGTGTCCCCCCTCCTCCTTTTGTCCAAATCCCAGTTACCAACTGAGAGCACAGAGGAGAACACAGCTTGCACTCCCGATCCCTTCAGCAGATTTCCCAGTGCCCTGAAGTCCCTTTTGAACATCTGAGAACTTTTACATAGCTCTTTATTTCCACTGTGGAAAACCAGTAATGGATAATCAGAGGCTTGTTGCTAGGAGCATCACTCGCCTGGTCATCTCTCACCCGGGCTTCAGGTAGGCAACACACCTGCCTGTGCAACAAGTCTGGGAGGCATACTAGACCCTCAGATCTCCTCAAAAGGGAGTCCCCTTCGATTACAGCCCTTCTTTTTTCCTGACTGACGTTGCAGTCATACAGGAAGTAGTCTCACTAGCCTTGGGCAACCTCACCTGCATGGATGGACCTTCACCCACATCCACACCTCCCAGTCCCTCCAGCTCCAGAACCTTAAACCTGTTATGTAAGGGCACCTGGGAGAGGGGGACAGGATGAGAGGCAGTCCCCTCGCTGCCCCAGACAGGGACTTGTTTCCATCCCTCGCTGTCTCTGAGCTCACCCTCTCCCACCTGACTGGGAGACAGCAGACGATCGCCCACTGCCTGAAGAGCATCGCCCCGGTGCGCTTCCTGCAGGGATGGCTGAGCATGACTCCACCAATCAATCTCCCTCTCACAATCCCAGATGCTCCTCAACCTTTTGACTTCCTCCTTTAGCTCTACCACCAGGCTGAGCAGATCATCCACCTGCTCCCAGCGCACAGAGGCGGTACCCCTGCTGCCCTCCTGTAGCAGGGACAAGACCAGGCATTTTCTGCAGCCTGAACCGCGACATGGACATACGTGCTTTAGCAGCTGCTCGTGGCCACGTGGAGACCGTGGTTGCTCCCAGGTGTGTCCAGAGAGCAACGTCCTGTTAAGTGACCCGTTAAGGGCTAAGCCTCGTCGTACACAGCAAGGCGCCGTACCCTGCACTCCGTGCTAGCCCTGCCCACGCCACGGTTGCCCGTCCCCTTCACCGCGCCCTCTGGGCTCTGCCTTTATTCGGACGGAGAGGGGGTGCCGCCGACACTCCTCGCTCCGCCCATACGAGCTTCTGATCACAGCAGGCATGGGGGGACCTCAGGCACACACTGGGTTGCTCTCCACCTCAGCAGCACAGCCTGTCAGCTCCTCTAAGGCAGCAGGACAGTCGTGAGGTGCTCAGGAGTCCTTGATCAAAGCATGCCGTCATCCCCTTCTACCACAGGGCAATCATGGAGGTGTCAGAGGACACCAATGAGCCACTCACTTCCGACAAGGCAGTGGGAACCAGATCATCACCAGAGATCTCTCTGTCCTCTCGGAGTGACAGCTCCCTCACTTCCACTGAGGCAGCAGAAAAGTGCCGCTCTTCGAGGGCATCTCTTGATCTGAGGAGGAACATGTCCCACACTTCCAACATGGCAGTGGAAGCCAGCAGCGCCTCAGAGGTCTCCCTGTCCTCTAGGAGCTATCAATCCCTCACTCCCTCTGAGGCAGTGGGAGCTGGGTGCTCTTCAGGGGCCTCTCTGTCCTCCTGGAGCGACAACTCCCTTGCTGCCGTTGCAGCAACAGCACCTGACTGCTCTTGGACAGCCCCTCTGCCCCCGCCCAGGGAAAGCTCCGGCACTTCTCTCAAAGCAGATGAAGGCAGCTGCATTTCACAGCTGAGCCTCAGCACTCCTCTGCATGGAGCAGATTTGGGTCATGCTGCCATGCCTCAGTCGGACCTCACGCTTTCCGAAGCACTTGAGCCCCAAAACGTCCAGGAGACCTCGGACTGTGTCATCCCCAAAGGGAAACCAGAGGAGGAAGCGGGCCTGCCAAGACATGGACAAGAGACTGTGCAGGAAAGCTCGGCTCCTCAGGTGCGTCAGCGACCATCAGAGCCCCATGTGGAGGTGGTGCTCAGGGAAGCCGCTGAAGCTGGATGAGGCACATGGTAAAAATGCAGATAAAGCGGTGCTTTGGTTCTGGCCTCCTACAAGAAGCTCTCAGAGACCACCCAGGAGCTACAAGACTACCATCCTCCTCCACACAGGCACACTGTGCTGCCCTACTGCTCACCCTTCCAGCACTGGGACAGGCACGCTCGCACCAGGAAGAGGGCAGTGCAGCCCCCTGGCCCACAGCGAGAGTCCACAGCCCCTGTGGAAACACGCACATGAGGAACACAGACGCCTGCCCACTCTCTGTCAGCAGCTTTTGTGATTGTGGCAGAAGAGGTGCCTCGTGAAGATCTGGAGACATCCCAGCTGAAAAGGACACGTAGGGGAACAGCTGCAAGCAGCAGCTCAGCCAGAAAGAAGACCCAGCCTGGCAGCTGCAGAAAGGAGCAGGGCCCTGTGACACAAGGGGGTGATCCCGGTCCCTCCTTTTCCATCCAGGAAGAGCAGACAGTGTCACAGAGTGAGGGAGCTCCTCAGGAGAAGGCAGGACAGGAGGATGAGACCACCACCGTGCCCAGCGGGGGCAACATGGGGGTCCTGTCACAAGGAGCTGTCACAAGGCAGGACAACTCCTTCTGGAAATGTATGTACACAAACAGAAGACTCTTGGAGTAAGGACACTCCTGTAGCTGTGCCACCAGCTCCAAACCCTGCAGGGACCAACTCGGAAGAGATGCCCAGCTTGGATGAGACACTCAAAGCTCTTATAGACTCTTACAGGACCAGCACAATGACTGAAAACCAGCAGAACCAGCTGCTGGCTTCCTGGTTGGAGCAGTCCCAGGACAATGTGGGGCACTCAAGTTCAGAGCCAGCAGCACAGCATCCCATTACCACACTGTGCGGAGCACAGACAGCAATGCAGAACGGTAGGGGACCCAGGCAGAACGGAGTCAGGCCCAGGAGGCTCTGCCCCAAGTGCAGCAAAGCCGCACGGCACAGGGCACATGGCAGTGAAGGCACCCGGACTTCAGCTCCAGGCACAGGAGGAGATGAGGCAGTGGGAGAGAAGCATCTATCTGGGGAAGGGGCCACAAGGGAGCAAGGCCAGAATCAGACTGCTGATGCTGCCCGGCAGCCAAAGGGGGTCCATGTCTACAAATACATGGTATGGATCACTAGAGTGGAGCAGAGGACGCTTCTGTTTGAGCAGGCCCCTACCAGGACCCCACCATCACAAGCACAGCGGCTGCCCAAACGTGAATCAGCCACAGACAGGAGCCCAGTGCCAGAGAAACCATCTCTGCCAAGCTGCTCCTACGTTTGTCTCATCCCCATCCTCCTTTGCCTACAGAGGGCATGGGTCAAGCTCCTGGGTGCCGGCAAAGCCCTATATTCCAAAATCAGGAAGAAGTGAAGTGAGGAGTCCCAAGGAAGAAGACCAACCGTGGACAGCCAAGCCTTGCCTTGGGATAAGGACATAACTCACAACTCCTGGGGAAAGGCTGCAACCATCTCAGGAGGCAGTAGGGAAGGACTTTGTGGTATTTGGGGCTGAGACTTTCTCAACAGGAGCAACAGGCAACATCAAGACTTGGTGTCGGACACCCATGGAGACAGCAAGGGACTGAATCAGAGTGGGAGGAGCCCCGGGCACGTGGGGATGCCAGCTCAAGTTGATCATGGTGAGCCAGTGCATCTGCTCTTTGTTCAAAGTCCTCTTTGAACTTGGAGGTTCAAAGAGCTGCTACACGCTCTTTGACTCAGGCCCAGCCCCAGCCCTATGTGACTTTACTCTTCTGATTGATTTCCAGGGGCAGCACCACCCAGTCAGGGACATGGACCCAGCGAGCAGCAGATCCCTGCCAGGACCACCAAGGAACAGGAGCTCTCCCAGTAAAAAATTAAATAAACAAATACCTCTTAAAATGTGTTCATGGATATCTCATCCTTCCTGCAGAGGAGCACAATTGCCTGCTCACTGCTTGCATCTCCCAGCAGGGGCACGGTGGGCAGCTCTGCTGGTGCCTTATGGGGGAGAGGAGACAACTAGGTTGGCCCTCCAGGTGCCTGAGAGCAAGCAAGCCACACGAGGCTTTTAGAGGCAGCAAGGACTGTCCAGCTTTCTGGAGGTCTTTGCATACTACAGCTAAGTTTTAGGTGTGGGAACAGAGTGGGCCCTTTAGAACAAGTGGCAGAGACAAATGAGGGTGGGAGTCAGCCATGGGACAGAGACAGCCACGCCTGTTCTTTTGCTTGTGGGCAGTGACCCTTGGAATAACAGACAGATGCATCTGCGGGCACCACCTCTCCTTCTTGCTCTGGGACGGGATGTATCTATCTCCCCCAGAACCCCTGCCTCTCCCTTTCAAGGGCAGTAAGGATTGTGCCAAAGTGGTGACCTGAGGGCCCTGGGAGGCTGGCAGGATCCCAGTCCTGTGCTCTGGGGCTCACATGGAGCTCTACCTGCACAACTATGTCCTAGGATGAGAAGGTGGTCAAGGAGGAGGAGATGAACAGAATCCCTAAGTAGGCAGGGCAGTGATGGCCTTTGCCGGTCCTACTGCTTCTCATTACTCATAGAATCATAGAATGGCCCGGGTTGAAAAGGACCTCAAAGATCATCTAGTTTCAACCCCTCTGCTATGTGCAGGTTTGCCCACCACCAGACCAGGCTGCCCAGAGCCACATCCAGCCTGGCCTTGAATGCCTCCAGGGAAGGGGCACCCACAACCTCCTTGGGCAACCTGTTCCAGTGCGTCACCACCCTCTGGGTGAAAAACTTCCTCCTAGGATCTAACCTAAACCTCCCCTGTCTCAGTTTAAAACCATTCCCCCTTGTCCCATCATTATCTACCCTCGTGAACAGCTATTCCCCCTCCTGTTTATATGCAACCTTCAAGTACTGGAAGGCCACAATGAGGTGTCCCCTGAGCCTTCTCTTCTCCAAGCTAAACAAGCCCAGTTCCCTCAACCTTTCCTCATATGAGACGTGCTCCAGCCCTCTGATCATCTTAGTGGCCCTCTTCTGGACCCGTTCCAAGAGTTTCACATCTTTCTTGTACTGGGGGCTCCAGGCCTAGACACAACACTCCAGATGGGGCCTCACTAGAGTTGAGTAGAGTGGGACAATCACCTCCCTCTCCCTGCTGGCCACTCCTCTTTTAATGTAGCCCAGAACACAGCTGGCCTTCTGGGTTCCAAGTGCACACTGCTGGCTCATGTCCAGCTTCTCATTCACCAGGACCCCCAAGTCTTTTTCTGCAGGGCTGCTCACAAGGAGATCTTCCTCCAGTCTGTATAAATACCTGGGATTGCCCTGATCCGAGTGCAGCACCCTGCACTTGGCCTTGTTAAATCTCATTAGGTTAACATGGGCCCACTTCTCCAGCCTGTCCAGGTCCCTCTGGATGGATTCCCTTCCCTCCAATGCATTGACCGCACCGCTCAGCTTGGTGTCATCCGCAAACTTGCTGAGGGTGCACTCAGTGCCATTGTCTGTGTCATTGATGAAGATGCTGAAGAGCACTGGTCCCAAGACTGATCCCTGAGGGACACCACTTGTGACCAGCCTCCACCCTGACACAGAACCATTAATCTCAACCCTCTGGCTGCGCCAGTCACCAGGGACTTCACTGGACAGCCATGATTTTTCAAATATGATGGAGAGTAGGTTGGCAACCACATGAGCCATCTCCCTCCGAATGCCAAGAGAGATATCCAGTCCATCCATGGACTTGTGTACATTCAATTGCATGAGGAGGTCTCAGACTTGTTCCACTGTTACAGTGGGATGGAATCCATTCCCCACACCCTCACCTAGAGGTTCAGGGTCCTTGATGACATGGGAAGCCTGATCACCAGTGAAGACTGAAGCAAAGCACTCACTGAGTACTTCAGCTTTTTCTATCTCTGAGGAAGTCAACTCTCCACTACCTTTTATCAGAGAAGGAACACTCTCCTTGGCCTGTCTCATCTTGCCTATGTACCCGTAGAATCCCTTCTTGTTATTTTTCATATCCCTCACCAAGTTCAGCTCCACCTGTGCCTTAGTTTTCCTAATCCTCTCTACACACCTGGACAACAGCCCTGTATTCCTCCCAGACTACACAACCTTGTTTCCACTTTCTGTACATTTCCCTCTTTTTCCTCAGTTTAAGCTGCAGGTCCTTGCTCACCCATGCTGCTCACCTGTCTCCCCTGCTCAACTACTGCCGGGGGACAGAGAGCCTCCGCGCTCTCAGAAAGGTGTCCCTAAAAAGCTGCCAGCTCTGTTCAGTATCTATGCCCTTAAGGACAGTTTCCCAGGGGATCCCATCCAGCAATTCCTTGAGCTCCCATAAGTTGGCTCTCCTGAAGCTCAGGGTCCAGACTCTGCTTTTTGCCAGACCTGCACTCTCCAAGATCACAAGCTGCACCAGGGCATGGTCACTACAGCCCAGCTTGCTTCCAATCTTAACCTCTCTCATGCTCTCCTCTGCATTGGTGAGCACAAGGTCCAGTAAGGCTTCACCTCGGGTCAGTCCATCTAATACCTGCACCAGGAACTTGCCCTCGACAGGCTCCAGGAATCTCCTGGATTGTCTGCCACCCGCTGTGCCACTATCCCAGCAGATTTCCAGGTGGTTGAAATCTCCCATCGGGACAACAGCCCATGAGCGCAACACTTCCTGCAGCTGAAGCAAGAAGGCCTCATATACAGGGCCCCCCCCGATCAGGTAGTCTGTAGCAGAACCCAACCACTAAATGCCCTTTACAGGACCGATCCTTGATTTTAACTCACAAGCTCTCAAACTCACAAGCTCTCAACCTGATCGTGGCTGTTCTGCAGACACAGCTCTTCACAATCTATCCTCTTCCTAACACAGAGGGCAACTCCCCTCCCCCTCCTAACCAGTCTATCCCTTCAGAAGCCTGTAGCCCTCAATAAGAGTGTCCCTGTCATGGGATTTGCCCCACCATGTTTCTATGGTAGCAACCAGGCCACAGTTTCTAACTCCTCCTGTTTATTTCCCATGCTGTGCACATTGGTATAGAGGCACTTCAGCTTGGCTACTGGCCTCATTACCTTCTTGGAGGAGCTCTCCCTAATACCGCCAGGACAAGCCCAGGGTTTTCCCCTACTGCCTCCCAAGCTGACTTCACTCTCACACGCTTCTCTGTCACCCAGTACACCCCCTTCCTCCACTAGAAAGCCCTGCTAATCAACCCAGCCAGCCTGCTCCCAAGAATATTTGTGGCCATTCTAGTCAGCCAGTTCCTATCTGCCATCAGCATTCCTCTTTTCTCAAGGCGGTGTCCCAAACCATAGTACCCAAAGCCCTGAGCATGACACCATTCGCAAAGCCATTCATTCAGCGTGTCCCCCCTCCTCCTTTTGTCCAAATCCCAGTTACCAACTGAGAGCACAGAGGAGAACACAGCTTGCACTCCCGATCCCTTCAGCAGATTTCCCAGTGCCCTGAAGTCCCTTTTGAACATCTGAGAACTTTTACATAGCTCTTTATTTCCACTGTGGAAAACCAGTAATGGATAATCAGAGGCTTGTTGCTAGGAGCATCACTCGCCTGGTCATCTCTCACCCGGGCTTCAGGTAGGCAACACACCTGCCTGTGCAACAAGTCTGGGAGGCATACTAGACCCTCAGATCTCCTCAAAAGGGAGTCCCCTTCGATTACAGCCCTTCTTTTTTCCTGACTGACGTTGCAGTCATACAGGAAGTAGTCTCACTAGCCTTGGGCAACCTCACCTGCATGGATGGACCTTCACCCACATCCACACCTCCCAGTCCCTCCAGCTCCAGAACCTTAAACCTGTTATGTAAGGGCACCTGGGAGAGGGGGACAGGATGAGAGGCAGTCCCCTCGCTGCCCCAGACAGGGACTTGTTTCCATCCCTCGCTGTCTCTGAGCTCACCCTCTCCCACCTGACTGGGAGACAGCAGACGATCGCCCACTGCCTGAAGAGCATCGCCCCGGTGCGCTTCCTGCAGGGATGGCTGAGCATGACTCCACCAATCAATCTCCCTCTCACAATCCCAGATGCTCCTCAACCTTTTGACTTCCTCCTTTAGCTCTACCACCAGGCTGAGCAGATCATCCACCTGCTCCCAGCGCACAGAGGCGGTACCCCTGCTGCCCTCCTGTAGCAGGGACAAGACCAGGCATTTTCTGCAGCCTGAACCGCGACATGGACATACGTGCTTTAGCAGCTGCTCGTGGCCACGTGGAGACCGTGGTTGCTCCCAGGTGTGTCCAGAGAGCAACGTCCTGTTAAGTGACCCGTTAAGGGCTAAGCCTCGTCGTACACAGCAAGGCGCCGTACCCTGCACTCCGTGCTAGCCCTGCCCACGCCACGGTTGCCCGTCCCCTTCACCGCGCCCTCTGGGCTCTGCCTTTATTCGGACGGAGAGGGGGTGCCGCCGACACTCCTCGCTCCGCCCATACGAGCTTCTGATCACAGCAGGCATGGGGGGACCTCAGGCACACACTGGGTTGCTCTCCACCTCAGCAGCACAGCCTGTCAGCTCCTCTAAGGCAGCAGGACAGTCGTGAGGTGCTCAGGAGTCCTTGATCAAAGCATGCCGTCATCCCCTTCTACCACAGGGCAATCATGGAGGTGTCAGAGGACACCAATGAGCCACTCACTTCCGACAAGGCAGTGGGAACCAGATCATCACCAGAGATCTCTCTGTCCTCTCGGAGTGACAGCTCCCTCACTTCCACTGAGGCAGCAGAAAAGTGCCGCTCTTCGAGGGCATCTCTTGATCTGAGGAGGAACATGTCCCACACTTCCAACATGGCAGTGGAAGCCAGCAGCGCCTCAGAGGTCTCCCTGTCCTCTAGGAGCTATCAATCCCTCACTCCCTCTGAGGCAGTGGGAGCTGGGTGCTCTTCAGGGGCCTCTCTGTCCTCCTGGAGCGACAACTCCCTTGCTGCCGTTGCAGCAACAGCACCTGACTGCTCTTGGACAGCCCCTCTGCCCCCGCCCAGGGAAAGCTCCGGCACTTCTCTCAAAGCAGATGAAGGCAGCTGCATTTCACAGCTGAGCCTCAGCACTCCTCTGCATGGAGCAGATTTGGGTCATGCTGCCATGCCTCAGTCGGACCTCACGCTTTCCGAAGCACTTGAGCCCCAAAACGTCCAGGAGACCTCGGACTGTGTCATCCCCAAAGGGAAACCAGAGGAGGAAGCGGGCCTGCCAAGACATGGACAAGAGACTGTGCAGGAAAGCTCGGCTCCTCAGGTGCGTCAGCGACCATCAGAGCCCCATGTGGAGGTGGTGCTCAGGGAAGCCGCTGAAGCTGGATGAGGCACATGGTAAAAATGCAGATAAAGCGGTGCTTTGGTTCTGGCCTCCTACAAGAAGCTCTCAGAGACCACCCAGGAGCTACAAGACTACCATCCTCCTCCACACAGGCACACTGTGCTGCCCTACTGCTCACCCTTCCAGCACTGGGACAGGCACGCTCGCACCAGGAAGAGGGCAGTGCAGCCCCCTGGCCCACAGCGAGAGTCCACAGCCCCTGTGGAAACACGCACACGAGGAACACAGACGCCTGCCCACTCTCTGTCAGCAGCTTTTGTGATTGTGGCAGAAGAGGTGCCTCGTGAAGATCTGGAGACATCCCAGCTGAAAAGGACACGTAGGGGAACAGCTGCAAGCAGCAGCTCAGCCAGAAAGAAGACCCAGCCTGGCAGCTGCAGAAAGGAGCAGGGCCCTGTGACACAAGGGCGTGATCCCGGTCCCTCCTTTTCCATCCAGGAAGAGCAGACAGTGTCACAGAGTGAGGGAGCTCCTCAGGAGAAGGCAGGACAGGAGGATGAGACCACCACCGTGCCCAGCGGGGGCAACATGGGGGTCCTGTCACAAGGAGCTGTCACAAGGCAGGACAACTCCTTCTGGAAATGTATGTACACAAACAGAAGACTCTTGGAGTAAGGACACTCCTGTAGCTGTGCCACCAGCTCCAAACCCTGCAGGGACCAACTCGGAAGAGATGCCCAGCTTGGATGAGACACTCAAAGCTCTTATAGACTCTTACAGGACCAGCACAATGACTGAAAACCAGCAGAACCAGCTGCTGGCTTCCTGGTTGGAGCAGTCCCAGGACAATGTGGGGCACTCAAGTTCAGAGCCAGCAGCACAGCATCCCATTACCACACTGTGCGGAGCACAGACAGCAATGCAGAACGGTAGGGGACCCAGGCAGAACGGAGTCAGGCCCAGGAGGCTCTGCCCCAAGTGCAGCAAAGCCGCACGGCACAGGGCACATGGCAGTGAAGGCACCCGGACTTCAGCTCCAGGCACAGGAGGAGATGAGGCAGTGGGAGAGAAGCATCTATCTGGGGAAGGGGCCACAAGGGAGCAAGGCCAGAATCAGACTGCTGATGCTGCCCGGCAGCCAAAGGGGGTCCATGTCTACAAATACATGGTATGGATCACTAGAGTGGAGCAGAGGACGCTTCTGTTTGAGCAGGCCCCTACCAGGACCCCACCATCACAAGCACAGCGGCTGCCCAAACGTGAATCAGCCACAGACAGGAGCCCAGTGCCAGAGAAACCATCTCTGCCAAGCTGCTCCTACGTTTGTCTCATCCCCATCCTCCTTTGCCTACAGAGGGCATGGGTCAAGCTCCTGGGTGCCGGCAAAGCCCTATATTCCAAAATCAGGAAGAAGTGAAGTGAGGAGTCCCAAGGAAGAAGACCAACCGTGGACAGCCAAGCCTTGCCTTGGGATAAGGACATAACTCACAACTCCTGGGGAAAGGCTGCAACCATCTCAGGAGGCAGTAGGGAAGGACTTTGTGGTATTTGGGGCTGAGACTTTCTCAACAGGAGCAACAGGCAACATCAAGACTTGGTGTCGGACACCCATGGAGACAGCAAGGGACTGAATCAGAGTGGGAGGAGCCCCGGGCACGTGGGGATGCCAGCTCAAGTTGATCATGGTGAGCCAGTGCATCTGCTCTTTGTTCAAAGTCCTCTTTGAACTTGGAGGTTCAAAGAGCTGCTACACGCTCTTTGACTCAGGCCCAGCCCCAGCCCTATGTGACTTTACTCTTCTGATTGATTTCCAGGGGCAGCACCACCCAGTCAGGGACATGGACCCAGCGAGCAGCAGATCCCTGCCAGGACCACCAAGGAACAGGAGCTCTCCCAGTAAAAAATTAAATAAACAAATACCTCTTAAAATGTGTTCATGGATATCTCATCCTTCCTGCAGAGGAGCACAATTGCCTGCTCACTGCTTGCATCTCCCAGCAGGGGCACGGTGGGCAGCTCTGCTGGTGCCTTATGGGGGAGAGGAGACAACTAGGTTGGCCCTCCAGGTGCCTGAGAGCAAGCAAGCCACACGAGGCTTTTAGAGGCAGCAAGGACTGTCCAGCTTTCTGGAGGTCTTTGCATACTACAGCTAAGTTTTAGGTGTGGGAACAGAGTGGGCCCTTTAGAACAAGTGGCAGAGACAAATGAGGGTGGGAGTCAGCCATGGGACAGAGACAGCCACGCCTGTTCTTTTGCTTGTGGGCAGTGACCCTTGGAATAACAGACAGATGCATCTGCGGGCACCACCTCTCCTTCTTGCTCTGGGACGGGATGTATCTATCTCCCCCAGAACCCCTGCCTCTCCCTTTCAAGGGCAGTAAGGATTGTGCCAAAGTGGTGACCTGAGGGCCCTGGGAGGCTGGCAGGATCCCAGTCCTGTGCTCTGGGGCTCACATGGAGCTCTACCTGCACAACTATGTCCTAGGATGAGAAGGTGGTCAAGGAGGAGGAGATGAACAGAATCCCTAAGTAGGCAGGGCAGTGATGGCCTTTGCCGGTCCTACTGCTTCTCATTACTCATAGAATCATAGAATGGCCCGGGTTGAAAAGGATCTCAAAGATCATCTAGTTTCAACCCCTCTGCTATGTGCAGGTTTGCCCACCACCAGACCAGGCTGCCCAGAGCCACATCCAGCCTGGCCTTGAATGCCTCCAGGGAAGGGGCACCCACAACCTCCTTGGGCAACCTGTTCCAGTGCGTCACCACCCTCTGGGTGAAAAACTTCCTCCTAGGATCTAACCTAAACCTCCCCTGTCTCAGTTTAAAACCATTCCCCCTTGTCCCATCATTATCTACCCTCGTGAACAGCTATTCCCCCTCCTGTTTATATGCAACCTTCAAGTACTGGAAGGCCACAATGAGGTGTCCCCTGAGCCTTCTCTTCTCCAAGCTAAACAAGCCCAGTTCCCTCAACCTTTCCTCATATGAGACGTGCTCCAGCCCTCTGATCATCTTAGTGGCCCTCTTCTGGACCCGTTCCAAGAGTTTCACATCTTTCTTGTACTGGGGGCTCCAGGCCTAGACACAACACTCCAGATGGGGCCTCACTAGAGTTGAGTAGAGTGGGACAATCACCTCCCTCTCCCTGCTGGCCACTCCTCTTTTAATGTAGCCCAGAACACAGCTGGCCTTCTGGGTTCCAAGTGCACACTGCTGGCTCATGTCCAGCTTCTCATTCACCAGGACCCCCAAGTCTTTTTCTGCAGGGCTGCTCACAAGGAGATCTTCCTCCAGTCTGTATAAATACCTGGGATTGCCCTGATCCGAGTGCAGCACCCTGCACTTGGCCTTGTTAAATCTCATTAGGTTAACATGGGCCCACTTCTCCAGCCTGTCCAGGTCCCTCTGGATGGATTCCCTTCCCTCCAATGCATTGACCGCACCGCTCAGCTTGGTGTCATCCGCAAACTTGCTGAGGGTGCACTCAGTGCCATTGTCTGTGTCATTGATGAAGATGCTGAAGAGCACTGGTCCCAAGACTGATCCCTGAGGGACACCACTTGTGACCAGCCTCCACCCTGACACAGAACCATTAATCTCAACCCTCTGGCTGCGCCAGTCACCAGGGACTTCACTGGACAGCCATGATTTTTCAAATATGATGGAGAGTAGGTTGGCAACCACATGAGCCATCTCCCTCCGAATGCCAAGAGAGATATCCAGTCCATCCATGGACTTGTGTACATTCAATTGCATGAGGAGGTCTCAGACTTGTTCCACTGTTACAGTGGGATGGAATCCATTCCCCACACCCTCACCTAGAGGTTCAGGGTCCTTGATGACATGGGAAGCCTGATCACCAGTGAAGACTGAAGCAAAGCACTCACTGAGTACTTCAGCTTTTTCTATCTCTGAGGAAGTCAACTCTCCACTACCTTTTATCAGAGAAGGAACACTCTCCTTGGCCTGTCTCATCTTGCCTATGTACCCGTAGAATCCCTTCTTGTTATTTTTCATATCCCTCACCAAGTTCAGCTCCACCTGTGCCTTAGTTTTCCTAATCCTCTCTACACACCTGGACAACAGCCCTGTATTCCTCCCAGACTACACAACCTTGTTTCCACTTTCCGTACATTTCCCTCTTTTTCCTCAGTTTAAGCTGCAGGTCCTTGCTCACCCATGCTGCTCACCTGTCTCCCCTGCTCAACTACTGCCGGGGGACAGAGAGCCTCCGCGCTCTCAGAAAGGTGTCCTTAAAAAGCTGCCAGCTCTGTTCAGTATCTATGCCCTTAAGGACAGTTTCCCAGGGGATCCCATCCAGCAATTCCTTGAGCTCCCATAAGTTGGCTCTCCTGAAGCTCAGGGTCCAGACTCTGCTTTTTGCCAGACCTGCACTCTCCAAGATCACAAGCTGCACCAGGGCATGGTCACTACAGCCCAGCTTGCTTCCAATCTTAACCTCTCTCATGCTCTCCTCTGCATTGGTGAGCACAAGGTCCAGTAAGGCTTCACCTCGGGTCAGTCCATCTAATACCTGCACCAGGAACTTGCCCTCGACAGGCTCCAGGAATCTCCTGGATTGTCTGCCACCCGCTGTGTCACTATCCCAGCAGATTTCCAGGTGGTTGAAATCTCCCATCGGGACAACAGCCCATGAGCGCAACACTTCCTGCAGCTGAAGCAAGAAGGCCTCATATACAGGGCCCCCCCCGATCAGGTAGTCTGTAGCAGAACCCAACCACTAAATGCCCTTTACAGGACCGATCCTTGATTTTAACTCACAAGCTCTCAACCTGATCGTGGCTGTTCTGCAGACACAGCTCTTCACAATCTATCCTCTTCCTAACACAGAGGGCAACTCCCCTCCCCCTCCTAACCAGTCTATCCCTTCAGAAGCCTGTAGCCCTCAATAAGAGTATCCCTATCATGGGATTTGCCGCACCATGTTTCTATGGTAGCAACCAAGCCCTGAGCAGATCATCCACCTGCTCGCAGCGCACACACAGGCGGTACCCCTGCTGCCCTCCTGTAGCAGTGACAGGACCAGGTATTTTCTGCAGCCTGAACCGCGACATGGACATGCGTGCTTTAGCAGCTGCTCGTGGCCCTGTGGAGACCGTGGTCGTACCCGGGTGTGTCCAGCGAGCAACGTCCTGTTAAGTGACCCGTTAAGGGCTAAGCCTCCTCTACACAGCAAGGCGCCGTAACCTGAGCTCTCTGCTCCCCCCACCAACTGCCGCGCCGCGGCGCACGTCCCCTTCACCGCGCCCTCTGGGCTCTGCCGTTAATCGCACGGAGAGGGGGTGCCGCCGACACTCCTCGCTCCACCCACACGCGTGAGAGCGGCCGCGCTGCCTGGGCTGGAGGGGGTTGCCTCGCTTTCCTTCAGCTTCTTAGAACTTTCTAGGCGCGGTTGTGGCCACAACTTGGACTGTCTAAGAACAGTGCTGCGTCGTGACGCTCTGCTACCAGGCTGATCCGTTCAGGGTTTGTCCGGAAATGGCGGACGCAGGTATTTTTAAAACTGCCGCCGACACTCCTCGCTCCGCCCACACGCGTCGGAGCCGCCGCGCTGCCGGGGATGGTGGGGAGGCTGCCTCGCCCTTCCTCCGCTTCTTAGAACTTCTTAGACGCGGTGGTGCTTTATATTAAGTGTAGAAATGTTTATGATCTTCGCTTCCTCATACTAAACCAATCATTTAGTGTTAAAAGGCAGTTAAATTCCCTAAGTTGAGCCATCTGTATGTGTGAAAGTAGTCGCAGACCAATTAACCTACCTTTATTTCTATGCCTTTAAATGTACGAAATGTGTGAAAAAGGCCTGGCCTTGGCCTTCCTCCTTGGGAGGAAGATAGGAATGCTGTCAGAGATGACAGGCTAAAGCCTACCTGGAATTAAAAATGGCTAGGGAAGTCGAAGATAGCACAAATGAATTCTTGTCAACAGCAAAAGGAAGACTTGGGGTCTGCTGCTTAATGAGGTGGGTGCCCTGGTAAAAGGTGGTGCTGAGGGGCAGAAATGCTGAACATGTTCTGTGCTTCAGTCTCCTGCTCTTGGAAATCCCAGACACTGGAGGTAAGAGAGAGAGCCTGGAGGAAAGGTGACTCCACTCTGGTTGGGTAGCTGGTCAGAGATCTTTTAGGCAAAATCATTGTCCACAAATCCCTGGGCCCTGATGTGTTTCACCCATGAGTGCTGAGGGAGCTGGCAGAAGTGACTGCCAAACCGCTCTTGATAATGTTGGAAAGATGTTGGAGAAAGGGAAAGGTGCCTGAGGACTGGAGGACAGCCAGTGTCACTCCAGTCTTCAAAAAGGGCGAGGAGGATTCAGGGAACAACAAGCCAGTCAGCCTCACCTCTGTGCCAGAAACGTGATGGAGCAACTTGCTGTGGATGCTGTCTCCAAGCAATTGGAAGGAAAGTAGGTTATCAGGAGTAGTCAACATGAATTCACCAAGAGGAAATCATGCTCTTCCAACCTGGCAGCCTTCTGTGATATCAGCACTGGCTGGGTAGACGAGGGGAGAGCGGGGGCTGTTGGGTACCCTGATGTCAGCAAGTCGTTTGACACCGTCTCCCATAGCATCCTTATAATGAAACTAAGTGTGAGATAGTGAGCAGACAGTGAGAAAAAAGGAAACATCACTCCCATTTACAAGAAATGGAGGAAGGAGGACCTGCAGAACTACAGGCCAGTGAGCCTCACCTTTCTGCCTGGGAAGATCATGGAAGAGATCCTCCTGGAAGATATGTTACGGCGCATGAGTGTTGGGCATGTGATCTGAGACAGCCAGCATGGCTTTACCAAGGGAAGGCTGTGCCTTCTGTGATGGAGTGATGACACTGGTGGACAGAGGGAAAGTGACTGATGTCATCTACCTAGACTTGTGCAAGGCCTTTGACATGGTCTCCAGCCACATCCTTATCCCTAAATGGGACAGATACAGATTTGAGGGCTGCACTATTCGGTGGATGAGCAATTGGTTGGAAGGCTATTGACAGATGGGTGTGTTGAACGGCACTATGTCCAGGTGGAGGCCAGTGATGAGCAGTGTCCCCCAGGGGTCTGTCTTGGGACTGGTGCTTTTTAATATCTTAATCTATGACATCAGTGATGGGCCCAAGAGCACCCTCAGTAAGTTTGCCAATGACACCAAGTTGAGTGGTGCGGTTGACACATTAGGAGGAAGGGATGCCATCCAGAGAGACCTTGACAAATGCAAAAGGTATGCTCCTGTAGACCGAATGAGATTTAACATAGCAAAGTGCAAGGATTTGCACTTGGTTCAGAGTAATCCCAGATACGCATACAGACTGGGAGAAGAACTGCTTAAGAGTAGCCCTGCAGAGAATGGCCTGGGGGTCCTGCTGGATGAAAAATTGAACATGAGCCAGGAGTGTGCTCTTTCAGCTCAAAAGGCCAATGGTATCCTGGGCTCCATCAGAAGACAGGTGGCCAGCAGGGAGAGGGAGGTGATTGTCCCTCTGTGCTTTGGCCTCATGAGGCCCCATCTGGGGTACTGTGTCCAGGTCTGGAGTCCCCAGTAGAGGAAAGATATGGAGCTGTTGGAGGGGGTCCAGATTATGGCGCGGAAGATGATCTGAGGTCTGGAGCACCTCCCCTACGAAGACGGGCTGAGGGAGCTGGGCTTGTTCAGCCTGGAGAAGAGAAGGCTGCGAGGAGACCTCATTGCCACCTTCTAGTATTTAAAGGGGGATTATAAACGGGGAGAATCAACTTGTTACAGGGGTAGACAGTGATAGGACAAGGGGGAATGGTTTTAAGCTCAAGGAGGGGAGATGTAGATGGGATGTCAGGGGAAGTTGTTTTACAGAGAGAGTGGTGAGGTGCTGGAACAGGCTGCCCAGGGAGGTTGTGGATGCTTTGTCCCTGGAGGTGTTCAAGACCAGGTTGGATGGGACCCTTGGCAACCTGTTCTAGTACCAAATCTAGAGGTTGATGGCCCTGCCTGTGGCAGTGGAGTTGGAACTTGATGATGCTTGGGGTCCCTTCTAACCCAGGCCATTCTGTGCTTCTATGATTCTGTGTTCATTGGCACAGAGTGCATTTGAAGGCCTGTAGCTAGCAGTGTTCCCTGGGGGTCTATACTGGGTCTGGTCTTGTTCAGTATCTTCATCAACCTGGATGAGAGGATAGAGTCCACTCTCAGCAAGCTGGCACACCAGATGGCTGTGCTGCCATTCAAGGAGACCTGGACAGAGTAGTGAGTTGGGCAGAGAGGAACCTCTGGCAGAATTAAGTTTTGTGGACATAAAATGGCCAAGAGATTTTCATTTCTGGAAAACGTTTCTTATGTATAATTTTGTGGTTGTAAATTCTCAGCCATAACTGTCTTTCTAACACAACTCCAGCTGCTCTCCAGCCCTTCTTGAGCACATATTTTATTTAATTTGCCTTATTTCCCTGTCTGACAGATTTGTTCTGTTTTTTTTTTTTCCTCTCTGTAATTTCTTTAAGATACTGTTTGTGTTTCTTGTGTCCTGTCCAGCACAATCATTTCTGAAAGAATGGAGCAGACATGTCCAACCCATGGCCTGTGGCCGCTTGCTGCCCCATGCCATCATGGCAGTAGCTCTGTCCCAGGCTGGCCTTGGCCATGCACCCATTGCTGACAACAACCAACTGATGGTGTGCGATCAGCAATGTCTGGGCTGAAACTGGGACACTGGGACGATGCAGTGCAGTGATAACTCAAGTGATGGCAAATGATTTGGTTTCAGGATTGCCAAAAGATCATCACTTTGCAGCTCCATTTTCAACACAATTACATTCCAGTTTTCAAATGGTTTGTATAGAGTTGCATTCAATTTAAATCTGATCATGTCTCTTTACCATACTTCTGTATGCCCCCTATTACCAGGGAAACTTATTCCTCACTTCATAGTCACACTGCATTCATGTCATCACTTCTTGGCAGTGTATACATATGTGAAGAACTGTTTTCCTGAATGAAGTATTCTTACTTACCTTAACTATATTACATATTTTATGAGGGCTGCTCTGAAAAGTAATGTTTTATTTATGTTAAGAGAATGCTTATATAAATATTCTATAATTTTTGTGAATGCATTATTTGGCTGTGTTTTGTTGTTGTTGATTGTATGTTTGGTTGTTTTTGGTCTTAGTTCTATTTATAATGTTATTCCTGGAGAAGCACATTTCAACGTGGCTCAGGTTTTAGTGCACTGCTTTCCTTGTTCATCAGAATCTCACAAACTGCATTTCCTTTACT
Source organism: Gallus gallus (assembly GCF_016699485.2). NCBI lineage: Eukaryota > Metazoa > Chordata > Aves > Galliformes > Phasianidae > Gallus > Gallus gallus. Next base: position 99,789,025 of record NC_052534.1, read on the forward strand.
GCCTTCTATAAAAGGGTATAAGGGGCTCGAGATCATGGCACACCTGAAGATAAAGCTGTGAGGACTGCTGCAAAAATAATGCCTCCTTCTTCATTATGTTGGTCTGTGATGTCACAGGCAGATATTGGTGGTATGGCTGTGGAGGTTGAACCTTCCCACCAATATCCCGTTACGTTTTGTTGCCATGTGACGGACGGCAGCAGTGGGGCAGTCTGATAAAATGGCGTCTGAGATAGAAATGCGGATGAAGTGTGTCACTGAATTCCTCCATGTGGAAAAACCGGCACTTATTGACTTTTCTTGGTGCTTGCTGAGCATTTATGCACACCAAACAGTGGATGTGAGTGCAGAGAGGTGATGGGTGGGTCAATGATGATGATGATGTTAAAAACATGCCACATTTTGGACAGCCGTGAAGATTTTTACAAGCAAGGAATGCAGGCTCTTGTTCATCACTGTTGGAAATGCATAGCAAATGGCAGTGACTATGCTGAAAACTGGTGTCTTGTAGCTGAGAATTTGCTTTATCAAATAATGTTATCGTGCTCTTTGTAGGTGTTGTATTTTCCATGGAAATAAGTAGGAGGTATTACTTTTGGAGCAACACAGGATGATTGTTCTTTGTGAATAAGTTCAGTAACAGTTCCTATTTATTAAAAAATCATCTGTACTTGTACATACAACAGAATTCAATTTTTCACTAGGCTGTAATTGAACCCTTTTGTATTAAATAAGCTGTAGCTTATTTTTTTTAGTAGCTCATAAAAATGGTCCAGAAATGTTTTTTTCTGCATAATTATTAAAATATAAAGATACTTCAACATTTGCATTTCTGTTAGAGTCAGCATTCTTAACTGAACTTAGTTAATTCAAAAAAAAAAAAAAAAATATCGCCAGATAACATTTCTGCTATGAAAAAAAATCAAAATCTATACATATTTCTTTTAAAAACTGTCTGCAAAGGCATACGGCGGGCTCTTCACTTGGCAATTACCCACACAGCTCCAGTGAAGCCAGTGGAACAAGGCCAATTCATAGAGCTGATTTATACAGCTGAGCACTTGCATCCTTCTCTCTGGTCTAACAGTATACCTGAGCTTTTCCAGTTGACAGTGGACAGGGAGGATAAAGCTGGCAGAAGGCCAGACTGGTATGCCCAGTGCCAGTCCTTCCTCTGTTATTTAAGATGAAGGCATGCTGCTAGCAGCTATCTGCAGCTGAATGATCAGCAAAGCGTGAAGTTTACATAATGTCTCAGCTGTATTTTCCTCTTATCTGCATGGTCTGATCGTGTATCCTTTTATTTGGTAGATTTGTGGTTATGTTGATTTTGCTCATTTGTTGGTTGCTAGCTTAGTTTTTAAGTTTGAGAAGGCAATTTTTTGTTTCTAGTAAGTTCTCCAGTGTGCTTTGAGACATTTTTGCTAAAACTTTACACTGTTAAACGCAGTTGCCACTGAGCAAGAATTCAGTGAATCAGGACTTGGTTTGCTCTGAAACAAGTGGCTCTCTATTATACACGGATATACAAGAGAAGTCTGGTATTTTCATATAAATCCGTCAGGTAAAGAGATATTTTGCAAGAACAGAAGATTTCATTGATTGAAAAGCAAGCATGTTTCTAACTTCTAAAACTTGTATAAAATGCAGTGCATTACTACCTAACATTTTCATATTTTAACAATATTTTAAGGAATTTCCTACATTGTATCAGGTTTCTTCTACCTTATCTTTTTACCAAATAACAAAGCTCTTAAGAGGAAGTGTGATTCATTACAGAGATAATGATGAAATTTAGAATTTTTCCTTGACATCATTTCCTACAGATTTTAGTATAATGTTGGCTTCCAGGCATCCAGAATTTTAGTTCAGGCAGAACAGAAATATGTAAGTATTTCAAGGAACAGTGTGTTCTTCAGTATCAGAATTAGCTATGTGAATGTTCATCACAACTCACACTTTGATGGGGTCATGTCAATTCTAGACATGATTCAGCATCTTTTATTGATTTAACTAATTTCAGAATAATGAAGGCTAATTTCATGACTCCACACTCCACGCTGGTAACAAAGAGTTATGAGACCGCTGTTACAGACTTTAAAGCTTTGGACTCTCGACATTCTGAGCTCTGTTTAGTCTGTGGTTGTGGAAGCCAATGTGGACTTATCTACCATGGTCTACAAAGCCTATGATTTATAAAGCCCTGTGGTTAATAGGTTCTTTTTTTTTTTTAAACAGTTGTCATCTAGTATCACCATACCCTGAACAATGAGAGTTCCCATTTGTGGTAGGACATAAGTGAGATATGTCTAAGCCATGCCATCAGAAGTTCTCCGCAATTACTGTAAATGTGATGACTTTGTTGTATTCCAAAGTTTCTTTAATTATCACAAGTTTGCCCAAGGAAAAGGACATGGAAAAATGACTCTCTGGATATCTTCTCCTTTCAGAGGTGTAGAGTGGGTAATGACGAAGGCAGAGGCTTTTCCAAAGAGATCAGAGAATGGATGTAAAAGTTTTTAAAAGAATCACTCTCAAATTGTAAGAAATCCTCCTCTTGTCAGCATCAACATTTATTAATCTGAGGTAAAGAAGCCATTGGTAAGTCATTCCAGGAATCTAATTCATGTTAGGCAGCACTCCAAAGTACTGCTTGTTGAACTGTGAGGACAAAAATCCAGAGGAGGCATTCAGATAGCTATAGATGATTTCTCTTTGCTCTGAAGCAGATACACACTAACGAATAGTTAGCTAAAGAATTTTGATCAGTTACGACTTACTGGTACTCAATGAAAATTAAGCTGATAATTTTTAGAGAGCATTTACAGACTCGTTTTCACATTTCAGGAGGAAGGTGATTAATAGCTCTGCCTTAGATGTTGCTTTTAAATTGCTTGGAGTAGATGTGGAGACAGGTATGGTAAGAGCAAGGTATCGGAGACAGGAGACCCCAAGCTCTTGGTAGAACTGATAGCTGAGCACCTGTTGTGTGTTCTCAGCTGTGAGGAGTGCTGGGCCTTGTCTGACACATGGACCATCCCGTGATTTACTGATTGATGTCCTCATGGAGATACTGCCGTAGACAGCTGTCATTCAATCTGTAAATTCATCACAGGACTTTCAACAATACTATCCTGTGTGTTTACAAAAGACTTGTTCTTGGACTTGATTCTAGTGCTAGCGACAAGAAACAATAAGTATCATCTACAGTCTTCAGTTGAACTGGATTCTGTAGAATAAGACAAAATTGTGTACTTCCGAAGGTGGACATCAGTTCATCATTGGCTGTAGTGGCATGCTTGGCTAAATGTAAGTTTTATCTGTCTGGTTCAATGACTACAAGCAGTCAATAAATGCAGTGTGGCAGGTCATGTCATAAGAATATGCCTAACTCTAAGTCTAAATGACCCTTTAGTGTATGAAAGTCATGTTTGAGTCCATGGTTGGGTGTTACGATTGCCACTTAATATATTACCTTTGCAGAGCATGAATTACCTACATAGTAATATCAACTTTTTAATGGCTAAATGTATAAAAGCCAGCTCCGACCAGCTTGAAAAGGGACCCAAGGGCACAGCAGGTAGATGTGGCTTTAAAGAGGTCACAGCCCATGGAGAGCCCCCACAGGAGCAGGGCCCGGGCTGGAGTTGTGGCCCATGAAGAAGAGCCTGCAATGGAGCAGGAGGTTTGGGGGAGCTTCCACCCATGGTGACCCATGCTGAAGCAGATCCTAAACACAGGCCTGGTGGTATGAACTCATGATGAGCAGTGCTTGAAGAGCTTCAGCCTGTGGGAAGCCCACACAAGATCAGTTCAGGAAGAACAGCATCTCATCACAGGGACGATATGCTGGAGCAGCGGCTGAGGGCGACATGAACTGACCACAGCCCCCATTCCTTGTTCCTGTGCACTGCTTGATAGATTCATAGAATCACAAGGTTGGAAAGGACCTACAAGACCATCTAGTCCAACTGTTCTCCTGTTACCATTGCCACCACAAGACACTAAACCATATCTTGTAGCTCCTCATCCACATGCTTCTTGAACACTGCCAGGGACAGCAACGCCACCACCTCCCTGGGCAGGCCATTCCGCTGCCTGACCACTCTGAGAGAAAAAGCTTTTACTTATGTCTAATCTAAATTTCCTCTGGTACAACTTGCGGCCATTTCCTCTGGTCCTGTTTGTTGCCTGGGAGAAGAGGCCAAACCCCTCCTCATCAAAACCTCCCTTCAGGAAGTTGTAGAGTGCAATGAGGCCTTCCCTGAGCATCCTCTTCTCCAGACTAAACAATCCCAGTTCCCTCAGCTGCTCCTCATAAGACTTGTGTTCCAGACCACTCACCAGTTTCGTTACAGTAAATTTCCTTTTCTTATTTAGATACGTATAGGATATGCATCCTGATATTTTTAGTACAATATGTATTTTGAGTGTTCATGTAATTAGGTTCAACTGTGTAGTGATTTACTCTTCATATAATTGCAGTAGATCCTGTGAAATTGTACCAATTTGGTAGAATGATTTATCTGTAGATGTATTTCCCTATCAGTTCAGCTTGCTGAGCCTTCCTTGTGTCAGCTGCAACCAAGTACTTTTGTGTACTGGGGTTTATCATAATTACTTCACTATTCTTTAATGCTTGCCATACTGAAATTCTCAAACAATGCAGTTTAAAGTATGTTCCTGTTTAAAAAAAAAAAAAAAACATGCAGTCACACAGAGAAGGTTAAAAGTTTTCTTGGTCTACGAAGGGCCATGAAGATCATAAAATCATAGAATGACTGATGGTTGGAAAAGGCCTACAAGAAAATCCAGTCCAATCATCCACCTATCACCAATATTTATCACTAAACCATGTCCCTCAGTACAACATCTAAACATTTCTTGAACACTTCCAGGGATGGTGACTTTGTCACCTCCCTGGGCAGTCCATTCCAGCACCTCGCCACTCTTTTGGAGAGGAAATTTTTCCTAACGTCCAACCTGAATCTTCCCTGGTGCAACTTGAGGCCTTCCTTCTAGTTCTATCACTAGTTACATGGGAGAAGAGGCCAACTCCCACCTCGCCACAACCTCCCTTTAGGTAGTTACAGAGAGTGACAGGGTGTCCCCCGAGCCTCTTCGTCTCCAGACTAAACAATTCCAGTTCCCTAAGCCACACCTCATAAGCTTTTGCTCCAGAAACCTCAGCAGCATCGCTGCCTTTCTCTGAACACGCTCCAGGGCCTCATTGTCCTTCTTCTACTGAAGGAGATGACCAGATGGTTGGTCTGGCACCTCTCCTTTGAAAACAGGCTGAGAGTTGGGATCATTTAGCCTAGAGAAGAAAAGGCTTCAAGGAGACTTTAGAATAGCCTTCCAGTATATAATGGGAGCCTACAGGAAAGATGAGGATGGATTTTATCAGGTACTGTAGTTATAGAGCCAGGAGTAAGCATTTTAAACTAAAAGAGAGTAGATAAAAATTAGGTATTAGGAATAAATTCTTCACTATAATGGTATTAAGGTACTGGATAGCAAGTTTACCCTGGGAAGTTCTAGATGTCCCATGGGACTTTGAGCAGCCTGATTTAGTGGAAGGTGTCCCTGCACATAGCAAGAGAGTAGGAATTAGATGCTCTTTAACGTGCCTTCCAACCCAAACCATTCTATTATTCTATCCTGCATTTCTATTACATTTGTGCTTCTCCTCCTTTTGAACTCTGCACTGCAACTGAAAAATTTTCTGTCTAACCTAACAAGTACATGGAACTGAGAGTACGCCAGATGAAACTTACTCTGAAGCCTAAGCTATAATTTCCAATTTGGGAATCTAAATTTGTCTTCTTGGAATTGTCCCTTACACCTCCATAAACAGTTGTGACAAATAACTTTAGAAAATACTGAGTTTTTAAAACTGTTTAGACAGGCAGAGGATCTTAATGAGGTGTAAGACAAAAAATTTCAACAGTATATTCTAATAGATGAGAAATTCATGTCAAATTTTATTAACATTGCATGAACTTTAAAAGGGTCTCATCTTTCCATTAACATTTCTACTAGAAAACATTCATCATAAATTTCTTTGCTATCAAATATTCACAGGAGCATTCATAAATAAATAAATTACTAGCAAGTATAACAATATTAATACCTAAAACAAATAAATAAATAAACCATAAATATCAAACTAACAACATACAAACTTAGCATAAAAACATTTCAACAGTTTTTAAGCAGACTTTCCATTTCAAGACTGGTAAGAGATTCCAGCAAGTCATTTCAAATAGGGATGAAGTTTCTGGGGCCTAGCTTTTTTTGACAGACCAATTCTGATGGGTCTCTTGCATGTTTTAAGAGGCTGTACTCTTGTAACTTCATGTGACAGAAAGTATCCTAGGTATCCTACAAACAAACAAACAAAAATGTGAAAGTAAAACCACATATGGAGTTCCACACCATATTACACCAGAAATATATACAGTCAAGGTGTGTAAATCCAATGAACACTGTTTGCAGCTTCTTAGTCCTGTCCCATCTCTGTTTTGTTATGTTGTAGAGTCCCTAACATATTCTTTTAGGCTGAAATGGAAATACTAACAGCTGTGCCACACTTAGATCCTTTCGAATTAGAAGGATCTTCACTATAATATTACAAAACTTTCCTAATATACTCTTAAGTCACATACAGTTCATATCAATCAGCATTCTGAGAGTGCAGGAACACTGAGAGAATTCTGCTTTAATACTAACCACTAGTCTGAGGGATTTAGATGTGCGACAGCAAATCAGAGTGAGGCATCACTCCACTGGTCATAACAATCTTAACACTTCATCTCGTGTCACTCATTTTTCACAAAGTAGAAGAGGAGAATTTAGATTTTCTGCTCAATAGTCTATTAAGTAAGGTATATAGCATCTGGTAATCTAGAGAATGATTAAGTCATCCTGGAGAAGCTATTTTGTTTTGCATACAATAGTATGAAAGAAAGAATAGAATGAAAGACAATGACTTTTTCAACTAGAGACTGGGATAGTGAGGAATCTGAAAGAAATAACAATCACACAAGTAAGAAAGTGTTGAATTTCAAGATCCTTTCCACTTCTAGTTTTCATGCATGATTCTATGAAAAGAAGAAGCAATGAGTAATTAGCTAGGATACCAAACAGTGAGCCCATCAGAGTCTTAGGCACCCAAGTGGAATCCTATGGACAGGAGAAAAAAAAAGTTCCGTTTTTAAGTCAGTGATGAGATAGTACTGCTGCTATGTCTTTTATAAGACTCATAAGCGTCTGTTGGAAGAATAGCATGCAATAAAAGTCAAACAAGTATTATGGGCTTATATGCAGCCTGTAAAGCATAGCAGTTCTGAAATTAAGATGAACTGTAATACTGCTGATGATAAATCTACTTGTCCTACCTTGGTATCCCCTTTTCAGACAGTAACAGCTTGAGGCAACAGTCACTTCATAAGATGAAACAGTGGGATGTAAAATGAAGAAATTATTGATATCAGAAAGTATTAAACCTGTCCTTACCAATCTTCCTTCTAACTGTAGGAGCAATATGCTGAATGATGGCACATAATTTTGGTAGCTTAACTGGATAAATTAACAGGCTTGGATGTTATAGCTGAAACAGTATTCATATCCTAAATCTGAAACCAAATCAGATCATGTAAGAGCACATATGATGGCTCAAACTCCTATTGAAAAGTTGGGGGAGGCAGACATACATTAGTCAAACTTCTGGCATCAACTCCTATCCATACAGTTAGTAATCCCTCTGATAAAAACAGATATGAACAGATGTTTTTTCCTTCAGAAAAATCAAAGGCAATATTCAGCATAAATGGAATAAAATTCTCTCTGCTAAGCACGGATGAGAGCAAAGAAATAAAATGTCTCCTCAAGGAAAGAAGATACTCAACAGTATACTTTCTATCAGCTGAAAAAAAAAAAAAAAAAAAGATGAATTGAACATGAAATTTTTTCACATTCTTCCACTAGAGGTGTATTAGGTGCCTATTGATTCTGACAAGTTCTGGAAATAAAGTATTGGGTGCGGCACTTCCTGAGAAATCCACATGACTGGAAAAGATGATCCTCACCAATCATGAATGCAAAAGGAAATCAATCATTCTTAAGGTTTGATTACAAACCTAGAGAAGCTTAGATGGGAACTATAAAAAGTCTGGGAACTGGTGTGTAGGAAATAGTTGCTGCTAATAACAATAAAGAAATTGTATGCTTTTCTCTGTCCTTGGCTCTGTGGCCCAGAGCAATAGAGGACAACAAAAGGAAAATTGATCTGCTGCTCTTATTCAGGAGCTACAATGTTTGACCTAGCAAGCTCTTAACACCATCTGCTGCATGACCAAAGAAAAGATAGGACAGATTTTCAGTAATGTATCATTCTAAACAAATAAACAAACAAACAAAAAGATTGCTATATGCATATACATAAGCTATGTATATTTCTTGCCACAAGCAATAAATAAATATGTGTTTCATAAAGAAGTTTATTGGCACTGCCATTTGTGGTATAAATAACATAAAAATAATACTCTTACCTCCTTCTTTCTGTAAATTATAATTTTCTTCCTTCAGAAGTGTGCCAGATAAGAAAGCAGGGTCCCATGTGTATGGCTTTTTGTAAATGGAATTAAAGTAGCCTTAAAAGAGAAGCATATAAAACCATTAGGATTTTAACTAATTTTAAAAAAACAAATAACTACATTTGTTTAATCAATTTATTAATTTGTGAATGTAAGTAAAACCTACATGTGTGTATTACAAAAAGTATTTGTGAAGCTTCAAAGTTTTGCTCTCAGAGGCCTGACAAGAGCTCATTAAGGTATTTGTGTAGATACAATGATGCAATCTTGAGTCCTCTGAAGACATATTTTCTTCACTCCGATCTTCTTACTCCAGACTTAGAAAAGTGATCACTTAGTGCACAATTAATGCAGTATCTAGTTAGGTTTTCATACTCTGGGACAAGGGATTCAGGCATAACTTGCAGCATATTATACTGTTAAAATTTCGCTGAACAGAATGCTCTCCTGAGCTTTTCTGTGACACTCTTCAAATTGTTTAATGAACACTAATTACCTTCACAAAACCTCTGCAGTTTCATAGATGTCTATCTTGGAAGCCAGAACCTTAAGTGATATGCATATGCTCCCTTCATGCTGGATGGAAAAATGCCTTTCAATATAGGATGCTACACAAGCAATGAAGTAGGTGAGGAACTGCTTATGGCAATGTCTTTGGAAAAACTGAGTACAGACTATATTTAGAAACCTAATTCCATTTTCTGAGCTTGAAATCTATACCTAATACATATTTTAGAGAGGGAAAAAAAAATTATTACTGTTACCTGAATTTGTCTGAAACTATTTTACCAAAGTAATGTTCAGTAAATTAAATATATTAGTATGTTCAATGTTCAGTTGCAGATGCAAATGCATGTTTATGTTGCAAGACTAGTTTTTATGTATTTTCAGGTCTTAAACAAAACAGATACATTTAATATGTGACTCACACTACTGATCACCTAACTCCAAAATATCTTCATGATAATATTCTACTCCTCCATTTCCTCAGACAAAAGAAAATTCTGAATATTACGCAAAATTCATTTTGAAAAGTTAAGGTTGAATTTCATGACAGTGTGAAAGTTTTCAATAGAATACATTTGTTCTATGACTGTTCCTTTATATCCTTGCATCCTTTGTTCATATTGTTTATAACTATCATAGAATCATAGAATGGCTTGGTTTGGAAGGGACCCTTAAGATCATGTAGTTCCAACCCCCTGCAATAAGCAGGGACACCTCCCACTAGGCCAGGCTGCTCAAAGCCCCATCCAGCCTGGCCTTGAATGCTTCCAGGGAGGGGGCATCCACAGCCTCTCTGGGCAACCTGTTCCAGTGTCTCACCACCTTCACAGTAAAGAATTTCTTCCTACTATCTAGTCTAAATCTGCCATCTCCCAGTTTAAAGCCATTTTCCCTCATCCTGTCACCTAATGCCTTTATAAAAAGTCCCTTCCCATCTTTCCTGTAGGTCCCTTCAGGTACTGGAATGCTGCTACAAGATCTCCTTAGGGCCTTCTCTTCAGGCTGAAGGGCACCAGCCTGTCCTGGTAGGGAAGGTGCTCTAGTCCTCTTATCATCTTTGTGGCCCTTCTCTGGGCCTGCTCCAACAACTCCATGTCCTTCTTGTGTTCAGGAACTGGACACAGTACTCCTTGAGGGGTCTCACAGTAGCAAAGTAAAGGGGCAGAATCACCTCCTTCAACCTGTTGGCCACACTTCTCTTGATGCAACTCAGGATAGGGTTGGCCTTCTGGGCTGAAAGTGCACATTACTGGCTCATGCTGAATCTTCTATCTACCAGCATCTCCAAATACTTCTCCTCAGTGCTGCTGTCAAGCCATTCTCCACCCAACCTATACCTGTGGTTGGGGCTGCCCTGACCCAGGTGCAGGACTTTGCACTTGCTCTTCTTGAACTTTGTGAGGTTGGCATGGGTCCACCTCTCAAGCCTGCCCAGGTCCTCCTGGATAGCATGTCTTCACTCTAGTGTGTCAACTGCACCACTTATATTGGTGTCATCTGCAGACTTGCTGAGAGTGCTCTGTCTGTGTCACCTACAAAGATGTTAAATAACACTGGTCCCAACACTGATCCCTGAGGAGCACTAGTCATCACCGGTCTCCACTTGGGCACTGAGCTGTTGATCACAACTCTCTGAGTGCAACTGTCCAGCCAATTCCTTACCTAGTGAGTGGTCCATCCATCAAATCAAGTCTGTTCTCTCTACAAATGTGCATCTTATTGCGCTTGTGATGTTTTGGGGGGAATTTAGGGGTTATTAAATTAAATTAAAAATTTAAATTAAAAATTTAAATAAAATTAAAAAAGGAAAGAAGAGGAAAGAAAAGGAAAGGAAAGAAAGGAAAAGAAAAAAGAAAAGAAAAGAAAAGAAAAGAAAAGAAAAGAAAAGAAAAGAAAAGAAAAGAAAAGAAAAGAAAAGAAAAGAAAAGAAAAGAAAAGAAAAGAAAAGAAAAGAAAAGAAAAGAAAAGAAAAGAAAAGAAAAGAAAAGAAAAGAAAAGAAAAGAAAAGAAAAGAAAAGAAAAGAAAAGAAAAGAAAAGAAAAGAAAGAAGCAATCTGTAATGGAATAACCCTGAATTCTGAGCTATGACTGCTACTAGAATGTACAACACCATTAGCAGCATGGCTCTTTCACATTTGACTACCCATAGGGTAGCCCTTTGGCCCCACAAACATTGTGCAGCTCAGTGAAAACACAGCTATAGTTATGGTACTTTCTGAGATGAGGAATGCAACTTTATATATATATATTATATATATAATATAATATATTTACTTATTTATTTATTTATATATAATATATATTTGCAAAAATATATATGTATCTGTTTATTGACAAACAGTAATTTCATGTACTTACCTTCTGCAATAGGTGAATGTAGCAACTCTTCACTTGACAGTCTTGAAATACAGTACTCCTTAGATGCTTCTGTATTTTCATTTTCAAGTGCTATTTTTTCATTTAATAACCTTTCATTACTGTCAGTTATATTTTCCCCTTTTATAGTACCACAGACCGGAGAAGAAATATATGTTTTCTTTTCAGAAACACTTTCTATATTTTCTTCTATACCCTCGGAACTAATTAATTCACTATAATTGTTGTGAGAGTTTGTTTCCACACTAGATAAATTGTTTTCATCTTCCTTGCTAATTTCATGAAACATATGTAGCTCTTCTAGCACTAAATCAAATCTTCTTTTCAGTTCAAATTCATATGTGATTTTATTTTCTGAAGGTAAATATTCATCTTTTACGTCTCCAAGACATCCATTTTTCATTAAAGATAAATGCATTTTTAATTTCTCCTTTCCAGCAATGAATGTTTTAGCTTCATCTTCTGAATATGACATAATCAAGTCATTCATTACAGTCTCGCATTGACTTTCATTAGTTACATGCATTTGTTCATCACTTATCTCTTCCTGTTCTTTTACATATTCAAGATGTTGTTTCAAAATTGCTGGGCCTAAGCTGACAGCCTTATTTGTCTCAGTATGTCCTTGTAAAGAAAAATACACTGTTTCACTAGCCTGTAATTGCAAGTGTGTATATGTTACAGTAGGACTTCTTGTGCATAAGTAAGGCATAGTGGCATAATTTTTTTCAAATTGTTTTTGTTCATCTGCATTTAAGGAAATCCTACTATGTCTGACTTCTCCTACAACTCCATCTTTATTGACAAAAGAGTTTCTAGGTAGTAGTGAAGTGATATACAGATAACCACTTAAGGAACTAGGAAATATATTTCCAGCATTTAAACGAGTACTTGGAAATTCTACAAATCCCTTTTCATTAACTAAATATAGGGTATATGCATCTACTGCTTTGCAATATTCAGGTTTACTTGTTTGGCTGTCTTGTAACAAGAGAGAACTGCATTTTTCCATGGTTGTTTTTGACTGCTCAGGTAATATTAAAACATCTTTACTTTTAGCAGACAAATTATGAATGTTTTCTGAACTAGTGACTGTGTTTTGTATAGTTGACAGTTTTTTGACATAATTATCTTGATTTACAAGAGAGATCTGGTCAAAGTCTTCAGAATCTCCATTAAGGGGAATTTTTTTGTACGTGTCAAAAAAAGGAAGCGATTTTTTAGAAAGAAAATAATGAGAATTTGTTTGCAGCTCTTTGGATTTGCAATTCTCCTTCCTGTCAGCCTTTATGCAATTAAAAGTACCTGAGATTTTTTTCATCTTATATATAATTTCCTTTGTAGTCTTTGAACAATTTCTGTATTTACTTGTTTTGTGTTCTTTATTGTCTCTTAAATTAAGGGGTGAAGCTCTAAGTCTTTCTCCATGAAAATAACTGTTGAACATCTTCCTTGGTTTGTTCTTTGCCCACTTCATGGTAGTTATGGGTATTTGCTGATTTGAAAATTTATTATTTACCTTTTCAGACCTCAGTTGTGAACAGGCAGGAAGGTAACTCAAACATCTAAGATTTACTCTTATCAGGTACTGTATTTTTTTTATATTGTAGTAATGCATCTTCTCTAGTGAAGAACAATCACAATTGTCCTTCAACAAAATTAGGCATTTAGCAACCAACATTTGTTTCTTCATATCCCTTCTATGACTGACAGACTCCAAGTATGTGCTGCGGAATCTTTCACTCCTTCTAGACAAGTGATGGTGCTTTCTGACAATTCTTCCCTTAGATAATCCACTGCTTTGGTTATGAAATGAGATCCTTCTGGTTAGGAAAGTGAAGTTTTCGTTAGCTAAAGATCTAGAAAAATATCTTTTCTGGCATTCATTATGTAAGTCAAAATTAACACCATCCACAAATTTAGAACTTCTGGTGCCTGGATAAGTTTCATATTTTTTATAATAATCTTTGTTTTGCCTCAGATTACTCTCTGTGTATGAATTTAACTGCATTTGCTTTCTGCCATATGAAGCATGTTTCTTCACTCTCACCAATGCATTCTTCCTATTGAAAATGAAAGTAAGAATTTTCTTTTGTAGTTTCACCTTCAGGTGCTTTGAAATAATAGCCAGCAAAGAAATGTGTGTTTTACTCCTGTGGCTTGCACCAATGCTGCTCTTTACTAACTCTTGAGTATCACACTGCTCATTTAATATTGTCATAATATTGTCATCCTGACACATAAGCATAACTTCAGCTAACAATTTGCTCTGTGTCCTGAGCAGTCCAAATAAAAAGTTTTGAAATGGAAACTTTATTTTGAATGTTTTCTTTTCCCTCGTTACACTGAAACTCACTTTTATATCTGGAAAATTGTGCACAACAATGGGAGTACAACTGCTTTTGAATATAAAGTTTTCAATTAAGTATCTTTTGATATCAAGTATTTCATTTGTAAATAGTTTTGATTCCACTTCTTGCAAACTAGTATCACTGTTGGAATCATGCAGACCACAGTGTAGGTCTAACTTATTTTTCTCTAATGCTTCTGTTATCACTGGAATGCTTGTCTGTATATGAAACGTTGTCATGTTCTCATGACTGCTCTTCCTCTCCATTCTCCTCAGAATATCCATAACACCGATAAATTTCTTGTTCTGAACTTTTTTTGCACTAATGTAGATGTGAATCCTTGACTTCTGGTCATCGTCATCATCTGAATTCTCCAGCACTTTAGAATCACTGTCAGCAAATACTTGATTACATTCTGGATCAGTGCTGTTGTCCCTGATGTAAGTTACAGGCAGTTTTCCTCCTTCTGCCACAGCACTGTGCATTTTGTTAGTTGATTGATAATTCTTTTCTTCAAATTCAGAACCAACAGATGAAGCTTTCACAATGTTTTTATCACTCTGCGATGTCTGGTTCCACGCCTCAGACATTTTTTGCACACCATGTATCTGTTTGGATTGCATCAAAGTTGGTTGGCCTCCTAGTGTCTTCCCAACCATCTCCTTCAAGTTAGCTGACGGCATTTCGCTATTTATTCTATTTGAGATACTAGAAAATTGAGATGTGTTCTCTTTCATCAAGAACTTAGGAATTTCCAATGGTTGTATGCTTTTAAAAGGTTTTGGTGTTGGAACAATAGATGAATTATTATTATCTCTTTCTGTAGTAGTTACATGATCATTACAGTAATAATCTTTGCTTTCTGTTCTGCATACTTTTTTCAGAAAAATATTTTTCTCATTTTCTACACAAGAAATCATAGAACAAGCACCACATGAAAATGGAACTTGTGAAAGCTGATATTGCCTCCACCTCTGAAACAAATTCCTGTTTAAAGGTGTATCTGAAGACTTTTGTTTAAGTTCATTGTCAGCTTCTATTTTATTCTGGTCTATATTGTTCTGATGCAGTTGGATGGGATTTAGTACATGTATGTCTTTACCTGTGCTAGTAGAATTCTGCAGATTGCATAATTTTGTTTGACTATGCTGTCTATATATATTTAATGAAATGTCATCTTTTATAGTATTTTGACTTTCATTTTCAGGACTCCATTTTTTGGTGGGCAGTTTATTTTCTAATATTCTACATAGTAATCTTTCACTATTAGAAGCCTGGGAATGGAAAGATTCTCTTATACAAGGTTTTCTGGCTCTATCACATGTTTCATTTTCTAATACCCAGCTGCTTTGTATTTCTGATAAATATATAGGTTCATTTGGTGGTGTTTGATCACTGTTCCCACAATGTATATTTTGTTCCCACTTTTGCTGCCCCTCTTTCTTCACGCTTTTCTGATGACTTTCTATTCTAACACACTTTGGATAAAGGTAGAATTCATTGTCATCTGATACAGATAAAAATGTTGGAGAATATGTGTTTTCCATGTTCAGAAAAGTAAGTCCTGTTCTTGCATAGACAGTCTGAAAGTTAAGAAAATACTGAAGTATTAATAAGAAATGATCTTTTAATTTTTTCTAAATTATACAAAATCCAAATTAACAATTCCCTCACAGATCACATTGATATTTGTTCTGTATGCATGGCAGAGATAAAGACAAGATCGCTGAACATTATTTAATACCACGATCTGGAATTCAGGAGATTATTTACAAATGATGCAGATGTGCATCCCCACTGTGGTGAGCACCATGGGACACATCGCTGTTTCCGCTGCCTGAGGAGCGTTCCCCTTGCAGCAGGCAGTAGGTCCCCTCTATCAGCTCCTGAGGTGGTTCCCTCCCTGCAGGACAGCCCCTCGCCGCCCTGCTCTCTGAACTAAGTTTCTCCGTGAGGGAAGCCGCCTCCCTCCTAGTTCGCTTACCTGCCCGACCCCTCAGGGCTGACGGGAACCCTCCCGTCCGCCCGCCTCAGGGCACGGCGCCTCACAGCGTCACCACCCCTCGGCCGCCCTCTCCGTGCTCAGCTCCCTCCCGGGGCTTTGGTGCCCTGCACTCCGAGCAGAGGTCACCCGGAGAAGCTGACCTCGCCCCTCACGACATCGCGAAGCTCAGCCTGTGGCAATGGCACCGCGGAAGCACCGCCTCCCGGCTCCGCGCACCCCGAAGAGGGCAGAGCCGCCGGAGGCGGGAAGAATCCCTCCTCCCGACAGCCGCCTCTCAGCCCCTTCCCTCAGTGGCGCCGGGTCCCTCCTCCCTGAGGAAATATCCGGTGGCAGTTGCAGATGCGGTAGCAGATCGGAGTTCCAGCTGCTGCGGGGAGGGATGACCACAAGGACAGGCTGCGGTGCCTGAACAGTGCGGTGCTGCCAACCAAGCAGCCTGCAGGCAGTTATCTCTACAAGCTGGATGTCATTTTGTGTAATTCCGAAAGCAGGAAGCCTTCTGCATGCAGATGCTCACATCCAGGGCCTTTTCCCACAGTTTTTTTTTCCACAGACAGCAAAAAGGACACTTTTTCCATTATCATTTTCACATCAATTAAGTCAAGAACATTATCCCAAAGATACCAAGTGTTCATTCAGCTCTGTGCCTATGAAATAGCTGTCTTCTCTTCCCCTGCTGAAATTTCCTTTCAAAATGGTTATTTTTTTAAAGTGTGCACTAAACCAGCTGACTGCTTTAACACCATTGACAACAGGCATTTAAAATAGAAAGATCCTTAAGGATGTGTTACTGTCAGCATTTCTGTTAAGGTTTATCTCCATGCCACAGAGACCGGGTCCTCTGAAGCACAGTGGATCCTTTGTTCCTGGCAGTTAAACACATTCAGGAACTGTATGGAACTGAGCCTTAAAACAGTTTTCAGTATTTCTGCTTTTGTAAACAAATCTGGCTAATATCTGCTTCCTAATGCTCAAGAAATAATACTAATTGAATCAATCTTTAGTTAACAAGATATGATTCCTGTCTGCATTCAAGCAACAAATAGTCTCACTGAAATCAATTAGATTACATTCGCGTTTCAAAATACTCACAACACTGTATGGAACTAAAGTATCTAAAGGGAGGCTATAAGAAAGAAGGGGACAGAACTTTAGGAGGGCTTGTTGTGATAGGACAAGGAAAAATGGTTTCAAACTAAAAAAAAGGGAGATATGGATTGTATATAAGGAAGAAGTTTTTAACAATAAGGGTGGTGAAGCACTGGCACAGGTTGCCCAGAGATGTGGTGGATGCCCCATCCCTGGAGACACCCAAGGCCAGGCTGTATGAGGCTCTAGGTGTAGGTGTGTCCCTGTTCATTGCAAGGGGGTTGGAGTAGATGGCCTTTAAGGGTCCCTTCCAACTCAAACGACTCTATGATGTTTCTATGATGAACAAAGATGATATAAGCTAGAAATAGGATTTTAAGGCATACAAAAGAGTAGCAATTTCACCATGACACTTCTCTGTGCTACTCCCTGCATTGGAGAAGCATGAAGGTGGTACTCCTAGAAAACAAATGTTTGAAAAGCTATTGTGTTCACAGTGGTATCTCACATCTTCTGAATGGTACAGCTCCTTGTTTGTTTGTTGGCATGAAACAGCTCAGCATGTGTGGCGGATTGAAGGAAGATAGGGGTTGATTTAAAAATGGTTATGTCTCTGAAGAGTGAAAGTAATGGGAATTCTATGAAAAATAAAGACCAGTTTTTCTTACAGCTATATGGCTATAAATTAAGATTGCTTACTAAAGTCCATCCAGTTGTTTCACACCTATGGCTTACTTTGTTATATACAATGCAGATTGTAAGAATAAAGCGAAAGACTTTCACTGAAGGACATTCTGAATGCTCTGCATTCTTCAGTTTTCTACTATTGAAAATAAATAAATAAAATAAATAAAATAAAAATAACCATTCTACTTAATTACTGATATTACAAACTGAATACAATGTATTTCTACTAAAGGAGCAGAAAAGCACATACTTCTTTTCCTCACTATCATTTAAATAGTATTTTAATGAGATTCATAATTTCATAATTTTAAAGTGTACTTTCTGTCTGTTGATTACATTCCCATGCATTAGGCATATAAACTTTATTATACTCTGTTTACAAGTTGACAAATTGAGTTGTAGAGTGGCTTCTAAATGAAATCAAGAAGTTTGTTTCTGGTGTGAGGACCAACCTCAGAAATATTCCTTCACTTCAAGTTAATGTTAAAAACATAGTAGTGCCCTCTCACTCTCTTGAAACAGAAAAGCAAAGCATTGCAAACTAATAAAAAAGAAGGATCAGGGAAAATGTGTCAGAATATTAAGTTAAATATTGACAAAGACAGTATCAAAAATAATGATAGTAGTCTATGTGAGGCATAAGACACTAAAACTTGACAGCCTTGAATGGCCACGTGCAACAGTACAATGTTGCTCGAGACCTTTATCTCAGTTTGGCTGTGCTAGTTTAATGACTGCAGCCTGGTCCATGCAATTTCTTGTAAGTAAACTGCATTTTAAGAAGACAAAATTCAAGACTGAAGTTCTGTAGCAATCAATCGTGTTTCTGTCATGAATTGCAGTGCAAAACTTTCCACTCTGAAAGTAGCTCCCCTTAATTATTAAGATTCAAAAGGTAATGTTGCTGTTTTAGTAGGAAATTATTTTATTATCACCCTACACTTTTTTCATCATTAAAAAGACATATTTTCATACTTATGAACAGGGTAATTAGTATTCTTAGAATTTTATTTTACAAATTAATCTTTTTCAACATTTTACTGTCACACGTTTAAAGCAAGCACTCCATCATTAGAAATATCTATAGAGTTGCTGAGTGAAAATACTTTATACTTTCTATCATAACTGTTCTATCCACACCTCAAACTCAAATACATCCTGTCTAATTATGTAATTTTGAAATAGTTTAAATATAAACTTCCACCATTCTCTCTGTTACAGAATAATCCATATTCTCTCCAGTAATAAATACATAGTTGTTAAACTTTTTTGCAGTATGTTCTTGGATAGATTATAGACAGAACTTCAACTTTACCCACTGTACTCACAATCATAATGAAGATCATGTTTCTGTAGGCATTACACACCTTAAATCCATATTCTCAGCAGAACTCATATACATTAACAAACAAAAAACATCACACAGGAAATTCACTTTATGACCATCAGCTTCCATGTTTATTGAACAGTTCTTTTAGAAGAGAATGATTCAGCAATGTTAGTTCCACTGAGCTGGACCTGGAATAAAACTGTCCCCAAAATCACAGTCCAACTGAAAAGTTATTTTGTAAATATTTACTACGTGCTTAGTAGCACTGAGATACAATTGTTTTTATATTCCATTTGTATTCCAATTTTTATTTTCTTCTATTTTTCTACCATTATAAAATAGTGGTAACTTTTCTGTTACCATCACAAATAATAATAAAACTATTTCAAAAGCAAGCTGTTCTCTTCCAGACTCAAAAAGAGTTGAATTAAAAATACTGATGTAAAACAGAGAATAAAGGGCTTGAGGAATCACAGTGAGATTGCTTTAGGCACTGTATCTAACGCTAAGACTAATAGGGAAAAAGGATCAGGATCTCCTCTTAAACCCTTTGAAAAGAGTTACATCACCTTCCCCCTGAATTGACTTAAATTTAGAGTTACTTTAGAGTTATTTTGCATCTTGGGGAACATGAAAACAATATGCTTAAGATGCATTAAAGAGCTTAAACCAGCCCCATTTAACTGTAGTGTGGATCATCCCCATGTGACCCCTTTCTTTTGTCCACTGCAATGATGTTACTGCTTGACTGCTTCATATCCTACACATTTGACAGCTGTCACTTTGAATAAAAATTGTTGCATGTTGGACTTGATATGTTGGACACATTCTCTTCCTATCACCTGATACACTGTTTGATCATACTGCTTGGCTGCTGTGATCATATCATTCTCTATTATATTAACTCCCTCTACATCCCCAAAGACATTCTCATTTTCCAGCTGAAGTACCTTGTTTGTAATTTGATTCCAAAACAGAAGAAGCAAAAAAAAGGTGTTTTGTATACGGAGCACTAGACACAGAAATACAAAGGCCCTTCATCCAATTTTAACTGCCTCTATCTATCTTCTTCATAAAGGGAAGGGAGAAAATAGTTCTGCCTGCCTGACAGTTCAAAACTTCTTTGTTCTAAGTCTGCCCTGCTGCTGAATTCAGGTCATACACACCTAAGTGCATTCAGAATGCAGTACACTTCATGCTAGCAAGACAATTAACTCAGTCCATATGATCCCTAAGCCTGACTTATTTTTGTTCAAGAGACTGTACATAACATGTGATCACCTTCAAAGAACTGTAGGAAAAAAGAAAAAAAAAAAAAAAAGAAAATAGGATGGAGATCATATGGAGAAATCTGCTCAGAGCAGAGCTACACTTCAGGTTGTGCATAGCTTCAATGTTTGATCAAGCTGTGCAGGACTTTCCCAGTTAAGCTCTGAATATTTCTCAGAGTGGAGATTCCCCAGTGCCTCTAGAGTGCTTGGTACAAAAACTAGTCACAGCACTACATTTTAAGCAATCCACTTTCCCTTTTTCAGTGTTGTCTTCTTTTAATCTCTCTGCTTATCATGTGCAGACTAACTAAACCATGATGCATGAGTAACATGCAGTGATTCACTTAGTCTTAGAATAGTATCTATTTCTGATAAAAAGCTAGCTAAGAATAACAGCTTGTGTTTAAACAAACAACTCTTCAACAAAACAGATAGTGAAGACACCAAATATCTACATTTCTGCTTTCCTCTTGAACTCTGCTCATACTTAAGAAGTTATTTGTCAGAGTCACAATAAAATGAAGAGTTAGTCATAGCTACTTACCAGTAGATTTTTATGTCCTTGGAAATGAGCCTGGTGAACTACAAGCAGAGCATCCCCCTCTGCAGTGGGTACACTGCACAAGCTACAGGGTGTAGCTGCTCAGACAGCTTCTTAGACAAGTGGAGCCACTCAGGAGATGATAAAGTATCTCAGAAAGCCTAGCTTACCTTGGGAAGTCCACAGTGTCCAAGCTAAGGGTAAACTGCACACACGTAACATTCTGCAAAGGCATATAATCAACGTGCCAAATATCCTTGGGGCAACTGAGAAGTTTCATAAGGTAGTTTTCCCTATATTGATTGCATCTCCTGCATAAGCAGAAGGCAACTCAAATAAGTGCTATACTGTTTTAAGACAATAAAAGCAGTGCATATTACTCATTTTGGTTCCTGAACTCTCACATAAAGCTATTTGTCCAAGCGCATGATGTATCATGTCTTGATAGTTAGGGGACAGTTAGGAAATAGAAGAATAATGCTCTCTCATCAGGGGAATTAGGAAGATTCTGAAGTGCTGCTCAGCCACTTCCCATTCAGCTTCTTAAGATTTTCAAGATTGAAAAGGATAAAATAGGAGTGTAGAACATGGAAAAAGTAACAGTGATGATCAGTAATGTTAAACAGCTTCCAGCTGAGGAAATACATATATATATAGTGGAACTGGAACCTTTAACTGAAGAAGGGGAATGATTAAAAGGGGAAAAGATACAAGTCTATAAAGTGATTAAATTATAAAACTGGTAGAATGAAATCATGATTCATAGAAATATAGAAGTGTCATGGTGGTTCATATTCAGGTCAGTCCAGCCTAGCATTCCATGTGATAACAACCACGAACTCAGACACTTTGCAGAGACAATAAGAATGGGATAAAATATACACATTCACTAAGAATTTTCACACCCTTCACATTTCTAGTCTGGTCCTTGTCTACATATTTGGGATTTCTTTTCTATACTAAGTAGATTTTTCTCCATTCTCCCTTTAAATATACATCAATTTTTATCATCCACAAAAAGCAGGAACAAAGAATCTCACAGCTTAATCCTTATGATTTTAAGAACAAGCCCTTCCTGTCTATTTGGAAACTGTGCCATGCTTTGATGCCTCCCTTTCTTGAGTTGAAACACAGTTTACACTCAATCCCTACATACCTCTGCCATGCTATTTATTCAAGATTTTCAAAACTGTCATATCCTGCTTAAGGATTTACTTTCCAGATCGAAGAAGAGCTGGCTGATCCCAGTACAGAAGCAGTTTTGTGCCTTTGATTATCCTCGGTGCTTCCTCTGATCCATTTTCATTTCTACTACATCCACGTACTACATAAATGGGGGTTAGAAGCATACAGCAATCAAGTAGCAGGTGCTACATATTTAGGCAGTGGCATACTAACAATCTCTAATCTTCAGTCTGTTTTTTTATTCCTTTCCTATGAATTTTAAATTCAGCTTCGTGCATAGCTTTTTTTTTCCTTTTTTTTTTTTCCTGTTTTGCTTGGTTGGTTGATTTTTGGGTGGTTTGAGTGTTTTTTGGCTACTGAACGCTGACACATTCACTGAACCATCCATCATAACTTGAAGAGCTGGCTTCTGTGCAATAATCGTCATTTCAAAGCCCATAAATTTAAATGTGGAGTTGCAGCAGTTTACATTACTCCAAACTGAATTTCAAGTGCCAGGTTATTATTTCATCTCACAAGGTCCTTCTATAGTTCTTCACATGTGGTTCACATTTCTACTACACTAAACAAGACAATGTCATCAGTGAACCTTCTCACCTTGCTATGCATTCCTTTTTCCAGTTCTTTTTTGGATGTCAACTAGGCAATAAGAAATTCCTTGCAGGACAAGAACTGGGGCATATCACTAAAATTAGTATTCTGGAAGCACAGCACAAACAAAATATAGCACTTTCCATATATAACTAAAATGTGGAACTCCCTACAACATATAGCCATGAGGCTCGAAGGTAGAAGTATTTTCAAAACAAATCATAATATAATTCAGGAAAAATATATCCCTAATCTATTAGACACAATCTCTTAATTGTAAACCAAAATTCATAAAACAGCAAAATGTTTATTATCAGAACCTAGATAATACTAAGTGCATTCTTATACACTTTCCCTAAGCACCTGCTATTGGGCACTGTTGGAAACAAAACAGTGTACATGTACATGTACATATACATATTCACATACATATATACATACACATATACAGAGATATACATAGGATCCAGTATGGCCATTTTTACTGCTTTTTTTTTTTATTAATTTGTATTTCAGATTATTATTTAAAAATGTGCTATATTCATGAAGAATATACATATACACTTATTTTCAAGTGTTCTACTAATGAAAAGTGATCAAACCCAAATATTCATGAAATAATACGTGTCTGGCCTCACAAATTCAGTGCTCAATATGCAGGTTGAATAACCATCCCTCTTTAAACCTATTAAAGATTTTTGAATTAATTCTTCACCTTTTTCTTGATTATTAATGTTTGAACTTGCTCTGAAAAGAGAGGGTGCACTGATCCTTCATCAGGCAGAACAGCATAGCACTATGTTTTGTTCTAATGACAGAAGATTTTGGCTTCGACTACAATTGACTGGAATTACTCAGTTGTAAATGTTTCAGAAGGTACTTTCATTACACATTTATGTTCCATAAGGTCTTCATATTTAAAATGTCTGATTTGGACACTGGAAACATTTCTTTCAACGGGTTCATAATTGGCAATTTGTTATTTTTCTTAGACAAAAATCTGTTCCCAGTTATCTGCAATCCATGACTCTAAAACTCTTCTCCAGACACAGGCTCCTCTGGTCCTACATATCAGATGTGTCAGGTACGTAACTTTTGAATTCTTTAATTTAGTGTGATTATGACATATTTGCCAAACATGAAGCAAGATTTAAATATCAATAAATCAGCTGCATTGTTTACATTGTAAGGGAATCAGAACGCTGTAATTTATATATACATTATTTTTATTATTATTTATTATTATTATCACCCACTCTCCATCCCAATCTAATAAATAGCATTATTCTTGGGTGTTAAACAGGGTCACAGAGCATACTTGTTTGATCAGGCATCCAAATATGATTTTCAGATGTTCTTTTTGGCAGTCACACAGAACTAATGTGAAGTAGCTGAAGTGTGTCACTGAGCACATGGGCAACTTATGTGTTACCAGTTAATTTTGTAAAGTCTTCAGATGTTGTGGCTGTTAATATCAATACTGTGGGTAGAAGCTGATCCCTGTTTACAAAATATTGGAAAAGAGTGAGCTTCTAAACTTCAGAAAAATCTGTTGTCCTAAACTTCAATTCTCATCCCAAAATATAATTCCTACAATCATACAAAAGTGAGGACACTTCTACAATACATGGATCACAGCTGTATGAGCCTTCTGTTTTGGAAGTTTCATGTTTTCTGTTTCTTTGATTCTGTGCTGGAAAACATCTAATACGAGGCATGCATACAACATCTAGATGAGGTGCATCTGATACATCAGCACATCTGGAAATGTGATGATTTATTGTACTGTAGCCTCATTTTTATGAGGCATTTAAAACTGTCTTTTCATATATTTAATATGGAATCACTAGTAGTTGATAATGGCTTTTCATCTGCTATATATAGAATGATGACTAAAAGATGAATGATGTTAACAATGTTGACAAGGCTGAAACACAATGCAATTACAAAAGCAAGGATATTTGCTATTATTTGAGAAAAATGTATTTTATAATCATGAAATGCTCTACATTGCTTCTCATCAAAGTGTAAATGTTTTTTCCCTGCAGAAGCACCACTAACAATAACCTAATGAATTTGGGATGATCAATAACAACACTTAGATGTCTTGAGCATTATCTGTAAACTTAATATGTTTTATCTAAGTTAATTGTAAGGGGAACAGACGGCAAATTTCATAGCTTTTAAAGTTGTCCCAGTCTGAATAGTATAAAAAAGAGAGGCTAAGTATAAAATGCTGTAGATCCAGATGCGTAATTTCACTTGTTAATGTGTCAGACAGCAAAGAACAGAAAAAATGAAAAAGATGACAGGTCCTGCCCACCCTGTTGACTGAGCTGGATGAGTACATTTTCCTGTGATCGTGGGCTTTCCTGACACTGCTGTAAATTGCAAGAGCAATGTATGTGTCTTCAGCAAGCATACAGGTAGGTAGGCTGTTGCTCACTACTTATCACTACATTTTTCAAAATACGTCATGATTTGCTATAGCTGAAGGTCAACAAATGAGACATTTCAGCAAATGGTAAATGCTTTCAACACTGCTTGCTAAACAACTGTAAGACTGTGTTGATTTAATATGCATTTTGCTTTAAAATTCAGCTATTATTCTTTAAAAACTATTCTCATATATTCAGATGTTGCTACTTTGAAAGAGAAGTGGAATTTCAGTAATGCTCATGACATGAATAGAGATCATTTAATCATTTTGATCAAAATCTGCCTTTTAAATTATTTTCACAGTCCTAGGGGGGAAAAAAAGGAAATTATGGGGGAGGAAAAAGGAAATGAGTGAGGACTTTAGGGTTCATAAATCCAGGAAGAATTTAATGTTCTCTTTTCAAGATTATGCATCAGACATTTGTGTTCAATAAAAGCCACAGGGACAAAAATCTTTACAGACATGAAGCTTTTTCTTTAGTTTCATGCTTAACAGCTGCAAAGTGAGATGGCTTCTTTCTTCTACTAGGTCAAACTTAAACATGGTCAGCTATCAAACTCTGACCTGTTAGAATCATGGGCCTTTCTTTTACATAAAGTGTCTTGCAAACTGACAAACATAATTCTCACATAAAAGAAATACCACATATACACATACAGTTTTATTTATTTATTTATTAAAAATATTAAATACATTATTGTATATCATAATTATGTCCTTTAACACATTTTTATATAAAATAAATTATATTGTGTACAAGAACACATAGAAATAAAAAAATGACAGCTCCCCTGAAAACCAACTAAGAGACAAGTAACTAAGGCCAAAAAAAAAAAAAAAAAAAAAGATAAACCAAATTTAACAAAGAAGATACTGAATTACTTATAAAATCTATAAACAGGAGAATTAATACACGAGATTAGAAAATAAATAATGTATATTTAACACTGTGTATTTGTGTGTGGTTGCATACACACACAAATTATGCATATGCTTACCTACATTTAAACAACTCTGACAGACCTTAAGATATATTTCTCAAGAGTTATGCTATTATTCAAAATTGAATTAAATTAAGTGAGACAAAACATTCTGTAATACTTCAATAAGAACATCTGAGCAAAGGATCATAAATTACTAGCTGTTTTGCAAAGATGAGGTATCTAGAACACGACTGGACTTCAAAACCTGAACCACAGCTTCCTTAAGGTGTTAAGCTTAAAAGCAGTCTTAGTAAGAAATAAATGAGTTCTAAACAGTAGTGCCATTCACTGTGTAGCTAATGATCACCCAAACACTGTAATTTAAAAGTTAAATGTCCAGTATGGGATACTTTCAACTAGATGTTGATTCATCTAAGTCTCTAAGACAAAGAAGATGTGTTGCCATATGGTGATAACACAGCCAGTTACAGGGAATGTAAATTGACTTACACTAATGATTATTTCTTTATAATAAAGTTCAATTAGGTAAAATTACTTCCACTGAACTGCTGAAAAATCAACATGCTTTACCTCTAAGAGGTAAATCTACAATTGACCTATTAACAATTTCTTACTGAACTTATCTAAAAGGAACTATGAAAAACAGACTACTGATTAATGGATTATTAGACTCAAATGAGCATGGACTGGATCTTCCATTTTAGACAATATATCTGCAGAAGAGGAAATAGAATCTAAATTGATGCAAAATCAGCAGTGAAGCAACTGGGACAATGGTGTAGATCCCACAGATTTGAGCACCAGTATTACCATTTATACAATTAAAGATATTTCTTAGCAGTCTGAAAACTACAGGGTGCTTTTCATGTAATCTAATTTAGGACATCTGCACTGAGGGAACCACTCAAGGTTCCCTTTACAGACAGTGGAAAAAATAGGCACTTCTAGGCTGACACTGAATCTCAAATCTTAGATGTTCAGGAGGTGATAAACTATAAAAATGCCTTTTTCTTCAAGCTGACAATACTGGTAGCACAGTGTGGCTAATTCAAATGTAGAGGGCTACTCCAATGTCAAAATTCAGCCAAGAGAATTTTAGCCCATGCTTGCAAATAGATGCTAATGATGGGAGATGTCAATACAGTTAATACAGAAAAGGATGAAGAGAAAATGAGAGAAAAGATTGTGCAATAAATGGCATTGCAGAATGCAGCATTATGAATTCTAAACAGTTCATATACAGGAAGGAGTTGCACCAAGTAGTAAATAAAACAGGATCCTAAATAACATTGGCATGACTATTTTACTGATAGAATGTCAGTGAGCTTGCTCAGAATTAAGTGTCTCTATCTGGCGTAGCATTGTGAAGCACAGACACATCTTTTGTCCAACACTATTATTTTACTGGCTGCTACCCGGATAAAAATCTGTCATTTTTCCACTAGGCACACTCAGTGGGATCAGAAGAGGGAAATATTACCTCCAATGAGGCTGATGTTTGCAAGCATTTAAACTGAAGCGTCTTGTATACCTCTTGACTTTCTAGATTGTGTATGCCGATGGAGTTGCTTCATTCAGAAAAGAGAGTGTGGAATACACTCTGCTCTTATCAGGGGGCAGCTCTTTAGGGCACAAGAAATGAGCAACTGCCTCCCTCGTTAGGTTTGTCACTTTGTAAGGCAGTTAGTTGAGAGGACAGGAATCATGGAGACCGGTCACAAGTGGTGTTCCCCAGAGGTTGGTACAGGGGTCTGTCCTATTCAGTGTATTTATTGATGACCCAGGTGAAGACATTGAGGCCACTCTCAGTAAGCTGGCAGATGACACCAAGTTGGAAGTAAGTGTCAATCTGCCTGGGGGTAGGAAGGCCCTTCTGAGGGATCTGGACAGGCTGGATAGCTGGTCTGAGGCCAACAGGATGACGTTAAACAAGACCAAGTGCTGGGCCCTGCACTTTGGCCACAACAACCCCAGGCAACGCTACAGGCCTGAGGCAGAGTGGCTGGAAGACTGTGTGGAAGAAACCAACCTGGGGGAGTTGGCTGATACTTGGCTAAATATGAGCCAGCAATGTGCCCAGGTAGCCAAGAAGGCCAAAGGCATCTTGATGCGTATTTATATCAGAAATAGTGTTGCCAGCAGGAACAGGGAGGTGATCATTTCCCTGTACTCAGCTCTGGTGAGTCTGCATCTCAAGGACTGTGTTCAGTTTTTGGCCCCTCAGTACAGGGAATATGTTGAGGCCCTGAAGCATGCCTAGAGAAGAGCAACAAAGGTAGTGAGGGGCCTGGAGCACAGGTCTGATGAGGAGTGGCTGAGAGAGCTGGGATTTATTAGTTTGGAGGAGGATCACTGGAGACCTTATTGCTCTCTATAACTACCTGAAACAATGTTGTGGAGAGGTGGAGGTCAACCTTTTCTCTATGTAACTAGTGATAGGACTAGAGGGAACAGCCTCAACTGGCATCAAAGGAGGTTCAGGTTGGATGTTAGGAAACATTTCATCTCAGAAAGAGTGGTGAGGCATTGACACAGGCTGCCCAGAGAGGTGGGAGAGCCACCATCCCTGGAGGTGTTTAAAAAACATTTAGATGTTGTAGTGAGGGACATGGTTTAGTGGGGAAATATTGGGGGCAGATGGATGGTTGGACTGGATGATGTTGGAGGTCCTTTCCAATCTTGGTGATTCGATTGGTTCTATGATTCTATATGCTGTAATCAGCTTCTGGAACTCTCATAGTTAAGGTACAGAAGAAATACAAAGGCGGGATCTTACCTCTTCATCCCAGTATATGAGTACAGGTTGTGATGAATATTTGTCTAACAACATATGAAAAAGAACAGTATGGTAGAAGGAAGAGGTCTAAATAGGTTTGCTGTGTTCATAGACCTGTGCAGTTCCAGTTTAGTTACTTGAAAACTATTTATACTTTTTTTTTTTAATATATTTTATTAACTGGGAAAATATCATCTCTCTTGACTTAGAACAATCTTCAAAGTAAACCATTTTCCCTGTAAAATTCTTTCAAAAATCATTATCTAAGGCAATATATGAGAGGCGTATTAAGAGACATTTTTTTAACTACTCATCTAACACTTCTGATCTGGAAAGACAAATTACTGCTCAAAAACTCAGGACTGTTGAGTCTAATAATATTACATGGAGTAAAATATAGTCAGCATTTCCCTAGACCTCGTTAAATCTGATGAAAAGGTGTTATAAATACTGATTAGCTAAAATATCTAGTCTAAGGCCTCCATTAGTTTCTGGGTTTATTGAAACTCATCCAACACAGCACTACTTTCATTTCTTTGCTCTTCATGCTGAGGTACAGTGCTATATTACAATACACCATCCAGTTAGCAGCAGCCTGCAGTGATAGAATAATGAGCTGGGATATTTTTATTTTTTTCAGTGAGTTGATTTTAAATTAATTTCAACTTAGTTTGTGATTTGTACACTTCCCAGATTACCTCATTATTGAACAAAACAACATCCGGGAATGACTTAATGAATGCTCTCTAGTAATTTCGGCATCATTTAGTAAGTGATACAAAATTCATGATCAGTAAAGATTTGGAAGACTGGAGGAAGGCTACTTGCACAGTATACACTACAGTGT
The DNA here is from genome assembly GCF_016699485.2 of Gallus gallus. NCBI lineage: Eukaryota > Metazoa > Chordata > Aves > Galliformes > Phasianidae > Gallus > Gallus gallus. The sequence continues at coordinate 99,818,562 of NC_052534.1, forward strand.
GACATGAAATAATCTATCAAACAGTTAAAAATAATTAAATATCTCTGTTAAAAATAAAACAAGATTCTGTACACACAGAAAACACTCCTTATATTCAAATTGGATAAACATAACAAAAGCATATAATAATGTGTAAATATTTTTCATTACTCTCCAGATCCAAAGATATCTCAGGCACCTACAGTGTAATGAGTATACCTAGAAATACTTATAATGCTTCAGATGACAATTTTGCAAAGAATTTGCTTCATTTGTTTGATGCATTCTGGTTTTAATTCTATATTGCTACAGCGTGAATGGTTTCTGAGAGCAAGGATACACTGTTCCTTATTTTGCTTAATATACTTTACTATTAGTACTAAACAAATTATAAGAAAAGGTAAAAAAAATTAAAATAATCTGATATGAGCTAATAAGCCACTTTTGAACTTTATAATACATACAGAGTAGTTCTCTTCCTTTTTTTGGTACAAATCTTCATTGAGAACAACCACTCTGGGCTTGTGTCTGAGGTAACAAGCAACAAAATGAGACAGAGAATATGGGAAACTTCAGTCAGAAATGAGGTAGAGATGCAGGATGGTCACACAACGATCTGAGGTGGAAGACAGAATGGATGGAAATGTAATGATAAGGGCTAACCATAGAGCTTCAAAATAGAGTGGAAGTTATTTGGAAGGCTCAGAGAGGCAGAAACATTTTGATAATAATATTTGGTGTACAGTCATACTATCTAAGATGGTTCTCAGAGATCATGGAATCATAGAATCATAAAATCTTTCAAGTTGGAAGGGACCTTTAAAGGCCATCTAGTCCAACTCCCCTGCAATGAACAGGGACATGCACAGCTAGATCAGGTTGCTCAGGGCTTGATCCTGGCCTTGACAGTCTTCAGGGATGGGATATCAACCACATCTCTGGGCAACCTGTGTCAGTGGTTCACTACCCTCACTATAAAATGAGGGTTTAGAAATGTATTACTACTACTTCATTGTGTGACAAACGTATACTTTTTTCCTTATATCTAACCTAAGTCTCCCTTCTTTAAGCTTGAAGCCATTTTCCCTTCTTCTATCACCACAGAGCTTGCTAAAGAGTCTGCCCCCTTCTTTCTTGTAGCTCTCCTTCAGATATTTAAAGGCCACTATCAGGTCACCCTGTGGCCTTCTCTTCTCCAGCCCTCTCAGACTGTCCTTGTAGGAGAGATGTTCCATTCCTTGGATCGTTTCTGAGGCCCTTCTCTGGACGCACTCCAACAGGTCTATGTCTCCCCTGTACTGAGGACTCTACATCTGGACACAGTACTCCAGGTGAGGTCTCACCAGTGCAGAATAGAGGGGCAGGATCACCTCCCTTGAGCTGCTGGCCATGCATCTTTTGATGCAACCCTGGATACAGTTGGCTTTCTGGGCTGATGAAGGGGTTTTGAGGAGCTTTATGAGGCAGGATCTGAGAAGATTGCCTCTCTTCGTCTTTCCCTCTTCATTCTTTCTCATCCAATATAATAATCCATCAGCACACACTCAGGTGTTCTCCAGTGTTTGACTTTGGAAGAAGACTCCTGAGTTATGCAGCAAGCACACGTGGCCATGGGATGTGCTAAAGAACGCTTGTTTACAAGCTTAAAAAAAATGTTTTACATTTTTATCAAAGAAAACTGAAAAGCAATAGCACGTTCAGTATCAAGCATCATTTTGAGTTTTGTGTGTATCTTTATATTATGTAATTTAATTATTTCCAAATTTGTACTTTAAATTTACTTCAGTTTTATACACCGATATTGCACAGCTTACCTTGAGTCTAGCACTATATTTCTCACTGCTGAATGTGCTATGTGATGTAATTTGGAGAGAAAAGCAGCAGCGCGATTTTTGACAAACACAGATGTTGGCAATTGTAAAGGTACTCAATTAATGGCTTAAGAGATATAGAAAAATTTGACTTAGCATTACAGACAGAAAGATTTAATTACAAATCAAATTGTGAAATATTTTTTTTCAATTTTTTGTTTAACTTCTTTTTACTCTGATGAGAACCTCTGTCTGGTGCTATTGAGCATATCTGATGTCCTGCAGCCTCCTTTCTGAGATGCATCATCGCTCTTAGCAGCACGTCCTGATTTTGTGACTGCGATCCAGAAGTTAGTTCCAAAATAAACACTACTCTGAGAAGTCATTGTGTCTCATGGTGAAATTGGATTATAAGAGGACAACTTTTAAAAGATTTTTTTTTCATTTATAAATAGTATACTAAGAAAGATCCAAGTGCATTTTCTCCATTAGCCACTAAATTGTCTTGATGAAATCTGTATTCACTCCATCTATGCTGCCCTCCTATTTTTTACTAGAAAATATATACACAATGCAGTTTAACTGCATGACAAACAGTAATAATAAAACATAAAAATAAAAATAAAAATAATGACAAAAATACAAGCATATGAGTTCTTCCTCACTCCTCCCCCAAAAAACCCTAAAATAAGTTGTTAGGTTTTTTTAAGAGTTGCTATAACAAGGTATTTTGTTATTAATATGATAATTTATCTGAAATGTGTGCCTTTACCTTTATTATTTGCAGAAATTCCACAGCCTGTACTCCAACTTTTTGTATGTCACCATTACAATATTTTAGCTAAGGACAATCACTCGTGGATCAAATAAACAAACAATGCCCTCTTGCAACATCTCAAGACTACATGACCAATTGGACTTAACAGGAATTGTTTTGTATATGCAGGAGTTCTGCCCTGAGCTAAATGGCAAAGGAAGCATGATGCTACGTTTAGGACATTTGTAGAAAATGAAATGCTATTAAGTTTTGATATTCCTATCCTTCTAAACAATCATTATTTACTTGAAGCTTACACTACTCAGGTCCAAAATGTCACCCTTTTATTTCCACTTGAGCAAATGTTCGCTTAAGAAGAACAACCAGAAGAGCTTCTGTAGGAAACAGTTTACTGGTGTAGAGCCTGGGTTCATGCCATTTAGCTTTAGGCACTATATTTACGTGCCTCAATTTAAGTATATTTTTTCTTCACTCCCAGTAGCCAGATTTCTGGTCTGATTTACTCTTTCAGTGCTTATTTTTATTTCCATTGATACCAGAGGCAATGCAAGGAAATAGGAAATTAACTTAGCTATCAAATTCAGGTATCTAAAGTTAGGCATTGCATGTACTCCTCAGTTGTAAGTACATTACATAACACCAGAGATGATGTTACATAAATGATATCTCTTTACATTTCATTCCATGAGACTGAGAAAATGAGGACTAACAAATAATTTGATTAATTAAAAGAATGAATTATAAATTATTTGCTTTGGCACATAAAAAAGTTATCTGCCTACATAAAATCATTTATTTCATACAGAAGAAAAAAACATACTTATTAGTGAAGCACATTTTATTCTGTTTTCTTAGGGATGTTATTAAAACGATAAGATATGAATGTGAAAGATAACATACATACACATAAAATATATGTAGCGCATTACAGAAACAAGACAATCTACAGTCATTTTGAAACTGATCATCTTGGTCTCTAGCACTGTTTTCAATTGAGTATCAAGGATCTCACCCTTTTCCAACTGCAGTGTGTTGCAGCAGCTTCATTTAATCATAAAGCCTTGAAGCAGCTCTCTTCTGCCAATCCCTGCAGCCGCATTGCTGCTTCCTGCTCCCTATGTAACAGACAAGTAGATTCCAGCGTGCAGAAACAGCACAAAGGGGGCACAGAAAGGAGAAAGGAAATGTCTCCTTCAAAAGGCCTGGCAGAATATGAAGTCTACAGTTATAGATGTAGATATACGCTCGAATTACTTCTCATTGCAGTTAGTCTGTAGTTGATATGTACAATACATAGATGTCACTAATCAAAGAATCACAGAACTATATAACAATTAGCAACTATGTAAGCAAGCATTAGGGAGTATTCAGCATAAAAGGGGAAGAGAAAATGCAAACTCTGAAATGGTATTCTACAATTAGATTGGTTTCTCTAAAATAGGAGGGCATGCAAAAAGAAAAAAACCCATAATCTTATTACCAGGAAGCCACCTGGTGAGATAGTGACTTCTCTCAGAGACTCCTGTGCCTTTTAATAGTGAATTCTCTAAAGCAAGGGAGGGAGAGAAAATAGGAGAAGATCCTCAATTTCATTAGATTTTGAATTTCCCTCTGGAGATGCCTATCTCCCTTGATAAGAGCAGAAGTACAGAGCATCACTTGGCTTCTTTCAAAGGCATAGGCAGACTGTTCAGGATTCAGTGCTGAAAGCTTAAAGGAGACCCTTGTAAGCCATCAGAGGCTGTAAAAGGAGAATACACTGAGACATGGATGTTATTCATTTGTATACTAAGAATTATTACATTTCTACTATACAGTGTTATGCTAAAATAAACTCTGATACACATTAGGTAGAAAATTTTGGGTCACATCCTGACTTTGTTGAAATTGCTGTTGCTCCATTATGAGCAATCTGCTCTTTAGCTTCAAAACAAATTTTAAGTTGCTAAATGGCAACAATTAGTTTCATTTGCTAAATCCAAAGAACTGAATAGCAAGAAAATGAAAAATCCTACAATTATCTATATGATAAACAAGCAAGATGATCTAATTCTCTGCAGACTAACATACAATATTATCATTTACATAGATTAAAAATGAATGTGAAGTGGCTGAAAATGCCAGTGGTCTGAATTGGTAAAATTTCACACTCAGCTAACAGTTGCCTTCAGTAACCGCATAAGGTATAAGACAGCACAGTGTGAGACGTATCATAGTAGCACGAATGCCGACGGTGTCATTATTTCCTTTTTAATGATAACCCTATGCATGGCTTATTAGGCAACATTTATTACGTTGTTGACTTACGTCTAAACGAAGCATTTTCATGGATATCTTAGACTGAGCAGTAATACAAGGAGTTTTTCTTTATATTTAACTTCCAAATAGGCTTGTGTGCTGCACCGTTACTGTGATGCAGTACATAAAAACACAAAATATAGTCTTCTAGAATTATTAATAGCTTACATTTCTCAAAACGAGTACCAAGATTTCAAATGCACTTGAAAATACAAGAAACCCGAATTTATAAAGATATATCAAAATGTAGATAACGAAAATCAGACATGAAAACTCACTCCATACTATCATCTGCTTAAACTACACTTTTTCATAGTAGGTGGAATTTTTTCCACTGAATGTCATGAAAAAAGAAAAAGCCACGTGAGAAAAGTTTTATTTATAGGTGCTTCATCTCTAATGTTTAAAAATAAAAACCTATGCTTCTCTCTTTGGGGGGAAGCAAATGCTCAGCGCCTTCTTGAAATACACGCCCCTCAATGATACTGACAGGCATGTCATGTACAGGTGACAGTCATGCAGCAGACAACCCCAAGCTAGCTTTCAGCTAACTGAGATATTGCCACCTCGGTAGCTGTGAAAGAATGAAACAGCAGCAAAATCACCTGAGATATGAAGGAAATACCCAGTCCTGCAGCCAGCAGAGAGCTCTGCACCCACGTAGCTGCACTGCTGCCACCAGAGGATTTGTTAGAAGATGGGCTGAAGTCACTGCAGTATGGACACAATCAGAACAGGTCACACAGGTGAGATGGTACTGTGATGACAAGAGGCTAACATACAAAGAATGGAATAAGAGACTGAAAATATGTGGAAACAAAGTGGTTAAAACATAGCAAGCAGATGCCACAGCACTCTATCTTTCATTATGCTAAAGATGATTATTAATGATCTGGCAGGCAGAGCAAGCAATGAGGTAGTAAATACGGAGATGACAGAAAACAATTTAAATTAATCAAGATCAAATAAAACAGGAATTTCAAATACTTGGGGAGGTGCATCACTTCCTAAATGTACGCTTGGATGCAATCTCAGTTTTTAGCATTTTCAGGCTGCATTTTTGCACACACAGAAAATTGAAAGAGGAACTGGGGAAGAGAAGTGCTTTGGGAAATTAAAATATATATATATACAAACTTGAAGTTGGAGTCATAGAAAACCCCAAGTTGGAAGGGACCCATAAGGTCCAACTCCCATTGTGTCCAACTCCTGGATCCACACAGGACCACTCAGAAATTGAACCCTATGTCTGACAGCGTTATCCGGACATTTCTTGAACTCTGACAAACTCAGTGCCCAGACCACTGCCCCGGGGAGCCTTTTATTGCCTCACTGCACAAGAAGTAAATCTGAGTGCAAAGTTAGTGAACACATCACTTTGTGCTGTAATTGAATTATTTGAGCATTTCACCATTAAACCAAATTTTGTTACCCTCTATCACGTGTCATGCATATTCATGACTTTTTTCTTTTTTTCTGAAATAATGAGTACCATAATAAAATTGGGCATGATTTGCTCCTTTCCTTGATATATGTCATTATTTTGCCCTCATTTCATCTCCTTGCTGTACACATCTGCTTCCTCTAGCATTACTCTTAGGACACGCTAAGTATACTTAATTTACGTACTGTAAACAGTCAGTAGCAGAACTCACCATGCGTAAAAGTAAATATTTATGTACAGCTTTGTCACAGAGAGGGCCTAGCAATGTTGTACAATGTTATAAAGCACCTACTACTGCTATTACGGCAGCAGTGATAGCAAGGGAAAGGCTCGATGAGCTGGGTTTTATATTGAAGAGCAAGATCAGTGGGCTGCATATCACAAGGCAAGATCGGTTGGGTTTTATGTCAAAGGGCTGAGCAGCATTAGACCAGTCTAAATATCTAACATTAACTTCAACGCTCTTTTCAGCGGCTTGTGGAAAAGAGCCATGGCTGAAAGTGCCTATAATGCAAGATGGTGCCTCCACATGTGCACGAGGGCTGCAGCAGCGCTGGGCACAGGAGCCGTTAATCAGGGCACAGCCTGTAGCACGAGCTGTGTCCTCACACGCGTGTGCCAGGTAGAGGGGCTCCAGCCATGAGGGGACAGCTGCCGGTGGCGGTGCAGCGCATGGCAGGAGGAACACACGTGGTGACTCCAGATGACATCGAGCCTCCCAAAGAAGCCTGCTTTTGGCCACAGCACGCCGGAGACTATCGAGAACAACCTGAAGGCTGGGGGCGACCCGGCTGGAGGCTCTTAAGGGGCCATTTTACTCCGTCAGTGGGACAGACCCCGTGCACCCGCGTCGGTCTGTGAGACAGCAGGTGCTCGTAACGCTGATGCCCTGCGAGGGTACCGGAGGAGGCCCCAAAGGATGCCGGCTCCCTTCCCCTCACCCCGTCGCCCTCACACCACACCGCGGGGCCGCGCCTCCCGCGCGCACTCCCTCTCCCTCCCGCCCGCGGCGGCCGCGCGCATGCTCGCGGGCGGCGCGTGCGCGGGGCCGGCGCGGGGCGGCGGCGGTCTGCAGTGCGGGGCGGGCGGGCGGCGCGGGGGCGCGCACTGAGCTTCGGCGCGAGCGGTGCGGGCGGGCGCGCAGCGAGGCGCCGTCCCTCCGGCCCCAGCACCCCGGCGGGACCCCGCGGCCCCAGCGCCCTCCTCCGCACCGCCGACCGCTCCCAGCGCCGTCTGTAAGTGCGTCCGGGGGCCGCGGGCCGGGCGGCGGTGCGGGCGGGATGCGGGACGGAGCGCGGAGAGGCGGCGAGGGAGCGGGGCTGCGGGACGGCGGCGCTGCGGGGATCGCGTTGGCGGTGCTGCGCGCCGAGGGTGCGAGGTGCGGCGGGTGCGGAGGTACCCGAGCGGTCGGCGCTCTGAAGTGCGTTCCGAGGGAGCGAAGCGCTCGTTCAGTTCCCAGTGAAAAAGAAACAGATAATAAAAAAGCCCACACTGAGGGAGTGCGGGGAGCGGAGCAGCCCGCAAGGTCACCGCGCCGGCGGGGAGGAGGGAGCGCTCCCGACCCTCGCGACCGCGGAGCTCGCACCATCCGTCAGAGGATTTTATTCTTATCATTTCGATTGCTCCTGAGCACGCTCGGGTGCCGGGGCCGGAGGTGGGTGGGGACAGCGGTGCTCCGCGGTCCCGGGCATTTCCCACCCGAAGGCGTGAGGAGGAGGAGGAGGAGGGCGAGGAAAGAGGAGGCGCGGGGCGAGAGGCTTTCCAGTTCCAGCGCCCACAACAAAGGAGCCCGGGCTGAGGCACGGCGTGAGCGGCTTCGGAGGGCGGTGAGGGGGGTGCGAGGCGCGCAGCCCGACGCGGGGCTGTGCGGGGCGAGCGCGGGCGGTGGGGGAGCGGGGCCGGGGGCAGCGCTCGGGAGCGGCCGCGGGGCGCGGGCTGGGCGCTGCGCTGCGGCGGAGACGGGGTCGTGTGCCCGGGCCGGTGCGCGGTGCGGTGCGGTGCGGGCTCTCCGGTGGCGACGATTGGAAGCCCCCCGCCTCCCCGCAAGCGCTGCTTTCCCTCCCGTCGCTCTCTGCAGGGCTGCCGTGTCCCCTCTGTGCGGGGCTCCCCCCAGCCGTCCCCGCCGCTTAGCGCAGGGGGTGTCCCCAGCCCACCGCAGCCCCCTCCGTGCGGGATGTACCCACCACCACCTCCCCACCTCGGCCGGAGTGTCTCCCTCCCCCCCTCCTCCTGCTCTCCCCTCCTTTCCCCTATCCTGAGCTCGGCGCTCTGCCCTCCCCCACAGTGGGGATGGGTATTTCTAAGGGAGGGCAGCGCGATCTTATGCAACTGCAGCCCCCCCCAGAGGAGTCCCGTGGAGGCTTTGCGGAGTCGGGACGGGGCTCGGTGCCTTTCCAGGGCAGGGAGAACGAGCCCGAGTCCGGGTACCGGTAGGTATACCAGGTACCGGTGGGTATACAGGTACCGGCGGGTAGCGGAGCACTGCTGCCCGCAACGCCGGGCTTCCCACCTCTCAAAGAAAGGGCGTTTTGCAAACGTGCCCTTTTCATCACGATTGCAATGTGATTACTCGCAAGCCAATTAGCCGAGTGCAAATATATGAATAAATTCCACACTGAAGATGTTAACATAGCAGATGTGCTTAAGAGGTGCAGCTGCTTTTCCCGACGATTCCGCCGGCAAAATATTTTTAGTGATATTTTAGAGTGAGTGTTTCTGTAGATAGGCATTCTCGTCCTTCATACATCAGAAAGTTGAGCTCACAGAGATCTCACCGCCTCTTACGAAGAGGAGAAAGACGCACGTATTTATTCAGCCGGGTCTGATGAGGAACAGAATCCTCGCATGCAGAGGAAAATGAGAACGTGAGGAAGCTCAGTCTCTGTGAGATGTATACGCACTGCCTCTTTCAGAACGCACTGTTTGTTTCTATGGCACATCTTCGGATCCATTAGTTTTCACTACTACCCTTATTCCTGACAGAATGCTCTTTTTTGGTTAAAGAGCACAGTTCATTTGACAGCATCCATTTACTTGGAAAGTTTTCCAGTATGAGGTTAGCACGGCACTATCCATTTCAGTTTTGTGGACCGCGATCAATTTTAATTAAAACTTTAATTACATTTTGCTTCTCCATTCAAACAAAGCACGAAGCAGTCTGGGCTAATGTTGCTGTGAGGGAAAAATAAGGAAACATTCTTAATCTTCATTATGTGTTATTCCTGCCTTTTAATTAAGGACTGAATCCTTATCCTGTTGGACTCGAAAAGGAATCGAATCACAAACTTCTGTGGCATAGAACTGCAGTGTTTAATCAGGCTGTTGTCTTCCTGCCCCACACAAACACATTGTACATAACATCACACCGCTGAATTTTCACTAGTTTTTAGAAGTACCCGGTGTTCTGGAACGCCGAGCTGACATCGCATCAGCAGTAGTGTTGAGCAACACCTGTCTGAGGCGGGCACAGCTTTATGTAACCTCACAACTGCAGAGCAGATGCCAGAGCTGTCGCATTTCCCTGGTACATGAGAAGAATCATAGTTGGTATCGCACTGTGGCACCAACCAGAGGGGTCGGGACAGAAGGGTAAGGCAAAGCCTCAGCGGGCTGGGATAGGATAGGGCAGGATCTGCTGGCAGGAATTTTGCTGGCTGCATGGAATGGTGCGACAAAGCCGGCTTTGGTGCTGCTGGGAAAAGGAACCACATGGTGTAGGAGGTGTGACATCCCACTGCCAGCAGCAGGGCCAGGGCTGTGCCGGGCTCCCCACCTTCCAGCACCTCTCCATACCTGCACCACCATTCCTTCTCCTCTTTTCAGCCTGTTGGAGTGGTGTAGCCCTCCTGACATTTCTTGCTGTCTCTCCGTGTAGCTACGAGAACGATCTAGATCTAAGAATGCAGATTCTTTTTAACAGGCACACGAACATGGTGAGCTTTGCTACACAGCTTCCAAAATCGTTTACTCGTCAAGCTGTTTGCTCTGGTTTTGTTTTTCAGTTTTGGAATTCTAATTTTATGCCTGGCTGCACCGTGCATTCCTGCGTATTTTTGTGTGTTGTATCTGAGCCTCGCACTGCTTCAGGGGTTCGGTTCTGCAAATTCTGCAGGTTCCTGTGGATTTCCAGAGGTTTGTGTCTCTGGGGCAAATAATGCTGGTTCATCTAAGTGTGAATTAAACATCAGTGTGCACTAGTTGGAATTACAGTCAGAAGGTTTAAAATGTGATAGGTACGTTTGATTTTAAAATACGTACTACCGGGAGACATAGCACTCACTACGAGAAAACCTTCTTCTTGTCTCTGATGTAAAATATTTCCACCACTGGTCTTCATCCCTTCCTTGTTTAATGCATGTTGTTTTCCTAGTGTGGGTAGAACCCTTTGTTTTTTAACAGTGATCCAAAAGGAAGCTTGTTTCAGAGCAGTTGGATTGCCTATGGATTGTTCCCTTTTGGTTTTGTTCAACGCTCACAGAGAACAACTGTGTGTTCTTCCTGCATTGTTCCTCATGCCTAATTTTGGTTCAGACTTCATTGTAACAAACCAGACCATTTAATCTGTTATTTTTTTTCTTGTGGGTCCCCACTACCCCCATCTGCATGCCTCTCACTGTCCCATGCATACTTTGCCTTTTTTTCTTCCTTCCCTTGGAGCGTTATTTTGTTTCTTCTCCACCCTCCATGTGCCTCCCTTGCATCTTTAGATCTCTTTTCTTTACCAATAACGTTCTTCTTAACCCTTGGGAAGAATTGTGACTTTATCACTTCTGTATGTGGCATTGCTCAGAGCAGTGCCTGCTACGAGAGCTCAGCAGGAGCAGGGAGGGCAGTGAGCATGTGCAGTGCTGTGGGATGCTGGGATCCAGCTGCGCTCCATCACGCTGAGGCGCTTTCTCTCTTTAGCTCCAGCTCCCATCTTTATTCATCAAAAATATCTCATCCTTTCAGTTTTGTACTGATACTGTAAGGGTGATAGCCATAATCCTTTTCAAAGATAATGAAACATGATAGAAGGGGTACTTATTGTGAAACACATAATCTCCAGGTAGTGCTTCAAATCCATGTGGCTTTTTAAGTTATTACTTAAGTTGCAAACAAGATACATTTTTTTAATTTGTGTTTTAAACTTACGTGGATGTTACCTACAGAATCTCTGCTTTCAGGGGCTTTTTCACATATCAATATGAATCTGATCCAACGGACAATAATACACACGTAGGAAATAAAGTCAGATTGTTAGAGATGGTATCGTAGCTGAAAGGTGTAAAAACTAAGTGGTTTCAAGGAGACAGCTGAAAGAGAAGGAAAAGATATAAATGTCTCGATACTCAATTTCACTGCTGTATTTATAAAAATATCAAACTATTCTTCATTATCAATTCCTCGAGGAGAGTAAAGAACAGAATTACATTTTCTGGAATAACTTGTAAAGGCACCATTAATTGAAATTAACAGTGTTCGTTTGAAGTGGGATGATAAATGCATTGTTGACCTAAAAATGTATTCTGAGACCCTGGTATCAAGAACAGAGGAAGAAGTATGATTGTACTGAAGATTTTCTGCCTTGAATAGACCCCCTCAAGTCACGTTTGCAAGTGCAGAAATGTACAAACGTAACAGATTATATTATCACTTCCATAATTGCAGTGTTTTGACAGAGTCAGAGTTTGCCATGTTCTTGAGTTTGTCAACAGTGTTTGATTTTAGAAGTCGTGAGAGTTGATAAGTTGATGTAATCAAGTGGGTCCTTAATTACAAAAAAATATTTTCCAATGAGGAAAATAAAGGCTTTTAAAATAACTTTATCATCGCTGAGCAACTCGATGAGGGATATCTATATGGCCAATATTGTACAACTTCAGAATGGGGGGCAAAATACACAAAGCCAGGCTGTAATAGCGATATTTATAGCTTTTAATCTAATATACATGAGACACTAAACTTGTTAATGAAAATTACTTTTAATCGCTTTTGACTTATGGCTGATTTACTTTAAAATAGATGATGATTTCAGGACAGCGTCATCGGTTCTGTGCAGCTCTGCTGTGTCGTCTGCCAAGTGCCAGAAGGAATGCGTGTACCTATTTCTTGTCTGCCAGCAGACCTTCTCAATATGAGAACACCTACAAACTGAGATCTGCGGTGGTAACACAAATAGCATACTACTGCTTTTTGTTTTTTAGTATTTTGTTCTCCTGACATGTTGAATCAAACAGCGTAATGCCCATCAGTGGGATTATGTCGATTGCTCAGACTTTGATGGAGACTATATTCTCAGCACTGTACAAGTAAAAATGTATACTCAGGAAGAAAACAAGCTGTGAGGGTAATTTACAGAGCTTTTAGACTAATAAATATAAGGCTCTAAAGCATTTGATGAAAATTGCTTTAATTATTTTAACTTGGAGCTAAATATGAAGCTCAGAGAGATGAAAGGCTTCAGGTCCATGAGTGTTCAGCTCTGCAAGGAGTAATGAAAATTGTAACCAAGTGTCCAGCACAGCCCATAACACTGACTCAGTGATACCCGTGTGTAGTCTCCTGGCCATGATCCACATTCTTTTTTTGTTTTTTGGGTGTGGGGGGAATAAATCAGTCTTCGATTTAAAATTATGAAAGATGATCATGAAAGATTGTCACGGTTCCCCTTAAGTTCTAATAGTTAATTATCCTTGGTGTGCACCTTACGTCTTACTTCTGGACTTCATTACCTCTTGAGCCAATGCCTCCCTGAAGCAGTTGAAAGGCTGTCACTTAAATAGGTCATCTCTTGAGCCAGGTGTCTGTACAGGACCTGAGACTTGATTTCAGCATCTAAAAATAATGCCACAAAGGCAGTGTGTTACTGGAAATGTTTGTGGGTTGGGTTTTGTTGTTGTTGTTGTTGTATTTTTGGTTTCCCTTTCTTTTAAATAAAAGATTAGCGTTCCACTTAGTGGAGAACGTTTTTACTCAAAAGTAGATATTAAATCATTCGCTATGAAATGGAATTAAATGGCATTGAGGAGAGCTGAATAATATCCTTTCTGCGGACTGCATTTCAGAATATCTGTGTATTTAATTAAACTTTATTCAGAATGGAGTCATCTAAAATTAGAACATCTTGTTTATAAAAGCTGGTAGAATACAGCATATTTCTGCGTACTCTTATCAGCTATATTTAGAAATATAAAGTAACTGAAGACTCTTAGAGGATGAAATTGTGGATATTAGCAGTTTCAATTAAAACGTTCTTGCTTTTTAATAGAATTTGGCATACATAAAAAAAAGTTATTTTAAAAAGTTAATAAAAATACACATTTTTACAAGGCTTTGGCACTGTAAATAAAATATCCTTATGTAATGGTTAATGCTGCAAAAACTTATTTGTGTCCATACTGCTAATGTGCAGCACATATCCAACTGCCATCACCATAGCTGACAGTCTTTCTTTACAACAGAACATATATTGTACTTTTGGAGGCCGTTGTTTTTCATTTTAAATGTAATTTTTTTTCCCCCAAATGATACAAATAAGTGCTGACATTCAGGACATCAGGCATCTTGGAATCCCTATCTTGAAGTGAATAAAGATTTCAGCTTGAAAATGCAGTAGCCTGTGAAGGAGTTTTTGTTTGATTAGTAAGGCATCAGATCATACTGATGATTTTTGCAAATCCAACTGGTTTATACAACAGAACTGTATCTTCAAATAAACTCTTAACTAATTTTGACTTGTATTTTTCACTTCTATTTTTTGCATCTGTCTGACGGATAAGTAGCCGTGTATCTGATCACATTGCTCACCTTATAAGGGCAAAGGGTGCTCAGCAGTGTGCTCCAGCAGGCATGAGAACATGCGAAAGGTTAGCATGCTTTTGGATTTGAAATCAGACAATTATACGTTTTACCTTGTTAAAGCTCCAATTTATGCACCCTTAACGGAGGAGGGTCAAGGAGTCACAAACTGTTTTCCCTGTACAAGTAGATAAGATATGTCTGCCTTCTCCTGTCAGTGATCTTCTGATGACACAACTGTGTGACTGAAATGCCACAGTGTTTAAGAGGGGTAGCTGCCCAGGCTCCATATCCCTCCTCAGGTATGGTAAGTAGGTCATAAGGTAGCTTTTATCATTTTTAATTAAAAAAAAACCCAAACGTTTACAAGAGCTGTCTCTTGCTGTGGTACACATTAGGCAAATGCTTGGCTATTTAGCTCCACGACATTTTTAAATTTAATTCTTATCTGGGGAAATAGGAGGATTGGAAGGGGTTATTATTATTTTTATTTGTCTCCTGTGCCTACCACAGATAGGTGCTACTGGACCACAGATCTGTAAGTGATATTAGTTTCTGCATGGTTAAAAGGTGAATATAACACATCCAGGCTTCCCCCTCTGTTATGTGAGAGTGTAACCCTGAGGTGTCAGCAGGTACTAACTCTGCCTTACCTTATCTCATCCTTCAGCTTTCCCTGATCCCCTTTTTTCCTCTCTCTCTGGCTCTGCCTCCTCTCTGTGGTAATTCTGCTCCATCAGTCCCTGCTTGCTGAGAGGCTCCCAGTCCTTCCTGCTGCCTGGCACTGCACACTTCATCACAATGCATGCCTCCTCCATTTTGGGCATTTTAACTGTGTTTTTTTTTTTTAATTATTGTTATTTTGTGAGCTTTGTAAAAAATGATCTGGCCCTTGCAGATGTTCTAGGAAGTGCAACTGTATGGATTTACAGTGCTATAATGTTAAATATTTATATTAAAATTTTAACAAAATATAGGATCTGTAGTAACCACACTCTGTGCAGAAAGATGTGTGTTCAGGAGCTTCACGGGGTGACTGAACCAATCCATGTCTGATAGCAGTGACTGAGTCCATCTCCTACAGGGATTATTAAGGTGCATTTAATCTGCAGTCGCTAGGTTGTGAATGAACTATGCTGACATACTCCAGTATTAGATGTACCTGCAGCAAGCCAGACACAGCAGTACAGTGCTTAGCACGGCTTATGTGCTTGGGTCTTCATCCTGCCCTTCAAGGGGTTTTGCAGCCTACACTGCCCTCTGCTTTGCCCCATTGGGGCTGTTCCCAATGCCAAAGCCAGCAGGACTGCAATGCAGACAAACCCTAGAAGACATTATGTGCAGCTGGGTTGGCATCCAGATGTCTCTAGACTGGTATTTTCAAAGAGAAGTCTATAAGAAGACACAGTACAATGCGAGCAGATGTTGAGTACAGCTGTGTTCCTGCTGTGTGCCTGTCTGCTTTGTCAAGTGAATCACAGCCTTCAGTGCCGTAACTCTCTATGTCTCAGTGCAAGGTCCAGTATGTCGCTCCTGATAGATCTGTGCAGTGGGATGTCACGTCCTGCACATGGCATCAGGGCCTGTATATACATACTTTTGTTTTATTTTCTGTGTTGCCTAATTACACGCTAGGAAGATGTGATGTATAACATTTTCATAACGTATTCTTTGGTTATAATTTCTATTGTTATCAATAATCAGATGTACATATCATTTAAAGCTGTAATGTCTATGCTGTTGGTCTGCTGTTTTTAGACAAGAACGAGGTGGGCAACACTTTGCTAGTTAATTGCTATGCGATGTATTGCTATAGAACCTCCTTCAGAGATTTTTCAGTGCATGTAGGGTTGTAATATACAACTATAAATAAGTGAGAAACAGCAAGGTTCTGAATTGTTGCATGAGAAATCTGCAGTAAACATACAATAATAAAGTACTTTCTTTTTCAGTATCAGGCGTTTTTTTCTTGCTGTTGTTTTAATGTTGGTGAAACACAGTCAATTTAAAATTAATTGAAAAAAGAAAATGTCCTGCAACTTAATCTGCTTCAAGTATGTGAAAAATAACTGTGTTTAACTGTGACCTGCGCTGTAGTGGGTGCCTTATTTTTCTGATTAGGCTGAAGAGAAGACAGTAAGATATTTTGGAAATCCTACTTCTTCCCTACAAATTTCACAGGGCTTGGGACCACAATATGCGTGTTACCCACTTCTCAATGCAGTGTCCTACTGCCAACAGGAATGTGTTAGTGAAGATCAACTGCACCGTATCAGTGGTGTCAGCTAATCCTCGGATAGAAGTTATGTCCTGAGCCACTAAAACACTTCTGCAGGTGACTAGACTGAAATGCATGGGGAAATCTATTGGTTTAAACTCACAGAGTTGACTGCAGATGTAGGTGTAAGTGTTCAGCAAGCTGGTAGCCTGAAGGAGATGATATTCGGGGAAAAAGAGCAAGTGTGATCGTGAATCATGCCAGAGATGTAGGCAGGATGGGATCTATGAGGATTTCAGTGCTAGGGAGATGGAGTTTAAAATGAATCAGTAAGGAGGGGGGAAGTGAGCACAGGTACTTAGGAAAGGGAGTAGGATATCATTAGTTGATAGCAGGGCGTAGAGGTGTCAGCATCCAGGAGAAGCTGCAAGACTGAGGCGTGGAGAGCCTCTCACAAAAGAGGTGATTAATTTGAAATGTGAAGCTACAACAGTTTGAACACTTTTCACAACCTTGTAGATGATGCGAGAAAAAAATGTGTTGAGAAAATTTGAATTACCAGGAAAAACTGAATTTGGTGAAAATCCAGCTTATTCTTGCTGCTTTTCTCTGAACTGCTTCTTCGTAGGCAATGGTGGCCAGGCTCTATCAGATCTGCAGCATATGAAAAGCATCCACTGATCTGGGTGCTCAGAGGGTATCTCACTGAGATGAACTGTGACAACTTTGTATATATGAGATGGGTGTTAGGTGTTGCTGTCGAGGAAGAAGAGGAATCGAGATGGTTTTCAGCCACCTACAAGTAAGTCCTAAGCGTGACCAGAGAAGCTCCCCCATAGCAGGCTTCCCCTGGTAGCATGTTCTGTGTGGGCGTAGTGGGATTGGTGCATTTAGAGCCATTTGGGACATGAAACTAAGCAGGGAGAAGGACTGAAAAGTAAAATGTGAAGTGTTCGCATAAGACTTTCAAAGTTCTCTCATATGATTCATTGGTCTTATGATTAAACTGCTGCTTTTTAAAATCTTGATTTTTCCACAGTAAAAAGCTGTTAGTTTGGGGCTGTGATTTTGAAGAATCTAAATGACAAGTTGCTCATTGTTTTGCATTTTGTTTTTATGTGCTATGTAGTTTTTTATTGCTGATGTCAGTTTTGGATGGGATGAGACACCTACAGTACTGGCAAATTTATAGAATTTGAAATGGTTTCATTCACATCATATTGTACGATGAAGCAGGAGGCAGTAACGAGACTTGGCTCAGAGCTTCTGGCAAAGTAATGGCAGAGGATGGGATCCAAGACCCTGGAATCTTGCAGTGAATTGCAGGCTGTGTTTTACCCGTCTGTTGACGGGTGCAACTGTGTTGCAGCCGTCGCAGTGCTATGGTGCAGTTTCTCTTGGAGGAACTCAGTTTGCACTGCTAATCTGAAAGAAGTAGGAGGAAAGAAAAAAAAAAAAAACACCTCAAAACCCCTATTTCTAGTTCTTACAAGTCACATTGAAAAATGTTGGCATGTGTGTAAGTTTTTTTCTGAAGCTACAAGAGTTTGTCCCATACGTCAGTAATGGACCAACTCTGCCTCAGAAGGGTTGCCCATACAGCTCAGATGTAGCTCCCATATTGTTGTCTGGCTTTTGGATCTGTCAGCAGGATGAGTCATACAAGAGCTGTTGATGGGGTTATCAGGTTTCGGGTTTAAAAAGAACGAGGATGCAGACTTGCCCATGAAGGACTGGGACCAGTACAGAACTGTTGTCTGCCTGTGACTCGTTCCTGAGGCTTATCTTTCCTCATGGCTCTCTTTTGTACTCAGTGTGAAACTAAATTGGTGCAGTTCAGAAATATTGGCTACCTTTATACATTTTTACAGAAGCCAGTAGTTTCTGTGCTGCCTGTATATAGTTCAAGAAATAAAATAAAAGCAACAGTGAACTAAAAGTGTTATTTTTTTACCTTAAATTCAAATCACCAGGCTACTACCTGTCCATGCTACTACCAGTTTAGTTTATGAAGTGGAAATCAGAAGGTATTTCCATTTTTTTCCCAGGTTCCTCTGCTTCTGCGGCTGAGATCTGTTGGGCAGTGGTGCAATAATAAGGATCCACTTGGGTTAGAGCTGATGGGAACATGAATTACAGAGCAGAGATTGGGCTCTTAGATAGCGAGGAGATGCATGTCTCTGTTATCTCTGAGTTTTAATTACACTGGATTAATTACATCACTTTATACACAATTATTGTATTGGGTTTAATTATCACTTTAGCCATAGTCCTTGACATATTTTTTCGGCTTTCGTTTTTTAATAATAAAATGCAGGTGTCAGCACTCCACTACTTATATGAAAATCGCTCATGCACAGATGCTTGTCAAAGTACTGATAAAAAATGAAGTCCCAGGTCAGTTTCTCATATGGATTTGAACAGTTGGCTTTATAAAGAAACAGCAGCTGACCTCAGTTGTGTGCTTTATGGCAGAGTATAAAATGGGAGAGCTCGCCTATAATTTATAGCTGCATTCCGCTTTAGACAGGCTTTGTGGCTTTTCCCCTTAGAAATGTGAAGCATTACCCAGAGATCAGTTTGATGTGGATAAACGGGGACGCGAAAATTTATCAGTAGAGTGCAATAAACCTGCATAACCAGTTAGATTCTGCTAATCCGTGGGTTGTGCCTGAGATTTGTCTCTACAATAAGAGTAGGCAGAAATAGCCATTATGTGTGCTTGCTTGTTTCTGAGGGGAATGGGTGTGACACTGTCAAGACTGAGACCAGGTAAAAATGCATTCTTTTAAATATTAGAGCATAAGAACAGGGATGGTACATCTTTTATGAGGAATGGCCCAAAAGTTGTGCATTCCCTGCTTCTTACTTGAAAAATCTCTATTTCTTTGGCCATCTGTGTTGGTGATGGTTACTGCTCATCTATTATTGGTAGAATAGGGCCACAGAGGGCCACGAAGATGATCTGGGGGCTGGAGTACCTCTCCTATGAGGAAAGGTTGAGGGAACTGGGCTTGTTTAGCTTGGAGAAGAGAAGGCTCTGGGAAGACCTCATTGCGGCCTTCCAGTACTTGAAGGGAGCAGCGTATAAACAGGAGGGGGAATGGCTGTTACAAGGGTGGATAATGATAGGACAAGGGGGAATGCTTTTAAACTAAGACAGGGGAGGTTTAGGTTAGATCCTAGGAGGAAGCTTTTCACCCAGAGGGTGGTGACGCACTGGAACAGGTTGCCCAAGGAGGTTGTGGGTGCCCCATCCCTGGAGGCATTCAAGGCCAGGCTGGATGTGGCTCTGGGCAGCCTGGTCTGGTGGTTGTCGACCCTGCACACAGCAGGGGGGTTGAAACTAGATGATCGTAATGGTCCTTTTCAACCCAGGCCATTCTATGATTCTGTGATCTATTATTATGGCAAAACGTTTGAAAGTGAAGTCGTTTGAGCACCAATCATGCTGGCTTTAAGCCAATTTGATTCCATCAGACTCCATTAAGTTGTTATTAAGTGCTGTCAGCCAGCTACGCCTTGCAAAAGACAAAAGATGAAAATCTGCCATGTGTAAGCATTGGTTATTGAATGTTTTTTCGGCATAGCAAGAACCTGGAGCTTGTGCAACAAACTCCGGTTTAGCTGCATGTTCTGAAAGTAGGACTCTGCAGCCTGGTTGCTCTTCAGCAAAAGGGTGATAGTTCCTTTCTGTTCCTGTAGCTTCAGGCCATTCATCAGAACTTCAGAGCTCTAAATAAGATTTTTAAAGGCATGTTATAACTGCAGAGTGGCTTTGCTTGGGCTGGAGCAGCTCTACATCCCATGGTGAGGTAAAGGGGTTTGGTCACTTGATTTTTTGCTTATTTTTCTGCCTGAGGCATTTCAACAGCATGTACCCTAATGAGTCCCTGCAGTCGTGCTTGTTCCCAGAGCGAAATGAATGAGCAGGAGGAGACGATGTCTGTCCATGCTCCTCTGGACAGCAGGCATTGCTAACCAGCAGGGCAGCTCCCTGAACTGTGCCATTCCTCCAGGGTTTTCCCCAGATCTCCTTTCCACTCGATCAGAAGAAAATCAAGCCTCAAGTAGCGGAGAAGCAGTATATGCTTGGTGGAAAATGACAAACAGCCCTTTCATCTGCAGTGGGCAGATGAAACAGTGGTTCAAAAGGAAGGTTATTTTTGAAATCCACTCCCTAGAGTGGTGCTTCCTCAACCTGTCTAAATTTTTCTCAAAACTGATCAGATGGTTTCTTCTGGTTTTGTGTCAGGTGGTAACCTCATGTGCTTTCTGTAGCAAAGTGAATAACAAAGAGGAGCTCTCCTGCTTCTGATGGTCTCTGTGAAAAGCTTATTGGAAAAGATGTACACATTCTCTTAGTCCAGAAAATTGTTGTTCTCTGGGAAAAAAAAAAAAAAAGGCTGTGTTATCAAGGTGCTTTTCTAAAGAACAAGAAAGGAACGTGAGTGTTATTACTTTGAATTTCTCCATAATAGCTTTTGTATTTCTTATCCGCTGCCTCTTTTAGTCTGAACTAATATTCAATTATAGGTATGTCTGTAGTGATTGAATCATTAGAAGAATTTGGAAGAACTACAGAAACTTGAAAGACTGCAGTTATCAAAGCAGTGAGAGCCTGGGATAGCTCTGTATATGGAAGAATAGAAAGCAAAGCGTGAGACTGAAACCATGGCTTCTTAAATGGGCTGACTGCACAGAGCATTCCTGCCCGCAAAATCCAGGAGGTAATTACCTGGCTTAATCAGGCACAAATGAAAGGCTGCCCCAGGAAGAAATTACCTCATCCTGGGTTTGGAACAAAGACAAACCTTCCTGGGCCTGAGAAAGGTATATTTACCTTTCTCAGGGTTCCCATGCTGTAACAACCTATTCATGAGGTGCTTGGTGGTTAATATCTCCGTTTTGTCTCAGTGATGCAATGAGCCTGTATTCATTTTCCAAAAGCTGAGCGTTGTCTGAAATGCCACCGTACGACCCGTGGAGCTCAGTGCTCACTCTGTGGAGCTTGAAGGGCAGCCCACGCAGTTTCCAGGGTGTAGGAAACATTAGGAAATGCTGACAAAATTGGTGTGGTGAAATAAATGGTATTCTCAGGCTACTCTTTATCTTACTTTGATAACATTACTTTTTATGGGCAGATCTTCCAGTGGGAAATGCTGAATGCAGCTGAAGACTAGTTTCGTCTAGACTTCTACTGGCCCTAACTCCAAAAAACCTCTTTGGCACCTTGTTCGCTGAGTAAAGCTAGAATAAATTCCCTTTTTTTGAGAGGAAGTCCCCACCTGATTCATTGCCTAAGGCCCTTCTTGCAACTGGAGACCCATATCAGCATTTTTGGATGGATAAATAACTTCTGCTTTACCTACGTTTATAGTAGTTTACTACCTATACTGTATGTAATATTTTTTTGTTGGTCACATAATCTCAGGTATTTTAGTTATCCGAGAGTACTCTGACAGTGCACGCTGCAGGTGTCCAGCTGGTGGAGGTGGTTTTGCTGTTTCTGT
This sequence comes from Gallus gallus, assembly GCF_016699485.2. Classification (NCBI taxonomy): domain Eukaryota; kingdom Metazoa; phylum Chordata; class Aves; order Galliformes; family Phasianidae; genus Gallus; species Gallus gallus. The sequence continues at coordinate 99,840,382 of NC_052534.1, forward strand.
ATCAATGTTCTACAAATATTAGCAGCGCTGTGCTTCAGAGAGAGCTGTAGCCATAAACTCAAGAAATGAATCCCGACAGTTTGGCTTGACAGGCTGCTGGAATTGGACAGCTCTGGCTGTACCCACTTGAGGCTCAATGCCAATCTCATATTTTATCCTGAAATTCCACGAGGAGACACTCAAAATAAACACTATGATAACAGCAGTTTGAGTTATCTTTAATGCAGTAGCTAGCATCAGTTTCTCTTGAGCCTCTGTGTGGCTTTCTTCATTGAAAATCCATGAAGTTTGACCTTTTGGATACATTTGCTTTTATTTATTCACTCTCTTGAATACAGTGGGAATTGAATGGATTTAGCTGAGAAAAGAATGGGTATAACGTAGATGCTAACCTGTTACGACTAAATTGTCCCTGTTAGTCCCACTTTGCCCACTGCCAGCCACTTTCCATAGTGCCTATCTTCTCTGTAGCTTGCTTTCAGGGCAAAAAGACACAACTATTAGATTTATGTTTGATGTTTCTTAGGAGGAAAAAAAAAAAAAACAACCTGGAAATTACAGGATCATTGCAGGCACTGTTGCTGAGATATTCGACTTTTTGTTATGCAAATACTGCTTCCCCATTCCTGCTTTTGAAAATAAGCTGATCTGCTCATTCAGTATTAAAGCCTAAAGGTGAATGCGATCAAAATAACCATTTGCCAGGGTCAGTAGAGTCCTTGAATCAGTTTGCTAAATTTAAACTTCAGTGTTTTTCAGAAAGTAGCATATTTCACAAGAACAGAAGAGGAAGAATGTGGGATTCGGACAATGCGGATTCATACACGTTGCTGCCAATGAAAGCAAAGCTTGCAGGTCTAATTTTAGGCGTTTCAGCCTTGGTATTGTTCCGTACAGCACAGTTATTTTCCATACAATACAAAGGAGTCCTTTTTTTCATCTTTTATAAACTGCTTTGGAGAGCAAAGCAAGGACAAAGTGAGCATATATCACAGTTGAAAGCAAATCAAAAAGCCTTCACTGAGGCTGAGGTTAGCGGCAATCCCATGTCATTTCTATTTTCAGAAGTCAGTTCTTTTAAGAGAAGCGAGAATCCAGAGAAACCTATGGTGGGGTATGAAGTAAAGAGAGTTATATGGTGCCTGAATAGGGACCATATGGGTTAGGAATGGTTTGCTTCAGTCCATTAAACTCAGGCAATTAATTTACATTCTATTTAGATGCCTAGTAACTTACTCCTCTTAAAATGTAAAAACTACCTGTAGTGTTTGGAGAGGCAGGACTTCATAGGATGTCTGCCTATCTTCAGGTGCTAAATTCTTTACATAATACCGTATGCATGCTGTTTTCTAACCTAGCCTTTTACTGATACATTCATTAAAAAAATGACTTTTGTCTTTGTAGAGTTCTAGGAGCTCTACAAGGTTATTATGGATACAGTTGTGTTTTTTTCTACGTATGACCTGAACCGGTGGGTACTAAACCACTCCCCATGGAACTGTCAGCAAGTCACTAGTGCTAATATGTTTAAAGTATTCAAAATAGCTTTAAAACTGGCCAAATTAACATAGCCTGAGAGATGTTTATCAACTAAATGCATGTATGATAATGGTTTATAGATAAGGACTGGAGAGGACCTGAATTTTGCCTTAGTGGGATTTTTGTTAGCAAATCTTGGCCCTCAAATGAGCTTTTTTGAGCCAGGTAGACAGTAGGTCATACTGTCAGAAAATTTCTTGGGCAGAATTTACACAGAGACTGCTTTAACCTCGAGCTGCTGTTTTGTCCTCACAGTTTTAGCAGAGATCCACCACCTCTTTACTGGACTTCTCTGGCCAGACAGTGCCTAGGTTTGGGTCCCAAGAATTGAAGCAAAATTTGATTCTGGGCTCTGCAGTTGTCCCAAGTACAGGAGAGTCACCTGAGACTGAGCTCCAGCAGCAGACTTTGTTTCATGCCATCTTTGCTATCTGACAGTTAGATTTATCATCTGTACTAATCATGTTGGCTTTCTTGCTGGTCAAACAAGAATAGGAACTCTTAGAAAGCAACTAATTCCACTTGTATACACACTTTAGCATGAGATGAATTACCTCTTGGAGAATTGGGTGCCTGTTTCTCTCCATTGTACACTGGAGCCTTGATGACTAGTTTAGATTAGATATCCAGCATCTAATGGCTACCACCCAGGTAGAAACAACTGTAATTAATCACGTTTCCTGCCACAGTACTGTTCTGTGCATGATTTGTGGATGCTGTACTAGAGAAAATGTCATGGTTACCTTTGCAATCATTTCAAATTGTTTGGTGTTAATAGTACAGTTACTCAGTTTTCTATTGTCCCCTTACCACGTGAAAGTTTTAAAAACTGGAGCTGATCTTTGCTATTAACTGTCATCATTAATAATAGAAACCATTTTAATTTCGGTTTCTTGAGGGATCAAACCAGTACAGACAGGCAGTTTGATGTCTTTCTGGAGCCTGGCCAGCTTCTAGGAGTCGTAAATCAACCTAGCTCATTTCAAGTTAGGGAAAAATAATGTGTCTAAGCAAGTTTGGAGCAGCGATACTGGAGCAGGGTGGAAGTGCGACATCAGAAAAGAATGAGCAGTGTTGAGTGGCTTTCCTTGGTGGCAGGAAGTAATTTGATGGAATTTCTTGGCTCTTTGGAGGATTGTATCTCCTCAGAGCTTTTCCATGTCTGTTAGATTTAAGGATTTATTTTATTTTATTTTATTTTATTTTATTTTATTTTGCAACCAATCTATATAGCAAAGAGAACAGACAAAAAAATTGACTGTTCTTCTAACACTGATCGTTCTAGCTGACTGTACTTTTAAAAGAGAAAGTACAAATGGAAGTGACATCTCGGACACCACCATCTTTTTTTTTTTAACATTTTACCCTTTTGTAGGGGCAGACTAGCAGCAGCGAGGGTCAGATTTGCTTCTGCTTTTGTTCTGGGAAGAAAAACAACCCAATCAGGTCAGGTGTCTACCAAGACACCTGGGTGTGGAAATGGGTAGCAGACACCACCGCTACCCCACTTACAAGTGGCAAACAAATAGGTTAGGGGTGAGAAGAATATAGACTAGGAGACAGACATGATATAGAATAAGGTATAGAAAATAAAAGCCTTTCTCCCTTTTAGTTTGAATTTCTATTTTCTACTGTAGGACATGTTTTTTTTTGTTGTTGTTGTTTTTTTCCTTCCTGGATGAATACGGACTTTTCCCACAGTTCTTCCTCCTGTCTCTCTTCTCACATTCACCCAGCCCTCTGGGACCAAAGCACTGGGCTGCATCTCACTTGCCGGCTCCATCACTGAACGCAACTGCTTGTGCTTCACAGCTACCAATAGTCCTCCAGGGAGCATTTCCTCCTCCGAGCAGCCCTGAGTGGTCTCAGGTGGTCAGAGGAGGACACATGCGCACACAAACCCCACACATCTGTGTATCCGTGAGGAGATGTGCAGCAGTCTTTCTCCTTGCATTAGCATCTTGCACCTGCAAATCACAGCATTTCTCAGCTGGCAGCCTTGGGCCGTTGAGGCGTTACACATCATAATTATAAGCTGCATGATTCACTTAACTTTACAGTCTGCTTTTTTTAACAGAAACACTCTAAAACACTGTATAGTGCAGCATCGTGCCCAGGCCTGCCCCATCCCTCCTGATTCATGCCTGTGCAAGATCCTGGCAGAACCCCACTCCTGCTCTGCTCCACTGGGTGCCTGCCTTATCTCCATGCCTGAAGGCGCCCAGACTGTTTAAATGTCAATAAGATGTTGCCCAGATGATTCTCCCAGCAGCTTAAGCAAATTTACATCTTCATTTTTACCTTAGGCATACACCTGGCATGCTATGAACATAGCTGCTCTCACTGTTTTTGCTGATGAAAAGCCAACAAAGGAAAAGACAACAAGGGTAGTGAGAATCGGCACCGAGCAGAGAATAGGAGCCAGGTTGGAAGGAGAGAGGGAAGGAAGCTAGGAGAAAGAGTCGTGATAAGCTGGTGCAGACTTACTGGGAGCAGCTTGGCAGGTGCTAATGGGGCAGGAGAGAGCCAGAAGTGTAGGAAAAGGATGAGAGGGACAGCCTGGGACTGAGGTTCACAGGCAGTTTGCTATTATCTAACCTGCCTGACAAGAGCCAGGGTCACACTGCGTGGACACCTTTAGCACTAAGCATGTCTGCAAAATAAACCCAGCTTAGCCTATATTTATTGCATGTATATAGAGATGCAGATATAGAAGTCTAGGTGTTATTCAGCAGCTTTATAGCCAGGACTTGCACTGGGCGCATTCCTTATCCCAGTCTGTCAGTGTGCTCACAGCTTGGCCTGCTTAGCTCCCCAGGACGTTGTTAGTGAGACATATGATAATTCATGTGCCAGGCTATTTTTATGAAGCAGTAAATGCCAACCTGCATGTTCCACAGTGTGTGGCAGAAACTGAGACTCCCAGGTTGCAGGGCAGTACCTCACAAAGTAGGGCAAGTACCTCACAAAGCAAGACATGGATGTACTGGCTGTCACAATGAAACTCGGTGCTTGGGCTGCTTTGTATGCTGGTGTCATTTGCTTAGAAAGCAGAGGTGACAGAGTTTAAATTGCATTTTGTGCAGGGGATGCAGCAGCTAAATACTTCAGATGAGATTTGCATAGCTATTTAGGTACTTGGTGAGATTTCATAAGAGCACTCAAGCTGCTGGAGAGCCAGTAGATGCATTTCTCCTGAAGCTCACCTTGACTTCCTTGAATATAAAGGAACCAAGGAAGTTAGATAACAGTGCCTGCATTAAGCAAGTACCCCAGTCTCATGGACGTGCTTACTTGTCTTTGTAAACCTGGTTCCTTACATTGCCTGTCTCTAAGTCTTTGTTTTCCATTCCAAGTTGTGCACGTTTACTCAAAGAATATAACACAGAGTTTTGTATAAGTGAGAAAAGACACTGGATCTTTTTCCCTGGAACTGTTTCTTGACATATTTCTTGACTTGCTCACCTCCCTCTTTGCTTGGCCTACGTTACCAGTCTGCTGTGGTCAGGAACGATGAAGGGATTTTTTCCATCATGCAAGAAGCAGGCAGATTTCCTGAATATCATTTGTTCTGTATTCCCTTTTTTTCCTACCAAAAGTCCATCATTTGGAGTCTTTTCTTGTTCGATTCCAGAGCGGATTCTGTAACAAGTCCTTTTATATTGAGTCTTTTTGAAATAATTAAAAAAAAAGAAAGAAAGAAAAAAAGAAAAGAAAAGAAAAGAAAAAAGAAAGAAAGAAAGAAAGAAAGAGAGAAAGGGAAAAAAAATGCTACAACTGTAACCAGCTCAGACAATTCTTTGCCTTCTGGCAGCCAGTGGTATTTTATATTGCATCCCAATTTGGTTTTCTGGCTGTTCCAAGCTCCTGGCAACTGCCACAATAGCTTTTAAGATTGCACTGTTTCTTGTTGCTGCTTTATTATTATTATTCCAGTATTTACCTTGTTTTCTGAGCTGTATCCTTTGTTTCCTTTACCTTTTCTTCTGTATTGTTATGCTGGAGAGAAGTAAAAGCTCTACCAGTATAGCATTTAGCACAAACAGGGCCTGATCCAAAGAATATACCACTGTTGGAGCAAGTGGAACATGCTGTCTGTGGTTATAGCCACTAGTATGATAAACAGCTGATACAACCACAGAAAGTACAGAAGAAGGACATAGAGTTTCTTAGGAGTATGGAATATAGGCTAGATGGAGTCTGACTGTGTCATGACCGAAGAGGAGGAGCTGATTAAGAAATAGTCACTGTTTCTCACAGTGCAAGAAATAGGGTCACCAATGAAGTTATTGTATAACATTTAATTAAATTATGAAACTGATTTCCACAGGATGTTGTGGAGACCAGGATATAAATGTGGTCAAAAAGGGATCAGACAAATTCAGAAAAGCTAATTTAATCAATGATTATTAGACACGATAGTCTGGAGAGTCAACAGAGAGAGAACAGCACCTCCATAGCATGACTCATCCCATCCTAGGAGAAACATCTTAGCTCAGCTTGCAGAATTGCTGTCTGGAGATGACCTAGATGGCCTAAATATCTACTGCAGTATAGACACTCAAATCAGAGGACATTAAAGCCAGCTGTCTGGGTTTCACCGTAGGTGGGATTTCTATTGTAAGGTTTCCAGGCATTTTTGAAGTTAAAAAAGCTGTGGGTAAAATTAAATGGTAAAGATGGCATTGACTATAAAGAATTTTATGTTTGTCATCCAAGATGGTTTTGTTCTTTCATAGCAACAGTTTGTGTACTTTATTGCAGAAGCATAAGAAATAGGAAATAGATAGTGGCACCATCAAAATCACTCCCAGCCTCTGGAATCATTAGAGAGAGCAACAGTCATATTTTATCATAACCCTTTTCACTTCAGCATTCCCCAGTGATGAGTGGAGCAATCATGATGTAATGCCAGGGAGGACAGTGTTTGATATTTCTAGCTTTCCAAACTCTACATACCTAAACAGGGCAGGGTGGCTGTCAGTGCAGTTGCAGCTGCTAAGTGACACAGAAGGGAATCAAAGTATTTCACCCATTTCTGTCACCTGTCACCTGGGAGAGCATTTGCTATGAAAGGCACAGCCGTATGAATGCTGTCCAGGCAGTTCCTTGCTGCCTCCCAGAATTCCCCTTTCACTTGGAGAGGGACTCCCTTATTGGCTTCAGCAAGACCCTCAAAGTTGTCTCAGCTAGTGCAACGCTCTTTGAAACTGAATTATCATCTTTTTTTTCTTTTTTTACTATCTTGTTATTTTGTTTATTTGTTAATTTTTCTGTCCATCACCTTTATGGTCCAGTTTTTGGGGACCTCATCTATTCCCATGTGAATAGTGACAGCCAGCCCTGTTAGGAACAAACATCCCGTCCTCTGAGAATTAGAACTATATATCATACCTTCCAGGGTTCATAGTCTGCATTACTGTTTTTTTCTTGCTGGGTCTCCTGAAGTAGTTTTCCCAGGTGGTCTTTATCTATAGAGCAGGCAGTGAATCTGAACAAAATTTTATTTTCCCAGGCCATTTAATGGAACTGCAGCTGGTGTTTTCGATTTGCTATTTAGAGACCATCACAGGGATTCTGAACCAGCTTGTCAGACTGTAGCAGCCTCCATCAATTGCTCTATCTCAGCAGATAATAAACACCAGGAATTCAGACAGTATTTTTGGTGAATTTCATAGTGCTGTAATTTAAATATTTATACAGCTTTCACTTGTTTTCTTTCATACTTTTCATCTGCATTGCCACTGCTTTCTACTCTTCTGTTGGATGTATTGCTACCGCCTGTTCCTGCGTATTTTGCTGAAGGAATTCTGAACGCGTGGATGTCCAAATAAAAAATGTTGCAAGCATTTTTTTATTCACCTTTTTCTCTCCTCTCCAGAGAGATAACTCCTGAACTGCGTGTCCTAGAAAAGTGGCACTTAGAATGTTATCTGAAAAGCAAACGTGTCTTTCAAGTAGGAAAAAACCCCTCTGTACCTTGCTTATTGTGTTTTACAGGATGCAGCACAGAAGTTCTGGACGTGGTGGTTCTACAAATGTGTCCTTTATTGTACAGGTCTCTTCCTTTTCCTTCTCCTTCCTCAGCAAAATAGATTTTATTGTACTTGGCCACGATAAGTGATGGTGAAATTGAGATATTGCCTCTCACTGATTTCTGTCTGTCTTTGATTTCTCACCACAAAAAAGGCATGTGTGCACACAGAGATTCAGCTGGGCAAGGATATGAGTGCTTTATTAGCACAACTGCAATAACCAGCTATAAAAATTTATTCCAGTAGAGCTCTCATTGAAAACAGTTGGAAGAAATTGTTCCAATTATTTTTAATGTATGAAATTATAAAATTATGCAGTCCTTTAGCATGAGAGGTTTTCTCTCCCTCCCTACCTCCTCTGGCTTATCTTTTAACAGAAAGACCATATGCTGTGATTCATGCTTGGGATGTATGAAAAGTGGCATTATTTTTTTTTTTTTACTTTCTGTCTTTCACAACAATTGTACCACATAAAAGAAGTAAAAACTGGAATAGCTAACAGCTTTCACTATTGCACATCCTCGATCTTCTGTTTTATATCTGTAATAAATTTAAAGTTATGAAGGGCGTACACAAGGCTCAAAGGCTTGCCATTAAGGTCATGAAATAATAATGAGGTTCCTGTATTGGGGACACAGAGTCTCCTCGGAGAGAGACAGCTTTCCTTTTGCTCTGTCCTTCTTGCTCATTTTGCAGTTTCTATCAATATTAATGTCGAAGTGCATTCTTTCCTTTCTTTTTTCCCCATAAATATATAACCTTGCTAAGAGTTCAGTCATCTGTAAAAATACTCCCATTTTTCCAGAAAGAATGATTTGTGAGATTCATCTAAATTATCTATCGGTCTGATTTCAAATGGCGTGCGCTAATGAACGAGGAAATAGGGAATGGTAATGATTGTGTGCATTTTTGATGCTGCATTTGCCCACGTAGCACAGATTCTTTGTGCTGAAAAAGAAAATTTCTTAATCTGCATTATAACCACTTCTGTATTTTGAATCAGTTGTTTGTTTTATGGCACAGATTAGATTGACAGCTCTGGAAAGTGAAACTCTTAAAGGAAGACGCGCGCATAATGAATACTTCTAACTTCAGGCCTGGAGGGACTGGTTCAGCCTCATGCTTCCCCAGCCTTGACCTTTTTGCTCCAATGTCCATTAACGATACTAATCACAGCTAAGAAATGACTTGAAGATCTCAACTGTGATTAAACCTGTTGTGTGTTATGCTGTACAATAGCAAAGGGGCAGCCTGTAAGGACGGGCTGCCTGCACAGGTCTCCTTGAGCTGACATAACAGCTGACTGTGCACTCTGCTGGCTGCATGCATGCTAGCATGGATAAATGGGGAAGCTGACAGCTTGTTGATAAGCACGGTGTAGCAGACCATCAACTGGTTCATCTAGGCCAGAAAAGCCTTATTTCTTTGCTAACCAGCAGGTGCACAGCACCATGCATATCTACGGGTTAAGGGAAGGCATTGCTGAAGAGCTCCAGAGGGAGAGCCTATAGATAGAAACCTGATGCATAAATTTAGATGAGCAGGATTTCTCTGATGACTTTTTGCTCTTGACCAAGCAGGTTTAGGTCACAGCAATCAATACTCTCTATGGCATGAGCTCTTCCTCTCTTTGCTGTGAGATGGTTCCCAGCCTGCCTACATAAAATTACAGTGAAAAAGGGTGCAAAAAGCTGTCATGTAGAAAATCTTCCAAACTGTAAAAATCAAAAGCAACGAAAAAACTTTATAATTCATACTAGAGCAATGAAGCACTTTTTGTTTGAAAATTATTTCTGAAGGAAACATTTTGAGGTTTTCTTCTGTGTTTCTTTCATAGTCAGTCTTACTGCCAGTCAAGTTCTAACTGTAGTTTTCCTGTTCGAGCAGTTTATGTGATTCATTTGCTCACTTGTTTCTGTGAGTAACGTGTTTGACCGCCCTTCAGTGTCCAACTCAAAAGTGTAAAGCCATTGATTTCGTTCTGCAGAATCATGATTCATCTTCTCAGTAATGTATTTCCTCTGCATTTAATCATGCTCCATCTGAAGCAGTCACAAGGGATAGTTCTGACGATTGGTTTATAATGAATTTGGAGCGAGCGTTGTGCCAGTGGATCACTACCCACAACGTAAGCACTTTGTTTTGACTCTGAAAGGGTTTTAGTAAAATAAAAAGCCGTAATCTGCTTTCCCGCTAACCTCTTCGGTTAATATCTATCATAATACAGTCATGTGGTTTTTAGTAATGTAGTTGTTTAGTGCTCCGGTCAAAATCATCAGCTGTAATACGCTCATTCACAGTGGGCAGAGATGTGTGTGCAGAAGCAAACTAACTCCAGAGTCTGAAGTGTGCTCTTTTCCTGAAGGAATGGAATGGAAGCAAAAGCTTTAAAATTTATCTATTTGTATCACTTGTATTTATTTCAGACCAACCTTTTACATAGTGTTAAGATGCTCACAGTGAAGTTTCTTCTCAAATAATATTGTATTTAATAAATATTTTTCTCATTCTTTGAGGCTGGGACTTCAGCTGACATAACAGGCATAATGAGACAGTATTTAGCAGCATGATCTCTGCATTTTGGCTGCTTAGAACTACTTCATTTTGGGGGACTTGAAATGAGAGAAGAGTTGATTTTTCCACTGTCTTGTTAGAAGTAAATGGTAATATAGAAGAGTACAGTACAATGTGCTTGTATTGACATCCATCACACCTGAATGAAAGTTAGAATACAGAGGAACAATCATCTCCAGCAATCTGTGTGCTTCCTAGCGAGATCAGGAGGAACATTTCAATTCTACATTCTCTATTGCTGATGAGCATGGTGGGATCTTTCTCGCTTCAATTTAAGCATCTAGAAATCCAGTTTCACATCTAAGCAAGTTTGCCATGTGGCTTGTACAACCATCAGTAAGAAAGAAACACTTGTAGAGGGTGAATCATCCTGTCTTAAAATAGACATACATATATTCATCCTGCCTCTTTCAGACAACTTTCTCTGCATGGAGTGAATCACTCTGAAGATTGCTGGCCGTCTCCATTGACTGCAGAAGGACCAAAGACAACTAACATTTTAAATAGCTAGTGTTCAATGTGATTCATCCACCAGGGCAGGAAAAAAAGGTGGTGATGAGGAATGTGGAAAGCTTCTATCACAAACAGAACTCCGTGGTTCTGGAAAGGCACGTGGTGACTTCAGACCTAAATTAAAATAAGACTGGAAGGTGAACGAGAACTCTTAGCAGACATACAAACATAGAGAATTTTGCTAGCTTTCTCACATCAAGCGTAAGGGTACAGTGACTAAACTAGCAATAATGCAAACTGCTAGCAAATCAGACTGAAATATGTATGGAATGAAAACATGTATTCTTTTTTTTTCCAGAAAACTGCCTGGAATAAATGAGTATTTACTTAAAAATGAACAAAACTTAAAGAGCAGGGAAAAAAAGAAAAAAAAAAAGTGTTTGTAGGTAAATGTGGTCAAGGGCTATGTCTGAAGTCTAAGAATTCTTATCCCCAAGCATGATCATCAACACTGAAAGAAAACTTCTGAAAGAAAAACAGCATTTGAATAAACTCTGGTCTACAAATTGAGAAGAAAATCAATTTCTCAGGCAGAGGAAATGCTGGTCTTGTTTGACATGACAAAACTAGAAGTGTCTCTTTATGTGTATTTATACATAAATGTGGTCCCGTGGTTCCAAAAGAAGACTGGAACTCACTCAGGGAAACTATACTTTTCAGTTGTCAGTTTTGCCCTCCAAACAAGCAACGTTTGCAACAGCTGTCCCAGAAGAGGTGGAGTAAGTCAGTAAGTCTCTGAAATATCTAAAAATCAGCTATTGAAGTGCAAGTCTTGTAAAGATCAGTGCTGAAGTGCAACTTATTCCAGAGGGCACGCTGAACTACTGATGTCCAGAAAGTCATGGATTTCAGGGCGTATCACATGGGAAAACCTTTTGGAAGCTATAGGTTCTAGAATAAAACCTCAGACCAGTCAATCAAGTTATGTTTGATGTAAGGCAGATAACAAACTTGTCACAGAATCCAAAGCTCTACTGGTGGAACATTCTGGATGATCATGCTAACCATTAGATAAATTCATTGGAAAGGTATTTAGCATATGAATTATTACAAAAATATGCAGTAAATGTACTGCATTAATGAGGGCAGAATTGAAGAGAATAGACCAGTTTGGAAAATATTAATCCAACTGCTGATAAATGAAACTTCTTCCACATCTCGCATTCCATGTTACTTACTGATGATCACAGCTGATAGAGGCTGGGCCAGTAGCAAAATGAAACTATGGCAACAGATGCACTTACGTGTTTGTCTGACACTAACCATTAACAAGCATATTTATTGTTCCCTTCAGGAATGATTCTCTCAATTGTCCAGGAGATCTCAAATAGGTCACTAAATGCAGTCTGAATGTTGGAGAAAGAGAAGTGGGCATGACCAAAAAAAAAAAAAAAAAAGTTCTTTTATGGCATAAAATGAAGCAAAAAAGATTTAAGGAGGAAAAGTTCAGTAAAAATTTTCTTAAGATCATTCAAAGCCAATACTTCCTGTAGACATATGGGTGCCCTCCTCCTTCTGGTCTAAACAGAGAGAAGGAACAAGTGAAGGAGAGATTTTGTCCCTGTCTAGAGCCTGGAAGCTCTTCTGAGTTCTTTGGTCTTGTTAATTGACACAGATGTGCTTCTGCTTCATGCTACAAACTTTCTCCTACATCTACTTGAAAAGGAGAAAAGACAGTTATGGCATGCTGTAAGCGGTTTCCTAATCCTGATGAGGAGAGCAGAAATAAGACCCTGAGACGTACATCAGATCACAACCTGCTGGCTTCAGAGTTGAGCTTTGAATAAGAGCCCTACTGTGACCCACAGGAATGGATCAACTGTGGTGTGACTGGTGTGTCTAGAATTGCTCTCACTCTGCATGTTCAAAGTGTGGAGAGTTCCCTTTTTGTTTAATTTCACACTCAACAGAAAGCAAATGCCAGTGCTTCCTCATTTTTAATAAATCCGATTTCTGTTCCCTACTCACCTAGAGAAAAAAAAAGCCCTTCCTACCAGTTGTTATGTTAAAGCATCCTCCTTTGCAGCTTTTACCCTTTCAAATGTTTTTTTTTTAATTATTATTATTATTATTATTATTGCTTGAATCTAATTGAATATCCATCTCGTTTCAAATAACATTTAAAGATATATATCTTTTCTTTTGCTTAAACCTCTTCTCTCCGTTTATTATTCAATTCAGTTGGATAATTGCATTCCTTAATGTCATTACCCTCTATTTTTCCCATTTCTTTTACGCAGAGAGCTTGCAGGCCTAAATCTGATCTTTAGTAAAACCAGTAGAGTAATCTAAAATAACTGGATTTATTCCAGTTTTTACTGTAGTGTAATGTTATCAAAACCTAGCCTGTTTGTTTCAAACTTATTTCATGGCTTATGTTATCAATAGTATGTTATGAGTGTTCCTAACATCAATATGGGGTTAAACACATAAATTCTGCTTATTTATGTTTTTTTCCACTGTTTTCCTGGTGTAAAACAATATGTTTGGTGAAAATTTCTTAACAGGGGCTTCCGTATTTTGTAAGGGGGAGACCTCTACATTGCCTGTCCCTGTTGGTCTTCTATTCTGTTGGTGCCTTCAAATTGTAGTAGTAATTTGGTGCCACTACGTTACAAGATCCCTATGGTATCGTACAGCACTAGTAGGACTACCTTGTTGAAAGGATCATCATATTTTTCATGTATTGGAGGTAGAAAAGGCATCCCCTGTGCAGTGTGGTTCTGCAGTGGGGTAGGGCATAGCTGGGGGTCATCCCCGCTTCATGCAAAATGGCTTGGAAATGGTGATGACAGCAGAAGAGATGCTTCACAAGTTGCCAAGGAAGCACAACTGTTGGACAAGGTCATTACAATTGTAGCCCATATTTGTGGTATGGATGGGAAAATTCCTTGTCCATGTGTACTTTTCCGTGAATATTTCTTCTTCTGGGGCTTTGGATGAGATTGTTGGCTTTTTTTGTTTGTGATAGGATAAGGCTCCAGATTTCTTCTGTGAAACAAACAACAAGTGTATGTGAAGGATCGAAGCATCTGTGTGATCTGATAGCTGCTTCTGTCCATCCTTCATGCTGACATTAGCAGAGGAAGGGCAGTGGCAGAAGTAGCCTGAGGAGAAAGGAGCAATGCTGGGAGTTGTCAAGAATTATAGTTCTTAGCAGCACATAGCTGGAAATTCGGTTAGCAGCCTGATCAAAAATAATGGGAAAATTATTCTGTTATTGTGAATTATATGCGTAGTTCTGCGCTTTCCCCAGCATTTAATTGCTTTGGGTTTTGTTCCCCCTATATATCCGTGTATGTTGGAGTCTATACAGTGTTTAATGTACCATTAATAGATTTGTATTGTGTCAAAGACTGCAAAGACACCCACCACGCTTGCCTGCATAGTGCCTGGATTTCACATGTAGTCCCCAGGAGTCAGCACGCTCGTGTGGGAGGCTGTGGGCTGGGAGTGGGCAGAGGGGTGGGGATGAAGCACAGCTTTCCTTCCAACCTAATGAGTGCCTGCCAGCACAGCTGAACTGGCAAAGGGAGTGTTGTCATTTGCTTCTGGCATAGTCCACACGACTCATTCCCATTTCCCTGAGCCAGGCAAGATCAAGAAAAAATGTGTGCCTTACTAGAAGACTCATTTAACGCACATACTCCATGTAGCTGCAGAGGTGCTGACTGACCTTCCCCCTCAGCTTGTGCAGGAAAGCAAGAGCAGGAAACCAGGTGTTAAAGCAGAGAAAACGTACTGATAGGTTGGGGCAGTCCCAGTGCTTAGAGGCAGGTAGGTATCTATGCCTGCGGTCGTAGATGGATCTGCTTGCATTCCTTTGGGGTCGATAAGGGGAGGAGGTGACTATGGTCACCACCTCTAAATGATCCTTTTGATGAACTCTTTAATCCCCAGCTACCTAGGGAGGAAATTTAGTGAGAACAGCCTACTGGGGGTACCAAAAGTCAGGCAGTATGACTGCTCCATTTCTCCCTAATTGTTTCACAGTCAGTGAGGTTGCAAGGGACCTCTGGAGACACTGTAGTCCAGTACCCTTCTCATGCAGGGTTCTCAGGCAGGCTGTGTCCAGCAGGACTTCAACTATTGCAGGGGATAGAGACTCTACAACCTCTCTGGGTAACGTGTACTTATGAAAAAAAGAAGTTTTTCTACACTCAGAATTCCCTGAATTTCAATTTGTGCCCATTGCCTCTTATTTCCCTGCTCACTACTAAAAGTGCCTCTCTCTGTCTTCTTTAAATACGCCTTGGGGACTTGCACATTGATAGGATCCCCTCGAGCCTTCTGCAATCCAATGTGAGCAGCCCCAGCTCTCACAGCCTCCCTGTGTGTGATAGATTCTACAGTCCCCTCCATGGCCTTACACTAGGGTCTCTCCAGCATGCTCAAGTCTCTCATGTGCTGGGGTCCCAGAACTGGACCCAGCACTCCGGGTGTGCCTCACCAGTGCTGAGCAGAGTGAAAGGATCACTTCTCTCCACCTGCTGGCAACACTCTTCTTAATGCAACTTGGTAAGAAAATAGTGTTATATATAGCTGATTGAAGCAAAGCAAGCAAAAAGGCACAGAATGGGATTTCTGGAGACCTGACTGGACATTGCTGGTGATGTCTTTTCAAAGGAATTTGGGTCCTTTTTCAGCACAGATATGACATCTTTAGCAGTACTGTTTACTCTTCCATAGAAACGACCAGAGTTCTATTTGTTTGCACTTGGTACCTTTCAAAATTGAAAAGCTGCCGAGGAGGCCAAAGGGGAATAGAGGGAAAGGGAAAAAGGAAGCAGGTGGGACTGGAGCTGTGTTAGCAACAGTTTGGAGGTGTTTTGAAATCATTAAAGAGCCAAGGAGCTTCTGTAAGTCATGTTTTGCTATTGAAATTTAACTTTTTTTTTTTTTCCTTCTGCTTAGGTCTCAATAATCAGAACTTTAATCTGATTATTAACTGATCTCACACTGGTAATTTAATACTAGCAAACAACGTGGGAAAGGCAGACCTGATGAACCTGTGTGGGAATAGCTGCAAAATACTCCAGGGAAAATCCCTGCCGTTGGCCAGGGGATTTGGGCGATGGCCATGTGGAGAGCAGGGAGTTTTTAAATGTCTGAAGCTCACGTGGGAAATGGGGTAGCATCGCAGGAAAGATATTGAACAAGTGATTCATCAGGGGAGAACTGGAAGGCATCCTCGTATTTTCCCTGCCGGCTGCTGGCACAGTCTGGGCTGCTCCAGGTTTGGAATCTGCTCTTTAATAAAATTGCAGCTTTTAAAACTGACCCTCCGAGTGTGAAAGCAGCCGTTCAGGTGGTGCTGTGTGACAGCCGACATCCTGCTGCCCTAAGCATTTCTGGGAGGACGATGTCTGTGGGTGGCTGATGGTCTCTTGCAGCACTTCAACCAAGAGGATGTGTCTTTTAAGTTCAGCCTTTATTGCTGTTGCTGTGTGTGGCACAACTGAAGAGTCTCAGTATTTTTCTTGATCTCTAACCTGCATTGTATTGCTCTTGCTAATATTAATAAGCATTCTCCTACTAAAGTAATTTCACTGAGAACAGGCTCGACACTGTTACCCATGCTCAGAGCCACCCACTTCACTCATTCCTTCTTTATCGTGATTTTTTCCCCCATACTTATTTGGAACCAAAGCATGTTGCCTTTTTTTTTCTCTTTATTTCCCCCCACTTTTTTTTTTTTAATGATAAGAAAATGTAACAGAAAATGAATAGCACTGCTTGAATAGTCACGTTGCGTGGTTGGAAGCATGGAATTTGGAAGCAAATTTGTAGTTTGAAAGAATAAAATTTACTAGACAAAGAAATGCTTGCAGAGTGACCTTTCCTCGTGAAGATTTAGTGATTGTGCAGCTGTGCTCTCCTGTATTTTCCTAATGCATATTCATAGATCTTCACAAGGCAAAAAAAAAAACAACACCATGTTTGGGAAACCATGATTATGAGTTAATTAAAAGTAGTTTTCATTTTAGAGAATTAAATGTGTTGGCAGTGGCATACTCATTGCTAATGGGTGATTGTACTTTTTCAATAATAATAAGAGATTCAATGAAACTCCAGAAGATGTTAGAATGTGATTAAGTAGATAATCTATGTATTTGAGTTTTTATTCCCAAATAAGCTGGATCTCCCAGAGCCAGAAGTGTGCGTTTATATTTGATAATTATATGAGCCTCTTGAGCATTCTTACAGATTGTAATTCAATTCCGTAGGAAAAGAGTTTTGAATTGAGAAGAAAGAATGGGTGCCTAATTACAGGAAGGCATTGTGACCAGCTTGGTCAGCTCGTGCTGTCCCTCATCTCAAACAGAGCAAGGCACAGCATGTTCCATACTGTACTGGAGCAGCAGGTAGAAGTACAAAGCCCATCAGTCCCAAATTATACCTTCTTCAAATACTGGTTTGGTTCTGTGGAACACTTTAGGAAGGTCTTTATTAAGATCTTAGCCATGCTTTTCATTGATTTAGTAGAGGATGGAAGATTTTTAGGACTCATTGAAAAATCTATGTCTGAACAAGTAGCTTACCAAAACTAGGGACCTGCATCACCACGGCAGTAAAGCCCTGTCTTGTCTCTCTTAATCTGATCTTAGAAGAGGTTTTATGTGTGGATTTTTGTCCAGCTCTTTATTCTTACATACATGAAGACGTGCTCCATTTTGTATGGTGTTTTGTGCCACGTTAGCAGTAATAACATAGTGAACTGTGGAACAGGTTCTGTCTGCTTCCATCACAGTGTAGGTTCATGGGCTGTAAGGCAAACACGGAAAAGTGATTTTTACATTAGCAAGAACAGAAAATCTGTCTGTCAGAAATACCAGATCTTTGCCCATCTGAAGCTACTTTTGAGGTAAATATTAATGGGGTTAAAGATCCAAGTGAAACAAGTCAATTAAAAGCACACCTGGCTAAATGTTGAGTTCTAGAAGCTGCCTTATGAATGTAGCTGGGGTAGTTACTACAACTGATGAGAATTTTTAGGGGTCCTCTGGGTCCTAAGCAAAGCACCATATGACTGCAAAGGGTAATACTGTTTAGAGAAGAAAAAAAAGACAAAAAAAGGCTGGGGAAACTGTTCTGCACGCCATAAATTGCAGCCCACCATTTAGCAAAACAGCTAGTTTCTAGACACCTGCACATACAGTTAGGCCTGTGGGAGTTAACAGAAAGGTCGAACTCTCCAGTGTTTGTGCTGAAGTGACCTTTGTGCTTTCCAAAGATGAGATTTCTCCATTTTGTACCAGCTGAATGCTTTGTAGAACAACGTTGTCCTTCTCAGTGCTGGAAGTGCTGCTGGTAGCATGGCACCTGGTCGAGCAGGATTGGTCGTGCAGAAATGGGAAGGAATGGGAAGCTTTGTGCTGGTTCAAGGATGGTTTCTGTGAAGTTTTATAAATATATTGATTTTCTGGAACAGAACAAAGTATCTCCTTGTGAGGGGAAAGAAACTAAACATAGAAATAGGAGAAGATGCCAAAAGCGATAGATTAATATCAGTAATGGGTGGTATTGTGGACTAGAAACCAATGCATTCAGTGCAGTGCTGTCATTAGAGACAGATGCTATACTGGGAGATAAAAATGGAAATGCTAAGCTAGGCTCAGGCAAGAAATTATTCATCTCTTTGCAGCGCTGTACAGGACAAGTTAAGTACTGTGTGTCATGCAATTACAAAGCAACTAAAAGACATCTCCTGTCATGAACTAACTGTAGTACAGTAGTACTGGAACAGGCTAAAGGAAAGGATTTCTTAAAAAATTATCTCTAAAGATATCTCAAAGGAAAGGTCAACGTCAGTATCTCTGAGAGTTCTGTACTTACATATGCAAACATGCATATTTTGTATTTCTGTGTGTTTTGTATCCATGTATGCAAGGTGCATATGAGAAATGTAATGGGTATTTCTGGAGTTAACAGTGGTGCTGTATGTGTCATTGCTTCCCCACAGTGCGGCCTGTCGACAGCCCTGTACCTGTGAGGAGTAGCTGCTAATGCCAATGTCATATCAGAGAGATTTTCAAGAGAAAGATTCTGTGGACATCCCTGAATGTGTGAAAAGTTTTTGTTACTTTTTTTTTTTAAAAAAAAAAGAAGTGAAGTCATCGCTTTCAGCCTTAGTGTGAAGAAAAGCTAAGAATTACAAAAATGACTAGTATAGAGACAACTTTGTGATGTGGTAGTAGCACTGCAGTAAAATGGGGTAGTACTTTCGAAAGGATGGACAATAATCTCTCACCAAATCAGAAAGAAAATAAATCTTTCACTTGGATGATACTGTTATTAAAAACAAGAGATTCCTTTTCATCATTAATTTGAAGGTAGATGAGCAGTCTGTGTCCAGGCCTTGATTGATAGAAGTATGTTGTATTTTTCACCATTTCAACCTCTGATGTACAAACATAGCCTAGCTTCCTGTTCACTGGGGGAATCTGTAAAGCTGTGTTTGACTAAAAGCAGCAGCAAGTGACTGCAAAACAAGTGATGCGTTTGAGCTTTGTCCCTAATCAAGTTTAAAATGATCACAGCAACTTGGCTAATTGTATTAATTTATTTCTTCTTAAGGCAGAATGGGGAAACAGAATAGCAAGCTGGCCCCTGAGGTGATGGAAGATCTGGTGAAGAGCACGGAGTTCAACGAACACGAGCTAAAACAGTGGTACAAAGGATTTCTAAAGGACTGTCCAAGTGGTAGGCTGAACCTTGAGGAGTTTCAGCAGCTTTACGTAAAGGTAAGTTATTAAGTTCCTTCTGTTTGGCTTTACAAGAGGTTACAAGTAGTGCAATACAGCACATGATCTTGAGCTGCCCTTTTTCTAGACTAAGGAATTCCTGGGAGAAGCAGTGGTGAATACAGAGAGGTCAGTAGGAAGTGTTGCCCTCATTGTGCCAACCCTTCTTATAGCTGTAGTAACTGGAACCAAAAGTTTAAGAAGAAAACCTGTGATTTATGCAAAGAAATGCACTCTCTGTAATTTACGGTCCTGTTTCACCTTCAGTGAGTGGTTGCAGTTCAGTTCAATAAACCATGCACTACCTGCGTAATACCACTGGAATATAAACACTGTGACTGATGGACCTATACTGTCCTTCTGTTAGTTCCAGCAGAAGTGGTGAAGCGTTGTGGCATTGTGTCCTGCAGGTGAATTATGCACTGTGTACAAAGAATTTCCTTCTCTAAATTTCATGTGCTACCTTTTTCCCTACTGTCTCTCCACTCTTGACAGATATGAAAGGAAAGCCAGGTTGCTCAGTTTATTTTCTTCTAATTCTTCATTATTTTATCTGTTGCAATGTAGTCTTTTCCTTATATTTAGTATGCATTTATTCTGTAACAAGAAGTGCATGGGGGCAGCATTAAAAGTGTGTTCATGTTACAAAGATAATTATATTTTAATTCAGAATCGAGTGTCTGCCTGAAGGTCAGAGACTTCAAAGTAATTTTAATTAGGAAAAATGCAGGATGGAAGTGATGAGGAATAGGATCAGAACGGTTCATAAATACAATGTGAGGCTGAATAAAATGTAAAAAAGCCTTTCAAATGTGAGTAGTTAATACTGAGTAAACTGATGATTTCTGCAGAGAAGTGGGGCTGTCTTTGTCCTTAAACGTGTACTAGAGCCCAATCTTGAGATTCTTCAGCCCTGAACCAGATGACTGTAAATTTTCACCTAGCTCCTTCTTTTTAATGAGCGCCCTTGCAAAATCTGCTAACTTCAGCTTACATAAATAAGCCTCTGTCTACATATTTTAATATTAATGGCTAGAGATGTTGCCTCACAATCCTTTTCTTAAAAAAGACTGACTTTTTAATAACTGTTATTTTCAGTTGAAAGAATTTTTACTGCCTCAGGTATTGTGCTTGTTATTGACTGATAATTTATAGCTTCTATTTTAAATAGTACTTGGTGTACAACCCTGGGATTAGACATCTAATGATTTCTCTTACGTGTTTCTGAGGAATGTAAATGGTCTCTATAAAATACTCCTAATAAAGTATGTCAAATGTTTAACTCTTTAGAAATCATAATTTTCTTTTTGGCAAACTGCAGTAGAAGGATTTAAATTTCTTTTGATGATTTTTTTTTCTGTTGTGAGGGATAATATCTTCCGAAATAGCTTGGAGGTGCTAGGTCTTCCTCCCTTCAAAAGTCTGTTTGAAGTGTTCACAGGTAATTCACGAGATAATTCGCTCATGGAGGAAATGTCAAGGAGTAATTTCAGAATTAAATTTACACAATGGTACTGCAGAATGTGAAATGAAGAGTACAAGAGTACTGAAATTTGGACACAGCCCTGTATTCCTAGGGAGCTGAAGTATCTGGCTTTTAGTTTTATCACCTTAGATATTTTTAGAAGTGTACACCAAATAAGATGGTCTCCCTTGCTTTGGTAGCTATGCTTTGTGAGATTTGCTCTGTAACGTCGGTGTCATATATTTATTTCCACTTTATTGTTTTTCTGTAAGTTATATATATATATATAGGGCAAAATACTAATTTTGCAGAAGAGAAATACGATTAGCTGTAGTAAATCCAGAGCTTTACTTCTCCTTCTGTCACAGAATTTCTTATAAACTAATGGCCCTTGGCTGTCTGAGAAACTAAAGGTCTGAGTGTTGTCAGTCATGTGGACCTCTTATCTGTTGGTTGTTTTGCCTGGTAGCAGACAAAAACACAAACTCAACATCTCATCTTCCCAGGGGAAGCCACGAGCAGGAGATCCAAACATTTATAAAGTTTCAATTCCTTTAATGAGTATTCAGAATAAAAAGGTATGAAGCTCATTTTGATTAGTAATTTCTCTGTGTGAACTTTCAGTGGGAGAGGTGACATTTTAATTCTTGGTCAGAACAGGATTTTATTGATGAAGCTTTCCATACATTTTCACATAGATTGGTAAAAGAGTGTTGGTCATGATACTAAGGAAGTTCTTTTCTTGTACTCATATGCAATGGAAGATATCCTCAGCTTAAGGAAAAAAACCACATTTTAGGATTCCCAGGAGCATTATTTTAAGGTGAATGTCCTGATTATTTCTTGTTACTTTTTTTTATTTGTTTGTTTGTTTTTGCATAATTACAGAGTGAGTGCACAATCCTGGGGCACAGAAGCTGCATTTGTGCAGATGAAACTTTTCTAGAAAATGCATCCTGGAATCACACCTAATGCATTACTGTTTCTAATGCCTGCCCATAGGTGTGCACTTACTCCACAGGTCCAGGCTAGCACTGGTCTGAGTTAAAACATCCAGAACATGTGTGATGTGGATGTCAGGTCCTAAACACGAACCGTTCCACTGCGTATTTGTGTCGATTGTACTGTGCTGTTTACTGATGTAGATGAAGACTGTATTGACTAAAAGGGGGAATTACTGTAGCTTGGCATGGAAATGTTTGCTATTGAAGTTTCCATTAGGAACACAAATCAGGCAATGCTTAAAATAAACAGCAGTTGTACAAATGGACTATACACAAAAATTATTTGCAGCACTTGAAGTGGCAGTGTTTATAGAAAATATTTCATCAAGAACAATATTTTAAATAAACATTAAATAAGAGGAAATATAATTGATACTGTTGTATTTTTAGCATTGCTTGTAGTGTTGTAGGTTCATCAAAACATCTGGTATGCTTTTGGGTGCACAGATTCTTTTTCAGATGCAGAATCTTTGGCCAGTTAATAGGTCTCTTGTCTAACTCCAAGGTGCTGCATTACTTGAAGGCTTGTACAGTTTTCAAGTTTATTTCTTGATGACTTCTTTACGCACTATAGGCTCAGAGCCACCAAGAGATTTAAATGCTGCCCCACATTAGCTGCCCCAGCAGCCTACACAGAGCATGGGAGCAGAAGAAACTCGTGGATGCCATTCCAAGAAAGTTAAACATCAAGGCAGCCTGCTGTAAACCAGTATGCCAAAGCAAAACTACAGGATAATGCTCAGGACAGGAATGAGTATGAGGCTCAACATTTCTTCAGGGTATATGCATCTGTTTCCATGTGGGAGTGAGTATCCTTCAAGCCTCTCCTGCAGAGAAATATCTAGGACATTAGAAGTCAAAGCAAAATCAGGTGACTGGAGTCCTCTTAACTTTTTCTCTTAAGGAAGACAATGTGAGAGCCTTATCTTTACCACACTGCTTTAAGTACTCTTTGAGCTGTAGGAAATCTGGAATCAAAAACCACATCTCTGTAAGGAGTTTGAATCTGCTAATGCTCCCCCTGCATCCTTGCTCTACCTGTGATGAAATGAATCCTTCTGGTCTGCTCGCGGCAGTCCAACCAACCTCTTGCTGCAAGAAGTAGTATTAAGTGTCTTAGTGGGTCCATGGGATATCTGGAAACTGTGGTTTACATCTCCAAAGTGAATGTTCTAATCATTAAGCAGCATCCTTGCTTGTTTCCTTCTTCTTCCTCTTCTTCTTCTCCTTCTTCTTCTTCTTCTTGTTATTATTCTCTCCTAAGAACTCTTCAATTCTTCTATCTTATGTAAAACATCATTAGCAATGTGGGCAGAGAGATGAAGGAATTAATATACAACATTCTCATTAAAATAAAATATACAAATAAAACATGCTGGACTATTCCCATCATTATTTAGGGTTTCTTTCAGTCTAGAGGGCCAAATAAATTTTGCTTCAGATGTTTTGAAATCACTGGGTTTAGATGAATATGCCCTGGAGTGTGCAAGTGTGCATAAACAGTACTAATATTCTCAGGAATTATGCACGTTTATTAACTGGAAAATAGGCCTCTATATTGTGATACTTGTTGGAACTAGGTCACTGAACACCAGAAGTATATCCTCTGGATTATTAATAACAGAAACAAGCACCAATGGTCCTTTACCTGGAAGGGTAGGGCTGAGAGTCATGGTATAATGCTAGCATTAAATAAAGTGGGTTGCTCTGTGAATTTATTGCACATCTATTATTTAGCTGTGTTTTTGGGCTTTATAGATAGCATGTAACTGAAAAATATAGTAATGCCATTATATAATTTGCAGTCAAATAGTTGTCATCTTGTTTTTGGCTTCTATCTCCTATTTCCTGCCTGGAAGGGAATTGATTTGTAGTTGCTTGTTTTAATGTGCATAAAAAAAAAAAGACTCTCAAAAATCTGTTGAAATGTAAATGGATATATTTGCATCTTGTTCTTCTCTATCAAATTTTCAAGACAGAGTAGCATCCTTCTAAAGAGGGCACATTGCTCCTTGAAACATTAGGTTAGAGCTGCACTTCAGGCTCAATGCATGTTAAAAAGTGGAAATCCAGAACAACACAACTGTGCTTGCAGATGACCTGAGCATAGATGCAGTTACTCTGGTAAAAGCTGATGTTCCTGAGATATATCTCTGTTAACTGCAAGAGCTGTGCTGGTTTTACAAGTGCCATCTGACCACTGAAGTTCTCCCTGTACCAAGAGTAATTTTTAGGTATGTTATGCCAATACTGCTGTGTTGCTAAAGATCTACAGCATCTCTGGAAATCAGGCAGATTGTAAAAAATATTGATGTATCTACTGATAGAATGATTTTATATATGCTGTTGATAGTTTCCAAAAAATGACATTCACAGTGCTTGCGGTGTTTCTGGACAATACGATAGTGTGTTCCTGCACAGTAGGGCACATAATGTTACCTGCAACTCAGAAAACCACATACGTATTTCTTTATTTGTAAACATGATTCTAGAAATCGTTAAACAGGTTAATAGCACTGCTGTGTTATTGAATTTTTTAAATTGATATGGGATAATAAAACCATTATTGTTACATTAGAGTCAATTAGAAATAGCATTGGATGCAAACAAGTAAAGCAAAGAATAGCCCTGGTCCAGGGCCATTACAGGGTGGTTCTGCAGGAAGGAGCATATATAGTAAGAAATAAGAGTTGCAGTACTGGCATCAGTGAATGTTTTGCTTGGTGGGGGGACTGTAGAACATATGCTAGGTGAAGATCCTTAAGACATTTCTCAAACATTTAGTCAAAATCCACACATTTGGATCAAATACAGGTGTAATAGCTACAAATATATGCTTCTAAAGAGGAAAAAACCTTTCAGTAGGAGTGCAATTGAAGTTTTTTGGAATGGAAAATTAATATAGCAGAACTGGAATGAGGAAAACAGTTATGATTGTTTATAAGGGTGGACAGTGACAGGACAAGGGGGAATGGTTTTAAACTGAGACAGGGGAGGTTTAGGTTACATATTACGAGGAAGTTTTTCACCCAGAGGGTGGTGACACACTGGAACAAGTTGCCCAAGGAGGTTGTGGGTGCCCCATCCCTGGAGGCATTCAAGGCCAGGCTGGATGTGGCTCTGGGCAGCCTGGTCTGGTGGTTGGCTACCCTGCATATATAGCAGGGGGGGTTGAAACATGATGATCATTATGGTCCTTTTCAACCCAGGCCATTCTATGATTCTATGAAATGTAAAGTATTGCTGAAAAGCAAATGTATTTGCAGTCCAGCCTTGCAGACTGAAGCATATGTTTAGTACTCCAGTGCTGCATCAAAATTGGATTGTGATAAAGTTAAAATTAGAAGAGATGAGAATTGCTCTTCATATAGAACTTGGTTTATATTAAAAAATAAAAATAATAAAATAAAATAAAATAAAATAAAATAAAATAAAATAAAATAAAGGTCTTGCTGCCCTATCACCTTCCTTGCAAACTGCTTTTGCTATTGTTCCTCCTCCTCTTTCTCCATGTAAACACAGTCAGGTGCTCTGCCAAAATGCAGGCCTACTAGAAAAACCACATAAGAGGCTTATGATATGTTTCAAACAGAAGCTGAGATTGTGCTGTGCGAATTTTAAAACAAAGGCCCAGAGTGCTCCCTCTACATAAAAACAAAATCAAACAAACCCCGAAGGCAGTGTTAACTTTGAAGCTGACTGAATGATTTGGGGAAGGGGAGGATGCTGGTAACGTGCCTTTCTGCTGCATTTCTTTCTTGAGCAGATCCCAGGAAAAACAGTGGCTGGAAGTCATTTTATGGAACATTATTTGAAACCTGTCTTTAGTATACTTTAAAGATCAACAACTGCATTGAACAATAAAATACAGTAAAAAAGCAAGAATTTTAATTTAAGCTATGAAGTAGAATGAGAATAGTAATTAAGTAATAATCACACTGCATAGTGAACTCTTCTGATATTATGGCCATTAAACACAACAGTGGGTACTAAGAACCTTCAGCGAGGTAGAATAGATTCACTTCAGGGTGAAATCTTAACCTCATTGAAACTAATGAGAGTTTTCATTCGTGATCCTTATTAGAACTGCACTGAGCTCCTGAAATTGTTTGTCACCCTGAGTCCTGGCAAATCTGGTGCAAGCTCCTTTAAAATCTAGTCCAGCGAGTTGGATCTGGTGTATGGAGGGCTCCTCTCCTCAAGTATAAGAACATACACAGTAATGGATGTCACCGAAGGCAGCAGTTATTTAAAAGCTGAATCTGAATGGATGAGTGGTGAGTGTAAGGGTCCTGACGTTATTAGAAGAGTAGTTTTGGAGGCAAGAAGGAAAAAATCATTTATTTTTATAGTGTTAGGGATAGTGTCTGGGCCTGTGGAGTGAGCCCTGCTGATAACAATTCAGGTATATACACTAACACCCCGTCCATGAGAGGAAGGAGGGATGGTCACAGATTCATAGAGCTGTCTGAAGGCATCTCCAGGGCTTAAAGTCCCATATGTGTGGGGTTTGAAGGTTTCGACAAAGCCTCTGATTATTACTAAGTATTGAATTTGTTCAATACTGTTGTGTGTCATTTCTGAAGGTGTGTAAACTAACATGGAGTACAAAAGATTGAAAAGAGTATGTCTGACAGGGCAAGGCAGTCCAGCTGAATGCTTAAAAACTTCACCACGTACATGCATCCCCTAGTTTACAACTTAGCATGATAAAAGAAGCCAGTCTGAGTAACTTCTTCAACAACAGCATGTAAATCACTGCTTTTGTTCTTTTATTGTTATTATTCTTGAAGTAAGCTGGACAGTTCCAAAAAATTCTCATGCACTTTTATAAGGAACTTTGTTTCTTCCTAGCTTAATTTTGCTTTGTGTTGGATTCCTTCAGAGAAACCAAAGCAGTGAATTTTGAATGCTGTAATTATTTCTGTAGGAAAACACCGCATTCATGAACACAGTTATGATTCCCCTGAAGGATAATACAGAAAGAGTGTGCAGCCATGAAGGAGACAGCCATTGCTAACACCTAAATGTCAAAGACAACCAACAACAAAACAAACCCGTGGTCAGAGCCAGGTTTCAGAGCTGTTATGGTGTTCAGGTTTAGTGTTTCTTGTAACGATCCTTATTTTACCAGTATTACAGTAGTCCTTGGAACAGTTGTCAAGACTGGTCAGCAGTTCACTGCCTTTCTGAAACCTGTTATAAAACTCAAGTAATTTGGGCTTCTTCTCTCCTGAAACTTTTTGTCTCCGTGCTCCCTTCATACCACCTCAGGTTTTTCCTCCTTGTCAGAAGGCAGAGAGGGATTAGTGATGTTAACTGTCCTTTTTTAAGATATATTCCTTTCTTTAGAAATCAAATTAAAATGAATAGAGCATAAAAACTCTCTGTTATGTATTGATAGCCGAGAAATCAGTGACTGAATCACTTGCTTGATGTTACCCTTTGTGTCCTTGCCAATTTTTTCATGGGTTGAAATATAAGTAGTGTCCTTCATTTTATTTCTTTGAAGTAAGGTCATTTGTTTCTTATTCTTCCTATCACATGGTTTGGGTAAAGGTTTATTTGTCTTGTGGGGATCGAACATGCACATCGTAGCATAGTATTCATGACCAGTAGTAGTATCAGAATCTGCTTCCTTATCTGCTTACTTATGCACAAAACCTGAAAACCACTTTCTTCTTTCATAAAACATAAATGGGAACCTGGAGTTCTGAATGGAAGCTCAACCGGTTATTAACTTAAATTCAATTTTTGTTATCGTGTAGACAGTAGTTGAGATTCCAGTCAGGTTCCTACTAATCATAGTCTGCACATTTCCAGTACCTTGGGATATCAACTTTATTTCTCTTCAATGAGAGTAAATTTCCATCTTTTTGTGTTTAATTAAAGCTCATAGGAATAGAATTTTCACTGACAAACCTATTGATTGCTGAATTGATGACTTACCGCTACTTGGCATGAGAATTAGCTATCTATCTTAATTGTATATTCAGTCACAAACAAAACAAAATGAGAAAAACATGTGGTTTGAAAGATAAAGTAATCAACGCAAGGAAATTCAGATGAGAAGAGACTGCTGCCATTTTGCAGAAATACAAATGAAACATTTTCAGAACAGTTAGGTGTGAAATCCACCTGTATAAGAAGCCATGAAACTTGGCTGTCTGGTTGTATTGATAGTCCAGAACTGAATACTCAGTTTTAAATAGAATCTCCCTGCAGTCCACAGAAACAGCAGTATAGGCAGAAGTGTGAATCAACACTACAGTTCACCTCAAAGTGAGTATCAAAGTCCATTCGGGCTTATTTGCATGTTAAAAAAGATAGTTAAAAATAAATAAATAAATAAATAATTGTAACAAATTAATTGAAATAAGATTGTATGCGGAGCTTGTCAGCATTTTTCAATAGAAGCTTACTTAATTACCAAGTTATTTCTAGGTACTTGTATCCCCTTGGAAGGATATGTCCTAGAAATACTGTTATTCCTTAGTAAGAAACTACACATCTGTATGCATACTCATGGCTCATCACAGCTTTCTTTGAAGGTTATTCACTGTTTTGCTTCTTGTCAAACTGATCATGCCAAATACTTAAGAACTGCTTAAAAGTAAGGAGCCACCCTTTCATGTTTGCAAGCTCCAGTTTGCAGTATTTTGTGCGTCCATGCTGACTACGTCTGTGCTCTCCTTATTACACCTTTTTAGTAGGGGAAATGCTTTCAGTTGTGTTGGTGTTTGTTAATGTAGCAATTAACAGTGCCTGATTTTATAATGCGTGTCAGTGCAGATGATTATGTAATTAATGAAAACCAGATACTGTGCAGCGAAAGCCTTGCAGGTAAAGCCTGCAGACGACTTCAGAAGCCAACCTCCCTCCTAGCATTGTTCTGTTTTCAGCAGAATAAACTCCAGCCAGCTGCTTCTCAGCCAGCTGCTAAACAGTGGTAGCTGGAAGGTGATGTTCTTTGGATGTGGTCCCAGGGAAATGCTTGTGTCCTCGGTTCCCTTCAGAGTTCCCTGCCCACATGCACATGCCTTAGCCCTAGCAGGAAGGGATGCAGATGTTCCTCCCACTAAATCACAGCTTCTTGCTTTCTTACTCACAGATGCTGGTGTCACTTGGGCAGGTCAGGTGCTATCCCCTCTACTTGATTAACATGCATAACTTCATTTAGAAGTAAAACACATCTCCATTCCTCAGGGTTCAATTTCTTCAGCCCACTGAGTCTCATATTACATGTAGGCTGGTAAACCTGGTACAAACTTAGGCACACATTAAATGTTTTCCAGTTTCTTGATGAGAACAAGTCACTTAGATAGTGACCCACTGCCTTGAGTCCACACTTGCGTAGCGTAGCGTAGACCAAATCCCAAAGCTGTCTTGCAGAAATACAGTCCTACTATTTTGTGCACATCTAAAGGTACAGAAAGGTACAGCTAAGCATCAGCATTACAGTAGTGGTACTGCACACAATTTTCTTCTCATCTCTTTTGTTGCTCATTTGTGCAGGAGGGACTCCTTGACTCTCCATTTACTGCTTTAGAAGTTCATGGTTCCCAGTATTTAACTCCTTTAAATATAAAGTCTATACATGATTTTTTAATATTTCAGTGACACTTGGTCTGAGAAAGGTAAATGTAATGAAATCCAGTATCAGGTAGTTCTTAAAAAATCAGCTAGAAAACCACAATTTAAATTGAGACCAGCTCTTTGAAGCTTATCTAATGCCTTATATATATTTTTTTTTTGAGCTGGAAGAACTGCTGGTATCTGAAATACGATTCTGAAAATGAGAGTTCATAATGGAAATAGTTACATTATTTAATTGTAAGGATGCTATATTAATATTGGCTTACTGAAGCAATTATTTATCTATCAATTAGTTCTTGCTACAGACAAATACAGTATGTAACGTGGGTTACCCAACAAATTGCTGGCCTTGTGTTAGTACTGCCAAATCCACACTGCAAATTAGCCCCTATGGTCTATTAGTCTGTCTGCTCATTTATTTTTAAGATTCTTTTCCCCTAGAGTTTTCCTGCATGGCAGGCAAACGATGTTTAATGGGCCTGATTTTATTTTCAGAGGCATAAATTCTGGAGTTATTCTCATGTATGGCCAAGAATGGGGAGAATAAGCATCATTTCTGTTTCCAGCATCTACTAAGCTGGGGTGTCCTTGAAACGTGAAAGAACATGAAAGAGAGTATATGGTCTAAAAGAACACATGTGGAAACCCCATCTTTACTCTTTGAAGATTAAGTAGAAAATCTCCAGCAGGTTCAAGGCAATAAGGCTGAATAAAAAAATAATTTTAACAAAAATGGAGGAAATGCAGTCTTTGTATGAAGCAGTTTCTCATGAAGTCATATGCCTCTTTATTACCTCTTTCTGTAAGAATAATGTTTCTTCAGTGTAATCAAATCTGTTTCCAAAGACAGAATTTAACACACTCATTACAAAAAATTACATTAACACCTAGCCAAATGTATTAAAGGCTTTTGGAAATGATTAATTTGGCACACAAACTTCTAATATGATCTTGTAGAAGGGAAATGTCAGTGAGAAATTAGCTCTTGAACTCTATCCAGCGGGCGAGTGTCAGTGTGAGGCAGAAGAACCGCATTCTGGCTCCATCCAAGAGTGGAATTTTTCTTGCACAGGCACAATAAATACAGTTTTTGCTAGAAATAAAGAGGCTGCCAAATCAACCTATCTGAATAAAAATTATGTTGTGCTTTACACATGGGAAAAGTGGTCAAGAACAGTTAATCCCTATGAAAACATTATCCCTGCTTTATCTCCAATAGGACATGCATGCTTAAGGCAGTTTTCAGTTATTTGTTTCCATTTTCTATACATGGACCCAGTGTTCTTTATTTCCATGGGACTGTTCATCTCAATTGTGGTTTTTCTTTTGCACTCATCTATTTTGGGCTGATGCCCATGCTTTCTTCATATTACCAGAATACTGTGGATGATTTCTCAGTTTCCAGATTCATAGAAATACTGTCCTACATACTTGCTGCAAAAGCAAGTACACAGTCCTAAGAGGACCACTTATTTTGATGGAATGGCAAATGTTACTGCCCAAGTACAACACTGATCAAGAACACTTTTTTTCTCCTCTCCTTTTATACGCAGTAAAAATGTGGAATGGTGTAAAAATCCCTTGTGTGGTGTGAGTGAGTCA
Source organism: Gallus gallus (assembly GCF_016699485.2). NCBI lineage: Eukaryota > Metazoa > Chordata > Aves > Galliformes > Phasianidae > Gallus > Gallus gallus. Next base: position 99,871,454 of record NC_052534.1, read on the forward strand.
ACATAGCTCTCTAGTGAAGCATTTGATGCAGAATACTAGGGAATTCATTCTCTTCCAGTTTTCACTGCCAGCATGTTGGTGTAATAGCTGGGTCAGCAGACAGCTGAAGTTGTGTCACTGTGCAGAGAAGAATGCACATCTTGGAGTGCAAAGAACAAGGGAAAAAAATGAGGAAAAAGAAACAAACACAAAAAGCCACCAAACTTTTTACAAGAAAAGGAATCTATTCTCTTCAGTGGAGGAGGAGCTTGACTAAAGTGAGGGTAGTTTTTTAGTATGATCAACAATGGACTAAAAATGCACTTTTTGAGTGCTTGAAACTCATACATTTTGTTAGAGCCTCAATTTTTGACATCTGTGGGTAAAAACAGAATGCAATATGATGAAGAAATAGATTATTTATGCCCCAAGGAACAAACTACCCTCCCTCTTCCTGAAGTGGGACAGAAGATGCGACCATGTCATCTCCAGGATCCTGCACAAGCCTGACTGTCGAGCATACAGAGTTCCGCACACTCTATCCCTGTCTTTTTTTTCTTTCCTTTTCTTTCCTTTTCTTTTCTTTTCTTTTCTTTTCTTTTCTTTTCTTTTCTTTTCTTTTCTTTTCTTTTCTTTTCTTTTCTTTTCTTTTCTTTTCTTTTCTTTTCTTTTCTTTTCTTTTCTTTTCTTTTCTTTTCTTTTCTTTTCTCTTCTCTTCTCTTCTCTTCTCTTCTCTTCTCTTCTCTTCTCTTCTCTTCTCTTCTCTTCTCTTCTCTTCTCTCTCTTCTCTTCACCATTGAGTCGCTTTCCTTTTTCCTTCCTTTCCCTACCTTTACCCCTCCCCTTGCCCCTTCCCTCCCCTTATCCTTCCCTTCCCTCCTCTCCCCTCCCCTCCGCTCCTCTCCTCTCCTCTGCTCTCCTCTCCCCTGCCCCTTTCCCTTCCCCTTTTCCAAAGCATCCCATATTCACTGTTAATGGAGCCTTTTAAGAAACACAGAAATAGAACCATACAGAATGTTTTACTTAAATGAAACTTCTGCAGAAAGATTTTTGAAGTGTCTTCCTTCTGATATTTGAAAGCATATATTTTTAATTTACTATTTCAGGTTTAGGGTTTTTTCACTTCTTGTCATCATTTTATTTGTTAATTTTTTTTGGCAGTTAATTTCAGTCAAGTGGTTGTGGTGTCAAACAGTACAAGTTTGAATAGTGAAAGGAAAGCAAAAAGAGAAGAAATATAGTAAGTGTAATCTCATTATAGACACTGGAATGTTTAAAATGGCATACATTTTTATAAACTTGTTTTAATCCTTAAGACAGGTGATGAAGGCAGTGTTGTTAAGGGGGACATTATCTGGGCAATCCATTCCATATTTAATGTTATCACAGAATCAGTTAGCAGGGACCTCTGAGAATCATCTAGTCCAATGTCCCTGTTACAGAAGGTTTCCTACAGTAGGTTATACAATTGTGATAAATATATAGTTCTGATAAGAACTGCATTGCTGTCTTTAAATAGCTGTTCCTTGGGTTATAAGTGAACAGATTGAATAGCCACTGGTCCTGTTGAAATCCATGGGAGATCTGACACCTTCTGTGGGACCAAGGCTTGGATTGCATTTTACCAGTTTCTTCTTTTATCACATATGATACACTCCGGAAAGGAACAACAGATGGCCTTGCAATTCTTTTTTTTTTTTTTTTTTTGTTGTGTGTGTATGATGAGAACATGTTTGCCGCTTTTTATCTTTTGCTTTAAAATTCCTTCTCTCTTGGTAACTTCCACAGGCAAGTAATCTGTTACCAAGTATTGTCAGCTCTCTGAAGAAAAGGAATTAGATTATGGAAAACCTCTGTTGATGGTGTTTGATAATGACTACCTTTTCTTTAGGCAAATGACCTATAAGCATGATGTGTAGTTGGGGTATGCATGTAGTTGTGGCAACCTAAAATACTGAGTAGTGATCTAGCTGATCTCAGGATTGCCAGTTAGAAACATTAATTTTCCAAGGCAAGGCCTTACCTGCTTAACATGATCAGATCTTTTCACTTCATTTATTTTTCCAGCAGCTACCAACAAAACAATATTAAAAGTCTGTTCAGTTCATTAGGCTAGTCCTCCTTCTTATCTTCTGGATTCACTGTATGTGCACTAGTACGTGTAGTGGGTGTATACTACATAGTTAAAAACGAAGAAAGAAATCACAATTGCTGTCCTTCCAACTAAAAGAAACCACCTGAGAACCTTTTCCAAATTATCACTGCACTGATAATAAGTCCATCAAAAAGCCTTACATGGAGGCTTTTCCCAGAAGCTAATCCAGCTCTGGTTAGCTCCTCAGAATTTGCAGTGCCTGGCTATGATGATGAAGCCAGTTGAAAGTTCAAATGTTGTATGACACTTCTGCATAGTTATTAAAATGGACTTTATCCCCATAGACCATGAAAGTTCTAGTATTACAGGGGAAACTTACGTGAACGTGACTGGAGAGCAGAGGCATCTCCAATGAGCAAATCATGTCATTACAAGATAAATGCAGGAGAAGGGAGGCAAAAACCATTCTCCAAAATAATTTATCTAACTGTATCTCAAGAGTGCCAGTGAACTGTTGGATGGCTAGAAAAAAAGTGTGCTTATAGGAATTTGTAAGCTATTTATTTGCTTGGCTTAGTGCAGACTCATACTACAAAAAAATATGATTGTTTCTGATATTTATTAGTTTTATGATAATTATAATAATTACTTTAAAAGTCACAAGCCAGGAAATTCTAAATGAGACAGTGTAATTATAATATATAACCATAATAATGTTTCCTTCCATTCCTCACTTGGGTATTGTGAGGCTTAATTAGTTAATGTTTGTACAGCAGTAAAATGCAAAACACCACACAAGTATTAAGCATTCTTCCTGTTTTGTGTTTCTTTTTTTTTAGTGTAACTGATTGTCTTTCATAAAGATCTTAAAGAGGGGCAATTTAAAAACATCTACGAAAACCATACTATATTTTATATCTCTCTTGCTGGTAGCTGGAGTGGCAAATCACTGCTAATTGCATCAGTATTTCTTAGGGACACGCAGACACTGTGACAATGGATTTGACCTAGAAATATTTGTTGATTATCATATTTCTAAACCTTGCAACAAAATCAAAGTGTTCTCATGGGATCCAGAGACACAGTTGATGGAAATGCATAGAGAATGAGTGAGATGAGCTGACAAACCGTCATATTTAGAAGGGATAAAAAATCAGAAATAAATGGTATTCCATTGTAATAAATAAAACATTTTGTCAAATGTTTACAGTAAGAAGTTTTGAAATGTGAATTTCTGCTGAGCAGAGCTTAGGAAAGAAGTAAAACATAAATAAATCCAATCTTGTGCAATATGTCCATATGCAATGTGTAAATAACAAAAGAAGTTGGAGCTCTGGCAGTGTGGCACTGCAGACTAGAATATGATGTTTGTAGCTGTGTCTGTGGAGTACCACACAAGATCTAGGTATCAAAATAACTGCTTTACAGACTGAAAGAACCAGTTTGGGTTAGGGATGGAGATGGACTTAAGGAAGTGTTCAGGAGATGATTAGCACAAAGCTCAGATGTTGTGAGTTTAAATGCAGGGCATTGTTTATTTAGTCACACTCATCCATTCCTTTGAGCTCCTGCACAGATATAAGTGTTACCTTTGCCATCTGAAGGTTAGTTTATCACTGAGGCGTCTCTAGGGTCAATGGAAAGAGAGAGGCATTTCCAAATGATGATTCATTTCATCTACTATATATAAAACCACCTTAGCATCTTCAATGAACAGTTCTCAGAAGAATTTATTTCAGACATTTATTTTTGGCAGAATGTAATGTTTCTGTGGAAATACTATTCTATACTCACTATAAAGGAATTCTCAGGTTTCATAGCTGTCTTTTAGACTTAGACAATTACCTTCTAAGCTAAATTGTATCCTGTACATGCAAAGAATGAGGCCTTATGCGTGCAGTGATGAACGTCGGCACAACCTTCCAGGATGCTACGTGTCAGCACATGTATGAAGGTACAGCTCTTTGACCTGGATCATGCTAATCCATTTCTTTCAGTCTGGGGGCCATTTTAGGTTCCTTATCAACAATAAGGAACCTAATTAGGTTCATTATTGCTGTAGAAATAGGAAGCATGAGATATAATTGATACCTCATTTCTGTGAGTGTATAGACCTGCTTTTAAAAGTAGGTGTTAATGAAATAAATTGAGATAATACTAAATCACAGTTCTGTAAAGGCAGTGAAAGTTCTGCAGTTGACTTTCACCCACTAAATGAAATGGGAGGTGATCTATTTTAGTAGTAATCGTATGACAGTTAAAATGCTACAGTGATCAATACATAAGAACAATCATAATTAAATATCGACTCTTATTGTTTTTTTTTTAATCTCAGTCTATTATCTAGGTTGTGTCAGGCTGGTCAGCGATGTGTTCAAGACTGTGTTTTGTTTGGAAAGAATTTTTCTAATCTAATATTGCCACTTACTCTGCTTCCAGCCAATTTATAAACATCCGCTTTTAGCAGGCAAGAGCTTTCCACTTTTGTAACCGCGAGAATTTCCATTATTGCATTTACATGTGTCTCAGCTGCTGCTAAGCAACAGGGCTGAGCTACCTGCCAAAGCTGGGATCTAAATCCCAGGTCTGTAAAAAGGATGGATAGAAACATGCAAGTGTAATACACTTAAAATAACAAGTGAAGTATGTGGTTCTGGAAATACATAGAAATGGTATAGAAGAGGTGTAAAAGCAATAGAGTTCCAATAAAGAAAGATGTAAGTAAAGGTAATGCGTTGTGTTAGAGAAAATTTAGAGTGAATCAGAATTTTGTTCTATTTCGATGATTTGTTCTTGAAAATAAACTGTTGCAGGTTGTTTTTGTTTTGATGCATCTTACCATGAAGCTCTAGGTTTGTGTTAGGTGTTAGGTGTCAGGGAGCAAGGAGAAGAGTGAGGAAATGAAGAAAGAAACTCGGCTACAAAGATGGTGAAAGGTCTGGAGGGCAAGGTGTGAGGAGCGCCTGTGCTCCCTGGGTTTGTTCAGCCCACAGCAGAGCAGGCCGACGGGAGGCCTCATGGCGGCCTGTTGTTTTTTTTGTCTTGTATTTGGCATGACACGCTTTCCCAGTGGTTTCTAAGATATTTGGATGTTGGAAATGTTTTTGCTGTTAATAACATAAGCATTTCAGGCTAAGGATGCGTCCATTATGTGTGGTGCTGTGCCTGCACACAGCATAAAGATGGTCTTTACTCTGCAGGCCTTACAGTCTGGATTTAAGGAGGAAAAGGTGTGTAGGGGAAATGGATGGCAAAAGTCAAAGTGGACAGAGAGACAGTGCCAATAGCTGCAGAATCCACAGTGCAAAAGCCTGCTGAGCATTGCCAGCTCTTCGGTAGTCACAGGCAGATTTTGAGAGGTATTTTGAAGAGGAGGAAGTTGTGTGTGTGTAGTGGAAGGACACATACCTAACACTGCCTGCACCCAAACTGTTACGGGTTAGCATCATTCCTTGAAGAGAAGACTGTCTCTGTTGAGATGGTGGGCAGGACAGGATGGAATGATTTTAGAGACAATTTCTACTTGGTACAATGTAGAAGGAGGTTCCACAAAGGCTGCAGGTTTCTCTCTGCTTTTGAAGCCATTTTATAATTCCTGACAACACTCCGTTAGAAGGCCAAGTAAGAAGTTACTGTCACTATTAGAGCATTTAAGAGAAGTTTTCTACAAAATGGTTTCTCTTCTATGCACTTTACAACACGCAGTCTGATGAGAATATAACATCATAAAATGTCATTTTAGACAGACAGTTTATGCAATAAATTCCCAGTACCTTCTTTAGCTCCTTGTATTTGTGTGGAAATGTGTATACATGTGATCCCTTAACGCTGGAGTTCTGGGGAACAAAGCAAGTTTCACACATATTGCTTGTACTCTGGCACACAGTTTTACTAACAACCCTTTTGAAACAAGGCAACAAAACTGTTGTGACATCTGGGGCAAACATTTAGGTCCTGAAAAACAATGAAACAAAATATTGTGGGGGAAAAAAAAAAAAAGAGAGAGAGATACACATTTATGGCAGTGGGAAACAAGAACAAAATAACTAGATTTCTAACATGATTCAGAAAATTCAGGACCAGTTTATCTTACTGTTACAGAACTGCACTGTCCTTTTTAGAAGGAGATTTGGCAAGTGTCATGGAAAAATGACATACAAAAAATCAGAGTAAATCAATGGTTCTTTCTAACTGAACTCAGATTTTTTCTTCAGTACCAGGGTAGCTGTGTCTCCTTTAGCTGTGTTTTGGCAGCATCATTAGTATGGGGTCTGCAAATCATCCACTGGGATTCACGTATTTAGGGTCTGCTGGGGAAGAATCAACACTGCATTCCTTCCACACATCTGGGAATTCTCTGAGGGGTATGTGGGCATGTGTATGAAGGTAATCGGATGGATATCATTCACTGGTCTTTGAAAGACTTCCAACAAAGTCCCCGTCTAAATGGAAAATGAGCATCGCCTAGATTTCTTCAGGGTCTCCTCTTCTAAGTTCTCTAGTCTGACCCTATGTGAAACACTTCATGCTCTGTTGCCTACAGAGGACTCTAAGGAAACAAGTCTCCTCCCTTGGACAACGCCAGCCTTTGGAATCGCTCCCTTTTATATCCATGCTGGGCCTTTAACTGGATTTTCTGGATTCTTATGTCTCACTGCGCTTTATTACTTTTGTTGACTATAAAATGTTAATGCTGTTTTAAAGGGCAGTGTATTCTTAGCCTTAACTGTCTTTTCTTCTGGGGTTATACCTAAAGCTGTAATGAGAAGCAATGGTTATCTCATATAAAAATCCTAGTGCTATTCTCAGAGGAGTAATTTCTATCTCAAGGAGCATGGCTGTCTTTCCTTTTCTCATATGTATTATGATTCATAAGAGGGGATCTAATTACTTCTTGAACAGCAGTGCCTGAAGGTGCCAACCTAAAGCGTTTGGAATAAAAAGATTTTCTCATTGGCACCAGTGGAGGAAAGCCATGGGAAGAAAAGTAAACCTTCAGATAATTTGATTATTTCTCATGCCAGGACTTCCATTAAAGTGAGCTCTTGCCTGGGCCCATGTGTTTTAACTTCACTGAAACAATTTGAGCAAATGTACCTGGGGAGCACTTGAAAAGCAAGATAAAGACTAAATAGCATTCCGGATCACAAGTAAAATGCTTGTAAGTAGAACAAAACCAAAACAAAATAAAAACAGCAACAACTGCACTTTGATGACACCAGTCAAGGCAAGCATTTATCATTTTATTCAGTAGCCCAGTTAAATAGGAGCATGAGGGAACCATGTCCCTGTTTGCCAGGGTAACCAGATGAGTGAGGTTGCGTTTGCCCATGATTGTGCTGGCAGCTGTGCCTGCAGTGACCCCAGCTGGGACTCCCGGGGGGACAAGATTATGTTATTACCCCCTGAACCAGAAGCTCTTGAAGCTGGAACGACAGAGCACATCCAGAAAAAGCAGATAGCCTTTATTTTATCTCTCTCCAAACTGCCTTCCTGAAGCATCCTTACAAAATACTGTTGTGTGTTGAAAGAATAAGAAACAGTGCTGTTTCACTTACGGATAAAATAGGATCAGTCTACTCAGAACAGAAGGGAAAGTTGTAGTCAGATGTGCAGTTCTTGTAATGGACAGACAGCGGGAACAAGGCCAAAAGCTGTGACAGTTTCTGTTGTTAAAACAACCTTTAATTCTTCTGGACAACCATCCTTCACTAAACTGAGAAGAAATAAATCACAGGATGGTCTTGTGAAGCAGTGTTTTAGCTTGTTAAGGATGTGCCTTTCTCCCACTGCCTTGTCTTCATCCTTAAAGGACATCTTCCTTTTGTAGATAAAAGCACTTTGCCACCAAGAGGGGTTACTGATGTCAGTGAGCTGTGATGTTGTGCCATCAGGAACGTCTGGCTGTTGCTTGGCTTTCTGCTGCTTGTGGAAGCCTCCACATGTGCTGTGTGTAATCTACATGCAGGGTGTGAGCAGTGGCTGTTCTGGATGGCAAGCCGTGGCTGTGCTTTTTACAAGCTAGGGACCCCCTTCCTACACTGTATTTGCTCTCTTTGTTCTCTTTTGGCCAGCTTTTGAGAAAATCATACCTTATCTGTCGTGACCAAGAAGGATCTGGGAGCTGGAGCACCTCTCCTATGAGGAAAGGCTAAGGGAACTGGGCTTGTTTAGCTTGGAGAAGAGACGGCTCTAGGAAGACCACATTGTGGCCTTCCAGTACTTGAAGGTAGCATATAAACAGGAGGGGGAACAGCTGTTTATGAGGGTGGATAGTGATAGCACAAGGGGGAATGGTTTTAAACTGAGACGGGAGGTTTAGGTTAGATCCTAGGAGGAAGTTTTTCACCCAGAGGGTGGTGATGCACTGGAACAGGTTGCTTAAGGAGGTTGTGGATGCCCCATCCCTGGAGGCATTCAAGGCCAGGCTGGATGTGGCTCTGGGCAGCCTGGTCTGGTGGTTGGCGACCCTGCACATAGCAGGGGGGTTGAAACTAGATGATCATTGTGGTCCTTTTCAACCCAGGCCATTCTATGATTCTGTGATTCTATGTGTGATTCAGTGCCAAGGTCTGTGTCTTGAACATCCCTGTCTTATGCTCTGGCTTCAGAAGTGAAACCTGGGTGCTAGCAATCTAGCTGAAGTACTTGAAACACTCCAAAGAAAATGTTACGAGTTATTTGTGAGTGGACTGATTTGCAAAAAGCTCCAAGAAAAGTCTGCATAGAAGGAAAGTACTTTGGGAGAGAATTCGTGCATATAACACATGCACAGGCCATCCTTGTAGTATACTGTAAGTGTTAAAAAAAAACAACAACAAAATAGCCAACAAAGAATGGTTTGATAGGGCTGACCTACCTAGGCAATTCAACATGAAATATTTTTTTCTTTTTTTAATTCACACAAGCTGTATATGCCTACTTCTTGGGTAGGCACAGCTGAGACAACTGAGACAACAGTCACAGGAGAGAGCTGCTTCTCCAAGGAGAAATACCACAGAGGGAGTTGTAGGCTAAGCTCTGCTCTCCAGAAAATGTGCATTCCAGGAGCTGGGCTGAAGATGGCTGTGTGCCTCCATTCCGGATTCCTGGGGCCAGACAGCAAAGTAAATCCCAGCCTTTCCACAAAAGCTGTGTTCCTGCCACCTTTGTAGTCTAGCACCTAAAATAGTTCTGGGTGTCAGATGTAATCTTACTTTTGAATGGATTTAAACTTAGTTTCCCAACTCCCACTAAGATGCCTTGACTCTTGGTTTTACTGTGTCCTTGTCAGACTCTCTCAAGCTCTTCCATATTGTACTGAATAAAGGGGTAGCTCTGCTCTGTCTTCTGCCAGAGCTTCTGGCTGAGGTCACTGCTAGGTCCTGCTTAGTCTGTCATTCTGTGCCTGTCTGGACAGTATTTGCTGTCAGCTTACTAAAGGAAATAAAGATGATGTGATTGAGCTGTGCGCATGTTTGGAACTGTCTTTCTGACTTCCCCTAATAAGTTGTGAGTCTATGTCCGTGATTCATACCGTTTGGACAAAGGAATAAAAGTCTCCATGCAAAAAAAAAAAAAAAAAAAAAAGCTACAGGTTTTACATAACAAAGATTCATGTGAGGCCAGGCACACCTGTCAGTACCCTCATGCAGGAAAGACACCACTGTCTTAGATATCAGAGAAATATCATGGGCACTCCTTTGTGAGATACAGAAAGCAACAGTTTCTCCAGGTCTACTGCAAGTTATCTACCCCTTGTTTATTTGATGTCACATTCAGTATTGTCCTTAATAATTAAACTCTATTGTTTAATAAGTTATTTAATACTTTTTTTTGTCGTGATGTATCCTTAACGGTCCAGCGATGTCATAAAGTGTTTGTGGTGTGGACTGAATAGGACTTCATTAATAAAATAACAGCTCTTCTTAATAACTGCATTTGCTCAAATGCCCCCACATTTTAGAAGCATTTTAGATTTGTCTGATTTTTCAGGAATGAGCAGTTCAGTACCTCAGACAGCATCATACAGTATTGCTCATTTCTTATCATATAGTATTGCTCATTTCTTCCAACAGGTGGAATCTTGTAGCTTCACTCCCAAGTGTTCCCTGTCGGTGATATTTTGAGAAGCGTCACCCAGTTTGCTACCTGATTACTGTAGAGCTTGCATTAGAAAAGAACTGCTTACAAAATCAATACAGCCAGACCATAATTAGAAATAATATTAGCAGGCAAGATCATATAGTAAGTAGAAAACACAACATTGCAAAGTAACTTTTGTTTGCATTATGGCTGAATTTAATAGATGCTTCACTGCAACACATCCAGTAAGGAATAATCCCTGTTCCTTGCCCTGACAGGCATCATGTCTTTTAGTCCCCATGCAAATTCACGTGGTTGAAAGATTCAGTGACAAACGTGGTGATGTGCATCATTTGTCCATCAGGGTCATGTCTTAAATATACTTTCCTCTTTGTAAAACTACCCAAGTGATCTTTTCTCAAGTTAGATCATTAAAATAATCTTCTTTCTTTCTAATCTGGGATGATCAGCTTTGACTGAGGTTTGGGGGTAGGGCTTTCCAGTTGCCTGCTGTTATCATACAGTGGTGATTGTACTGAAATTAAAAGTCTCTAGAGCTAAGCTGTTAATGCCATAAATGGACAATTTATTATCAGTTATTTGGAAATGCATTTTGTAATGGGAGGGAGCTCAAGAAAACTGAGATCTGCATTGCAGATGTAAGAGGACAGGTTCTCAGTAAAACAAAACTCAATAAAATTAAGGAGAGGCTGGATGTGGATGTTGCATTTGGTAGACTGGATCCCCTGTTTATGGTCAAGGGTTGTTGCTGAGAGACAGCCTCCGTGGCCATGCAGGAACTGAAGTCCCAGCTGTTCCCGATGGAAAGGAGTTCCTCTCTCCATGTTCCATCTGGTTCTCTATGCAGGACTTACTGCAGTATTCACCTTCAGGTCTAAAATGCTGTGGTGTTGTTTAAGATGAAGATTTTCGAGGATGATACGTTGATTTTAGCAGAAAGCCCTCATGTAGAAGAGCACTTGACTATGCAGCCTCCCACTGCTCTGAGGCTGGGCATTCCAGGGGATGTGGTGTGCAGGATGAGCTATATAATCTGCCTCTACATCAGCAGCACGACTCAGAACTGGGCTACTAATTGTAGCACCTTTTAAAGTGAAGAGCTTTTAAAATGCAAAATGCAAGAAGTTGACATACAAGAGAGGCTTGAAGAAGTAGTTTCACTTAAAGCTGAAAAAGCTTTTGGGATACAATCCCATTTCGTCCAACCTGTTTGCAAATTAATTATGCTAAGCAGGTTCTTTTAATTACATTGCTTGAAGGAAGAGCAGCAGAACACATAAACGCCATGAGAGAGAAAGCAGAGATTTCCGCTGCCAATTACAGAGCTAGATTCAACAGAGGCTGATGCAGCACGATGTGACAGCATGTGATCATTTTAACTGAAGTCAGAGAAACTCACAAATTCCTCGTTTTTGTTTTTGTAAAAGTCCTGCAGAGTCAATTGTATCACACCAGGCACGACGTTGTTCCAAAGCATTACAGTTTTGTATTATGCAGCTTTTGTGGCAGAAGAGTCCGTAGCAAGTTCAGGCCGTTGGCTGTGGTGTGGGGCAGATCTGGGCTGTGTGACCCCTGTCACAGTGCAGGTCTGTGCCTTGTGCCGAAATGTTTCTCCTTCCTCACTGTTGCTGAGAAAGGCAAGCAAGAGGTGTCAGTGTGGGGTACAGCACCACCATCTAGTGGTTACCGGAGAGCCGGAGGGAAAGTACTCAGCTGGGTTAACCAGGAAATTGGGAAAGTTCTCCCTTGGACCTGCTCCACTTCAGTATATTTCTTTGTCTTCTTAATGAAGGTATTCAAAGAGAATAAGACAACAAAACCTCTTGATAAGTCTGTCCCTGACTACCAGCTGGAGCGGCTGTTAGAATGACGAGTGTAGACCTTGAGCAATTACAAAATACAATAGGAAAGAGCCCTATTTTTATAAGGTAATGCTGAGAACAAAATACTTGGAAATGGGACTCCTGTGTGTCGCCGGCACAGTTCCAAAAGTAAGTGGAAAAGTTTAAAAGTTGCTTAAAAAATAAATCATGACTCCTTTGCAGAACGTCTGTGCAATGCTTGAAGAGCCACTGTGGCTACAGGAGGCGGTGTTCAACTCACTTAGCGTTTGCACTGCTGGAGTCTGAGCAAGTTACCCAGTGAGCACCTTCAGTGGCCTCCTGCTGAGAGGGGAGCTCATCCCACCTATTCTGAGCAACTCTCTGCTTTAAGGGCAGGCATCGTGATGGATGTGATTGCTTCTTCCCGGGTGTTGTGGAGGGAACCTTGGTAACACACTGAGATGGGGTATGTGATTTCAGGGCAGATAAAGTGAGCTAAATCTCTTCCAAACAATAAAGGTGCTATTATTAGAGCAGAGTGGGAGGATCTGTTTTGCAAGCTATAGAATAATCTCTTTCATTTCCTAATGTGAATGTTAGATAGCTTACCTAGGCTTTGGAAATTCAAGCCTGTCCCTTATTTTAAAGAAAAGACCTTAAGAAAGCAGCATTAAGGAGTTTTGTTTCTTGTTCATAATTTTTGAGAATAGAATACCTTTGGGGTCCCTTCCAGCCCAGCCTTCTTATGATTCTCTGGCCCGTGATTCTGACTGGGTGAATAAGAACTGCAGCCTCCATCCACTTCTCACTCCTTCTTCCCTCTCAGTGCCTTTCTCACTGCTTTGGTCTGCTCTCTGCCTTCCTTCTCCCACTCCATGGCTCAGTCTGTCTGCCCTCTCATCTGCTGGGCCAGGCTTCTGTTTGGAAATATCAGGGAGAAGCTGTGGGCAGCGTGAGCTGCTGTTGCTCTACCATTTTAATGGGAGAACCAGCTTGGGGTCGGGCCCTTGATCTGGGCTCAGGGCAGTAGGGTTTTCACAGCTCTCTCCAACCTGTTTATTTCTTTCTTTATACTCTGTTCCCTCATGAAGATTTATTGCCCTTGAGATATCTCAAGTTGACACTAACAGAAAACGAAGCTTTTTGGCAAGTGGCTAGAGGTCCTCTCCCAGTGCCCAGTCAGCCCTCAGCCTTCCTGCCTGGACTGTTAACAGCATTACCAGTTCTGTTGATAAGTTTTATTTTGCAGATGCTACTAGCAATTAAAGCAGGGCCACTGTCTCATTTTCCATCACTGCAAGACAGCTGTCAGATATTAATGACCAGAGTTTGTTACGACCAGAGCTGGATTAAAACTGGTGACCTACATGTGAAAGACTTCGTATCTCATTACCTCGAGCTATTCACTCCTAGAGTTCTTTGAAATGTAATGCTGTTTTCTGTCTTGGTCATATTAATCCTGTTGGCTGCTATCTGCGTGCTCTGTTCACTGAGGTGTTTGGAGATCAATATGCTATGGTCCTCTCACTGGTATTGCACACATTTTTCATCCATCCACTCTCATTGACCTTAGGAGATCTAGAAACTGGATAATAACCCAGGAGTAAGAAGATCAAAGATTTTTGCATCTAGGTCACTACTAATAATCCAGTGGTGGCCATTACAGAGTATGCTTAGCAGCTGATGTAAATTCTTTCAATTGCCTTCCATGTGGTCATGAAATAAAATGTGCAACACTTGTTGTCTTCAGTGGGTGTCTGATTAAGAATGAAGCTTCTGTGAGTAAGGCATCTATTTGGGATTTAGCCCCAGTTTAGTAAGCTGACGACACTCATTTCTGTGAGATGGGAAGCAAATATGATCAGCTGTTGGAAAATTACCATACTCCAAGCTTAGACCTCGCCTTGGTGTGTGCTTCCATTATGGCAGAAGATTGTTAAGGTGGTGGTCCTACAGAAAAGCTGCAGCTGCTCTATGCTTCCAGAGAACACAGAATATGAAGAAAGGAAGGTTCTAGGCAAGGTTCCAATGCAGGAATGCTGCCAGAGTTCAGTCTGCATTTTAATCTGCTAGCGCACACATTTTCCAGACAGACTGGTTCAGCAGTTTGGATGGTCCCACCCCAACTCCTGGACTAAGCAAGCGAGACACATGACACACACACGTGTGAGGGAGAAATCACTGTGCTGTGTGTGCTGCATAGCTACTGGCAGATATAAAATACCATTATGGAGCAGAGAAATGTTTTGAATTCTGTCATGCTTGCTTTTGGAAGGAGAGTGATGTTATTAGCAATGAGATTCTCTCCTGAAATGGAAATACATAATTCAGTCTGCGGTTCAGTTAGTTCTATTAAAACTTTGTCTTTATTTCTGCTGTCAAAATACATTTAGAACAAAACCTTCAAGTACAAGGCAGGAAAGATTAAATTGCTTCTATCTTGTCAAGTTAAACTGAAAAGAGATGTTAGTGGAAGGGGAATCTGGAGGTAGAACAGTCTGTGCCTTTTGGGATCTGCGCTCCAGGTGGAGGGAGGAGGACAGGCCTACAGGATCTCTGTGCAAGAGTGGGGAATCTGCTTTCCAATGTCATAACTGTTTCCCAGTGCAAATGGTCACTGCTTGCTGTGCCCCAGTGCTCTCCAGCTCCCCAGAGCTCATTTGGATCCAACATGGTTTTTAGCAGACTGAGAAAGAAAGAGATGTGGGCAGAAAAAAGCAGACCAGCACTGTATAGGCTCCCTAGTAATTGTGCTTCATATTCCCCGCAGCTGTGGACAGACTTTAAGTAAAGCTGTAAGCCTGACCTTAAAAGTGCAGTGTAAGGCAGTGAGTGTTGAGGTATGCCAAAGAGGGTGACTGACTTCAAGGAAACCGTCAGGACTTGTTCAGAAACTTAACTCGGACATAAAAGCCTCATCTTGGCTCATCCATTGGCTTTGGCACTTGTTCCTGTTGCCTAAAAACAAATTCCAACCTTTCCGTGGAGAGTTTGGAAGAAGATCTGATTTGTGATCCAAGGTATTTAGAAACCAAGATCTCACCTGCATTACATGGAAATTGTAATTCTTGGGCTTTTCAGAGCAGCCAGAAATTGGCTTTTCCTCTCAGTACTGCACTGCTGGTTCTCATAGTTGTGTCCGGATTTGGGAATCCTTCTGGGGAGAGTTATGTGCTTCCACACCTCCCAGTATAAACAGCAGTTTATAGTCACCTCCTAATGTCTACATACTGTATAATTTACAGCAAGCTTTGGACTTTTGGTGTCAGCACTGAACATGTTGTTCATGTATAGGTTGACTGTGACTTTGGCTTTGGTGTGCCCCGAACATCTCAGACTTGCTGTGCTTCAGTGGGGACTCGGCCTTCAAATGTGAGGTGCTCTCCAGTCAAAAGTCCCATGCAAATGGACCCAACAAATAATGAAGTTGATAGGCAAGGTATAAAAAGTGGCAGAGTTGTTAGGTGGCTTGTTTATGCATAATCTTGTAAGTTTGTACCTTCTATTGTCTTGCTTTGCTGGTACTGTGGTATCCACCCATGTGGGTTGGTTGTGGGGTTAGACTGATGCTACCAATTCCATTTGGGATCACTCAGATCTCCGTAGGTGTGAAAGCAGCTCTTTTTAAAATTGAAAGCCTGTTATTAACCACACAGCTCATGAATCAGTATAGTTAGCTATATCTACAAATTGTAACTTCTCCAGAGGCAATGGGAACTTCATACCTGTCAAAGGAAAAGCACAACACAGGTTGCTGTGACTAGAAACTGTACACTGCCCTCTCGTGAAAACACAGCCAGCTGCAGCAGTAGAAATATCCAAGGATACATTTCAGTTCAAAAGTCAATGTGTTATGTCATGCTTTATAAATACAGTACAGGTCGGTTGTTGCTTCAGACTGACATCTCAGGGAGAGCGCTTATAGGACAACAGCACCAAATCTTTCTTATTTATGTGCTCAGGGTTAGAGAAAAAAAGCTCAGCTTCTTTCCCTTGGCTCTGCAGTCACTCTGGATTTTAGGCACTTCATCAGCATGCTAAACAGTACCGCTACTGCATCTCTGTGACAACTTAAGTTATATTTCAGCTTTGTGACAGGTCTCAAACACATGATCTTGTGACCTCAAATTTGCATCGTGTTCAAGCTTCAGTGCCACACTACTGCTGTCTCTCAGTGTCATTTTGCATCAGTGGTTAGAATGGTTTGTTGCAGATATTTATGGATTTTACTGGGAAAAAATCATAAATTTTTCATTAGTAGATCTGGAAAGGTTATGAGTATGTCATCAGTTAAGGACAGCAGGGGGAGAATAACACTTCATATTTCAGATGAGAATTAAAAACTTGTTCTTTACTAGGCTAGTCATGTATTCGGGATATCATGCAATTCTTCATAATGGAAGAAGTCACAAAGTGCTCAGCAGAATGGGATGCATGTCATGCCTGCTGTTATGTACCTGTCGTGGGACGTGTCATGCAGCACGACACAGCATCTCTTGCCACTGATAAAGTAGGGTGAAGCAATGAACTCTGCATCAGTGTTTGTCAGAGTGACTGTTAAACTTCACGTGGCAGACTGTTTAACTGCACTGGCTCACAAAAGCATTTTATTTCAACAAACAATGCTTCCAGAATGGAGGTAGCACAGATGACACTGTCATTTCAATTAGATTCCAGGACTGTCCACAGCTGAGTGATGATCAGAAATCTGGTCAATAAGAGAAGCCAGACCCAACCATTATTTGGGATGGAAGAACTATTGATGCTTAGATCCCTGGGCAGCAGGTGAAAGTACTTAAGTTTGAGACTTTTTTCTACCAGCAGAACTCTATTTAGGTTGAATGTAGGTAGTTTTCTTTTCCAGCCTGGAAGAACTTGGGTCTATCCAGACTGCATTTTGGCAGCAGTAAAAAGCTCTGGAGCCCATAATCTACGGTAGGCTATTTTTTTTTCTTTAGATTTGTCTTATCTGAGGCACATTTCAAATTTATTCTCTCCTATTGTTTAACAGGGACTATATAAATATATATATATATATATACACACACACAGACATATATACATATACAGTGGTCTGTTGTTTTTTTTTGCTCAGCAAATACTTGTTACTTCCTCAGAGGCTGAATTCCCTGGCTGGTTTGTTGAAGGCCTTTGCCTGGGTAGTATTATCACTGTTAGGTATGTAGCTGTCACCGTAAAGAATTCTGAGATTCCTTTACAAGGAAATCTGGTTGCAACCTTAGTTATAAAGATGCTGTCACGTCTCCATAAAAATCTCATGCTATGAGGAGGGGGGTTTTGCCCTATTTTTATGAGAGCACGAACACTAAAACGTACTAAATGCCAACTCTGTCATGTATTTTAAATAAGATGTCACGTGGAGATGCATTCTAGAGACAGCTGCCTTAACAGAGTGGTTGTTCATCGAATGCCTCTAGCAGATGATTTATAATGTTTAGAGGCTTGAAAATCCTTAGGCCATCAAAAAGACCCATTAAGCCAAGAGTGTGTTGAGAAAGGAATGCAATAGAGGACAGAGAGAAGTGCTCGTGCTAGAGCATGAATATGCCTACCTGTTCATTCTGTGTAAATAGCAGCCAATCAAGATGACGCTTTCTTGGTTCATTCTAATCTTCTTTTGTTGTAATTTTTGTTGTTGCTTTTGTTTGAGCATTTAACATTTTATGAGATTTAGCTCATTATTTTTCACTTTAATTACATCTGACATGAAATGTGAGTCTATCAAATATGTGTGAAATATATTACATTAGAGTTTCTCTATAAATAATTAATCTCTAGAGACCATTATATGCAGCCAGGTCATAGAGGAGGTCTGAATGAACTTGAAGATGTCAGGAACTGGGATGTATCTCACAGCTGCAAACCTAAAAAGGACATTTTTGCAACTGGCATCACCAGGAACACTTCCTGGGAGGATCCTTCCTGGCAAGTGTATACTGGAAAACAGTTTGTAGGGTACAGTTTGGTCATGATTACGTAGTTTGTTGTTCTACTGTTAATGTCTGTAGGGCTTTTTATTCATCATTATTGACTCTAAGATACAAGAATATTGGAGATGATGATGTTTTCCCTGGAGGTGTTCAAGAAAAGGTTAAATGTGCCACTGAGGGACATGGTTTCATGGGCTTGGTGGTGATGGGCTGATAGTTGGGCTAGATGATCTTAGTGGTCTTTTCCAGCTTTAACGATTCTATGATTCTGTGATCTGCTGCTCTCATAAGATAAGAGAGCTAACCTTTCCAAAGGCAGGTATGACTAATCTTCCTCTGAATTCTCACCCCTATACTGAACACTTTTTAATCTCTTTACTCTTGTTGTCGTACTGTCTGCTTGCTAAAGACCGAGTAGCTGTTATTGTTTATTCATGAGAGCCTACAAACTGATTTATTTAACATGTTTAACAATACTTACTTAGGGGAAAACTCAAATCTGTTACTCATATTCATTAATCAATGTGAAAAAGCAACAGTTCATCCTTAGTGTGAGCTAGTTACCATAATTACACTGCTGGGCAACTCAGATGGCATCACTGAGTGTATTTTTGAGTGTATTTTTGAGGTAATGTTTATTAATGAAAAACATTGATTTTGATACACCCCTCCAGTTATTCTTCACTGTGTGTATAAATAGACTTTGATTTTGCTTCTTGCAAGTGGACTTAGTTGGACTTGGAGGTTTTAGAGGTTTTTTGTTGCTGAGTGGAAAAAATTAATGGAATCAGATTGATTTGAGCAACTGATTTGGAACCAGAATTGCATTCAGCACTGCAGTGAAGGCATCAGCTCTACTTCTGTGCATTTTATGCGCATTGTAAGCAGTATGGATATCTTCAATTCGTCTGGTGCACAGAGTGTAATGTAATCCGAAGGAGAACATGTCACTACACTAAGCTTGTGTGATAAAGCAGCAAGGAATCAACGTTAGAAAAGCATAGTACTTATATACCTTTACTGTATCCTTTTCAGCTGACTCATAATTTTTTATTGAAACTTTAGTCATTATAACCATGTCAGATAGTGTATGCAATGGGAGACTTTGATTATGAAAAATAAGCATGGATAGCAGATTTCTTTACAAATACATATTGATGTGTCTTTTTTTTTAATAGAGCTTTCTTCACCTTTTTAGATAAAGATCATTTTAAATTTAAAAGTCATTTTTTTCTCTGCACTTTTTAGAATTTATTTTATGCTATCCTTTTGTATGGCTGATCTTGGAAGGTCTTATTACATTCTAGTAGTAGGTCACATATAGAGTGAGTATACGAACTATAAGATCTTAAAGGGACCAAGTGCTGGGTAAACTCGTAACAGAAGAGGCTGCTCTCCCCACTGTAGCTTTTTCCTTCAGAGCAGGACATGCATGACAGTGGCCTTCTGATGGCAAAAAGGAGCTTCAGCTGCTTTTCAGAGGTTCCATGTGCTGAAGAATTGAAGTTGTTCAGGAGTTTCACTGCATTATCCCAGCAGGCAGATGCAGGAGAGATGCCTGCTTCTCACCTTTCCCCCACCAAACATCTGATTCATTTAAATTAATTTTGTAGGAGTCTGCATCCCCCCAATATGAGTTTATTGAAATAAGAGGGATGAAAGTATGGAGAAGCTCTGTTGTGCAGGATGATACTATTTTGCTTTAGCTGACCAATAGCCTGAAAAGGAGAAATCTTTAGAAAACTTTTAGCACTGGGTATCACTAATATTTGTACCCATTGGTTTGTGAGCACAGACAGTAATTACACAGCAACAGCCTATCCAGGGAGATAGCATCTCCATATGAAGGCAGAGATCCATTTGGCACACGTGGGTGGTTTTGCATCTCTTTCTATAGATAACAAAGATAAATGATGGAAAAAAATACATGATTTACAATGAGGACTTTGCTTTCTTGCATCATTTTAGACAAGGAAGAAGAGTATAATGCAACTTTACATCTTTCCATTTATCCTTGGAAAGCCTTTGGTCAAGATCCCCTCCCTTAAGGGGAGTTGATCTATAAAGCTAAGAGAAAAGGAGCAGAGAGGAGCTGTCATTCCTTGGATACCTGGTTTTCTTCTACACCAGCGGGTATGCCCACTTTTTCCCAGAAGGTGACACTGGCTCTTTCATTCCCTTCTTCTTTTCCGTCCTTGGGAAAAAATCCATTGTAGTCAAGTCACAAAGAAAAGTCTTCCAGGCTCTCTGCACTGACTTTTCTTCTTTCCTCTTCTTTTTAGTTTATTGTTGATCCCTAGTTTTCGTTGGAATCTTTCTCAGCCAAGATTCATAGATACTGTGATACCTAATAACACTGACGACAATACTGTTATTCATGTGGAACCATGTTATTAATGGATTTTTTTTTTAGCATCAGTCAAGAGTGAAGTCTTCTAAGATATTTTTCCTAAGTAAGAACTGATTTTGCTCCCTCCTTTTATGTAGGCATGTATATGTCTGATCCTTTCCATCAGAATGCTGTTATTTCATAGTATTTATGTACTGCTGGGCTTGCAAGTCTTGGCATTGACCATTTAAAAGTTTCATACTTTAAGAGAAAGCCTAGGTATGGAAGAAAATATGTTATCCTGAGAAGCTGGAATCTTAAAATCCCATTGTATTGAGTATTCTTTTGTTATTATTCTACATAAGTAAATAATTGGAAAGGTTACAGATGGATGAATATCCAATGCAAATCTGTACAAAATTTTCAGAAGGAAGCCTGAAAGCCTGTCTGCTCATAGCCTCACTGCAAAATAAAAGCTTTGAGATAGGCCTTGCATAACTTAGAAATGTGGGCCTATTTCCAATTTCAAATGATTAGAAACTTCATTTTCATACAGTTCCTCTGTGACTTGATGGAGTGCTTTCAAATTCGGTACTGAAAATGAAAGTCAATAAGATGTGCCTAGAGACAGTAGAGAAGAAAAGGAAGATGATACCAAATCATTGTCACCTACCTTCTTATTTTTCAATAAAAATTGCAACCATCCTTCCTCTGCCTAACTTAGGGGTCTTTTCCATTCTCTCAACTTTTCTCCCTTTTATTCTGCATTGGAACTTTATTCTGCAGTACATCCTTTGACCAACTCTGATCAGTTACCAGTTTGTGTGAGCTTAGGGACAGATATATGGTCTCCAAGCAAAGAGATGTCAGGATTTACTCGTGTTGTTTCCCATGTCATTAACTGAGTGTAGCCCTTAGGAATTGTGGAAGGTTTGCAGTTTGTGATATGAAACAAAAAATAACCATGTCCAGTCCATCCCCCAGAATTGGTTAGGCACAGAGGGATGAAGATAAGGGTTATGTGCACATGGCTCCATGATGACTGGCTTGGAGACTGTGGCTGTGATCCAGTTATTTGACATGTTATATGGGTTCCTGTTGGGACTCAGCTGCCTTCTAGGTGTGTGTCTGGGGATAAGGGCTGGGGTTCCCTTTCCTAGCCCATCAACGAGCATCAGGGCATGCTGGTTTTGTTGGCAGTCAGCTCTTTCCATTTTCTATCCTTGAATACTTAATGTTTTTTCAACAGAGCAAGTTCTTGCAGAGTGCTTGCGGTATCATATAGCTTTCATCTTTCTCCACTCCTTTGGTCTCTCTGGACTTCATGTTGTAGTTTTCTTCCTTGGATTGAAAGGTTTATGGACTGCCCTTCTCCCAAAGGCTGGATGAGCAGGAAAAGAAACATGAGTCCACCAGTTCCCAGCTCACTGGAGTGAGCTGTGGTTGTGAAGGCGTTGCTAGTTCTCTCTAGAAGCTAAGGCAGTTTGTTGGTACCTCCTGAATTGACAGATTTTGCACTCAGTAGTAAGAAAAAAGATTGGTAGTTTAGCACTCACTGAGATCTTATAGAATCACAGAATATCCCGAGTTGGAACGGACCCGGAAGGACCATCAAGTCCAACTCCTGGCTCCACACAAGACCACCCAAAAATCAGTCCATATGACTGAGAGCATTGCCCAGACATTTCTTGAACTCCAGAACTTGGGGCCGTGAGCCCTGCCCTGGGCAGCCTGTTCCATAGCCACCACCTTCCAGTGAAGAACGTTTTCCTGGTATCCTTGATGTTCAAATCCTCAGTTCTCTGATATTCCCATCTACAGACATTTTCCTTCTCTTTCTGTAGTTCCCTTTCAGCAGTACTTTGCTATAACAACTCCATAACGTTTTAGAATTTTTACGAGGCTGTATTACATAAAGTGTATGAGATATTTCAGGCAGAAGAATCTTTTCTGAAGCTCCATCTGTATATTCATAAGATGGATATCTCAGACTATAGTGACTCGTGATTCAAATCCCTTTCTGGCTGGAAATAGCACTTACTGATGCTTCCATAGCCCTATTCTTTTGGGAAATGCGTGCTAAGGGCTTCGCAGCCCAGCAGGCATAGCAATCAAGTTAATACTCTGAACCTTTGGAGCCAAAACTCGCTGGGAAGATAAAGCATTTTTGCAGAAATGAAAAGGAGCCAGATGATCTTTGAGGGAAACAAAATAAAAAGAAACGTCCCAGATCGGTGTATTCTCCATCTGGTATGTTCCCAGATTCCTAAAGAGATATAACACGATGTCAAGAAAAAGGATGCTGTAATTAGCCTGGTGCATGGCTGCGGCGTGGCAGGATCCTGACATTGTCATAGCCCTGTGCATTCACTGACCTTGGTGTAGTGCAAGACTGTGCCAAACTTAAATGAAGTGTCCCAGTGCTGTTGCTCAGTTAAGGGAGATCAAAGAGAAATAACGTTTAATCAGCCCTACTCCTCCTGTTATGGACCAGCAGTACTAATTGTTTTGACGACAGTTCTCTCTGAAGAGTTTTTTCCTTTAGCAGTGAGTAATAACTGATGTGCCAGTGTATTGACCTGTAGCACTACCACAGTTCAATTAAGATTCTCATTGTCCAAATCTAATCAGGGAAATGCTGGGATTGAAAATCGATTCATTTCCTGCTAGTCAATGACCAATTCCCCCACAAACGTGAATATAGAGATTAATGTTCCAGGCTGAAAGATTTGTAGAGGCAGATTCTGCCATATATGTGTTTCAGAAGGGGAAGCGTGGTCTCTTACTTCCCATTCATCTTCCTGCAACACCTTGGCATATGCTGGCTCTGCTTTTTTACTGTGGGTCTTTGCTTTCTCACAGGCTTTGATTTGTGCTTGTTTTCTACCCTCTGAGCCTGACCTGTATCACAGACAACTGCAAGGAACCAGTACTGATGATCCAGATCTGCTCCTGAATTCTCAAAGTTGTCCATTTCTGCAGTGGCTGCAAATGCAGGGTGACCTCAGCCTTAATAATAATAATGTACAAGGTAGTCCCTTGGAGAACTGAGACTTGGATCTGCAGAATCATTTGGGCTCTGATATTTGGTGGGGTTTGGGATTATCCTTCACAGACGCTCAGCGCTGCAGCTCAGCTGTCCAGCTTATCTCAACCTTTCCTAAACCCTCATCTCAAGTAATTTTAACAGTATTTCATTCTTTTCGTGTCCTTTGCTGAGATCCATTTCTCATGTTTCCATAGATTGCCCTCTCTGGAACTGATGTTTCATCTCTATTTTTTTCTGTTTATTTGCTTTGCTGCAGAAGACACCTTGCTGATTCCTGCTTTGCAGCAATGAATTATGGCAGTGCTGAAAGATTCAAGTCCATATCTTTCAGCTGAAGCCCAGATACGTGTGTATTGATCCACTGTAATTCTGTGCCACGATACTCAGCAGAATACAATCAGACTCACATTTTTGGATGACTTGAGAGAACAGCTTTATTATAGGCCCCGGAAGGAATGTGGCCAATAGAACCCATGGAGACCTGTGTTACCAGGTCATGGTACTGCATGCTCAGATCCCGTGTCTTCCCATTGTGACAGCCCTGGAGCTTTTGTATCCGTAAAGCACAATAAAAAGACTTGAGTTGAGCCAGAAAAATGGCTCTGTCCTGGTTACATTGCAGGGATTCATATGCTTTGGATGGGAAATGCTTTGGTATGTCTTTGACAAGCCAGAGGGAATTAATAACTCCTGGAAGGCAGAATGGGAGAAGAGGATAGAAAAAGAAATTGGGTCATATTTTGCTCTCTGTAAAGGCAGCAGCAAGAGGAAACAAACATGAATCTGACATCTAAAGCAACACAGCTACAGTAACACAAGAAAAAAAACAGGTTTATGTAGTGGCTTCATTGCCTGTTCCTTCAGTAGAACTGCATGTGGACAAGGTAAATGTCATCATCTGGCTGTTTCTTGAATTCTGCTCGTGTCCATGAATAACACTTGAATAACAGCTTGAATTTAAAAAGGCACAAATTCTGATGCGGTAGCACCATTTTTATTCATCTATTGCATGTTGGAAGGCAGAGGGAACACAATTCACAAATGGTGAACAGAGTTTATTAGGGGGCCATGCTTACTCTTTCCAGCTTTGTCGGCGAAGTAAAAATAGCTGGGAAAAGATAATTGAAATGTTCTTCATGAAACCCTGCTGCTCCTCCCTGCAGTTCTCACATGCATCATTAACCCACAGAGCCAAATCAACCAGCCCATTTTCATTTGGCTTTACCTGTGGTAGAGCAGGGATCTGGGATCCCCCATGGGACCCATTAGTGCAGCATTGCTTCGGATCATGCAGGGCTGAATTAAAGCAGCATTGCTTCTCCCCCACAGAGATCAGCGCTGTAGCTGAGGGTGGCCACTGAGAGAGCTTTTAGACCTCTCTTAGGATTTCTCTGCCTAATGGAGTGATGATACAAGGCGAGGAGGAAGAGGGGATAGGATGGAGAAGATGTACCTTACATCTGAATGTCATGTTTGGATTTGATTCTGGTATTCTCAGTCATGTTACAGCATCACAGCACTAGCACAGTGTGGGGACGTGGTCCTGTTCCATCTCCAAGAGTTTCAGTAATGAAATTGAATTGTTACATCCCTCACTTGATTTCCAGTGAGTGAAATATGAAGAAAACAGCCCAGCCCATTCCCAGGCATGTGGTCCAGTGGTGTATGTGTGCCTCTCTGTGCCAAGGTCTACTGCCCTGTGGCTGATAGCAGAGACAGGACAGGAGCGTCTGCGTTTCTGGGATCCAGATCAAACTGTGAATGGAAACATGCATAGCTTCCAAAATTACGTCTGCTTTCGTGGAGCCAAATTCTCGGGTACTTCTTCCTTGCCTGTTGCATCTCTGTAATAAAGCTCCGCCTTGGAAAGCTCTGAGACTCAAATGCTCAGTGGTTATCTGAGTTAGTCTGAATGCTTTCTGTTTAAGGGGCAGTTGGGAATAGTATCACAGAAGGACTTTGATGTAGCAGGGTGATGGTAATTGCCTTTGGAACAGGGTGTCCAAAGTCTGCTCAAATGAGTTGTGTGAGGAAAACCCTTGGGAATCCATACATCAAACATGTGGACAGCTTAGACTGGTGGAAGACATGGCTATGGAGGTGATGGCTCTGCACTCCTCCTTGCCTGGATCCTTCTTTGGGTTTTGCCTTGGTTGCCTAAATGTCCCTGGAGAGACTGGACTTCAGTAACACCATTTAGATCGTTCAGTTCATTAAATATCTCATCCAAAGAATGGTAACTTAGGGAAGACGGTTGACAGCACTAGAAGTAAGGAAGTGGTTTCAAATTTAGTGTTATCACAGGCACTGTTAAACCCCCATTGGGGTATTTAGATTACTGCTAATGATAGGTATTGTGTTTAGTATTGTGATACAGATGGGATTAAAGCAGAATTGTGAATATTACCTGAGATAAAGTCCATTTTAAAATACTTGCTGGAGGAAATGGTAGAATCCAAATCTTCTGCCTCCTTAAAAAGATGCTCAGCCACTGATTTGATTAAGAAAAAAGTCCCTCCAATACTGGTTTGTGCAAGCTGTTCCCATTTGGGAACTCAGAGCTCCTTGATCTCCAGTGGTCTGCAGCTGGCACTTTCCCCCAAGTTCAGTTTGTCTCAGGCGAGGAGTGAAGTGCATGTGAGCTTTTCACATCCAGGCAGAGGCCTTTCAGCAGGGGAAGGACGTTACATCATCCCACTGCTGGCGTTGTTTTGGAAAGCCTGTTCTGTGGACAAGTGCTGAGAACACGTGTTCAGCCAGAACACAGGAGCTCCCACACATTTCAGAATCCAAACCCTGTGTCCTGGGTGTCTGGGCCTTCTGAAACCCTCCCAGCTACAAGAAGGATGTCCAGAAGCTCTCCAGGACCAATGAACCTTCAAGACATTTTTCTTCTCCAAAATTTAGTAGCAAAATAAGAGAGATTTGTTTTTTTCTTTTCCTGTTTCATTTCCTAATTAGTAGTTGTCTATATGGATAACAGTTTTGTCCCACACCAGTGTGTTATCTAACTGGTCTGGAAAATCACAGGCCAGGAAGGAGATGGGACTAGACAAGCAGAAACAAACGACCAATGTTTGGTCACCCATAGAACTGAGTGCTGCAGAAAGCCCAGGCAGGCATGGCTGGCCTTGGTTTTGGGTGAAAAGGGTAAAGCAGGACAGAGTGTGCAAAGAGAGAGTACGCTTTTCGGTAGCACCACTGTAGCAGCAGAAAGGTTGCTTGCCCTGATGTGTAAATTCATCTCTCGGCCACAGGGCTTCCAAGGCTGCTGAGGAACCCACTGACCTGCCCAGCCATCGTAGGCCTCTGACAATCCCCATTATGTTTCTTTGCTTGTTTTTGAGACTGTCAGTGAGTACCACATGAGGTGGCCTAAACCACGTGTATTCCATCCTGCCAAAACTGGGTGCTTGTCTTCCAGCATTCTGTGTCTCCCATTTCCACCTGGCTACGACCAGTTTAACATGGAAGCCTACAAGGCTGTTTTTAAACAAGTTTTGACAATGTTTTTCAGTTGTTCTGAGCTAAAAATAATACAGATCGGCAGGTACAGACTGGAGAAGGGTGTCCTCAATCCCTAAAGGACCTTTTAGTGCATTTGCTCCTTGAAGGGAAGTAAATAAAGAAAACAAATAAACAAAAACAAAACAGACATCAATCCCATTTGTGCCCCTTATGAGGCTGTAAATGCCACTGCCTTTCTCAGCTCAGATGAGAAAATTCACTGCCTTGTTTGTGATGAAAAAGTTAGGAGGATGGTTTTCTCCGTTACATGCCATCCATGTTATAAGACTGGCATGAGAGAGACACATCTTGCTGATGCTCATTTAATGGGGTGAGATGTTCATGTTTCCCCATGGCTACTTAGCAGTGCCCATCAGCACCTCCAGCCACCAACCCCTCCTAACACCACTTCTCAGCCATTTTCAGAGGCGACCTTCTTCACTGCAGCCCAGTTCTTTGGTTCTGGCACTGCATTTCAGCGATGGGAGAAGCAGCTAAGAGCCAGGGGCTGGATGCTGACCCATACCAATCCAAATGGCAAAACGGCCACTTTAGCAGCAAATGCTGACCTTAAAAAAAGGCCACTGGAAGAGGTACAATGTCCCCATCTCTGTCGTTGTGCCCCCAGACTGCATTCCTGAAAAGACGTGGGGAGGGAGATGAGCACTGCTGATACCTCTTCTGTGATAACACGAAGTTCAAAATACAAAGAACAGCTGAAATCCCACATGTGATGGTCATTTGAAACACTTTCCAGTTATGACAGTCACTAACAGTGGATGATAAAGATGAGCACCATGGCCCCATATCCTTTAACCAAATCTCAGTTTTCAACCTACCTACTTGTATTAAGTTACCAGCAAAAGAGAACGTGGTTTTGATTTTTCACAGTGAGGATTATCTTATGAAATAAATTGTTATAACAAGGAGCCCACATGCGTACTTGGCTGCAACCATCTAAGAGTTATTGCCAAGCTGAATAAAATACTATTAAAATTCAGCTTGCTTGCTGTATTTCATAGTCCGAGAATAAGGCAGCAAATAGTAACAGCTGTAAATGTAAATGCTTGGGCATCAGGTATCTGATTTGAGATAGTTTCTAATGTAGCGTAGATTGGATGAGAGTGAGTACAAGTCTGGCTCTGGTGCTGAGAGCACCACCTCCTTAGCACTGCACTATCACAAGCTGCACCTTTCCGTGCAGTTCACTGCATTAAACAGGATTCAGCAGCCCCAGCTCATTACAGCCTGGGAGCTGCTTCCCCTGAGGAACACAGGCAGTGAGATGAACTGCAACGTGGAACAAGTGGGACCGGAGCCAAAGGCAGCTCTGCTCCACTTTCAGATCCCATAACCCTAATGGCAGCACTGAGCTTAGACCGCTCGGTTGAACTTCCCAGGGCTGAAAGCTGGAACCCTTTTTATTATTCTATTTTGCAGTTCTTTCCATATGGAGATGCTTCCAAGTTTGCCCAGCACGCCTTCCGAACCTTTGATAAAAATGGAGATGGGACCATTGACTTCAGAGAGTTCATCTGTGCACTGTCCATCACCTCCAGAGGCAGTTTTGAGCAGAAGCTAAACTGGGCCTTCAACATGTACGACCTGGATGGTGATGGGAAGATTACAAGGGTGGAAATGCTGGAAATCATAGAGGTGAGATCAAGGTGGCACTCAAAAAGAACACGCCTGAACATCAGTAAAGTTTGATTATGTGTTCACAAATCTAGATGTTAAACACAGAATGGCTGTGTGCTGTATCGTTAAAAAAGGACATTATATATATTTATCCAATGCTGACACACGCATAAAGTGATTTAAACACTAATTTTAATGGGCGTGTAATCAGTGAGAGTTGCATATGTGCACGTGGGCTTTTAAATATCAAGAGGTATGTTTGCTAATGAATGGATACAACACAAAAACAGCACAGCAAAGGATTTGCAAAGCCCATTGCAAAACCACCTGGCATGCATGAATTTTCTGCTTTGTAGCCTAAGTGGCTGAAACCTTAATGGAGGTCAAGTTATTGCAGAAATGTACAGGGATAACAGCACACAGTTTTAAGCGGGCTTTCACTCATGGACTAAAAGATTTAAGACAACTATTATATAGAAGGAGAAGCATAAAGTTTACTTCTCCAGTCTCTGCCAGCTCCTGGCCACAGTGGTAACTTCCAGGCTTTGCTCATATGTACACACGGCAAGCTTTTCAAAGGAGATGACTTCTAAAACTGTTTATTCATCATTTCCATGGAATTGCTCAAGGGAGTGATTAAAAACCAAACAAACCCTTCACCAGAGAATAGCTTACAATGGTTTGGTGCTGTAAAACCAAAGAAATTTACCCCACCATGCAAAATGCAACTACTGAAAGAAACCTACACCTAAAGAAGAAAGTAAAATACATCCTCCTGTGTTTTCAGTGAACAGATTTACGATGCCATGGCAAAGGAAAACACTCAGGGAAGCTGGCAATCACTGTGTCATTAGAACATCGTTCCAGAATTCAAACACATTAAAAAATAAATGAATGAAGTAAAATAAAAATCAAGCTAACCCTTATGTTGACTTTTCTATTTGGTTTCTTTCCAAAGGCCATCTACAAAATGGTGGGCACTGTGATAATGATGAAGATGAATGAGGATGGCCTGACGCCTGAGCAGCGGGTAGACAAGATCTTCAGTAAGATGGATAAGAACAAAGATGACCAGATCACACTGGATGAATTCAAAGAAGCTGCAAAGAGTGATCCTTCCATTGTATTACTCCTGCAGTGTGACATTCAAAAATGAGCTTGTGTATAATGCATCATAGACTGCACAGAAGTTTAATGTTCCATTCAGTTTGCAGCTATTTCCACACACACAGAAATTTGCTTGGACTACCTATAAATGGACTTGCTTCTTGTGTTTGAAACACTTGTGTGCATGAGAATGTCATTTGCTAAAGAATTTTAAAAGTATATATTATAAAAATAAACTGCCACAACGTGATGTGTGCAATGTCATTTCATACCAACCCTATTCCTCTGAAGCCTGTGCAGCAGTCCTGTGCTGCAGTGAATTATATTATTTATTGTTCATGTTTTACTGATGCTAGCTCTGTGTCTCCTAGACTGAGTAATGTTAGTGACACTGAATTCCCACGGTAATGTTAATTGTTTATTATAAACCATGCCACCATTCTGCTGTAAAGTAGTATTGGACAGACAGAGGGAAGAGTTCCTCAGTTCTTGAGTCTGATCCACACATGTGCTCGTATTGTCAGTGGATATAAATGTACTTCATTTGCATGCCTTTTAGGTTTGCCTTAATTCTTACCTCATTTGCATCCCTTCAATCTGGAAAGAGCTGTGTCAGAGGAATGCAGTATAAAAAAGCAAATCCTGCTAAAACGTTCCCCTTAAAAGTATATATAAATATATATATATAATGTTTAAAATATTGTTTTATTGGAAGTTTAAAGGTTTTATTGGAAGTGTATTGATCTTTGCCTGAATTTTCAAAAGCTTCCACAGAGGTTGCAATATATATGTCCCAAATAAATTTATAACATTTGACCTTTTCCCCTAATTCTTATTTCACGTCTTCAGCATGGTAATAGAAAAAGAAAATCTATAGATCTATCTTTACTTATCTGTCACTGTACTACTGGGAAATATATATATATTTCGTTATGGAAAGCATGAAGAAAACTTTGCACTCACTCGGTATAAGAGTCATGTTATACAGAATGAACAGTTGTAGTGCTTGTATTTCCAACAGAGCAGCTGTTTATCCTCTAAGATGTTAATGCTAAAATTAACAGTATACCTACTAGACCTGTGCTTACATCACTTTTTCAGCTAGCTGGAAGTCAAATACAGTTTATTTGCTTGGCCTAACCCTGGTCTTTTAATGTTTTTCCCTCCTTAAGAGTTTTTCCACTTACAGTATGACATGAAACTACCACAGGCATTATGTAAAGAAATAGTGTCAAAAGTTTTGGCTGATAGTTTTACAGTATCCCTTTTGAGAAGGGATCAAAGAACAACCTTTGTTCTCAACTCTGCCTGCATCAACCAAGGTTATGCCTATAGTGTGGCAAGTATGAGTTCTGCACAGCCCTGGAAGAGCATGGAGAACACTTGCAGGCTGCAGACAATCCTCCTTATACCAGGTTTCCCACTTGCTTTAAACAAAGTCAATTGTCCATAGTTTTATCCCCCAAAAAAGCCTGAAAGGCTGACAGTTGCATGTTGGATATTTCTACTTTGCCTTAGGAAATGAGACCGTAATAGCTAAAAATCAGACAATAAAACATGGCACAAAACAAATCATTCTCTGCGATTTCAAATCTAAATGGCAATGCTCCTCTTGAAATTGAGGGGAAAACGCTCACAGTGCTTCACGCATCTTGATAACAAACATAGTCTGGGGGGAGGGAGGGGAATCGGTCACGACCACAATCACAGCCATCCCCTCCTATTTATTTTTCCTCATATTCCAAAGAAATAGGAAAACACTGAAGTTTCAACTACCTTTTTTGGTTTTCTTTTGTGTTTTTTTTTAAATACCAGAATTTTACTTAGCCTACACAGGTAGTATTCTTGCCAAAACAGTGGTATACTTTGTATGTTTGGCTGTAACTTAAAAATAAAAGTTCTGAAACTATAACATACTTCTGAGTATGATATGCCCATTGTTTCCACGTAGGCTAAAATTACCAGTGGTAGAGAGAACGTTGAATAATCATGGGATTTTATGCCTCTTTTGCTTACACATGCTTATAGGGGCTGCAGTGCATCATTCCACGTTGCCCTGCACCTCAAATCTACCCAGATGGACATGTTCCATTTACTTTAATAAAATAATAAGTACTGTAATGCCATCCAAAACACCTACAGCTCAACCTAGACTCAAATGTAACAGCGTCACACAAGTTTCTCTGGGTAGTTGGTACAGGAAACTCAGTTCTTTAAGAGCCAAGAATGAGATAGCTCTGAGACCTGAGGAGGATCACTGCAAAATAAGTGTATCCAAGCAACTGCTCCAGTCTTGGTTTACTCAGAGCTAATTCTCTACCATGAAAATTGCCGCTTGTAATTATTATACAGCCAGGCACAGATTTTCATCAAGCACAATGCTAGATTAGAACACGGTGTATGATTTGAACCAAAGACCAGAATCATTGTCAATTTCTCCAATATTTCAAGCAAGCCTGTAGAAAACTTCAGAGCAACCTCAAGGAGCTCAGTAGAAACTTTATGAGATTCCTTAACCTCTTTTTCCCACAAGTCATTATAAAAGTAAAGTTGAAGATAAAGGTTTTCCTCTGCCTTTGCACTCTTATTTTTTGGAAGCTGAAGAAAATCAGGAGGAAATAAAGCTGCTGAAGCATTCTAGTTCCATCATAAAACCAAGTCACTCTGAAGATGTGATTCGATACCATGTAAGAGTACTGACTTCAGAAATACCCAAGTTGGGCTCAAGTTCCAGGAAAGTTTTGCCATGGATGCAGTTTATATGTCCCATCTCCCCTCCCTCTGCCAATGTTCTCACACAGACATACAACTTGCTTAGGACTAAAGTATTTATCATCCCATCACAGGGTTATGGAATCACTCCTCTGGTAGGAGCCTCCAGAGGACCTAACTCTTTGCTTGAAGGAGGTGCAGTACTATTCAGACCCTGAAAGCCTGGAAAGGAAGGAGGCCCTACAGCCTGCCAGCACAATGTGTTTAAATGCCTCCTATCCCATTGTGAACAGTTCCTCTTCCCCATTTATCCAGTCAGAAGTTCAACACTGCAATTCACAGCCACTGTCTCCCATTCCCCTGCCACGCACTTCAGTAAACAGCCTGGCACTGCCCTGCCGTTACCTCCTCTTGCACAAGGCAAGCTTGCTCACAGTCTGCTGGCCTATTCTCCTAAAGTTTCAGAAGTAAGCATCTGAAGTCTCTAAAAGATGAGTAGACTTTACTGCTGAAGTTTCAACCCACCAAGAAAACCAACAGCAGTTCCAGAACATTTCCTTCAGTTTGCAGCTATCTTCTTAATTTTTGAGACATCCACAAATTTAATGGTGCTTGTGTAAAAACTAAACAACATTAAAGAACACAAAGTACCATTCTGTAGCCAACTTTCATTTTAGCCACTAAGTCAATTCACAACTTAAACTGCAGTGGTATTTTATTGAGGAGCTGCTATGTGGTAAATAACTCCAGAAACCGTAGAACTGTTCCTTGAACAGTCTTAATGACCCCTGTACCATTACAAAGACATTTAGATATATATGCCTAGTAGCTGAACTCTAAATGAATTATTTCTGAAGAGCTCCCAATGACTGCAAGTTCCTGGAAAGAACAGGAGGGAATTAATTCGGGGCAGTCTGGAAAGTCTGTTTTTTCTTTCTCCATCCATCCCCCCAGTAACAGTCACTTGAGTGCAATACCAAGAAAAAAAGAAGCCGACAGTTCAGAAGTTTCTATACTCTCTCTCAAAAATCTTCCACTTTGAAGGACCTCCATCATTTCCTTTTATTATAACGTAATGAATGCCTGTGAACTCAGTCTGTGCAAGAGTGAGAATTAAGAATATACAAAGACATAACTTACTTGTTTCTCTAAGCTCATCTTCAAGGACAAACTATTCCCTACAAGCTGCTGGGGAAGGAACACAAGTCCTTTTTCCTGCTCTGAGAATATAACGCAAAGAAATCCTTCACTCTTGTGATTTATGAAAATCCACAATACACAGAAATAGTTGTTCATGTTCAGCTGCAGTCCTTCTGCTGCAAGTATAAAAATCAATACATAGAGTTTTACTGCACGTGTGAACTGCCACATGCCCAAGAAATAAAGCAGAACTAGGAATAAACCAACATCTTTAACTTAAGGCCAATCTTCAGAGCACAGAGACACTAAAACATCATCGCAAGCAGTAGTTCTGGAGGTCTGTTTATTAAAATATAACTTTGCAGTTACACAAAATTCATGTCATATTCCTCTTCCATCCACCCTCTCCCCCCATAAACAGAAACACTCAAATAGTTGTTTGTTAAAAGTATGAGCTGAGCTGTAAAGATTTTACCAGGAAAACCTCGTGCTGTAAAAACATATACAAGTCCTTCTAAGAGTAAACAAACAAAATATAAAATACAGAAGCTTCTTTTCCTGAGGGTATATAAGAAAAAATCCTCTTACCCAACAATAGGAAACAGCAACTTTACAGACGTCAGTGCACATTTATCCCCAATATTGTGCCATATTCACATGCCTTATACTTAATCATCTTCCTCTTCTTCGTTCCTATTACGGAACGTCAATGTTCTTTGGCCTCTTTCGGGGTCTTGCATTCGGAGGATACGAATACGGGAACTTACAGGCAGAAAACTAAAAATAAAGCATGCATGATTTAAACAGTGCACTTTCTTCACAATTTTTTCCATTTGATTCTGTCTGTTACATATCTGCCTTTAAATAACTGTGTCTTTTTCCTTTGACCATTTTAAGACACTAACATCAAGCTTCACTAATCTGGTAGCAGAACTTCAGAGAAAGACCAACCAGTCCTGTGATCTCTAACAATAAGACCACCTGAGTTACAGAAAAGGTACTTCTTAAGAGAAGGTCCAACTGAAATAATCATCAAATGCAGTTCATATTTGCCTTACAGATCCTGAAATGGCACATACTTTTACAAGTACACCTTTACCCTTTCAACTCTTTGAAAGGGTAGATAATAGCAGGATATGGGGAAATGGTCTTAAGTTGAAGGAGGGAAGACTTATACCAGGGGAAAGTTCTTTACTATGAGAGTGGTGAGGTGCTGGAACAGGCTGCCAAGAGAGGCTGTGGACACCCTGACCCTGGAGATGTCCAAGGCCAGGTTGGATTGGGCCCTGGGCAGCCTGGTCTAGTATTAGATGTGGAGGCGGGTGGCCCTGACTGCAGCAGGGGGTTTGGAGCTTGATGATCCTTGAGACCCCTTCCAACCCAAGCTATTCTATGATTCTATGAAGTTCATTTACTCACTATCTAAGAATGAAGTTACTAACCATACATTTATACTGGCTTCTCCACTGATAATCCTTAATGTACTTTTTCTGAAGGTGCCTCCACACAGAGAATTCCTACAATTTTATTGAATAGTTTCAGAAATTCCCTCCAGGTATTTCCATTAAATACAGTATTAGGAGGGAGAGACAATTATAATTCATTAACCTCATTTTGAAGAGTGCTTAAAGATCTCTGCAGGCTTTAGTGATTACTTTTGGCTAGCAGAGAAGAACTGGCTGCATAAGGTTAGGCAGGCAGTGACTCCCCTTAACTGGGCATAGCTTTACTAGGGAATTATACAGTAGGATTTTTCTGGGGACTATTACATAAAACAAACATCATCAGAAACACTAAACAAATTATCAGGTTGTAGATTAAAAAAAAAATTCAGCATAAGCCTCTTGAAAGTACAGCAGTATTAACAGGGAAAATGGAAAACGGCAAAGCGTTCCATCAGTTTTGTGAGGGGAGAAGAGGATCCCACCTTAAACAAGGAAACATTGCAAAAAGATGCACTGATTGAAGCACCACTGAACGTTAAGGGACATCACGTAAGGAAGAGCAACAAACATCCTCCTACATTCCCAGAACTATCAGCACGGAACTGCTTAATTGTTTATGTTCTACTACTACTAAACTCATCTCTCTCTCCTCTCTGGTTATACTCCTTGCAATAGAACATCCACGTACTACTTCTGCTAAGAAATCTAATAATGTGATTACCTCATGCTTTGCGGGGTGAGCAAAATGAACTGCCGATAACACTGAGAGTCAGCCACCTTCAGAATCATATCCATTGCAATTCTTCTGTTGAGCATATCCTAAAGACAAAGTTGTTTAGCAGGTGGTGATACTGACTGTATACTTCACTGCATTATCACTGCACACATTAGGGCAACAAGGTATACATACACTACCAAATAATGTAATAGGAAGACCTACCTGAATTAATTCATACACAGTTAAGCTTTGCTAAACAAATATCCAATAAAAACAATGCTTGGGAAATGTTCGGGTTAAATTCTAAAAGCTATCAACAAAACTCTAGGAAATCCTGACACTTGACTTCTTAGTATATATGTATAGTAGAAAGCTCCTATCAAAACAGTCACATATTTCTACTCATATTCTCTTCATACCAGCCTTGATATATGTCTATAATATCTCTTATTTCATTGGTATGCTGAGAGGAACTTTGTTTTATTTGAATAATGTTTCCTATAAAATTCTGCCTCCTACATTCCTTTCGGAACAGTCCTATGTAGCTTTGTTCATCTCTGTTTGCTTGGATTATTTTGCTTTTTTTTTTTTTTATTTGTTTCTTTGGCTTTTCTTATTTATTATTTCCAAAAACGTTCCTCTGAAGGCTTACTGATAAAGATATATATAATGCAAAGATATGAGCAGGGGTGAAACAAAGCTCTGATTTCATAGCTTGCACACGAGAGCTGCTATTTCCCTTACAAAAATACTAAGAGTCCCCTTGTGGAGGTCTCCAGCATTACAGCATAAGGAACTACACAATGCTTAACAGTATGACTGCACGTAATGGCACAGCTGTATCAACACAAACTGGGTGGAATTACTTATGGAATATAGAAGATTAAAGTTCACTACAGTGCCTACAGTTCTGATCATGCATCTTTGTCTGGACAGATGAATAAAATTCTGTACAACTAATTAATAACACAGGACCTAAGCTTTTCAAGTTTGTAGAATCCATGACACAAACTGGTAAAGCTCAGTGATTTAACACATACACACACACAGAAATGCTGAAAAATGGCTGCTGGACCACCTTGGATTTATACATTCCTTTCTGAAATTCTTTATGTATGAAATACATCATCTTCTTTTCCTTCTAGATCTTTGATTCCCAGTGAATTAATCAGTGGAGGAAAGGGACACTGAAGGCAAGACCACCTACTACTGTCTTTACCTCATAGAACTGACCTTTCTCCTAAACTGTACCAAACTGAATGTTAATAAGGATATATACATTTACACATATATACATATATGTATATGAATAGCTAATTGCCTATCCAGAGAAGTGGTACACATAGATGAGGTTTATCAGTTCTAGCTGACATGAGTACTAACCGTTCCTCATTCAGCATTTCAGCACCTTGGAAAGGAGCAACTAAGTGAAGTAGAGAGCAAGTTTTTATGTAGTAACTCAAGTGCTATACTTCCACTGAAAAAAAAGTATTGATCACCAAAGTTGTAGACGTCAAGGCATATGCTAAAAAGCCCAGGAGAGTCACTGGCAAAAGCCAAGGTACGTGCTAAGCTCATGACAGTCACAGCAACAAAGACAGTTAGTTCTTAGGGAAGTAATAAAGAGCAACAGGTCAATTTTTAAAAAGTAAGCTTCCAAAAATCACGAAACTTAGTGAAAAAGTTCCCTAATGGCACTTCTGTTTGATATTATTTAGAGTTAGCTGAAGTGCTTGAAGTTCTAACCAATCACAGCTCAACTGTTCTGCTAATTTATACAAATCAGAATGGCAAATGTAGTTTAAACTATACCATGTAGACGTCAAATTCATCCAGGCATCTGAAAGGAGATTCAGTAATGGACCACAGAGAAAGAATGAAACAAACTGTTGAGAAGGAACGTTCGCCTCCTGATAAAGATCTCACATTGCTTGGGGCAGGTCTGTCCTCCTCTCCAGGCTGAACCTGGAAATAAAAATAACAGAGTAAATTTTAAACTTGGAGACTTACTAACGGAGAAGTTATTTTAACTGCAAATGCATTATATATGATGTAGAGACATCACTTGAGAAGAAATGTATGTCTTCCCCCACCATTCTGGAAAGAATCCAGAATGAAGTGGCTCCGAACTATTTTAAAACACATTTGTAGGACCATCACAGTTTCCCCCACTATGGCAGAATGCGCTGAACAGATTAAATAAATGACTCTGCCAGCATTTTCTTATTCAGTTCTCTATTTTAATAGATATGAAACATTATTTAATAAATTGCCAACAAGCATTGCTGTATTACAGAAAAATCCAATGGTTACCCAAGCTATTATAGAAAAGCAGGTAATCGATTCACAGCTGCAGTTAAAGGAGGAGCAGTTTATTCATCAGAATAAGTGGAACATTGAAAACATTTGGATCCATTGCTTCTGGTGACACCTTGTGGCACTCCACCTAATTAAACTTAAGCATTTTCTCAGCCTGTTAATTAAATTACTTTTAAATTAAATTACTTTTAATAAACTAAGCAGGAAAACATTTTGTTGTTGTTGCTGTTTGTTGTTTTTTTTATTATTATTATTTTGAGTTTTCTGAGTTTAACTTCCTTGATTACAGTTAGATCTCATGCATAAGAAACATGAAACATCAGCTAAAACCAGAAAAGTTAACTGATAAAGTTACACAATGATTTGACAACTTATGGATACAGTTTGAGTGTTCTGGATACCTGTCCTTCACCTGTTTAATGGGGACAATGTCAACAACTATTTATGCCATTGCTACACATTTTCCCCTCAATTCCTAGAACTGAAGTCTCCCACAGAAAAAAAAAATGCTCCATGACTAAGACTTTTGGGGGGGGCATGCTAAGAGATACACACTTACAGAATACATAGAAAACATGTAATATTGGGAGCTATCGGCCTTTTAAAGGAAATAGCCATTAAACATTCACACAGATACAGCAAAGCTTCCTATCAATGATACAGGGATGAATAATTTTGAAAGACTAACTCAGATGACTGACAAGTGAACTCCTAATATTAAGAAAAAGAACGATTTTAACACATATTATCACACTTGAAGTAATATAAAATAACTTACTGTTATCAAAAGTGTCTCATTTTTGTGATCAAAAAGTATTCTTCCACTGCAGCCTCGAATGCGCAGTAAGTGGTCAAAGTACAGTTTGCATCGTAAGGAAAGGAGCCTTAAATCAATTCAATCATACAAACATCAGGTCAGTACATTTTAAAATACTTGAAAAAGCAACAACAGATTTCATTATTCTTTTATATAAATCAGCAGCTTCACATCAGAATCTCAAATGCTCCTACTCTATTAATACAGTTTTCCTAGATCAAATACACTCTCACGCAGCTCACTTTAGACATTGGACATATTGGAGAGACTCACAGACACAAAGTAACAAGCAAAGAAATCCAGAAGTACTAGCTTTGTACTTTCTGTAAGTTTAACATCTGCTTTAATAGACTTTTCACATGCTTCTTCCACAGCTCTAACAGAAAAAGGATTATATTCTGCTAATTCCCTATCCAGTATTAGTACTGCATGATCAGGACAACAAAGAATTTACAAGGACTCCACTAGATTCCAGAAATCCAACAGCACTGTTTCCCTACCTGCACTCCCTCCTTTCCCCAGTTCTGGTGTACAATGCCCAAGTAGACAATACAACGCAGTTCCTTCAAGAAGAACTATGGTTCTTTAACACACATTAGGGTGGGACTCCAAACTTGGGTGCTAGGAACAAGGTTTAGTTTGAAATGTATAGGCACCAAAAGGCAAGTACCAGATCTTGAAGGTACCTCTTATGGACTAGAAATTCTCTGCTTTCACTGCAAAGGGTACGATTCTCCTGAACATTACTATCTGTCAGGACTGTACTGGCACCCCTTCCAAATCCCAGACTGAGGAGGACAAAGCCAACACAAATATTCCCCCATTTCTGCTGAAAAGAATGATAAATGATACAAGATTGCATTGGTAAAAGGACAGGAAATAGTCTTTCTGAAGTGACATTCCCAAGAAGTCACAGGAAGAAGTACAGGATGCTCAGGGACTAAAAGAACAAGGGAGGGGTGCCTTGTGTAGACACTAAGAAAGAAAGCTGTTCAACTGCAGAATCTGAATAAACATATTGAAAGCTTTTCAGTACAGAGCAGAGAAAAAGTGGTTGGTCTATGTCTTAGTTTCAGTTGGGCCAGAGTTGTTGTTCTTCACAGCATTTAGTATGATGCTATGTTTTGGTTTTATGAGAAAAACAATGTCAATGATAATGATAGATGTCAATGAGCAGTACTGTATGGAGTCAAGGATGTTTAAATTCTCTCAGCTTCTTGTACTGCCCAGCCAGCAAGGAGAGCACAAGATGCTGGGAGGGGACAGAATGAGACCAGCTGGGTAAGGAACTGGCTGAAGGGCCAGGCTCAGAGGGTGATGTTGAATGGAGTTAGATCTAGCTGGCAACCAGTCATGAGTGGTGTTCCCCAGGGGTTGGTACTGGGGCCTGTCCTGCTCAGTATCTTTATTGATGATCCAGATGAGGACATTGAGTGCACCCTCAGGAAGTTTGCAGATGACACCCAATTAGCAGGAAGCGTCCATCTATCTGAGGGTAGGAAGGCCCTACTGAGGGATCTGGACAGGCTGGATAGCCGGGCTGAGGCCAATGGGATGAAGTTCCACAAGGCCAAGTGCTGGGCCCTGCACTTTGGCCACAACAACCCCAGGCAACGCTACAGGCCTGAGGCAGAGTGGCTGGAAGACTGTGTAAAGGAAACAGACCTGGCGGTATTGGTCAACACTTGGCTGAACATGAGCCAGCAGTGTTCCCACATGGCCAAGAAAGCCAAAGGCATCCTGGCTTGTATCAGCAATAGTGTTGCCAGCAGGAGCAGGGGGGTGATCGACCCTCTGTACTCAGCCCTGGTGAGGCCGCACTCTGAGTACTGTGTTTGGTTTTGGGACCCTCACTACAAGAAGGACATTGAGCCCTGGAACTTGTCCAGAGAAAGGCACACATCTTTCTGGAGTTCTGGAGTACAAGTCTTATGAGGAGCAGTTGAGGCAACTGATGACACTTTTTCCAACTGCCTGACCAGGTGGCCTCTAAACTGTAAGGCATGGATCTGGGAACAAGATTGGGTTAGAAAACTATGCAAGACAAAAGGAAAGTAGAGGAACATGGCTAGTAGCTGTACTGAGACACTAATCACTAGAACTCTGTAGGGACTCAACAGCTGTGCACTGCCTCACTTCAGAAGTACCATGAAATTTAAAAACAACAACAAAAAACATCAGTTTTGTCCAAGTTCTGTCCAGTATCATAGTCTGTATGATCTGTCAAGTATGTTGGAGCACCCACTACAGCTTATGCAAACTGTCTAATACCTGCTGGCTTATTTACAGCAAACATATTTACTTTCAAGTGTGTTGAAAAAAATCCAAAGAAAAGCACTGTCAAAATGAATGTCAAATACACTTAGAGTATGTGTGACAACATCAGTCCTACTCATTCTTAAAAATTTCCAACATTAAGAATCTATAACTTCAGCACTGTACATTTTCATTTTACGCTTTGAAACAGATTTAACTCTAAGAAAGCTATATCACCATAAAAATATCTAATTCTCATAAGCCTGCTCTGTAATTCACCCTCTGAAGCACAGGCACCAATTACATACCATCAGTATACTTTGTTGGCCAAAGAACACCACTGAACCACACTCCTCAACTAACAGATCTGAAGAGCGGCAGAAACAACTTTTTATGATGAACATTCAAATTATAATCAAGTATAATGTCAGTGTGTGTGGAATATTTTCTTTTTTATATGTTGTTTAATAAATACTTATATCTACATCCTAGTTACCTGAAAATTGAAATTACAGTGAAATGGCCGTACCTTAAGAACCGACGATATATGTTGAATCTCTGTGTCATTATTTCTTCCAGCACCCTAATAAATTTCTTTAAGTTATTTACTTTGCTGTTTGCATCTTCATATCTTTCCTTTGCATCAAGAAATCGCCTGTTTTAATTAACAGAAAGTTTAGCATTAACAAGTACTAGACTAAAACCAAGCAATTACTGTAAATACTGAAAATCAATTTAATAATTAAAATATTCAAACAGAAATTGTATTGTAAGGCTCTATATTAAAGCTAAAAGCATTTCAACATGTCAGGTAATCCATCCTTCACCAATGAGAACAAATAATTAAGTTTTACTTCTATTTGTTTTTCTGTTAAACAGAATCTCTTGTACCAAAGAGAAGTAATGATTGAGCTTCCCATGTGCAAGAATAGCCAAGTGAAATACACTGCAGTCCGAATCTCAAGTAGCTAACTTCTATATTAGTTATTCCAACTAGAAGAATGCTTAATGCTCTGTGCATCCCAGAACAAGAGTGAGTTTTGATCTAGTCATAACTAGTCATAGCTGGGGTACCTCTAAATACTTAAGTGCAAGCATTTAATTATTGGTAATTTCAGAGTATCAACCCTGTGTAAAACCTACCTACAGTCGAGGTTCAACTCTCCTAAAACCATTCAGTACTGGTTGACTGAGCAATCAATACAGTATGCTTCTATGCATACACCTGTTGCTTAAGTATGAAAAATGCATGAATGCCCTCTAAGAAAACTGGTGTTTCCTCTCTCTCTTCCATCTTACCCGAACTAGACAAACATTAATAATGACTTACTGTATTATTTCTTCTGTGTTTCCACGGTGACTTTTTTCTGTCTTTATCCTCTCTCTCAAGCGATTCATTTCTGCATCAAGACTCTTCACAGTACGGCTGACTTCTATGCGCTCTGAGTAGATTTGCCTAGCCTGTGCAGTTTTTTCCTACAGAAACATTTGAAATTCAATTAGCTGTTGACAAATAACAGACATCTTCAACATGTCTTTTAGTCTTTGCTACAAATATTGTGCGCTATGGAAAAGGCAAGGCTTCCAAGCAAAACCAAAGTTTTTGTAATATTCTTTATGTACACTTATTAAAACAAAGTTATTGTTACCATCAACAATTTTACTAACAACATTTCTGAATAGGTAGTTATTTCAGTACTAACAATGATATCTGGCAATTTTAATGCATTCACCATTATTTATCTAATATAGATAAATGAGCAACTAAATGCACCATACTTCAATAGGACTTAATCTTCTAAATGCTTCCATAAAGGATGTTACAGTTAGTCTGTAAAGCTTAACAAATTCAGTCACTGAGAGGTCAGGTATAAAATCTGCACAGGAGAAAAATCTGGCTCCAGAAAGCAGAACAGTACTATTCAGATTAACTTTAAATACGTATTTCTGGGTGAAGGCATTTGCACGTGTGCAGAAGAGTAAGTCCTGATGGATAACCATTAACTTATCAAGACTGACATGGTGCTCTGCCAGACAGAGATGCCTTGATTCATTTACACAAAGTCTACTTGATCTACACGCAAATAGCTTAGAACATAATTAAGAAAATTTTCAGCTTACCAAGTATTAACCATCATCTGTATGCTATAAAAGTAGAATGATTTATTACCTCCAATTCTTTCTCTTTGGCAGCTAGTAATTCTTTATGTTTTTTTATGCAAGTCAAATGTTCTTTCTTTTTGTCTTCATAGTACTGCAAACGACGTCTTCTGTTTTCCACTTCTGAGTCTGCTTTGTCCAATTCATCCTATTTTGAGGAAGTCAAGATGTGAAAAGTAAACTGTATGAGGCAGATGCCTAAGCACCTCTTTAATATGTACACGCTTTTCAAATGTAATCATGTTGTTTTGAAAAATAGATTTTAGAAGGAATGGTCCTACTGAATCCAAGGTCCAGGAGCTTTAACAGCAACTGACAAGAACATAACAATTTTAGGAATCTGTACTGTTTTTTGG
The DNA here is from genome assembly GCF_016699485.2 of Gallus gallus. NCBI lineage: Eukaryota > Metazoa > Chordata > Aves > Galliformes > Phasianidae > Gallus > Gallus gallus. The sequence goes on from NC_052534.1 coordinate 99,914,940, forward strand.
CTGAGGCAATTTTTTCTTAGCTCTTACAGTGCTAAGTTTTATATGGGTGACCAAAACAGTTTTGATTACACACCAGAATTTTAGTTACATGTGGCTAACCCTGACCATCTGCCAGTTACCTACCGAGCTGCTCCCTTCACTGCCCCTCCTTAAACAGGACAAAAGAACACGTACACTGAAAAAGACCCATGGGTCAAGATAAAGACAAGGAGATCATTTACCAGTCACCTTCATGGGTAAAACCGATTCATCTCAGGAAAGATTAATTTACTGTCAATTAACAACAGAGTAGACCAGTGAGAAACAAGAAAAAAAACTAAGAACATCTACCTGTCACTTCTCTCCAGACTCAACTTGCTCTTTCACTCTCTACTCCTACTTTCTCCACCTGAGAGCTATAGGTGAATGGGGAATGGAGGTTGGGGAATTCATAGCTCAGCTCTGCCCAGCAGCTGCTGCCTTTCAGAGCAGCTGGAGTTGGCTCTGATATGATATAGGGCAGCTGCTGAGCTCTGCTCACAGAGGCCACTCCTGCAACTCTCCTACTACAAAAACCTTGCCAAGTAAACCCATGTAAACTAGATGATCTTTGTATTATTGCTGAACAGCACTTACATAATGCTGAGGTATTTTCAGCCTTTCACACTACTCTGACAGCAAGAAGGGTGGGAGTACACAAGATGCCAGAAGAGAACAAAACCAGAACCACTGACCCAAATGGACCAAAGGAACTTTCCAAACATACGACATCATGCTCAACAATAAAGGCTGGGGAAAAAGGATGAGAAGGGAGGACACGGAGTAATGGTGTGTGTCTTCCAAAGAAACCACTATGCATGATGGAGACCTGGTTTCCTGGAAGTGGCTGAACACCTGCCAGCTGGAAGCTAATGAATTCCTGTTTTTATTTTGCTTGTATACGCAATTTGTGATCTACCTAATACCCTGTCTCACTCTCAATCCACAAGATTTCTCACTTTTACTCTTCCTCTGATTCTCTTCCTCATCCCAACCTTGGGGGAGTGAGTGAGAAGCAGCAAGTTGCTGAGATGCTTACCAGAGCTAAACCACAATGGAATTGAACCTTGATGGCTACAACCCCCCCCCCTCCCCCCCAGAACACAGTTACTGTGTGTACTCCATTCTAACTAGAACTTTCTGATGAAAGTTGTGTTCCACCCTAACTAAAGTGTATGACAGCTGCTACAAAAGTAATGCCTCCAATTTTATTATGTTGGTGGGATGGCAGTAAACACTGAACCTTCCTGTTAATATTCTGTTACATTTTGTTGCTGTGTGACAGATGGCAGCAGAGGGGCACACTGATAAAATGGTGTCTGATACAGAAGCATGTATCAAGCAAAGGTATGTCACTGAATTCATCCATGTGGAAAAAATGGCACCCACTGACATTCATCAGTGCTTGCTGAACGCTGGAGACAAAACAGTGGAGGTGAACACAGTGAGGCAGTGGGTGTTGTGTTGCAACAGTGACATCAAAGACAAACCACCTACCAGACAGCCATGCAGATTTTAATAGGCATGGCATGCACCCTTGTTCACAGCTGGCAAAAATGCATAGCTAATGGAGGTGGCTATGGTGGAAAATAGTGTTTTACAGCTGAGAATTTGAGTGAAGTAACACTCAAATAGTGTTACTGCGCTCTTTGTATCTGTTTTGGTTTCCATGGAAATAAATAGGAAGCATTACTTCTGGAGCAACTTAGATAACATAGATTATGACAACTTCCATATCACACATTGATGCAGTGAAATTGACTTCATGTCTTTTCAGAGACACTTTGCAGATAGAGTTATCAAGAATGACATATAAATTAAAAGGCAATTTCATTCCTCATCCCTGTTAATTAGTACATGGTTTATCTTAAAAAAAAAAAAAACAGCAACAACAACAAAAAGAATCAAGAAAGCTAAAACAAGTGAAAATAAACCAACTATCATCAATAATAACAGATGCTCTTACATTTTTGTAATCATACCTTAAAGCTATAGCTTGATATATGCTGATTGTTTAAGAATTTCCACAACAGATACACTGTAGTTAATATATTTATCAGTAATTTTCCTTACCTGTCTCCTTCCTCTTCTTGTTTACTTTTGCTTTCCTAATTCAGACTGACTACATATCAATACACAGTTTATGTGAGGCACATAAGAGATTTCTGCAGTGATAATTCTGAGTTTCTACTCATTCCTTTCTTTCCCAGGTTTAGAACACTTTTTATATGCTGAACTCTGTTATTCCAATTTTAAACCATTAATTCTTGTAGTATCAGATTGCCAAGATTCCATCTGCCAACACCAAATTTTGCATTTGTCTTAAGTTCACCATTTATCTTAAGTTGTATTAATTTTCTACAATTTCCAAGTATGTTCTCTAATCTTGATTATTCAAAACCATGTAATGGTACCTTCTGTGATTGTGTAGCTCTACAGAATAACAACCATTTCATACAGAACTCCAAATACTATTTTGAAAACTGACCAGATATGAATATTCTTAGCCAGGCCTTGGCAGAAACAAGTCAAAACAACAGATGATCTATTTTCTCAGGTAGGCCTTAAATCTATCAGGAAGGACATCCTGCTTCCATTTAACCAAAAAACAAAATATAGAGGTGTTGCTACCTTAATTGGATTAGTGATATCTTCTACTTGACTCATTTTCTCTTTAATTTCTTCAAATCTTTTCTCAGCTGCCCGAAGTATCTCATTCAGTTCTTCCATTTTTCTGCTTTCTTCCTGCATTTCTTGTTTTACAGTTTCCATCTTTTTTTTGTTTTCTTCAGCCACGTCTTCCTGTCAAAATGTATTAAAATAAAGAAGAAAAGGAAGATGCACATTGGCACAATACTTTACCTCATTTTTTACAGGAATACAGGACGAGTAACTGTGCTGTCACTGTTCCTGAGACAATTATACCATTAATAACTGATTATCACCATACATACTTCCTGTTTTAAAAAGACAAACATTAGGAAAAAGATTTAGATGGAACCTAGTGTTATACTAAGATGCTTCTCCACAATCAGACAATTGTGAAAGCAAGGTAAAAATGACAGACAAATATCAAATGAAATAACAGCTAATAATACAGAGTAGTGATAAGGAAATGCAGGAAAAAAAAAACAACAATAAATATCCTAGAAATGACTAATGAGAAATGAATACATAAATACCAGAGGACAACAGTAACAATTTTTGTTGTTGAAAAAAGTGTCCAATAATTTTTTGCACATACAAAAATTACAAAGACATTTTCCTACAAAGAGGAAACTGAATATTTTCTTTTTCACTAGAAGGATAAAGAACATGCAATTTTTCTACACCTTGACTGTCTGAAACAAAGAAACCCTAAAGGAGCTCGCAGAATCCGTATTTACTGATTCTTTACTTGCTGAGTATGCTTTGAAATTTTTACTCACATTTGCACAGATAGCCTACTGATAAAGTATGAAGATAAGCAATTCATCCTCTCACTGATCCGAGATAAAATAGTGGGAAACTAATACAGAGCTGGAATTCAACCAAAACATTTGTAGGTAAAATAATTAACAACATTTATCAGCCCGAATCTCAGTATTTAGATTTTCATCACCTAGACGTTAGCTTATTCCGCTTAAAACAATATAACTACTAATGAATAAATCACAGACATTTATATCCTCATTTTAAAGTACTAATCGTACACTATAAGAATACAAGGACAAGTACTTTGAACAAACCATAGTGGTATGATCCTTCCTTAAGTCCATATTTGTACATCAAACTTAGAACTCCATGGTAAATTGATAACAAAACAAGAAACTATGGATTCAGGGCGGAGAGGCAACGTGGTGACAAATTATCATAGAATCATAGAATGGCCTGGGTTGAAAAGGACCATAATGATCATCACGTTTCAACCCCCCCTGCTATGTGCAGGGTCGCCAACCACCAGACCAGGCTGCCCAGAGCCACATCCAGCCTGGCCTTGAATGCCTCCAGGGATGGGGCATCCACAACCTCCTTGGGCAACCTGTTCCAGTGCGTCACCACCCTCTGGGAGAAAAACTTCCACCTAGGATCTAGCCTAAACCTCCCCTATCTTAGTTTAAAACCATGACCCCCTGTCCCATTATTATCTACCCTCGTCAACAGCTGTTCCCCTTCCTGTTTATATGCTCCCTTCAAGTACTGGAAGTACACAACGAGGTCTCCCTGGAGCCTTCTCTTCTCGAAGCTAAACAAGCCCAGTTCCCTTAACCTTTCTTCATATTATGGACCAGAGCGTCCTTTATCTATGCTTTGGTGATGCCGCTTCTGACCTCCAAACCTACATTCACTGCTTCTCCCCAGCTAAAGTTTTATGGCACTTTATTACTTGAAATAACCAATGAAAACTCATAGAATATCTCTTTACTCCACCACATTGCCTTCCATGCACCCACAGTGCACCACTCATTTGAAGAAGAGAGGAGGAAAGGTAGAAAAAAAAACCCTCACAAGATAAACACCCATCATAAATGAAATAATACCATTGACATAATTGTAGACTTTCTGTAAAGTATACAATTTTTTGCTATTTATCCAACTTGCACCCTGAATGATAATCTAGGCTATCTAGGTTATCTGCTTGTTTCTAATTTTCAATCATTGTCAACATTCAAGGATATTTTCCCACATCCTTATTAGATAAAATTGGATAATCTTTTCTTACTAATACACGGATGTCCATATACTGGATTTCATCGACATTCTCAAGATCTGCTATTTCTGCAGCTGTTCTTCGTATTTTTATCTAGAAAAAAAATATTATAAAAAAGAGAGGATGTTTATTCATTGAAATCAACATAGTAAGTAATATATTTCAACTTACAGCTTCATCAGTGGCTATGAGAGAGAGGATTCTTCCTGCTTACCTATGGAATTCATTTCTGTAAGGCAGAACTTAATGTGAAAATAATAAGCACTTTATATCATTAAATTATAACCACATTTCCATTCAGCATGAAATTTCAATTAAAAATATTTTACATTCATTTAATACAAATTCATGTGCCATTTGTGTGCTGGTTCTTATTTGTGATTTACTGAATATATGGTATATATCATATTTCCTAACAGTAACACCATTAGTCACCATAAATATCTATCATACCCACTAGCATAGGAAGTCTTGCAGGAAATAAGTACTAATGATTGTAAAATGGTTTAATAAAAAAGACAAATTAAACAAAACTTAAAAGTGTGGAATATTCAACATACTAAAATAGATAAAGAATATAAATGGAAAGTATGAAGAGAAGGAATACTGTGGGAATGAAAAGGCAACGCTCAACAGAAATACAGAAGGGGAACATAGCAGAAAGAAACCTCTATTAAGAACTGCAACAATTTCCCACTTTTGTCCCAAAATAGCAGTAGAGATTTTATTTATGAAATTTAGCACAACAGTGAGAAAACAAAATGAAACAAGAACATCATAAAGAACAACAGCAATATTGCCAAAAGTTCCATCATTCTGTCCTAAATGACGAAAGTATACTATAAATGCTAGCAGATAAAATCTTCTGCGTTTTTACACAAATGCTAAAGCAAGGGTATGCATAAATACTCAAAATTATCATCTGCTCCAAATATGTTATAGAAGTCAAAGTGAAACAGGAAAAGACTGACCAGCATCTTTCAGAGAAGTAGTATTTCCAGGCTGGACGTTAGGAAATACTACTTCTCTGAAAGGGTGGTCGGGCACTGGAATGGGCTGCCCAGAGAGGTGGTGGAGTCACCGACCCTGGTGGTGTTCAAAGAGCGTTTGGATGTTGTGTTGAGGGACATGGTTTAGCGGGAACCATTGATGAAGGGCGAATGGTTGGACTGGATGATCCTGTGGGTCTTTTCCAACCTTAGCAATTCTGTGATTCTATGATCTAAAAAGGAACGTTATGCCTATTTTTACCTGTAGTTCTTTTTGGTGTTGTCGATGATGATGAAGATGACTTTCATTCTGCTTAATTTCATTTTCAGTGGAAGACAAACGTTGCTGAGATGCCGCCAACTGTGCTTTCCGGCTTGCAACTTCATTCTCCAAGAGACTTTTAAAAAAATGCGATATTGGGATATTATTATAAACACACACAAACACAAATAAATGTGTGACAAAGCAAATCATATAAAAGCACAAAAAATATCTTAGGTTTGTTATCATTGGATGGTTTTACTAATCAGTAAAGAAATACCAAAGCTCTACAGTAGAGCTCACACTTGATAACTACCAGATAATGGTTGTTTAGTCCCAGGTGAACAAAGCATTGATGTAATTTGAATCACTGGTAACCTTTGTTAGCAACTGTAGCAAAAAGGCCAAATACCTGAACTAAACTGCAGAATTACTTATAAGAATATCAATGCATCTTGAGAGGAAACAAATGCTTTGACTAGGAAAAACCTGCTCCCAACCACAGAGAAAATAATATGAAAAAGTATTCCATGCATTCCCATACTTTTCTTTCTATTAAAAAGTTCAGAGTCTTCCATGAGTTCTTTCAGCATGTGGTAAACCTATCTGAAAAGTAAAATAAAACCTATATATTTTACTTATTATTTATTGATGATTAAGCTCTGCTAGAGTCCTTGATCCCGAGAAAAGGAAGGCAAAATTTTACTAATATGACAGTTCAAACAAACAAACAAAAAACACCCACAATCTTTTTGTTTAAGTGTTTAATCAACTTCTTAACTTTTGTTAAGGATGCATTAAATGGATTGGACTGATCATGTCTCATCCCAGAATCAGAATTTAATACATTTCATATACACCATTCCTGATGAATGTTTCATCACTTTGGGTTACAGTTGGTATTTCAGTGTCCCCAGTTTGCTGGGTGAGAATTCAAGATTTTAAAAATCCAACCAGATTTCAAAGATAAAATACTGACTTTTTTAACAGTAAAAGGCATTGAGAGAAGTTTTCCAGAATTCTCAGTTCTCAAAAAGGATATATAAATCTCAGAGTGAGTAGGAGAGAAAGGAGAGTGGTGGAGGGTGGGTATCTCTGATGCACATACATCCAAACAGACAAATACACAATTTCATTAGTCGTATCAATAAATACATGTATGGTTTTTTTAAACACAAAAACAACATTGCGAGTTGCTAACCTTATTTCTGCTTCAACATCTTTGCTTAGATACTTGGGTCTGAGGTAATCAGAAGAATAATATCGTCTGTTAAACACTTGATCACCTTCAGCAGTGAAAGCTTCTCTACAATTTTTTGGAGGATTGTTAGACTGCATTACTTCACGAGCTTTATAGCTACTCTGAAAAACAAAATTGCCTCATCATACCTATAGAAAATTCACCACAATTACAGAAATAAATTTAAAACAGATCTAGCAGTTCTCACTCCTAACGAGAAAGAAGAAACACAGAAATTGAAGAATAATTTGAAAAGTCTGTAATGTCTACAATCTGCTTTTCTCCACTGAGTAAGACATTCACGTTCTCAAAAACCAATCCACTTAGTTTAGCTGCCAGTTTCTAAATTGTAAATTATGTAGTCTGATTGGTTCCTTGTAATTTGCCATGGGAAAAAAAATAATTAAAAAAAAAAAATCAATAACCAAAAGGTCACTACACACTAAGTATATTTAATTATCAGAAGTGGAATACACACAGAGGAAATAATGTTTCAAAGAGATCTGCTAAGTACATGAAACAAAATTAAATTACAGATTGGGAAATCTGCTGGTAAAAACAATTGCCAGTATCAGATTAAGTGGTCACAAGTGTCTTTGTCTGAGGAAATTAATATTTATACACTCATCCATTCTGAAGTATTACTTCCTCTACACCACACTTTTTCAACTTTTTTTCAGATTCAGTTGAAGCTGTTCAGTTAGGTCTTAAAAGGACCAGATGGAAACACAACCAGACGGAAAATAATTTCACATAGATGTGGGTGGGTGAATGTCCAAAAAAAAAAAAAAAAGATTTTGAATTCTCAAGCACAAGCCTGCTACTTGTTGGGTTCAAGTGGAAGGGGTGACTACAAGTTTTGGTAACACACAGACTACAGAAAACTGACACATCCTTAATCCGACAATTAGTAAAGAGACAGCAATGAGGAGGCTGATCACAGGCACACATTCTAGACTGAAAAAACAGATAAAATATGGGCCCAGAAAGGTGATGTATGTTCTCAGAATAAACTGGGACAATCCTGGAAAGAAACAGGGAGAACTCTGTAGAAAAAAATGCCAAGGAATACCCAGAGCTGTTGGCCAATAACACCCGAAGCAGCCACACAGCAGAAATCAGTATGATTTTCTGCCTGACCAGAAGTGATCTCCCCACTAGAAAGGGAAGTCAAGACCTCTAAACACAGTGGTGTGGCAAGACACTGAAGGAAGAGAGTGAGGAAATAACAAGATAAAAGCTCTACTCTTACTGATTCTTAAACAAGGCCTATATTTAGGGCCATGATGGTCATTGTCAGTTTACTCTAAGCAGAAAATGGTGTTTAAAGTGGAATACTGACAGCATATTAAGTGTCATGAGGGTCTTTATGGGAAGCCTTCCAGCAGAAATGCACATGTCTGTGTACTGCATTAAAACACTGATAATTGTTGCAGTTTGGGTCCAGTGAGCAAACAGAGACCTCAACCTCCTCTCAGTGTGTCTGGAAGTTATGCTTCATAGAATCACAGAATGGCTGGGTTGGAAGGGACCTTAAAGTCCAACTAGTTCCAATCCCTCAGCCTTTCAGGGATGGAAGAATTCTCTACTTCAATATTTGTGATAAGCAAAAAGCAGAAAAGATACTGTATTTACTATACAAAAAGATAATGCCTTCCTTTAAAAGCCTGTAGGGAGTGGAGAGCCTTACTTTAATTAGCAGGACTTTTTCTATACCCCTCACATTGATCAAACAGTTAGCAACCGCTGCACCATCTATTTCCAACGCTGTGAGAACTGACGGGAACTCTGGATGATGAACTCCACTAAAGAAAAAAAACAAAAAACAACCATGCATAAAACTTACACAAGATTCTTTAAATCGTATTACAAATAGTTCCTTTTAACTCTTAAAAATCTGAACCACTGTAGCTATGTAATAACATTCCAATCACAACTTACCTGTGTCTAACATCATAAATCTTATCATGAAATTTATTTACAATTATTGAAGGTCTAGCCCCACGTGGATAATATTTTGACATCAGTTGCTGAAGAATTCTTTCATCACTATGATTATCACAGCAAAATGCCTGAACTAAGGTCTTTAAACAAGCTTCAATAGCCAGGGACAGTTCAGGATCTTTTGGATGAATGAAAGCACCTAAACAAACATAAAAGACAAGGCTTTAGCTTAGGTCCATAACATATTTAAGCAAGGCATTTTTATCACTCCAGGCTTTGTTTTGTTTTTTGTTTTTCCTTTCTAGAGAGTTTGAAATAAATCTCTATTAAACGAAGAAAGAAAACAAAATAAAAGCACAATTTCACTAAAGAAGAAAAAGCTCCAAAACAGACAGGCCATCCCTGAGAACACAGATAATATCTCTTCCTAGAGAAGCCTACATATATAGGCCTATTACTTCCCCCCACCCCACCCCCAAAAATCCCAAAAGGTCACTATTAATTCCATTATGGTACACTTCTGATAGCAGAAAAGCAAGAGCAAATCAGGGCAAAGATCACTTACTAACAATTTCATGCTTTAAGACTGAAGGCAGAGGAACAGCTATGCTGCAAATCAAACTATTGTAAGGATTTCCATTGTATCACCTGTTGGCAGTATTGTGTTCACAAATCCTCACTCTGCAGTAAGCATCTGGTACTCCCATTAATTAAGCACTCTGTCTTTGCGTTTACCTCTAGAATACACTGAAGCCCTTACTGCCACTTACAAACAGAACACAGCTTTTAATCATAGAATGGCTTGGGTTGGAGGGGACCTCAAGGATCATCAAGCTCCAACGCTCCTGCCACAGGCAGGGCCACCAGCCTTCACATCTAATACTAGACCAGGATGCCCAGGGCCCCATCCAACCCAGCCTTGAACGCCTCCAGGGACAGGGCATCCACAACCTCTCTGGCAGCCTGTTCCAGCACCTCACCACCCTCTCTGTAAGGAACTTCTCCCTGATATCCAACCTGAGTCTTCCCTCCTCCAACTTAAACCATTTCCCCTTGTCCTGCTATTATCTACCCTTTCAAAGAGTTGGCTCCCCTCCTGTTTATAGGTTCCCTTTAGGTACTGGAAAGCTGCATTGAGGTCACCCCGCAGCCTTCTCTTCTCTAGGCTGAACAAACCCAGCTCCCTCAGCCTGTCCTCATAGGGAAGGTGCTCCAGCTCTCTGATCATCTTTGCGGCCATCTGAACGCACTCCAATAGCTCCCTGTCTTTCTTGTATTGGGGGCCCCAGACCCCAACTTTGAATCTCTCTGACAGACACAAATGAAATCAAACTTTCCAAGAAAGTTTTTTCTACGCTGCTCCATGCAAAACATCTCTAGCATAACCACACCACAAGGCAGTCACTATATATTTTAAGTAAAAACCTGTCTGACAGTAGGACAGTGCTATCACCAAGCTACAATCAACTAGAGCGCAGAAGGGTGATGTGAGACATAAAGCTTGTCATCTTGCTGAAGTAATACTCTACACAAGCTCTATGCAAGATGCAGAGGAGACTTGCAACACAGAAGGAAGCTCAGCTATTTTGCACTGAAATCTTACCTATGGTATAGTCTTTTAATATACATTGGCAGCCATGCACAGAACTTCCCTCTGTATTTCCCAGACTAAAGATACATCTGAAGCTTCATAAACAACAGTTTTTCTGAAGTTCTCTGTTGACGTTAGCAGCTCTTCAATAAAACCCATAAGGAAAAAGACCCAAAATTGCCTTGAAAAAGCTGAAAAGCTGTAATTCTTACCTAAAGGTCCAACAGGTTTGTATTTAAATTGCCCTTGCCTATAGGCTTTTTCAACTTCTTCAAGCAATGATGGCATATGTTGTCCAAATCTTTTAAAGGCATTTGTTTTACTATCTCTCAGCTCTCTCAGGTGCTTCTGTTTACCATCCAAGTCTTGTCTCACATCAGAGTCTTCTCTCCTAAGAGAAGAGATTTTTTTTTTCCAGTGGGAACAGCCTTAATTTCACAGAAATAGTTATAATCTTATTTTTCAAGTACTAATATAATAGGACAGCATGTCAAGACCTCAGTACTTCAATGTACAGTGAGCTACACACTTGCAACTATTTTTAAAGCTTCAAAAAACATGAAACAAAAACCAAAAGAACCCCACACAAGTAAGAAAATGCTACTTCGCAACACAGTTTTACATGACTTTTCTTCTTAACCACGGTGAAAGGTAGAAAGAGAAGCCACAAATGAAGGTACAAATGCCATCAAAGCAGATGAACAGAAATGTTTCCAAAAATATCAAGCAGTACAATTTCGCTTGGCATAAAACTCAATTGAAGAAAAAAGCAGGACAGTATTCTAACATCATTTTTTAATACAAATAAAGACATTTAACAAATTTAAAATTTATAGCATGTATTGCTGTGTAAACAATGTGCAATATTAACATGAAATGACAAAAAAAAGACAACAAAAGAAATAGAAGATCAATTTAACTTTCTATTTTCATATTTCACCATCTTCTCTAAAGATCTTTAAAAGAGCACAGAGGAACTGTTTTGATAATTGGTAAAAGGTGTTTGAAATAATACTTCAGTTGTAGTATGCAACAATTCCCACATCTCTTAAAACAATAAATACCAACGTCACCATAAACCTCTCACGTAACTGCTGTACAAAAGTTCAGGTTTCCAAATCAAAACCTAGGAACACTTTTTCTAATTCAGTCATGGGTAAACAGACATCTAAAACACGTGGTTCAAAGTTTCTATGAATTTGCACTTAGATACAATGAATATAATGGTTATTCTGTACAATTTTGTTAACTCTCCAAAATTTTCTAGCTTCAATCATATTTTGCCAAAGAAAAGTTTAGCAAGTCCTATGATAACTGAGGAAGGAAGTTTGTGGTGGAAGTGAATACAGAAACTGAAGCCTAATATATGGAGAACACAAGGAACTGCAGGTACTTAAGAAGAGATCTCATACAATATGAAGAAAAAGTTATGTTCAAAAACTGTAACTTACTTAAGTTTAGCAAACTCTTCTTTATGCTTATAAATAGCTTGCTGAAACTGATCCATCTGTTGGCCCATCATTATTTCTTCATCATGAAGTGCCTTCAGCTTCTCCTTTAACTGTGTAATTTTCCTTTGTTTTTCCAGCCTTTCAGGCTCTGAAGCCTGATAAGCTCTAGAAGAAATCATCACACTTCAGTATTTGAAAACTGTATATAATGTAAATAATGTGTGATACACACTTTATTTACAAGCAACATATTTAAGATCCATATATCAAGAAGTTACATTTAAGATTCAGAGCATTTACAAGATCTACAAAACAGGTACCAGGGGTTTATTTCATTTTCCATTTGTAATCGTACATAACTCTTCCCTAGTTGCATTCCTATTACATTTGGTTTAGTAATTAATTATTTTGCAACACTGTGTAAGCTAGAAAATGTCATCAGGAAAAAGAAAAGCCTTTTTTTCCTGCCCAACTGCCACATCATCATCCAATGAAGACCTCATTATACGAAGTAGAGATGTTTAAATATTTAAGTGGAGCCTGTGAAAGATTAGATGTTTTCTCTTACTGTAGATTTTCTCATTACTCAGAAGAGCCCACTCTGTACATATCTATACATTAACAAAACAACATCACAGTACAAATATTCACCTCTTTTTCATTTCCTCAATTCGGTTACGTAGTTGTTCATCATCTTTTGCCAGACGTTTCAACTCAGTTCTGACGCGATTATAAAGCACCTGTGAAGGAAACGGGATATTTCTTTAATGGAAGAGTAATTTCAACATAGAAATACAATTTTGGGGAAATAAACACTGAACTACATCTGTACAACAAACAATTATCAACACTTGACAAAAAACTTTAATTTGAGGTTAACTTTGCTATTCCTTCCTTTTCACACATTTGAATCTTTTTAGTGCTGACTTAAGCCATGCATTTATTAACACCTGTGTAAAGATATAAATTCTATGACTATGAACAGAAGCTGCTTGCAAGTCAAGCCAGAAATTATACCCATTTTGAACTACACTGAGCTATGTGACATTCATCAAGCCTAGACACATAGAAGTACATATGGGTATAGCACAGACAGGATTAAGGTTTTCAATCAGTTCCTTTGCCTACCTCAGCTTCATTGACTGCTTTTCTTCTTGTCTGAACTTCAGCTTTTGAAGACATACACTGAGCATGCAGGGCTTCTGCTTCACCATTTACTGTTATCAACTTCTCTTGTATTGCTTTGCACTGTTCTTCTGCTTCATTTATTTTTATCTTTAGGGCAACAAGAGAATGATATGCGTGTAGAAATGAAAAAAAAAATTTCTTCAAAATCTCTTCATGCCATAGAAGAAATATCACTGAAAAGAATCCATCTGCTGACATGTCTTACAGGTAATTGACACTACAGATATGCAAAGAGGAAAATAGGAGCACACTCCGGAAACCAATGAACTATCAAACCTTGTTTTCTTACTCAGGTTTTACTCAAACATCAAACTCTTCCTACAGTAAGGACAAGTACACTGACATGGAAAGAGATGAGGCCAGCATCCAGACAGTTTCCTCAATACTACACAGATAGATATGTGTGGCCATAAAGTAAAAACACTTGAATTGCAAAAATATATACTTTTAATTTTTTCATACTAAAAATTTCAGTGAAAAATGAGTGCCAATTCAGAAAATTTGGAGGAGTTTTAAGAAGCTAAAAAATTTTAAATAACATTGTATAGAATTTTCTGTAAATTATACATCTCATACATAGCTCTGACAGTTTGTGTTTTATCATTCTTTCCTGTTACCTCCAGAAGACTTAAGTACTATCCAAATAATTTGTTTTGTTTCCAAGTGTCTTTTTGAATCACGACACTCTGGTGTTATAGAAATAGGCATTGAGTAAGGAAGGACTCTCAACAATGAAACAGTTTAAATTGCCATTCACTGCTATGTGCAGTATTAGCCATTCCAAATTCCTAGTCAAGACAACATAACCTTTACCTAAACGAAAGCTATCAGCGTGAAAGCAATACACACATTATACCCCTAATGAGCAGCAGAAAACCAAGTGTCTTAGTATTTTTGCCCAATGAATTGTTGGAATGCAAGTGTTACTGTGAAATTTTAGATGGCCAAATAACTGTGTAAATGGTAACCACTGCTATTTGTAAGGTTGCAGCATCTTGTAAAAAGCCAAGATGGCCAGTTTCAATATCTTAAAGCTAAAGGAGCACCCAATTTAAATACTATTTCTATTCCTGAGCCAAGGAAACTAGAAATTAACATATGGTTTTAAACCTCTCATGTACCTGACATTCTTCCAGCTTCTGATCAAACTTTTCAGTATTTCCTTCTTCAGCTTTGATGCCTTCTCTGATCGGCTGTATTTCTCTCTCCATCTCAGCCACCTAAATATGAGCATATATCAGAATGTCTGCAGCAATTCAGAAATAATTTAAAGTAAATTTCATTTGAAGAAATATTTGAGCAAGAAATTTACCACTGCCCATGCCATTTTATGTTTCAGCTCTTCAAGATGCTTTTGCATTTCATTCACACACTCGATGCTTTCATAGCGTTCCTTTTCTTCACAGTAAATTCGCTTAAGCTCTTTTAGACGCTTAAAAAAAGAAAAAAACAAGTTCAACTGTGAGTGTATAAAGCTACGATGCAATGAGACATTGGAAAGATATGTTGTGGAGCTTAATAGTGTAACTACTACTAATTATTTCAATGCTCAAAACAGTACTAACAATTAATAGAACTTTAATATACCTCTACTCCTTGTTCTATCTGAAGACGTGTATTTTCTTTAGTTTTCATGATATATGAATAATCTTCTTTCATTTGTTCCAGCTGAGTTGCCTTCATAAAGAACTAACAGGGAATCAAGAAAGATGCAGATGTCAGATTCAGCAGCATACCT
Organism: Gallus gallus; assembly: GCF_016699485.2. Classification (NCBI taxonomy): domain Eukaryota; kingdom Metazoa; phylum Chordata; class Aves; order Galliformes; family Phasianidae; genus Gallus; species Gallus gallus. Next base: position 99,930,051 of record NC_052534.1, read on the forward strand.
AGATGAACTTTAAATAATTATCATAGAAAAATCACAGAATCATAGAATGGCCTGGGTTGAAAAGGACCACAATGATCATCTGGTTTCAACCCTCCTGCTATGTGCAGGGTCATCAACCACTGGACCAGGCTCCCCAGTGAGGCACATCCTCATTGATGTGACTCATTCCAACTGCTGTGCGTGTTAAATAACACCAACAGTAAAACCCATGGGGTACTTTAGTCCAGTGAACTAACTCGGTGTACAAAAGCAACCATGAATTTATCAATGTCCTCAGAAGAAAAAACAATTCAAAAAACTGTTTTTGCAAAGTGGACGATTGCTCCAATTGGATATTTAAAATTTAGATTTCTGAAAATGTTTTGATTTTTCTTTTCCTACCTCTTATGTGTGACGCCTCTCCAAATCTGAAATTCTGGCTTCAAATATTTTGTTTGCTTGTTTTACTGGGCTGTATTTTTAAAATAATTACTTGAAACCGACTAATTCTGAAAGTTACCATTTATTATTTAATCAAAGTGTTAAATGATTTTTCTTACCTTATACTTGTCACCCTCATTTTTAGACTGTAAGAAGAGCTTACTCATCTCTTGGGTTAACACAGACACAGGATTTTCTACCTGTAATATTGGATATGTTACTTCATTAATATTTTAGGGAAAAAAGACTTAGGAGCTCACATCCCTGAAAGCAGGGACACACACACACACACACACACACACACACACACACACACACACACACAGACACTCCAAATACAACTTTGCAACACAATAAAGGCATCACAATAAAGGCATCTAAGGAATTGTTTTCACAAGAATCAGTGACTTCTGGGAAGTTTTACTTAACAATTTACTTAATTTACTTAACAAGTCCTGAATTGGGAATGTTGTGCAACAATTCTTCTTTAATCAACTGCCCAAAGTACTACATTCAATTCAAGGAATTGCCCAATACATTCTAATACAAGTTTCCACAATAAAATCAATACACAGTAACAGAAGTTAATATTATTTGACAGGTGGAATATTTTGAATAGTGTACATCGAGTATAAAGTAACTGATTTTTCATTAATCACTTAGGCAGAAAAAAAAAGGAAAAAAAGACGACATTTCTGTAACAGCAAAAACTGAAAGAATCTGCAGGTGATTAAAAAAAAAGGGAAAAAAAAGCTCTGCATATGAAAGAAGTCTACCAATGTGGTCTTTCACTGGCAGGATATATCAAGTTTGTAGATGACAGTGAATGTTGACTTGCACGGTATCAGGTCTTATCCAGCAATATATATATTACATACAATATATATTAAATTTTAATGCTGTCTTGCCACTGTAAGTGATCATAAAAACAAGGAAAAGGCAAACTTCTCTCATTTAGTAAAATGAAACATCACAAGCTGATGTCTTAAATTAAACAGAATCTAAACACTAACAATTACCTGTATGTTAAAGTGATCCAGCATTCCTAAGAGTTCCTCCTTCTTTGAAGAAATGATAGCGCCTAAGGGGGAGAGGAAGAGTGAGAGAGAGAAATAACTGCTATTGACATGCCAGCATACTGCAGTCTAACATGCCAACACAGATGCAGACCTTGTAAGAAAATCTTTCATTGACATTAATGCATTTAAAGTAATTAAACCATTAAAAGAGCTTTAAAGATTGAGGGCAAAACAAACTATCACCAACCAGATTTGCTTTTCAGTCTGTAAGTTCTGCTCCCTTCCAGGTTAATGTGTGTATTCACAATAATAGAGTCACCGTACAGTTCTGGTTTAAATGCATCTCTGCCTTGGTTTTGCAGTGTTACTGAGATATCTGCAGAACTAAAGGAAAAAAAAAACAAAACAAAAATAAACACACAAGCATCCACAGATAGCTGAAATGAATTACAAATTAAACAGAAAAATAAAATCGGAACTCAATATTTTTTTTCCACAAAAATTGTCACATCAGGTTATAATTGAAAATCATTCACAGTACAAACTGGAACAAAACACACTGATGATATCAGAGCCAAAACAGCATCAAAGACAATTGGACGGAAGGATCATTACACACTGCTTTGTTTGCACCTTCAGGTAAGCTATGAGCAAAAAGCAAATGCACAGACTCTCCCACTTCTTCCTACCTGAGTTCCTTCATCTTTAGGTTGCATTATCAAGTTACTTTTTGGTTATTCTCCTATCTCCAGGCTGGCTTATAGGCTACAAATTGCTTGGCTTGTATAGCCATCCCTAAACAAAGTAACCTATAGTTCACTACTTAAGGGTTGTTTGTTTTTCTTTTTGGAAAATAAGGGATATGGTTTCTCCTGAATTCAGATATTCTGTTTCTAATGGGAATGCTGAAATGTTACTACACAAGTGTACACAGTGTTTACACACTGGAACAGGTTGCCCAAGGAGGTTGTGGATGCCCCATCCCTGGAGGCATTCAAGGCCAGGCTGGATGTGGCTCTGGGCAGCCTGGTCTGGTGGTTGGCAACCCCGCACATAGCAGGGGGGTTGAAACTTGATGATCATAGTGGTCCCTTTCAACCCAGGCCATTCCATGATTCTATGACAAGGCAGGTACTGAAACAATTTTACTCCAGATATTTCTGAAAGTCTGGGGCTTCAAGTTACAGCTTTATGTAAACACAAGGTTTTAAACCTCATCTTTTTTCAGGTTCCCCTAAACATACTATTCCCACTCTTGCAGCAGACATTAATTCACATCCTTCATATTAAATAATCCCCCCATGTATCAAGGTCTCTGCACTGTGTATACACTCATGTCACTAGAAAGACAGAAAGAATTAAACTCTTCAGTCTGTCTATAGGATATTCAAGTACATCTAATACATTAGAACTAAGCTCAAGCAGTACACTTTGCTGTGCATTAGCAAATGGAATGCTACTGGTACATTTCTATTTATGTTTAATATGGCCCTTTCAGCATATGGATTCTTATTCTTATCTGTTAGACCTAGGAGGAGAGCAAAGAAGAATTAAGGTACCAGAATGCTGAGCAGCTAACCTGAATCTGTCTCGAAACAACATATTCCACCTTAGAACTAAGGAAGTTTTACTTACGTCTCTCCACTTTTTACAAACATTTTTAATGAGGAACCTCTATTAGTAGCAGTGGCTTTTCCTCCAAGTCCAACAATCAGCGCAGTTAAAACAGAACTTTTTCCACCTGTAACAGAAGCACTGAAGTTTTATTTTTTTTTCTTCTTAAAAACAAACAAAAAACAAGGAAACAGAAAAAAAAAACAAAGGTACTGTGACTTCATCTTCATTTCACTCATATTAAAGGTTGTTCATAGAATCATAGAATCACAAGGTTGGAAAGGACCTACAAGATCACCTAGTCCAACCATCCTCCCACTACCATTGCTACCACAAGCTACTAAACCATATCTTGTAGCTCCTCATCCAAACACTTCTTGAACGGCGACTCCACCACCTCCCTGGGCAGGCCATTCCAGTGCCCGACCACCCTCTAAGAGAAAAAGTTTTTCCCTATGTCTAATCTAAACCTCCTCTGGTACAACTTGTGGCCATTTCCTCTGGTCCTGTTTGTGGCCTGGGAGAAGAGGCCAAACCCCTCCTCATCACAACTTCCCTTCAGGAAGTTGTAGAGTGCAATGAGGTCTCCCCTGAGCATCCTCTTCTCTAGACCAAACAATCCCAGCTCCCTCAGCCTCTCCTCATAAGACTTATGCTCCAGACCCCTTGTTGACTGCTTATTTATTCATGCAGTCATAATCAGTTAGATTTCAAACTTGTCAGATATATAAAATAGCCACAACTCTAGCAAAGAACATCATAAATCAGGCATTTCCAAGTTTCTCTCTCAGAAAACATGCTGAGCCAAACTTCTACTTCTCCTCATTAATTTGTGCTCAATGAGATGTTCTATCTCAGTAAGTAAGAAAATTCCATTCCTTAAAAGCACAAAAAACACTTATAATACAAAAGAAACCAAACACATCACTTAGTTACCTGCCAGAGGGATTTTAAGCCCTCTTTAACAGTTAGGTTTATTTTTTGAAATTATCCCTCCAAAATAAATGAACTTGTCTAAGTATTACATCCTTCTAGAACAGTTTCAAATTGACATATACTTGCACGACTACTGTGTATTTAAAAAACGAATACATGCCTTGTGAAACTTAAATATAAATTTATGTATAATTTAGCTATGAAAAGTTTTACTTAAATTATCTTTCATAAGTGTCTGAATTTAAAACTCTTTCCACTAGCTTTGCACTACTGGGATAGACTGTAATTCTCAAGCATAAAACTGAATCCATCTACAGCCCCCAGAGATTCAGAGATGACCTAGCAATTCTTTTTCAAATAAAAATTATGCATTTTAAAGTCTCAACAAAAGTGTTCTTCCGTATAGCAATGATGCAATTACTACTTACTTCCATTGTTTCCAATAATAAAATTGAGATTTGATCCAAACTGAAAAGGCCCCAACATCGAATGGCACATGAAGTTCTTCAGCTGGATACTTTCAATTATCCCAGCTTCTCCTACAGTCTAAATAATCAGATATTACGTTACTTGTGTGTTTTAATGAAACACATTTCACCTGCTTTAAATGTAACGAAAATTCAAATGATTATGATAAAAAACATCAATTGTGGTAACAAACCACAAGGAAATCAGCATTCATTCACAATACTATGAAAACTGCTCATTATAGAACAGTTATTATGTAAATCAAGATCAAAACAGTTAGCAAAAGTGATCAGTTCTCTCCTTACCTTATATTTTATATGACATCAAAGATTAAGATCATACATTCCACACAATTATTAGAGCAGTTAATAAGGAGTATCATAGAAAGACTTCCTGTTACTGAAATAACACTGCAAAAAGCCTTGGCTTGACTTTGAAAGAGGGAAATAGGAGTTAAATTAGGAAGGAGGAAATGAAACTAGAAGCAAAAGCAACATTCCAATGTACAACTCGTAAAGTACTTTTCTGACAATAAATTTTTGTTTTATTACCAGTGCTTCAGAAAAACAATGTTTTCTAAGCAAGAAAAAAATCTCAGGAGTGACACAGAACAGAGGGTACTGTTCAAGAAAAAGAAGAGTTATATCTCTGTGGGCTATAACTCAACATCAGTATCTTATAATATGCAAGGCTGTATATTTATGCTCAATAAATATTTTTTAAAGACTACCATCAACCTTGAAATTCTACAACTACAGAAAAGAAGAGTATTCACATCTTCAAGTTTCACTTCATTTCAAATATTTCTATTAGTCATTTGCAAGCGTCAGCTATGAAATCAAAGCACTCAGTGCTTTGAGCAAATAATGTTTTTCTAAATACACTTTCTGCTTTTCCTACTACCTAAACCAAATATGCAATAATTCTACAAAGCAAAATCTTTTTGCTTTACACATTTGTCAATTTCAGTAGTATTCATTCCATAAAACCAGAATACTATGAGGGCTGCTCCAAAAGCAATGCCTCCTATTTTATTATGTTGCTTCACAAAGTCAGAGGCGGATGGTGGTGGAATGGTAGTAGAGGTTGAACCTTCTTGCCAATGTTCCATTGCATTCTGTTGCTGTGCAGCAGTGGGGCAGTCTGATAAAATGGCAGCAGACATCAAGGGCAGATGAAGCAAAGGTGTATCACTGAACCCCTTCATGTGGAAAAAATGGCATACATACAGCCTGGAGAAGAGAAGGCTCTGGGTAGATCTGGTAGCAGCCTTTCAATATTCAAAAGATGGCTATAACAAAGAAGGGGACAGGCTCTTTAGCAAGGTCTTTTGTGATAGGACAAAGGGAAATGGTTTCAAACTAAGATGGCAGATTTAGAATGGATATAAGGAAGAAGTTTTTACCAAAAGGGTAATAAGGTACTGGAAGAGGTTACCCAGAGAGGTGATGGAAGCTCTGTCCTTGGAGATGTTCAAAGTCAGACTGGATGGGGCTCTAAGTACCCTGATGGAGCTGTAGGTGTCCCTGTTCATTGCATGGGAGTTTGATTAGATGGTCTTTACGGGTACCTTCCAACTCAAACAATTCTATCATCCTGTGAAATAGGAGGCACTACTTTTCGAGTGACCTACACATTACTTTATGATCAACTGTCAAAAATACATGATCTAAAAAAAGAGTGAACTCATTCAGAAGTCCTCATTACAGTCATTACCTCTAGTTGCTTCATTTTTTTGAATTGGTTCCATTGAATCCTATATTTAAGATTTGCTTCAAAATCAACCAGAGACACAGGTTTACTTTTTTTTTTTTATATCAATTTTTGGGGAGGATTTTTTAGGATAACTTACCGATGTTAAAGAGAAACTATTATCAGCTGAAAACTGGGAGTTTTCTTCCTCACTGGACTCATCACTATGTTCATCTGTATGTTCTTGTCTCTGTCTTTTGTGGGATGGAAGCTTTGAAACACTTTCTTCCTTTCTCTTACCCATGAGTACTGAGAAAACATGAAAGTAGCAGAAGATTGAAACTCATAATCTGTTAAATGAGAATGCACCAACAGATAATAACACAGACTGTATTTATTTAAACTGATACAAGAAATACAAAGATCATAGCAAATGTTGCATTAAACTAAAATCTCAGTGAATTTAAGCTTAAGCTTACTTTGCAAAGGCTTTATAATAACAAGAGAAACAATCTAATTATTCTAATCAAGCTGAGTTTCTTGATTATCAACAGAGATCAACCTGGATTCTATTTTCTTTGGAACATTACACTTTGGAATATCTACTACAATTGCTTTTGGTTAGTAACAGAGCCCAAAGGTAAGTTATAGATGTACACCACTATCATAAGATGATCAATGCAGGTTTGAATCAAGTGATGTGCACAGTGAAAAGTAAAACATGTCAATTATACAGGGTCAAGAAATGCCCAGGAAATGAATATCTGAGATACTGAAAAGCAAAAGTAAAGATAATTTAGATTTATGGCACTGCTCCCTTGCTGTTACTGCAGAAAGCATACCTGCCTTTGTAAGGCCATGATCATGGAAGGCAAAATGCTGTTATTTTGCTAATGAAAGATTACAGTTCTCTGAGAACATACCTACACATGTATGAATATACAAATACTTCCTTTACAAATGGATAAATAACCCATTGCACTAATGTGGCTACTAAGAGACGAATCTTGCTAAAATAACAAGGTCTACTCAAATCACATATAACCAAAACATCAAATATTAAGACTAATCAAAATGTAATCTTTTCCGTAGCAGGTCAGAATGTGATTCTTATTCCTCAAAAAACGTTTGTTACATTCTTAACATCTACTGTCCCAAAACACTACAGAAGGTAAGCAAGATCACATGCTTTCATCCACAGAAGAAAAAAAGACCACATTTCTACAAAGACAACCACACTGTTTATTTATCAGTAGTCCATTCGATTCATAAATGTACTGACCATGCTCCAACCGATATCCACCACATGGTTTTTTGATGCCAAAACGTGTGGAATGATTGGAAACATTCTGGAATGTTTTCCTGCTCAGGACAAACTCATCTGCACACTTTCCTGTGTGACCTACTGTGGGGAATCTGCTTTAGCCGGGGAGCTGGCCTTGATGATCTCTAGAGGTCCCTTCCAAACCCTAGAATTATGTTGTTCTTCTACCTGAGCAAGCTTAATGTTCTGGTCAAACATTAGCCCGCTTTCAACAGACAAAAGGTCAAAAGGCTCATACTAAGAATCACAGGCAATAGCATTTATTACATCAAATACCACAGACATTAAAATTTGTGACACCACTACAAAGACTACTGAATTTCTTCTGTGAGTATTCCTTGATTTTTATAAACAGTGCTCATTAATTTCCTCATTGTCTTAGTGCATACAACTGATAAAAAACAGTATACAACTCTTTCTATTAAGTGCAATGGAGAAATTTCAAAATAAAAGACAGAAATGCAATAAGCTTCCCAGCTGACATTCTTGCAACAACAATAGGGATTATGGATTAAGTTCTAGGTTCTTAGTATAGCTTTTAAATATTTACAGAGCATCTGCCATTTCCAATTTACATTACACAGCCTAATACCATATCTATAAAGCAAGCACCAAATACATTTCATCATACAGTCACATACCTTTTATTATGTTACTTTCAGTCTCCTATAGAACCATCTCTTTATGTTACTCAGATCAGCAAAGGGTTACTTGTAAATTCTTGGAATTTATCCATTACTCTAATATGAAGATAGATCTTTGTTCAATCCGTTGTTCCATTTAAACCTCACTCTACAAAGAAGAAAAAACATACATGTCTTAAATGCTGTAATTAATATTAAAGATCAGTGGTATGAATTCCATTTTCAACTGGCAAAAATAAAGATTAGTACAAGTACATTTTAAGATATAAAGTAGGCTAATGGAAAGTCAACAGTGAATAGTATTGAGAAATGTTAACAGAAGTTTGCTGTAGGGACTAGACACATCATACATCATATTTTAAATCTGGAGTCTAAATTTATGGCTACACTGAGATATGAAGTAGGATTGTGAATGGAAATTTGTGATGACAAAGTCAGGAACATCAGTAATATAAGTCATAATCAGACGGTCATTCCGAAAGACAATACAAAACCATCAATTCAGTAAGAAGCATGGAATTTACTAGCATGGAATGTACAAGCAGTTACAAACAAAAGCCACAGCTATAAACCATGAGGAAATAAGGGCAAGAAAGATCCAGTTATAAAAACATCGCCAATTAATATAAATTATTACAAGTAATTGTTATGCACGTATTAAGAGTATGAAAGGAAAACAGAGTCACTTAATACTGGATAAGCACTCTTACACTTTATAGTAGAAAAGTATTTGATTCAATGACATTACAGTATAGGAAGACAGGATGTATTCACTAGAAACAGTATTTATTGCTGCTCACAGATGCTCCAACGGAACCAAAGGCAACGTATTTCCCATTGTAATGAAGATCTAAAGGAAAAGAACTGTGTTTTTCTCCTAAAAAGTCTATTTTTTTTTTTTCATGAATGCCTATGAGCAGAATAACCCATCTGCAGTGGTGAAAGGTCCAGGCGGCTGTTGGAGATGCCCAAGGAGACCCCACAGCCTCGGGGCAGCCCGTGCCAGCACTCCGTCACCAGCTCGGCACTGAAGGGCTCCCGGCGGTCAGAGGGAACTGCCCGTGCTCTGGTTTGTGCCCACCGCCTCCTGTCACGGCTCCGGGAACCACCGAGGAACCCTTCTCTGCACTCTACACTCAGGTGTTGACAGACGTTGGTAAGGTCCCCTCCTTCTCCAGGAAGAACAGCACCAGCACTCAGCCCTTCCTCACAGAAGGGCTCCAATCCCTCGCTACCCCGGCAGCCCTCTGTCAGACTCCCTCCCGTACGCCCACATCTCTCCGGCACAGGGGGGACCACAACAGGACGCAGCACTCCAGGTGCGGCCTCACCAGCGCCGAGCAGAGGGAAAGGATCGCAACCTTCGCTCCACCGCGGCCGCCTCCAACCACTGCAGACCCACAGGGCCAACCGCTCCCCGTCCTACCTGTCCTCACCGCCGGCGGGGCCGCTACAACGGGCAGAGAGTTGGACGCGGCCAAAACACCGCTTCCTCAGGGAGCGGCGCGGATGGGAGCGCGTAACGGAAGAGCCGCCAAGAGCGCGGCGCATGCGCGCTGCCCGCCGCCTCCCGAGGGGCCTTTTTCCGTGCGCCGCCATTTTCGGGAGGGTGGAGCGGCTGCTGCGGGAGCGGTGGGGTTGAGGAGTGGGGAACTGCTGGGTGAGTATCTGCGCTGGGGGGATGGCGGCCGCCTTCGGTCAGGGGAGTCCCAGGGCTCGGGCGGGACGTGGGGGCGGCCCCTTCGCCTATTTGGGGCTGCGGCGTGAGGTGCGTGGGGTTACGGTTGGATCTAGGCGGGAGTTTCAAGTGTTTAAGTTGGAGGGAGGGCTGCATTCCTGCTTCGTGCAGTTCGTGGGCGCAGCTGTAGGGCGGGAGAACGGGCTGCTGAACGCTACAGCTGTGCTTCATTGCAAAGGGATTTGCTATTTTGTGGTCTTTTTTGTTTGCTTGTGTTTTAGTTGATGTTTCCTGCCAGCGGGAATCTATCTTGACGATAGTGTGCTTATCCCCGGTGATTCGTCAGTATGTAGAAAGGAAACCAGGCTCAGCCTCCCTCTTTGGAAGCCTCCATCTCTGTAAGGCTGAAGGATGCCCCTTTCTGTTGTTCCACTGAATCCCAACATGTCTCTGGAGGTTTGTGTGCCTTTGTTAGGTTACCCTAGTGCATTCAAGAAGTTGATCACTCTATGCTTCAAGTAGTAGTCCCATGTGTTTGTATGCTTTATTCCTGATTTTCACACATTTTATATCCTTGAGGTTTAACAGCAGCACCATCTATACGGTTTTACTGTGTTATGCCTTGAGCGCATAAGACTGAAACCAGGTTTTGTGTCTGAGGAAGAGGATTACAGAAACGTGACTTGTGTTGATGATAAAGCTTTCTTTGAGGATATGATTTAAAAACAGTCTATAATGCCTGCAGTGGTAGAAATGATACATTACTGAATGGCTGTCTTGCTTTAAAACGGTACAAAACACCTTGCAAAGAGAGACTTGTTGTTGTGCCAGGTGTTGGGTGAGGAAGGTTCTTGAATTTAACGTGGCCCTGTTCACAAGAGGCCACAAGGTGGCATATCCACGTGTCTTAAGCAAGTTTCAGAGGTCATCGAGTCAGTTTCAAAGGAGGGACATGTATTCTCTGAGCATGTACGGGTTCAAATTCAAGACATAAGAAAAAAAAAATATTCGAGACCTTATTTCTGTCTTCTGATATTGAGGTAATTGAGAAAGAATTAAATAAGCATAAGGCAAACTTGGTGTGATAAGGCAATGCAGGAAAAGATGGGTACTGTGAGGGTTTTCCCTCCCTCTTACAAGTCAGAGGCTTCATACAGAAGCAGCAAGATGTGAAAACCAGAACTATCCAAGGAAAGTGAAGAAAAGGAAACACAGTAATGGGATAATGTGGATGACAGCTGCATAAATAAGTATGAGACAAAGAAATATACTGCCTACAGGGTGTGTGTTATCAGCTGGTGTTCCTTATAAGTATTTTAGTGCCAGTCATACAATACAAAAATTAAAAATAGTAAGAGAGCTGTTAGCATGTTCTTGGAGTTATGCTGTTACAACTCCAGAAATGGCTTTTTGAAGGGACTTCTTGAGGGTGTCTGTGTTGACTCCTTGCACATGGATCTTCACATCAGGAAGTCATTTCCTCAGAGGATGTGTATATTGTTTACTTGGTTTTTAAGTAAGATTTGGAATTTAGTTACGTAAGGGACACTTAAGGAGTAATCTATGGCTTGGTTTGTTTGTTTCAGTTGAATTTATATTGTGTTACATTGTATTATATGTTGCTTTTATATTCAGAGTGTTAGAAATGAAAATATATAATGCAAAGAAGGTACCTAGTAATAAACCATCTATAGTGCTTAGAAGTCTTGAGTGCTCTTTGCTTCCAAAAGCAAAACTGATAATGTTTGGGTATTTGTTTTCTGATCCTAACATTCATAGTATGTTGTGTTTCATTTTTTGAAAATATTTTATTTTCCTTAGTCTTTACAGCTAAAACCTTCCTGCTGAGAACAAAGAAGGTAGAACAATGGGAGTGAATAATCTGTGGCAAATCCTGGAGCCTGTGAGGCAGCCTGTAAGCTTGAGTAGTCTCAAAGGAAAGACACTTGCTGTTGATTTAAGTCTGTGGGTTTGTGAAGCACAGACAGTTAAAAAGATGATTGGAGTAGTTACCAAGCCACATCTGAGGTATGGTATCCATATAGATAATTGTAACCAAAAGTTCTGGAACCGTATGGTTTAGTTATAGTTCTTCTGAACTTATGACTCCTTTTCTCCAGTATTCAAATTGCTTTGTTACTTTGATTCTGTTATTATAACTTGTGCTGTGTACATAAAGGGTTTGAAATGAGGGCATGGTCATACTGGTTAAATCCAACTTAATGCTTGGCTGCAAACAGGAGATTTTGTTGAACCAGATGTGCCATTGAGGCCTCAGCAATGGTTGAGATGCATGCAAACAAAACCGTGTAGTCTTACTGTGGTACCAGTGCTGCTTGATGTACAAATTATCAAGCTACAAGAACTAAAGTCAAAATACTCATTGCCATGTATTTCTGAGGCTGTGTTGGAAGGTGCTAGGGAAATTTAAGCTGTTTATGACTGCTGTTCAGAGGCTGGTGGATTCAGAATGTACCAGGAGTCGTGCATACTTCAGCCTGATTTTGCTTATGAATTAGAATTCTAGTTAGATCCCACATTGAAGTAAATATGTTTAAATCATTCTTCAGGCTTAAAAGCAACATTGAAGTGTGTCTTCAATTTAAATAAGCAAGTATAAGCAACCATAACCTGAAAGCACTGTTTTCTGCAAATGATATGATGGTAGGTATTATGAAACTATATACAGATTTTTTTTTTTAAATGGACAGCTACTGGTTAGCACAAGAATATTGACTTAGTAGCTGCTGTTAGATATTTCTGTGGCATCTGTTGAGTTTATTTGATATGAAAAGTTAGCATCTTCTTAGAATGACTTCTTAAATTTTTTTTACTAAGATAATGGATAATTAACTAGAGAATGAAGCTTAACATGAGTTCTTCGTTTCTCTATGATATTAAGTCTTATATGCAGTGGAATGGAAACATCAGCCCAGATACAGAATCACAGAATTGCTAAGGTTGGAAAAGACCCACAGGATCATCCAGTCCAACCATGCGCCCTTCACCAATGGTTCTCGCTAAACCATGTCCCTCAACACAACATCCAAATGCTCTTTGAACACCACCAGGGTCGGTGACTCCACCACCTCTCTGGGCAGCCCATTCCAGTGCCTGACCACCCTTTCAGAGAAGTAGTATTTCCTAACATCCAGCCTGAATCTTCCCTGATGCAGCTTGAAGATGCAAGGTTATGGCTTCAAAAGTGAGATGAAGGGATGGACAAATTTCTACAAAGAAAAAAAATAATAATAATATTTCAGGTAGATGGAGATTAATTTATTTTGCCAAGTATTCTAGAGAAACTACTATTTAATTGGATTTACATATATGTATATATGTTATAAAAATAGAACTTGCCTCAAGAGATCAGCTTATCCTCTTTTACCAATGACAAAAATACAGTTAAATCTAGAGTAATGGTTTTTCTGTGTCAGTGGAAGAGTTATAAATGTTTGCTTGCTCTTTTTGAAAGATTAATCCAGGAATTATAGGGAAAGACATACTGTGTGATTACTCTGAATATTGCTATTATAGACTAGGTAATCATTGCTGTCTTACAGATCGCTGGTGGGAACAATTTTGTATTTCCATATGAAATAAATTGGCGTAATAATGATATCTATGAATCTGTGTAACAACAGTATTCATTTACATCAGATACACCAGCATTGATAGACTTGGGCTTAATGATACGAAACAATCAATGCAGATGTATTTGGAAGCAGATTTTGGATAGTACATTATATGTGGCCTTTTAAATTTTCTTATGTTCTTGGAACATAAAGACAAGGAGTATTTTTAGGAGTATTTGCTTGGAAATCTTGTAATGCTGTTACAAGTTGGTAGTGAAACAACCTCAAGTAAAGACAAGAAAATAGATAAAAGTTTGTTAGCTTGGGAATAAGGAAATCATAGGAGATGAAAAGCAAGCTAAGATTGAGCTAGATTCTCAGACAAAAGAATCTAATGAGGTTTAAAAAGGCCGAGTGTGAGGTGTTGCACTTGGGTTGAGGCAGTCCCAGATAAGAGAGAAGGCTGAGTAGAACTCATTGAGAGCAGCTGTGCAGGGAAGGACTTGGGGATTGTGATGGACAAAAAGCTGAACATGAGCCAGCTGTCTGCTTGTGCAGCACAGAAGACCAACAGTATCCTGGGCTCCATTAACACTGGGGTGGCCAGCAGGGACAGGGAGGTGATTGTCTCCCTCTACTCAGCTCTTGTGAGGCCCCATCTGGAGTACTGCATCCAGGCCTGGAGCCTCCAGTACAGGAAGGAAATGGAGCTGTTGGAGAGGGTCCAGAGGAGGGACATGAAGATGATCAAAGGGCTGGAGCACCTCTCCTATGAAGAAAGGTTTCAGGAACTGGGCTTCTTCAGCCTGGAGAAGAGAAGACTCTGGGAAGATTTCGCTGTGGTCTTCCAGTACTCAAAAGGAGCTTACAAGCAAGGGAGGGGACTGACTTTTTACATGCTCTGATAGTGATAGAATAAGGGGGATTGGCTTTTTAAAGTAAAAGAGGGGAGATTTAGGTTGGATGTTAGGAAGGAATTTTTTACTAAGAGGATAGCAAGGTGCTGGAATAAGTTGTCTAGAGGTGTTCTGGATGCTCCATCTCTGAAGGTATTTAAGGCCAGGTTCATTGGGATCCTGGGCAGCCTGATTTAGCCCCTGCCCACAGCAAGAGGTTAGAACTAGATGATCTTTAAGGTCCCTTCCAGCCTAAGCTGTTGTATCATTGTGTGACTGTTCCTGGAGTAGGCTGAGGGATGTAAGGAAAACATCCAAAGAAATCAGGTTTCCTTACTTCTGGAACACCTCACTTTATTGCAGAAACCTATTTTTTCGGTACTCTTTTTTCACATCAATGGGAATTAAACTGGTGTTTGTCATGGAAGGCGAGGCACCCAAGCTGAAGGCAGACACCATGAGTAAGAGAAATGAGATACGATATGGAGCTTCCAACAAACATGGGGTTGCAAGAACAGGGAGATCTTCTTTTAAATCCATTCTAAAAGAGGTGAGTAACTGAGGTGTGTGTCTCGATACTTTTTTTAACGTGATAGAAGCCTTTAAGAGTTTGAAAATGAGAACTGAAAAGAACCAGTTGTTTCCTGCAGAATAAATTTCAACAGTATTCGGAGTTAGATTGTTGCAGTAGGGTGTCAGTGTCAGAACACTTTTCTTGTTTGATGCGTTCTGTGTCTTATGCTGTAGTGAGCCACACACATAACTGAGTGCTTATTACAGAAATGCAGCTTTCTTGTCCTTTGATTTATTGTTGGAAATCTGCTGCATTAGACTGAAAGTTAGTATACCCTTCTCAACTGAGAAGCTTTGGCTGCAGAGAACTTCTGTTCAATAATTTTCATTTTAATTCATTATTGCAGGTAGCATGCCATTCTTGTATATTCAGAGTTTTGCGAAAAAATATGTAGACTTCCATGGCTTTGGTAGCTGAATGTATTCACATTTTATTCTAAAACTTGTAGAAAGTATTTGTATGTATATATTTCAGTATGTCTTTAATTGTGGTCCAGTATTTCTTAGGCCAACAGTACTGTACTTTCGTGGTTGATGTTTTGGGAGAGTCTGGCAGTTTGTTGAAAGATGCACTGGACTAGCACAGACTGCTGAGTAGTCAGATTTTGTGAAGGAGTAACTGTTAATCATGTTGTGTAATTAATATATAACATATTAATCTGTAGTTAATGGTCTTAGGTGAATATTTCTTTTGACTTACAGAAAGATACTTTTATAAAGCAATTGTTGTATTGATATAATGTTTTATATATACTATTTCAGAGTGGACATATAAATTGAGAAAATACATGCTGATAACTGGATGTAATTTAATGTTCAATATATGTTTCCTTTTGGGTTCTTTTATTTAGTGCCTCCAGCTGCTGGAGTGTTTAGGTGTTCCATGGGTTCAAGCAGCTGGGGAAGCAGAAGCAATGTGTGCTTACCTGAATGCAAAAGGCCATGTCGATGGGTGCATTACCAATGATGGAGATGTTTTCTTATATGGAGCTCAAACAGTTTATAGGAACTTTGCCATGAATTCTAAGGTAATGTACATCAGTAGGGTCAGAAGGGGATCTTGCTGGCTCTTTAGAGTCTTCCCAAAAATGTACGTGGAAATTAAAAGGAAGCCCTTGAAACAGTTGCTTGGATATCATGCTTATCTACTAGTTTGTGTTTATTTTAACTATCCTTTAAGCTAGGAACATTTTGCCCATGTAGTGGGTTTGAGAGCAAAACAACTGAAAGTCACTTACTGTACCATCATCTATGTTTGTGGTGCTCCATGATGTGTAATAAAGCTAAGTAGTATTTTTTTCTTCTACATTAGAGAATTTTAGTGAAATCATTGCTTCCTATGAATTCCCATTTGGAGCATATAGGAGTAGTCAGCCTCCTAACTGGTTTGTGTGCATGCATCTTATGTGTTGGGTTTATTCATTGCAAATATATTTCAGTCAATGCTCTTAGTCGCAAATGATGAATAGGAGAGGGATTACATTTCTGTATTGTAACAAACTGGTTGTTGTGATCATTCAGTAAAAAACAATCAATTTATGACCTTGAGCTGAAAATGTTTATTAAGAGTGTATTTTTCTAGAACTGGCAGATCCAAATTTTCTTAGTTGACACTTTCTCTATAGATCAGAGAAAAGATTTCATGTGTTTTGCCTGGTAAACCTACTAAGGAAGTGGAGGAAAAACATGATTGGTTTGGTATTTCTTATCTCTATATGAAAGGTGGTTTTTAAATAGTTGGTATCCATGCTTACAACTTGAAATTCTAGAACTGCTATTCTCATGGTGTCCGTGTATTACGTTATAAATTTTAATTGCTGCTTTATAGGATTTTTCCATCAGACCCTTTGTAGGGTAGACCCGTTGTAGGGCAGAACTGCAGACGTGGCAGTTCTTTCCCTGGTGTTGTGGAAATGAAATAAATGATAAACTTCTTTTTCAGGAGCCACATCTTGACTGCTACACAATGTCCTCTATTAAGGAGAAGCTTGGTTGTGACAGAGAGTCTTTGATTGGACTAGCTGTTCTTCTGGGTTGTGATTATCTTCCAAAGGTAAGCAATTACTTACTGCATACCAAGGAAGACTTGCAGATGCGAACTGTGTATAATACATGATTGCTGAGATCTAGTTATGGATGCTTAGTAAGTCATTGTAATTCTTTGTGATAGTTTGAAGATGATCAAAATGGAGCATTAATCTTTCTAAATCCTATGTGTTAGTCTCGACTTTGGTCTTCATCTCCATTGTGTGAAAGTTGCATTTTAATGATACTGAGCAAAATGAGAACTGCCCGTTAGCATGTATAGTACATCCGTGGCATAGTAGCTGAGGAAAATGAGAAAAAACACTCTGTCCTTTGGGATAGCTAGTAGTGATGGTTTTGAACTGCAGTTAGTAGTAACACTAGTTCTGGATGGAACTTAAGAGATTTTTATTTAGTAATGAATGAAGTAAGAGGGGTTCTCAGTGGGCACTTTCTTCTGTCTTCTGCTTGAAAGCTCTTGGGTTGTTGTTGTTGAGACTTTGAACAGTTTTGGAATGAAAAGGAAATGGATGAAACTTTGTTTCTGTACAGTCTGTCATACTGTGACCACAGACAATAGTTGCTCCCATTCAGAATTGCAGTGGTTGTCTAAACTAGCTCTTATATCATGGTGTTTCAATTTAATAAGTCTGTCCTTTTAAGCAACAGGCAGAGTGCATCACTCTAATTCTTTTCTTTCTTTTCTTTAATGAGAGACTTGCTTCTGTTACAAGAATCTGTAAACACTTCATTGTCACAAAATAAATGCTAATGAGGAAGGGAGAGGCAGAAAATAGTGGCTTATCAGTAGTTTCTGCAATGCCCCTAGCAGCTTCTGGTATGCTGAGTTATTGCATAGTCCTAAAATGGCACAATTATGTAATGCCAGGCCAGTCTTGAGTTGCTGCAACCCAGCAAAGCAAATGATACGAACTTCTGAGGAAAGCTAAACTCCTGGAGTGCATCGGGTGTGGGGATTGGCGGAACAGATAAGTGAGAATACCACTCTATAACTGCACTTGCTTTGTTCATTACATACAAAAGTGCTGCTTTCCTTACAGAAGCTGAATACCTGATAGTCTGCTCAAGTGTCTGGCTGTTGTCCGATGACAACTTCTAATTGGTTTTGAAAATAAATTTATTTCATGCAGTTGCATATATTCTATTCAATCATTACATCTGAGTGAAACTGAGCAATTGATTCATTTGTAGCAGTACTGTAGGAAGGGACACTCAATATGATGTATGTATTCAACTGCACTGATTCTTGGTAAAATAATGGGTGTAAGAATTGAACAAGGAACTGAAAAGCAGCATGTACATTTAAATTGTTCTGGTTGTTTTTAATCAATTGTCTGTTGCTCTTCAGTGTATTGAAAGGTTACAGTGAAGTCCTGGATTTCTGTCCTTGAGCAACTCCTGAAAAACATTTGCTGTTTCCATCCATTACCCATAGTGGTAGTCTGCTTTCCCATAAAGGGCATGTGTACTGCAGAAATAATAATGTAGTAAATATCAAAATCAAACAAGGGAAGGTGAGAACTTATCTAAGGCTTCAGTTTTCAATTATCTTTCAGAAAAAGCTTCTGGAGTATTCACTGTAAATCACCTCTCAGCTTGAAATCTTCAAGTATTAGAGGTTTCCTTGCCATAAAGCTTCTCTTTCTCGTGTGACTGAAAGCTTTCTGCTGGTTGTTTTGTTTTTTTTTCCCATCTTAAGTTTCTAACATTTTGATTTCAGATAAAGAGTCCTTGTCTTTCCAAAACTGTTATGAAGAGTTTCAGCTGTCTAGTTGGCACTTAGTTGGCAAGAATGTAGTGTCCAGTTTAGATAGCAGAGAAAAGGAGTAAGAACAGAGGTATAAAATGCAGGAGAAAAATAGTAGAAAACAGGAAAACGTGGCTGTATCTGAGCTGCTTTTGAGGGTAAGGCCATTTTATGTATCTTGCGTGTCACGCTGACTGTGTAGCTCCAATCTTTTGCCATTTCTAGCTTCATAATTTTGTAAAAAAAAAAAAAAAAAAAAAGAAAAAGTTTTTAGCTCAGTGCCTTGAATTGTTTTTTGTTGTTTCTGTCCATGATGTTAGAAAGGCAGTAAAGATGTGTGTACTGCATGTGTCATTTCTTAATGTTCCCTATTTCTGTCTCTATAGGGCATTCCAGGAGTTGGAAAAGAACAAGCTTTAAAATTAATTGAGACTTTGAGAGGTCAAAATTTACTGCAAAGGTAAAGTGGAAAATTTACCCTGTATGCTTAAGTACTTTGATTTTAATTCACATGCTTTCTGGTATGGTCTGCAGCTCCAAGACAATGCTAGTAATATATATATTTTTAATTTCTTTGAGAGTCAGGTGGCTGCATTGTTGTTTGCCTAAACAAATAACATGTTGTGCTACGTCAACTTCTTATTTGTTTTAAATATTAGCTGACACCTAGTTCTAGAGTATGTTGTTGCATTGGAATAGAAGTCACAAGGACTGATTTTTATTTTTTAACTGGTTTGTGTATTAGGACATGACATACTAAATGCTTTCTATGTTTGTTATCTTAATGTGCATGCCAATAGTGGTAATCCAACAGGAATATACTTACAAAACAAATAATTTACTTTCCTAAGTTAGGAAATACTTCTTGAACAAATGCTTGAGAAGTACAACAGGACTACTTGTGTGTTTTATTTTAAGTATGAAAGTATAAAATATTTCTTAATCCTTTAAATATCACACCTATAGGTTTGAGCAATGGAAAGAACAATCTGAACATGATAATAATCCACCTTTGGTTGTTAAAAGAGTAGTGCACTGTTCTGAGTGCCATCATCCAGGTCAGTGTTGAAAGTGTGGAATTTTATTTTTAGCTTAATCATTGGTTTGCTTTTGATTCTGAATGTTGGGGTCGTTGGCTGGTTGATTTTTTTGTGACTAGTGTTACAAACTGCTTTTCTTGTCATTCAGCTTCTGACTTCACATTTTCTGCACTGTGTATCTATATGAAGGGTTTTTGAGGGTGCAAGTGACATTTCTCAAATGTGAAACCAGTTGATAGCAGAATATTAATACAAGGCATTGTGTGATCCCAGATATTTACCTTTTTAACAGTGTCAGTGAAGACAGCACACTGTAATGACAAGCAACTTTCTTTTCTCCACCCTAAACTGGTCTTGCATAAGGACTGGACCCATTGGCATTGCTGGATTTTTTTTCTGTAGCTTTTCCTTGATAATAAATTAGTCCTAACCTCATTCTTGTAGAGTCTTTGGTGAGCTCATTCAAAGCCATTGCTTTGGATGATAATTAGAAGGGGAAAAAGCTTGTTTTACATATCCCTTACTTATTATTTTGTCAAGATTTTCCATGCTACTTCTGTAGCTTCATTTACTATAAATTCCTTAGCATAAGGTCTGAAATGGTTAGGGAAAGTCTTAAGAAAATAACTTAAAAAATAAAATATTCTTTTTGTCCGTTTTTATGGTAGGTATATAGCTAATGTACTCAGATCTGCTTTCAGCTACTGTCGTGTCAGATTCATATGCATTCTGACCTTTATATTTTTATTGCCAGTATTGTTTTTGGAGGTTTCTAAAACCTCCTTTCTCATCATGATTTGTGCATCTTCTATAGGATCATACAAGGAACATGAGCGCGGTGGATGTAAATTCTGTGAAAGCACTAGATACTGCAAACCCAGTGACTCCAAATACTGCTGCCCTTGTGAATGGCATCAGTTAGAGCAAGTGAAACAAGCAAGTGCAGTGGAGGACAATATCAGAAAGTAGGAATGTTTTGAAAATGAACTGCTTTCCCTTTCATGTGCAGAGTGAGCAGTTAAACTGTGCATTTTTCCTATTTGTTATTCAGTTCCTAACACATTTGTTTTACCTGCAGAAAAGCTAAGAGTTGTGAAGGCTTTCCATTCTCTGAGGTAAGAAACCTAGTTAAAGATTAATTTCCCAAATCAATTAATTGGAAATTTCAGATTTTTTGCCCTATCTTCAACTCCCTCTTTTCTGTTTTATGTCAAGGTTATCCAAGAATTTATTGTAAACAAGAATGAACTGAACAAGATAATGGAATGCAAAAGGCCAAATTTATTGTCATTTCAGGTACATGTGAAAATACTCAATATTCTGCTCTGTATTTTCTTGTTTTTTGCCTTAAGGAAGTCATCTGTGATTTTGATTTTCATTGGTAATTCTACAGGAAATGTAATTAAAGTGCCTTGCTACAACTTTTTAATTCACCTCGTTTTTTTTGAAAGTCAAAAATTGACAACTCTGAAAAATTAGTTAATGTAAATAAGCATTTAGAAAAGCTCAATGAAAATAGCTTGGAAAGAAGGTCACTTGCCATTGTGCCATTTTTCATTGTCTAGCATTACTAGAGTGGATTGCTGAGTGTTGGATCATCTCTAGTGTATAAAATATGGTGTGTTTATGAGGCATAATGCTTCAGGAATGTTATCTTTCTCCCATCTTTCATAAAGGTTTTAACAGGTGTGGCTCTTGCTTTTACTCATGTTTGCCTTGTCCTCATACCAACACAGTGTGTAGATGGTAACTCAAGTTATGATTGCAGACTTTGAGGGGGTTTTTAATTGTTTTGTTTTTGTTCTTAATTTCCTGGTATCACTGAGGCATTGTACACATAACAAGCAGAGCCATTTATTCTGAATTGTGCATATTTTCCCCCCAAAAAGATGGCAAGCCTGTGTTTAATGCAGTACTACCACCTTCCAGGTACAGAGGCCCTGTAATTCCGAGTGCTCAAATCTCAAAAGTGACATACAGAGTTTGCTCCAAAAGTAATGTCGACTGCTTGCTTCCATGCAAACTACAACAGCTACAAAGAGCGCAATACCACGATTTGATATAGCAAATTCTCTGCTACAAAATCACTTTTTCTTTTAAATATAATCACAACTATTAGCTATGTATTTTCACCACCAAAGAGCAAGAGCCTGCATGCTGCATTTGTTAAAATCTGTACCAGCAGAGGTGGCCCACTGTTTCACAGCTGCTATGACAGCAACATTGCTAGGGAAACTTTACCCATGCAGTCTGTCTTTCATTGGCCTGAACAGATGGAATTCAGAGGGTGCCAAGTCTCGAAAGTCCAGCCAAGACTGGCAAAGAGCTCCATCATCTTTAAACGTGTGTGGGGCCCAGCTTTATTGTATTGTAAGAGAAAGGTTGCCTCCTTCTTTGGGCCTGGCTCTGGAAATTGGAGCCTTCAGCTGAGTCAACATCATGATGCATCAGTCACGGTTGATGCTTTATTTGGGTTGCAGGAAATCTAAAATGTCATCACTTTCCTATCTCAAAAGATCACATCAGTTCACCCACTGAGGGCTCCATCTTGAACTTCTCCTTCAGTGGGGAATTCACATGTCACCACCCCATAGACTGCCGTTTTGACTCTGACTTAAAGCCTAGCTTGTCACACATTTCATTGTGACAGCTCTGCATGGCCATCTGGAATGTGGCTTTTCTTTCACATCACTGTTCCTTTGACTTATTGGCAGCAGGTGGATCTGCTCATTTATGGAGATAACTGTTCTTCCACTTGGTAGTGAGATACAGTTTGGCATTACTCTAACTTATAGAACATTCTAGATATTTAAAGCATTTAGTTCTGTGTTCCTACTATACAGCTGTTGAAGTTTAATACGTCACTGAGTAAGAAAGTCTTAAAGCATGTGTTTTTATTTTTTTTTACATTAACAGATATTTGCTTCTGAGAAGATGGAATGGTCAAAGCATTATGCTTGTAAGAAACTGTTAGTGCTCTTGACACGTTATGATATGATCCAGAGAAAATCTGGATATATTGATTCAAAGCAACTGCAGGCAATACGGTAACATAACTGGAATTTCTCAACCTAATTTTTTACTTCTGCTGCTGGAGGAATTTCTTATTTTTTTTTTACGAAAACATTTTTCATCTCTGATTCAAGCTATTTGCTTATTTTGAGTACAGCTAAAAATTTAGGTGAACATATTAATATATATGTTGCTGCTGCACAAAGTTATACATACAGCAGTTTTCTTATGTTCCAACAGAGCCTGCTTTTTCCTATGCTTACTGTTCCATTCTATTTCCTTGGTCTGTGCACATGAGATTTACCTTTAAGGGGTTACTTCTCTGCTCAGATACTTAGTAGAATTTTGATTGACTTCAGTGATTAAAATATATGAGCATAGACTTATAAATAAGCATCTGTGTACTCAATTGTCTAGTGAAATTATTGCCTTCCAGTTCATTTCTGCTACCCCTCTTCTCAAAGTTTTCTATTCAGACCTTCATCCTTTGTCATTACAGACATGACTATGGATCCTGGGTACTTAAAATGGATACACAAGAAAAACAGCAAGATGCAAATAACTATTTCCATCTCAGTATTTTCCTGGCATCCAGTTCCTGTTACTCAGGAGTTCTCTGGGCCAGAGTTAGTATTATTTTGATCTGTCAGCCCTTGATGGGTCTTTTAAATGATCTAATATTTTGTTAAGCTTGTGTAAACTTTAAGAATCTACAGTGTCTATCGGCAAAAGATTGCTAAGCTTAACTTCATACAGTATGAAAGAAATTATTTAACTTCCTGAGAGGTTTTTTTAATGGGATCCACTCCACATTCTTCTATTGTAAGGTTTACTAGTCATTCTGCTTCTTGGTGCTGTTCAGATTTTCATAGAATTAATTTTAGGGAACAAAAAGCAGTCAATGTCAGTATGGCATCATCTCTTTTGGGTTGATGGGTCAACAGTCTGTTAAACTGTTCCTCATAGAGAAGCTGTTTTGTTCAGCATTATCTTACAAAAGAGTGACTGGATTGAGTGTGTTGTTTGGAGACTGCTTTTTAATGAGTTGATTAGACAAGTTACTGGTATTCTACTTCGGATGAAAGAATTGATATGTTCTGTTTATGTTTCTGTCTGGTGTTTCAAGAGTTTAAAAGACAGATCTTGATCTCATTTTCTTTTCACAGCTGTTTAAAAACAGGGTATTGAGTCAGCACCAACCCCTTTACATGTAGGAACTTAGAATGTGAACTGAACAGGGACAGTCAATCTTAATGACAGCCCCGTTTACAATTGTACTTCATGCTCTTATGCAAAAGATGTGAATGATAATGTCTGTTAATTCAGAAAATGACTGTCTATGGCAACAGTCTTCTCCATGGCATAGTTGAAGATACCAAACTGATGTTTGTGGAAGTTTGCATTAGGGTTAGATGTTACAGAACAGCTTTTTGATTTCTAGTTATGCTGCTCTGAGCAGTATCATTTCTCCTAAATGAATAATCAGTATTCAAAATCTAGAGCCAAAATTTTGGTATACAACTTGTGCATTAAAAAAAAAAAAACATATTTTTAAAATGCTGTGCTAAATTCACTGTTACAGAGACTTTCTTCTGCTCCAAATCATTATTAAGTAAAATACTGAAATATTTTCAGGTGTCTTAGGTTCTTCCTTAGATTCTTCATTTCATGTTCAAACAAAATCACTTAATGTGTTGCTTTCTTTTCTTGCAGGATAGTCAAGACACGTGTTAAAAATGGAATTCCCTGTTTTGAAATTGAGTGGCAAAAACCAGGTTGGATTGGTTTCTATGTTTATTACTGGACAGTCTAATCCATAGAATGCTTTTGTCTTTTTCTTTAAAGAGGAAAATAGTTTGATAACATTGAGTAAAAGACGTATGAATTGGAAAATTGGAAAAACAGTACTGTGAAAGAAAATGTCACATTTCAGATACCCTGAAACCAAGAGCAATGCTAAAAATCAAAATAAGACAAAACCACGCAGAAATAACACCCCACCAAGAGGCTTGGCTTCTGAGTACTTTTTGTGGTTAATAAGATCTGGACTCTGTTTTGTGTCATATTTTGTTTTGTTTCATGATGACAGACTTCAGTCCTCAGTGTGTATGTATGACGCAGGAGCTTCTCAGAAAGCAAATGGCTGTGCCATAGCTAGGCCTCAAACCTTGTGCTGTTTGTCTCTTTACATATCTTCCTTATACTCAAACCTTTTTTCTCATTCCATCCTCTTAAATATTTCTATATATATATGTCTAATGTAAATTCATTAATCTTGATAGAACACTATGTTGATGCAGAAGATGAGCCTATGGATTTGCATGTAGTTACAATAGAAGAGGAGTCTTTGTTTCAGGCTGCTTATCCAGATGTTGTTTCTCTTTACCAAATGGAAAAGTCAGAAGCTCTGGCAAAGAAACAGAAAAGTAAGTTCAAAAGTTTTTATCTTATTAACTTACAGGCCTTCCCAGAATACAAGAAACAAAAGTAAATATTGCTCAACAGTGGGAAAAGTACAGTGTTTGTGTGCTTTTTTTTAGACAAGAAAAACAGACCGAAAGAAAAGGAGTTATCAGATGCTTATGGTGAAGTTACCAATCTTCTGTCTCAAATGAATTTCAAGACTGCATATGAAATTATTCCTGTGCCAGACCACACATCTGATGGAAAAACTCCACCTGAATATCAGATATGCCAGAGAAGCACAGAATCAAAAGATCCAGTAATGGCTGCAGCTTCTTGTGTAACATCTGTTCAAATGTCAGAATCAGTTGGACTTTCTCTGACAGCATCACCTTGCTTACACTTACAGAGTACATCGACTGACTCATCTGTAGTGCCAGTACAGTCTACTAAAAACTCAGGAGTGTCATCTTCTGTAATGGCAGATCTACAACTGAGCAGTACTGATAGGAAAGGAACCTTCTTCAGCACTTCACCAACCCATGGATATTATACCTGTGATCCAGCAGCTGACTTGACTGCGTACATAAAACACTCATATCCACTACATCGTAGCTCAGAATATTCTGGTGCTGCACAGTCAGACCAAGATCATTCTGATAGTGCAGATGATTTGCTTTCAGATGGCCGTATGGAACAGCTTCAAAAGTTGTCTTTAAGGGAGCGTATACTTAAGATGACTTCTGTTCCATCAAAGCTTATGCTGCCAGAAGATGTAATGCCACAGGAGCCTTTCAGACACTTTAAACACACAGAAGCAGCATTGAAACTTGATAATCTCTCTTCCTCATGTCAGTTAAATAAACTAGTGCGAGACACTAAAAATATGCTACCAGAAACCTGTGCAAGTGAATCCAGTGCACCTGTTTCACAAGAAGGTGACACCCTGCATGAAATGATACAGAAAGACCATAATATAAGCAGTTCAACATCTCTAGTCCCCAGTGGACAAACAACAGAGCTGTTGCATAGTGTGTGTGAAGTGCTTCCACAGCCTCAAAAGCCAGCAAATGTTGTTCCTGTCTGTAACGTTACAAAAGCTTATACTCAGACTGCTTGGAAAACTTCTTTTAAGAGTGTGTGTCAGGGCAAGTGCTCTTCTAGCGAGGACAGTGATGATGGGAACATGAATAAAAATCCAATTTGTAAGCAGAAGAAAAGACAACTGAACCCTGACCAGTTTAAAAAAACTTTTGCGAAGAAAAGGTATAACACTGCTAGTATCAAAAGTACAAGCAGTGACTCAGCACTTGTAATTAAAGGGAGGGAGAAAACCACCAATTTTAAGCAAGTTGGTGGGAATTTGTCGTTAGAGGTCTTTCCAGAAGATTCCTCTGTAGTTGAAGTTGATTGTTCCCAAAGTTCAGAACAGCTGTTTCAGGGTGTAGGTTCCAGTCCTGCACAACAAGCTGACAGTGATGTTCTGATTTCTGCGTGGGCGGACAGTCCCCTTCCCCTGTCTGAAAGACTAAAAAGAAGACTCAAAAGCAATTAGGTTGCTCATAAAATAATTATGGTAACAATTAACTCTGAAACATCACTTCTCATAGAGCTATTTTTCAAAGTTTCTCCTGTGCTATGTAAATTGAAGTAGAAACATTCATGATGAATAAGAAGTGTTGTGAAATACTTTATACCGGTGCTAAAGTTTGAAACTAAAATGTTGACAAATATTAAATCAGACATTATAAGCAAATACCAATTATTCTGGCCTTGGAACAGTAGACTGTAGTATACAAGGGAGCAGGTTTGGTACTTTTGAATTATGAAGTATTTTTCTCCGCTGGAACTTTGAAATCTGCCATGCTGACTTAATCTTGCTACTTTAAACTATCCTTTTCAAACTATGGGATGCTGCATGTGTTGATTATCTCTAATGGGTCAGAAAGAGACATGCAGCGGATGTACGTTTGAGTATAGCTAAATTTATAATACACTGTGCCCTGTAATAAACCTCTTTGAATGTTTGTACCTTCCCGATGGAACAAGCCATATAAGGATATTCTGGTTTTGTAGCTGTCACTTGTGCTATTAAAGAAAATGTGATGGCTGTTTTAACCACGTAAGTTAGGGCATTTTTAATTTACAGAGCGTATGCAATTCCATCTAATGTTCACATATACTAAGATAAAAGTTAAATACAGAATATCAAAATCTGATGACAATATTGCAGACTTTCTGATAAATATCATGCGCTGTGTTTAATTTTACAGTGGGAACTAAAATGCAGTTTGATTTTGGAAGGTGTTTTTTTTTCCTCTTTATAATCAAGCAAACTGATCATAAACAAAAAAATACTGCCTTCTGAAGCTTATTAGAAAATTTTTCCTTACCTGTACTTAAGCATTCATAGTTTTTTTTTTGTACTAACCAGAATGAAGGCCCATCTTACTCACATGCAGTGTTTATATTCTACTTGGTTTATATTATTCGTGTATTAATGAAAAGGTCAATTATTTCTTACAAAGGCAGAAACCTTAGAAGTTAGGAAGCTAAACTCTAGCTGTATTTAAAGAAGAAGTAGTGAATACAATCTGTAATTAGTGAAAATGGTAACTTCTTAGCTTGCCTGCTGGCAGGTAGAGAAAGCTGATTTGTAGTAAATGTTCTGAATGAGAAATGAATTACATAGATGAGCAAAAATTCCAAAACCATTGGAAACGTTTTCAGTTTTGAAGATAGTTTCTTTCTGGAGGCTCACCACCCAGATGGTGTGAGTGTATATCTGAAAGAACAGAAGCGCTATGGAGAATCAGAGTAGCAGTCACCTGCCCATTAGAAAGGGAGAGATTTCAGATGTTGCAGTCAATGGTGGACTGATTTTGTATGTGTGCAGAGAAACACTTGTTTATGTTTGATTCTATTTTTTTTCTTGCTGCTGATTTTTGAATACCGAAGGTTGTAATCGGTAGCTTGAATTTCCATGAATAAAAATATCAGCACTATACAACCATTCCCACTGTATATCAGAATGTACTTTTTTTTTATTGGAAGGATTGTAAATTTTCACCCATGCTTTGTAGGTTTCTCTGCTGTAGATTTTTGTTTAAAGCTGGATGGTAAGCTATGGTTTTGGAGAGGTTTTTTTTTTGGTTGCTTTTCAGATTTTTGGAAGGACTGCCTTACTGAAGGATTTTCCAAAAATACTGTGCCAAAATTAATAACAAATTCATGTTTTATGGATTATGAAAGTCAGAAATGAGGTACATTCATGAGATAGTAAGAACTGCAGTGGCAAAAAAGTTAGGAGCAGCAATAGATGTGAAAATAACTGCATAGGGTACCGCCTCTCACACTCTCTCTGCTCCTTGCAGCAAATCAACATAGGAACATTTATCCTTGGGGGTATCATCAGATTTGTGATTCTCTGCAGAGGGGAGATCACAGTTTAAATGCATTTGGAGTTCTCACCTTACTGTAATTTACTCTGCAAGGATTAGAGCCAATTTCTCTACTTCGGAGCTGTTCTTAGTGTCAAAGCTGACTGCTTTGCAGACTGTTAGAGTTGTGAAGAAAACATTTAAATATATTGAATGGGTGTAATAGATAACATCTGCAGAAAATATTCCTAAAAGATGATGCTGAACTGGTTGCAAGTATAGTGAAAGTAATGTATCTGCCTGCTGCCCCTGAATATATTTTCATTTATCCATCCTGGTCAACCAAAAAAATCTGTATCAGGATGCTTCACACAGAGCAATAAAATTATATCTGCTGTGAAGATGGAGCAGGTAGGATGCATCGTTCTTCAAATACTTCTCTGAATGCTTTCTTATGAAGGACTCTCCCAGCGCACTGATGTAGCACTCTTGATGAGGGTGTCATTCATTCTAGCTCAGGCAATACCTGGAGTAATACAGACCAGAAATTTAGGTTCTGTCTTAGCAGTATAAATACCATTATTTCCACTTAACAAGCAATATTGTACATCGACTTTAACACAGAAAATTTATATATCATATGTTAACAAGGGGAGATGTTTAGTGTTCTTCATGTGGTTGTGATTCTATTTCAGTTCCATGGGAAAATCAACCAGAAAGTCATCAGGTACTGATATGGGGAATGTATATGTCGAAAAATATATGTATATATAGTGTGAAATGGTCAAAAAAAATCCTTATTTCCTGTATCTCCCACTATTGAGCTGCAACTGCATACTCAAGTATTTTCACAGATGCTGCTAACAATAATTTTGTTCATAATCGTGTTTATCTTAACAACAGAATTGATACATGGAATTTATGTGTATTTATATAGTTGACAAGAATATTTCCTAATTTGCGAATGAGATATCTAAACTGAATTCTGAGGATTAGCATGGGCTTGGCTGTATGCTGTTATGTTAACAAAGAAACTGTTAAGATGCGGTGGTGAAAGAGACTAATGGCAGCTGCTACTTGAGACAAGATAAAGCCTTTTCATGTCTAAAAAGGTGTCAAACTCTGCCATGTTGTATCAGTAGATAAAAGGGAAACTGCAGTTAGAATATTACTGGGAGTTGTTGCAAACCGAAGTGCTGCTGGTGGAACCTAAACTCAGCGCTAGATTTAGCGCTTTTCCCCTCAGGAAAGAAAACAACTGTTTCAAGAAAAACAAAATGATGACGGGTGGCAGAACCACTCTCACACAGTTCTCTTCCTCCTATCCATCACTGTGGCTACTGCCAGTACTGAGCTGAATTTAAGACTATAAATAAAACCACAAAACTTTTAGAAGTTCTATAAACCAAAGCTTTATCTTTATCTCCTGAAAGGATTTTCCTCATAGGGTTTGGGGAGACCTTGATCACCGAGCATAGCTGGAAAAACAGATATCCTTAGAAAATTTGGCTCAAAGAAAACCATTGACTGCACTCATGTACTGATGGATAGTTGAAGTGAATTGGATGCCTGACTGAAATACAACAAGCTAGCTTCACGGGTAATTATAATGCACAGTAAATGTGTTGAAGTATCTGTACATGAGTATTTGTTTTATTTTAAAATGCTATTTGCTCAGCCAAATTGGTTGTCCTACCATAAACGTTCCTGAGGAAAGGGCTCCTTGTCAGGCTAATGCTATTCTCAGATATAGGGGGAGGAACTTCAGTCACAGTCTGTTCTGAATAAATTTGTGTGTAAATTTACTGGGTGAATCATAGAATCATCTCATCCAGCCATTAACCCATCTCCATCGTGCCCACTAAACCATGGCCCTCCGTGCCACATTTCCTAGTTCCTTGCATGCTTCTGGTGACAGCAACCCCAGCGCTTCCCTGGGCAGCTTGTTTCTATGAATTAACGCTCTTTCTGAGAAGAAATTTTTCCTAATATCCAACCTGAGTCTCCTCTGGCAAAACCCAAGGCCATTACCTCTTGTCCTATTGCAGTTACCTGGGAGAAGAGGCCAGCACTCACCTCACCACAACCTCCTTTCAACTACTTGTACAGGGCACCAAGGTCTCCCCAGTTCCCTCAGCTGATCCCCATGAGACATGCTCCAGGCCCCTCATGGTGTCATTGCCCTTCTCTGTACATGCTCCCAGGCCTCCATGTCTTTCTTATAGTGAGGGGTGCAAAACAACTATAGTGCTTGAGGTGCAGCCTCACCTGTGCCAAGAGACATGATCATCTCCTTGTTCTGCTGACTGCACTGTTTCTGATACAAGCCAGGATGGTGTTGTCCTTCTTGGGCATGCTGCTGGCTCATGCTTAGCCAGCTGTCAATACCCCTTAGAGCCATTCCGTCTGCAGTTTTCCAACCACTCTGCCCCAGGCCTGTAGTGATGCATGAGGTTGTTGCGACCAAAGTGCAGGAACTTGGTCTTGTTGAACCTTGTAAAGCTGGCCTCAGTCCATCAATTCAACTGATCCAGATTCCTCTGTGGAGCCCTTCCTACCCTCAGGTAGATCAACACTTTCTCCCAAGTTGGTGCCATCTGCAAAGTAACTGAGAGTGCACTCAATCCCCTCACCCGAATCACCAATAAACAGGACAGGCCCCAGTACCAACCCCTGATGAGTACCATTAATGATCAGTTTCCAGCAGAATTAAACTCCATTCGCCACCACTCTCTGGGCCTGGCCGGCCAGCCAGCCAGATCCTTACATTCTGTCTTATTCCTCTATCCCAGCATGCTAATGCTGCTGGGACAGTATTCATACAACAAATAACAGTCAAGGTGTCTGCTGCAAAACAGATGGAATATGTGGCCTCTGAATTCAGGCTGCTTCCAGGGCAACATAATAGCCAGATCTTAGAAAGCTTTAGCCTTCACCTATAGCTCAGCCCACTATTAAATGTTGTGAATATTCCCTTTGACTCTTTCATGCTGCACTAAATTGGCTGGCTGGAAAAGAACCCTGTGTTCCTACTCTTCGAAGCCTGGAATTTAATGGAGCAAAGGGCTCCAGGAGTTATAGTCACATACTTGCCTACTGTAAATGGGCTTTATAAGACTTCATCAAGACTAACATGTTGATAGCTTTTGTAGTATGGTTTCTAACAAATAAGATCTGCCAGTCAGAAATATGGGAGACAGTCTATTTTCGTGTAATTAGTTACAGGGCTGATGTCTCAGTATGACCTATGATGATGTTACAGAGGAAGCATCTTTTACATTAGATGCCACCAAAGGAGCGGACAATTTGTATTTCGTAGAAGACTACGTGGCTCTGGGCCGGTTTTATTAACTGCATTTTTCTGTATCCAAGGTGCTTTTGTGGTTTAACTTGGAGATGACTCTTGCTTCTCCACAAAGATTGCTCAGGCTGCCAGCCTGAGTTGAGTTTATAGAAATCTGAAAGCTTCCTGAGTGAGAACCAGAACCATTGCTCTGTCCTCTCCTGTTACAGATCAAGAGAACGTTGAGCGTCTTTTTGCCATAGCATTTCTTGATAACTAGAGAATTTTAATTGGAAAAGGGAACAAGGCCAGTGCCCTTCTTGGCCTGAATATGTTCAAATCACCTGTTTGTGGGCAAGTAGCCATACCACACAATTATGAGTGTGGAGCCTTAGGGAAAGATGCCTTGTCCAATTGAATGTGATGGGATTTGCATCCATACATCTCCAAGCACAAACGCCATTTTTTCCGTGTCTGCTCATATGCCATTGTCAAAGAAGGATGCCACTCTGTATTCTGGGTTTTTCTTTGTTTACCTTTCTAAAAATCCCAAGTCCTGATGCTCAGGAAAAAAAAAAAGTTGCCTCATCATTTTTTGTCTGTGGTTTGTAAGGAAATACTGTTTTCAGTTGTTAGCATATGAATCTAAAAAGCATAGAGAATGTGTTACTCAGTTGTCCCGATTTATGATGGTTTTTTTGGCAGTACCACAAGAAAACACTATGACAATCACATGCTGATTTTTTAAGATGTAAAAGCCAGGTATAGTTATTTCTTCCCCCCCCCAAATGCCTCATCCAGCATCACTCTGCCAGCACCTTCCATGTTGCCATCTCTGGTGCTAGTGATGTGAAAGGTAGGCTTTAAAGCATCCTATAATAGCTGATTGATTTCCATATAGCAGCCTAACAAACTGCATAAACAAATAAAAATCACTTACCCTTTGCTTGTTCTGCACTAAGGTCTTACAGGCAGGATATTCTTCTCCCCACGTTGATAAACTGAAGAATATGACTGTAAAATGAGCTTGTAGGTCTTGCCTGAAGGGATTTTCTTGTACTGAAAAATTCCTTCAAGAAAATTATAGTCCTTAGAACAATTGTGACGTGTATCTTTGTATCTTAATACAACTTGTTCATGACAGCACGTTCATCCTATAAAACATCAATAAGTGAAGGGGTTTTTTTTGTTTGTTTTGTTTTTTTTACCCAGTGCATTAAAAACAAAACAAAAACAAACAAACAACAACAAACACCTTTTGTGCTGGGAGGTCATTAAACGGAGATTCAGAATAAATGACTCTCAACAGTCACAAATATCCTCCAACTGCCAGGCCCAATTTAGTGCAAGCCCAGGACTTAGTGGTAGAGTAAGTGACAGTGAACAGGGAAAAACTTCAGAGCAGCTGATTCCTCCTGGTGTGACATGCATGTGGGTTTCTGTATCACCTTGCACAGCCTTCAACACATATAGCCTTGTTTCTTGCTTTGGGAAAAAGACATTTTTTTGTATATTGTGTTTAACTGATCATTTAGAGTGTGACTCAAGTGGGTCGCTGTGGGAAGGGGGATGTATCAGTGAGGAATATATCCAAACTATGACCAAAGAAGAACCAGTGAGGTACAAGATATCTCTGTGCAGAAATTACCACCCCAGATGTTCTGGGCAGCCTCACCTGACCCTCATGGAGGTGCTTGCTGAGGGGTCTCCAGTCAGCACCCCTCAGATAGACCCTTCTCTACCCTGACCAAGAGCTTCCTGATCAGGGTACATCCTCTTCCAAAGATCCCAATAACACTGTCTTAAGAAAACCTCACTGCAGTCGTTAATTTAACAAAGCAAAGTGCTAGAATTTCCCCTTATAAATCAGGATTAAGTGTTGTGCAGTACTTTTTAAACTCTTGCTCTTCAAGTCAGTTAATCAAATACTTACTATGCCTCAGTCTATTTTTTAAACCACAGCTCCATGAAAGAAGGTTGTTGAGAGGTGTGGGTTGGCCTCTTCTTCCAGGTAACAGTGATAGGATGGCCTCAAGTTGCACCAGGGGAGGTTCAAGTCAGATACTGGGAAAAATTTCTTCTCAGAATGAGTGGTGATACATTGGAATAGGCTGCCCAGGGAGGTGGTGGAGTCACCATCCCTGGAGGTGTTCAAGAACAATGGAGAGGTGGCACTGAGGTTCATGGTATAGAGGTGTCACAGGCATAGGTTGATGGTTGAACTATATAATCTTAGCAGTCTTTCCAACCTTAATGATTCTAGGATTCTATTTTAAAAAGTAGAATGGAAAGAAATATATTTTCTTCACTAAGAAATTAATTATGTTTTCAAAATAATGGCAGTCTAAAATAAGGATGGATATGGTATGTGTCCAGAGAACATACAGCTTAGGAAATGTACATTAACAAAATCCCCTAAACCCCATAGCAAAGAAGCCAGGTGATAATTGTTAGCGTATAAATCTCAGCAGCTCATAGTTTGTCAATTCAAAGGAATAACATATTACGAAGACTCTTTTTGACACTGTAATAACCCATTGCCACAGATCTCGTTTTAACTTTAATAGTGACATTATGTGATCAAATATTGTATTTTTGGATCATCTGAAGAATTTGTTATGCAGATATTCTGATCAGTGGGCTATTGGACCATTAGCCAAATAAATCCGAAGGTAATAAAGCTCACAGGAAGATAAATGGCTTTCTTTTTCTTGTTCTTGCCAGCCAATTCAGGCTAATTTAAGCCTTTCACAGAATGGTGATAATGAAGGATTTGTTCTCAGCAGAGTTATGGCAGGTGATTTGCATTTGAAAGTTTGACACATTTATAGGGCTTTGATCTTTTCCCTCCAGTGCTGTGCCCCTGGCAGACACCTACACCCACGTTTTACCAGGTGGAGCATCCAGGGACTCCCACAGCTCCGAGAGTCACTGGGAAGAAATACACTAGAAAAAAATAGCCAAAAATTAGCCAAAAGTCACCCAAAATTGCAATTCCGTTGCTGAATTTGGGTGGCTTTAATAACATGCAAGAAAAATAGTATGTTTGAATTTATTTTATTAGATTTTCTTTCAAGCTAGAGCAAGTCCTCATGGAAAATTTTGAACAAGTACAGATTCTGATATAATGTCCACCAAGACAGGAAGATTGGCTGCTTCTGTCCATGTGAAATTACTCTTAAAAGGGCACATGTCAGTGTAGGACACCAAGGATTTTGTCACCTAGCAAACTTGAGAAAAATGGCAATGGAGTTGTATCTTAAATATTATTTTGTTTTTTGCTTGGTTGTTGGACCAGAAAGGGAAGGTAATCATCTGGGCATGAAAGCAATCTTCAGCTGGAAGAGGAAGCCTGGAAATAAAATCAGAGATTTGCTGACATCATGAATGTATGTGAGCAAAATCAAGCATAAAGCCTAGGAAATATAAAGGATGTTCATAGTAGTGCTTACTGTCCTACCCTGAAGTAAGAAGGCACTCATAGGATTCAGCAGGAACTCATCTGAACATTTGAAACGAGATGATTGTATTCTCCATGATTGTAAAATTGAATATAATCGGTTGTTTCCTCTGCTGCACTGTAATGGTGAATTCCAGATCCTCACGCTAGGAGTTCATTTTCTTCTCATCTCAGAACTATTTCCTAAGGGAGGCACTAACTAAAAAATGCTGGCATGAAATTTATTCCTGTCCAAATAATACGTGGTATTTCTCCAAGCTGAGCTTTCCTTCTGAAAGAAGAGAAGGCATAGAATCAGAATCAGAGAATCAGAGAATCAGAGAATCCTTATAATTGGAAATAACCTTTGAAGATCATCTAATCCAACCCCCCTGCAATGAACAGGGACACCGCAGCTAGATCAGGTTGCCCAGGGCTTGATCCATCCTGGCCTTGAAAGTCTCCAGGGATAGGGTTTCAATCATAACACTAGGTAACCTGTTCCAGTACCTCATCACCCTCACTGTAAAAGACATTTTCCTTATAACTAACCTTAATCTCCCCTCTTAGAGCTTGAAGCCATTTCCCCTTGTTCTGTCACCACAGACCCTGCAGAAGAGTCTGTGCCCTTCTTTCCTGTAGCTCCCCTTACATACTGAAAGGCCGCTATCAGTTCACCTTGCAGCCTTCCCTTTTCCAGGCTGAACAGCCCCAGCTCTCTCAGCCTGTCCTCGTAGGGACACATGGAGGTTCTTGCAGGAAGAAAGCCTGATGGAGCTTGGGGATGCTTGGAGCTGGCTCCACACTGAATGCTGTGTTTGGGAGGTTCTGGCTGCCCCAAGGAATGCTCAGTCTTTTTAAAGCTGTGTAATGAGTGTTGATGAGCTAGGGTACGAAGTATATTGAAAGAAGCAGAGACTGTGTAAATGTTAGCTCATATTATATGCATAATAATAGAGAGCCCCCAGATCTGCAGAGTCTTTCTGTTCCCCTCCCTCTAGAAGATGCTCCTACAATCTAAGAGTTAACTTCATGTTGAATGTACTTGAAAATTCAGTTACTGATGCATTTTGCTCTTCAAAAGAGAGCACTATCCATCTGTGTTACTTTGCTTTCAGCACATCACAGAATGTCAGTTATCAGATCAGAGCAGGAGACTGATGAGCGTGCATCCAAGCCTGACAGGTCAGGTCAATGTCAGGGGAAATTACAATTCCCTTTTTTCTCTCCCTCTTTTTTTTTTTTTGAATACAACCCATTTGCTAGTATTTACTTTAGAAGACTACTTCCCTGGAGTGGGGGGGCTCAAACGCTTTAAAGTGATATTGCCTGGAAAATTTAGACTTAGTTGCTTTCTGATCATGTACCCATTTTATGCAGTGTTTTGCAATAAGAAAGTGCCAGCAGCTTTAAGTCAACCTCTGTGGTAGGCACCATGGAGGGAGATCTCATCAGAGAGGGATCCCTCCCCTGGCACAGTCACTGACTGAGGAAGCAGGAGATAGGGGCTCTGGGGTTCTGCAGTCAGCAGTGATTTACTGTTCTTGGTTTGCCCCCAAAATAGCAGACTCTTAGTCAAGACAACCTGCCCTCAAGATGTGTGGATCTGCTGGTGTAAGAGCTGCCTGCTCATCCATGCATGCACACATCGATTACCATTAACTATGGAGGAGCTTAGGGCACACACCAGAAATCTATGTCTCATCAGAGTGATGGGGCAGCCAGCAACGTGCAGTGAAATGGGGTGTCAGAGTGAAGGAAGCTGTGTGTGATCAGTTATCTCCTTGCTTTTTGACCTAATAGATAAGCATAAGCTTAACTGACTGGGCCATAGATTAGTTTTCCTCCTCAGAGTTTAGGGGTTTTTGCTCTCTCTTGTGTTTTAAAAAATAGAAAATAAAATAATAAGAGTTTGCTAAAGTAAAAGTTGGCCCAAGTAATGGCTTCCTGCATCTTTGCAACCTGAATAAGTACTACAGATATTTATTTTATTTATTCTATAACCTATGCTTTGGATAGTTCCAAATGGATAATGAAGTGTTTTCTGCTTCTAACGTTACATTTATCCACATGGCTGAGCAGGTAAACAAAGATGTATGATTTGTACGGCCAGGGAATTTTAAACAGGCATTGTGTTCTACCAAGAAAAACAGGAGAATGAGAAAGAGCATGAAAATTAAACATACAACTAGATCAAATCTTAAGAAATAAGGAAGGAAAAAAGGAAAGGAGGAAGGGAGGGAGAAAAGAGGAAGGGAGGAAGAAGGAATATAAGAAGGGAGAAAAGGAGATGCAAATTGCTGAGGGACTGAAAGTCCATAAAACTCGGCACTTGACAAGCTCATTGTCTTTTTTTCCACTGGGAGCCTTTGCAGAGAGCCTGGATGTTCTTCTCTTCCCTCTCCCCACAGGTGGCTGCAGCCACCAGGTTTACCTGGAGCCTTCTCAATCCCAGGGTGGACAGACCCACCTCTCCAGGCCTCTCACCACACACCACATGGTCCAACTCAGGGTCCCTTTGTTGGACCTGCTCCAGCCTGTCAGTTCATCTGCTTCTCCTGGTCTTCTGTGCAGGGGAAGCAGTGAAGCTACTTCCTGGCTTGTCATCCTGCTCCTGTGCTGCATGGAGCTCTCCCAGCCCCTACAAGACTCTGTAAGAGTGGTGATGCATTTGCATAGGCTGCCCATGGAGGTGGTGTGGTCACTATCCCTGGAGGTGTTCAAGAACCATGGAGATGTGGCAGCGAGGGCCATGGTTAGTGGGCATGGTAAGGATGGGTTGCCGATTGGACTAGATAATCTTAGAGCTCTTTTCCAACCATAATGATTCCATAACTCTTTGCTTTTGCTGTGCCTGTACCTCCTGAGGATCTTCTCAGACAGTTTTCTCTGCCCAGATCCCTGAATAGCACCTCTGCCCTCCGACATATTAATCACTCTTTCCCAGTTTGATATCATGTAAAAACCTGCCAGGTGTGCAAAGTTTAGCTGTTAAAAACAGGGGCAATTTTACTCAAATATTTTTGTGGAACCATTATAGCACTGAGTTTAATTTGTGAGGAAAAATTCACCAAAGCATTTGGAAGAAAAAAGAAAAAAGAGAATGAAGTACTTACTACAATTTACATTCACCGATGTACTGAAAGACCGGCTTGCCTCTTGTGGAACTGAATGTGATCAAAATTGAGATGTGGCAACTCGCAATTTAAAATCAATAGTCCCCACCCACGGGTTAACCAAGTGCTTGGGGAAGGAAGCCTGCAACATGCACACAGCACTCCATTTCAGAACAGGGGAAATATGTAAGCGCTAAATAATATTTATAATCTAACACTTGTTGGTTGTCTCTTACCCTGGACTATTGATCCATTTTCTGATTATTAAACTGAGCTGCAGGCTCTGCTCAGAACATAACTTCATTTAGCACCAAGATGAAATATGGTTTCTATTAGCAGCGAGCAGCAATTCTGCACATCAGTGCTCAGACACGAGGGAGGGAGAAATGAGCAGACCCTGATGAGGTTCACTGGATGGAAAGGAACAGCCTGAGATGAAACATAGAGCAATTGAAAAATAGCCTTTACAAACACTCAGCTTCAGCTCTGCAACTCAACTTAAAATAAGCACAACTGAGATTTTAATTCAAATTTAGATTCATAAAATCATAGAATTGCTCAGGTTGGAAAAGACCTTAAAGATCATCAAGTCCAACCACAACCTAACCATACTACCCTAACTCTAACAACCCTCTGCTAAATCATGACCCTGAATACCACATCCAAACAGTTTTTAAACACATCCAGGGAAAATTTCCTGGCCATAGGAATTTCTCATAAGAATTAGTGAGGTTTAGAAAATCTGCCATGCTGCAAAATGTACCATTTGGAGCACAGGGCACAAAGTATCAGTGCAATGGCAGGAAGTCGAGAGTACCAACCTTGAACTTTGTCTGGGACCCTTCTGTGCTGTCCCATTGAAACCACTGTCAGACATGACAAAATGAACCATCAGGGTGCTCACAAAGAGATTACAAGAAAAACTTGGAAATAAACTATACTGCACTTTATGAATAAACTTGATCCTATGCTTTTGGGTAGAAAATGAGGCATTGCTTAGGATCTTAAAATGTTTACAGCAGGTATTCCTCCACCCATGAAAAGCTTTGAAATATATCAACTCAATTTCAGTAGTCGTTTTGTTCTAAAAACATGTGAAAGCTGATACAGTGAATCTATACTAAGAGATAATGGAGTTCTCCCACCTAAATGACTTTTATTATTCTGATAATATCAGAAACTTTTTATTTTCTGAGCAAAATGAGCCTCGTTATGGCCCCCTCCCCCCTCAGCTTTGCCCTTTCCTTCTGGCTGAAGTAGCCAGTAGACATTAAAGACCAACCACATAGCCTAATCTCCTTTCAACTTCTGTTAACAGGGGTATTAAAAAGACATTCCTGAAAAATCAGCTGAAAGCCACTAGGTAATAAACTCCCTACTTAAAAGGTGGATAGGTGTAAATTCCACACGTAGGCCTTTTCATCTAGGAAACCAGTTGCTTGGAGATCAGATGTTTTAAATGAATTGCGGAGCTGATGTCACTTTTCGGTCAACAGAGACTGCCACTATTTGGAGGATCAAATAGATGTGAGAATGTAAAGCAAGTAGATAGGTTCTGCTCCTGCCAGGGCAACTGCAGAGAGGTGCCTGCCACCATCCAAAGCCCTGGTGAAATCTATGATACTTAGCATGACATCCACAATACTTGTCCTTCAGCAGCAGGCTCTTGGTATGGTATTTTGGAGTTGAGAGCACTAAAGAGTTTAAATGTCTGAGGCAGGATTTTTAACAGCTTTACAACTCACCAGTTTCTGGTCTTACTACAGATGAGTAGCAGTTTTTTCTCTCATTCTAGCTACCGAAGGTGGTGATAACAATTAGGGATCCAATTTGCACATGGTTTTCACTGATTGTAGTAAGGAGCTGAGGTCTCCCTTTTATGGGTCTGGACTCAGGATCAGTCCCAGTTCTTACTGCTTTGCTTCCCTCTTGTAGGTAGTTGTTCATCCATATTCTTTGGAATATTGACCTCAGAAAAAGATGTGGATATTTGCTGCCACAGTGCAGCTTACTTATCTACAAATCCTACTGATTTCAGTTGAGATTGAACTCAAGTTAGAACCTCTTCCACGAGTATTAAAAAATCCTCAAATAAATTCATTAAAAAAAAAACCAAAACACTTTAACTCCAAATTAAGGGAAAGCATTAAAAAAGAGAGAAGCATCTCCCAGTAGCTAATGGGACTATGGATAACAAATGTGCTGGATCCTTTTCCTCCTTTATTGCCTGCTTAGGCGTAAACAGAGGTGTCCAGTGTTACTTTTCGGAAGTGTTGAACACCTGCTGCGTCTGCTGAAGCCAGGGAGACCTGCAGCTGCCAGCACTACATTTTACATCTGGGCAGCTGGGTCTGTGCAAAGCAGGACCATCAACAGCCAGCTGCACGGCGAGTGGGAGGCAAAGCACAGAGTGCTTGGGAAACCATGTTAAATGAGAGA
Organism: Gallus gallus; assembly: GCF_016699485.2. NCBI lineage: Eukaryota > Metazoa > Chordata > Aves > Galliformes > Phasianidae > Gallus > Gallus gallus. The sequence continues at coordinate 99,970,795 of NC_052534.1, forward strand.
CAAAGTGACTAAGAGCTTTGCAGATGTAGAATAAAGTTGAAAACATATAATCTTAGAGCTCTGTTTGTATAATGTGCTGCTTGTCAGTGCAGTAAGACTGGTCTTCTGTCCTAACTCTCAAGAAAAAGTGGACTGCTAAGTGTTACTCAAATATATTCAGCCACGCTTACTCCGCTTTGTGTTGCATTCTTCCCATTTGATATGACTTTTTCCTTGCTGTGTCAAGTCTGTTTCCCTTCCAAACCTCACAGCTTGGTGGAAATATGCTCTGAAATTTTTACAGACTAAAAATGTAATTCAATCTATAATTACCTACCATGTCTGTGGGTGACAGATTACCTGGACATCTTATTTTAAATTTAAACCCTGAATCAGACACACACAGAAGCCCCAAAAAATTCTATTTTATGCTTTTCTTTTAGATAGAAAAAGTTTTGCTCCATCCATTCTTCTCCTTCCTTCTGTTATAAATGCAGAAATCTAAGTAGGGAACCTTTCATTTTAAAGGAGATGAAGGTGGAGATGTTAGCCTTTATATTGCTGAATAAATTACTGGAATGGAAATCAAAACTGTCAGTTAAGCAGAAAATCCCTCATCATTTTGTAAGTGTCAGTGCGTATGGCATTGGTGTTAGCCTCATATCTCAGTGCCTTGCAATCTTTTGGCATTACTAGGAGAACAAAAGGGACTTCCACAAATCTGCACAAGGTTGAATAAAATAAAGATTGCAATGCCTTTTTTTTTCTTTTTTTCTTTTTTTTTTCTTTTCCCCCAGGTATTTACACATTAGGAAGGTGACATTTGAAATACCAGACTTTCTTAGCTCTTAGTGGATAAGTATCAAACAGTCCTAGGGTATAGAAGAATACACTTGGTATCCAGCACATAGCCATGCTCTCCTCTCTATCACATTTTCATAAGCCCTGTTACAAGGGAACACCATGAACACTTCTACCATTTCCACTATTATTTATTCCTATTGTAACTGTCCCTACTTTGTGAGATTATTTCCCAGCCGATGATTCTCATGTTGCAGATAGAGGTGTAGTTGCAGACAAAAATTAATTAATCCAAGAACAGCTAAAAACCATCATACTCTGTTGAATTAAATAGGCAGTAGAACATACAGGGATCATGGACCTTATGTTGCTTCTTGATTTGGCTAAAACTTTTCATTTTTTGGTGTCTGAATGGTATTTTCAGTAATTTACCCATAATTGATGACATTTACTATTATCATGCATTGGTTAGAGATAGCAAGCACAGAAAGAATGGGAGAGAGATTTTAACTGGGACAAAAGTGACTCCCATTTTTATGCTAAATCAGTTATTGAGTCTGACTTGTGAAATGGTGACCTCTGAAATAGTGCTCAATGAAAATCACTCAGCTCACTAAAGTCACAAAAAATACCCACTGCAAATCTTCTCTTAATTTTAATTTATAGCAGGAATTTGTGATTCTTTCAAATATTGCAATTCATTCTCCTTAAAGAAAGAAAAAAGAAAAGATCAGAACAACACAGGATAACCATAAAGCTCAAAGCAATCCTGACTGAAGTAAGATGTGACCTAAGTTTCTGCATGGCATATATTTCACCACTGCCAAATCATCTCAGACTGGGTTGAGATGCTAAAACCCTTCACTTTCACTCTGTGGTTCCTTCTTTCTTCATGATAAAATCAGTAATTCTCCTGCAAGCTGCTTCTAAATGTTTTGATCCCAAACTCAACAAAAATCCATAAGAGACTTCATTGAATATTGGATCAGCCCCTATTTTCAATGCATATAGGTTTTTCCTCTTAGTGGTTGTAGTGACAATTTCACAGTCACAAAGAATGGTATCTTCCAGCTTGCTTTGACTATGTGCCATTTAAAAGCATTTCTCCCCTTTTTTTCAGAGTGGATGACTGAGCACACAGAGATCATTACACAGAAGCTCTAAACTAAATCCTACCCTACTTTTCTGGGTCCTTCAGATTAGCACTTGCTCTGTCTTTCTTTTCATTATATATTATATTTTGTTTCTATTATGGATCAATATGAAGTCATGGCTGGCAGCTGAGCTGCTCAGTGGCTACAGAGCTCAGTAGTTTTCCCAGCTCTCCTAATGATTTGCTGTGTGATCTTGGGCAAGTTCTTCCTTGACTCTGCTTATCCATCTCCTTGGGAAATAAAAATCATTAATCATCACTGTAAACTCTTCCCAGGCCTACAAATGAAAAGTGCTCATTATTAATGCTATTCATTTTTAGGATATATATTTCATTTGAAATGCCTGACATCTAACTTCGCTGTTGTATTCAGTAAGGGCTGGAAAAGGTGTTTTTTTAGCAGAAAAACAGATTCATAGAGGTAGAAATTTTTATATAAATATCTTCTAGTCTTCTCTTACACATTTCTAACCCACAAACATCTTTGAATTAAATTTCTAAGACAATTGTTTAGGCCCAAAATTTGCATTGATTTAATTTCCTATACATTTATTTTTTTTACTTACATCTTCCCAAATCTTTTATTAAATAGGACTTTGACTTTCTTTACAACTACAAATTTCCTTTCAGCCTTTCAACTCATGATTTGGAATGGTAAACTAAATTGCAGACTACAGGGAATATTTTGCTTTTCCCCTTTCTCTTGTTGAAAAGCAAATTATTCACAGAGAAATTACAACCTAACAAGACGAGAAATCCACAGAGTCACACACATCAAAGTCCAAGCCAACCACTTTTGAGTTTCACAATTAGTATCTTAATTGTGAAAGAGATATTCTGTGAGAGAATCTCAGCCACAGTCGGCGTGGATCAACTAATCACTGCTGTGGTGCAGTTCCTTCCCAACAGTTACACAGAAAACAGGGCTCAATAGTTTAAATTCTGGGCCCGTGTTAGTGCTCACTATCCTTAAACTCTCTGTTAACTGTTTTGTAAAATGGTTAATTTTCTTTTTCCTCTCTCATCACTTATCCCCCCAGTGCAACGTTAAATGTTGATGCGCAGCCTTAATTGGTTTAGTCACGAGAAGATAATCTTTTTTTCCTCCTTCCTCGCTGTTGCCTGTTAGCTTAAAGGCTTTTTAGCTGAAGGTTGATAATTATCACTGAGAAGAAACTAGCACATCAGGAGTTCATTTTCCATCTTAGCACTTGTGGTGCTCCTTTGAACTCCCCTGGCCAAACCCGCATTCCCACTTTGTCACTTTCCTCCCTCCATCATAAAAAGGTCTCGGCAGCCGGCAGCTCCAGCTTTTGCTGGCGGGCAGCGGGAATTGCTTGTCCCGCGCGCTCCTCCAGAATGGACAAATTGCATGAGACGTTGATAAATATGGAAGACACTTTGGGTTCGGAGCACTCTGTCTGCTTATCCTCCTGGGACTGGAAGAACACAGCTGGGGCTTTCGAGCTGCACTCCGTCTCCTCTCCACACAGCTTATCCCCAACGCCGTCCTTCGAGTCTTACTCCTCGTCCCCATGCCCGGCGGCGGCCGAGACCCCATATAGCGGTGGCGGCCTGGTGGGCTACGGCCTGGTGGACTTCCCCCCAGCCTACCTGCCCAGCCCTGGACAGGCCCGGCTGCCCAAGGGCACCAAGGTGCGGATGTCAGCCCAGCGCCGGAGGAAAGCCAGTGAGAGGGAGAAGCTGCGGATGAGGACCCTGGCCGACGCGCTGCACACACTGCGCAACTACCTGCCGCCTGCCTACAGCCAGCGGGGACAGCCCCTCACCAAAATACAGACCCTCAAGTGCACCATCAAGTACATCAGCGAACTGACGGAGCTCCTCAACAGTGTCAAGAGGGCGTAGGGCCCAGCTGGAGCACCTACCCTGGCACCCCGAGGCTCTGCTGTGGAAGAGCCTCTTAAAAAAAGACAACAAAACCAGTCCAATTTCTTCTTTGTTGGAGCGTGGTTTCATGGGGTGACAGAGGAACATGAGGGAGGGAGAGCGAGGGTTGCTGCGTACGTAGGACGTGATGCTGGAAGGTGATGTAGGGCTGCCTAAAGCCTGAGCTGCAAGTTGCTGAGATGGAAGTCTTGCTTTTTGTTTTTCTTATGCTCCTGTTTTGTTTGTCTTTTTTTGTTTATTTTAATGATAAGCTTCTGACAAATTTTAAAGCTGATCTGATACAAACCAGAAAGCCATCTGAATGTCCTAGGATTTACATATCTGTGTTCTGACTGATCTTCTGTTTACTGCAGACCACAGTAAATCCATAGCTTTTAAAGTGAATTTGTAAGAAGTAACAACAATCGCATATGATTTATAAGTATATTGATTTGTAGGCACTTTAATATTAGGATGAGGAGGAACATGTTTAGCTAGTTCAAGTATTACTTATTTGTCTACATTTCCTCTGTACTTGAAAATCAAGAAAAGAAGTAATAGCAAGAACTTCTTTGCTCATAACAAATGCCATATTCTGTAACAATGCCATAGTCTGTGCTTTGTATTACATATCTGGTAGATAAGTAAAGTCTAAAACTGACCATTAAATTCTGGAAATGAAATATAAACCAACTGATCTTATATAGATAAATTGCTGCTAAAGTCTTTCTTCTGTTTTAACATATACAGAAACAAATCTTATTTTTGTTTTTAATCTAAAAAATCTTTGCTTCAGAGTCTGATAAAATGTGGAATACATTTTTACATCAAACTACTAGATGAAGGTTGGGCTGAGCTCTGTCCCCCCTCTTCCTTCTCTCTGGGGTAAAATAAATTGATTTGAATATCAGAAAGATGCAAAATTTTATCCTCAAGATGTACTGAAATCTAAGAGGATGCTAGTAACTGTAACATCTCCTTATTAAAGGCTGTCACATCAGCTGTTTCTTACAACCAGTAACAGTCCTGTAAAGAACACACATGAAACCTTCCAAAAGCCAAAGAAATGAGGACATAGTCCAAACCTTTAATTTCTTTTAGCTTTTATGTGACCAAGATCACATATGTCTCACCAAACTGGAGGAAAAAAAAAAGAAAGCGAAAGCTCCATAAATCTCATTGCAGATTGATTTCAAATACTTGGCTACACCGAGGCCAGTCATGCAGAGAGAGGAGCAAAATCTGGCACAGAGTTGCTGTATTGCAAGGCTGAGCAGCACGGAGTTCATTAAGGCAGATTAACCTTTTCTCTGTGGGGAGATGTAAAGCACCAGGAGAGCAGCACGCAGAGAAAACAGGCTTGTCTCACCGGGCTGAATAGATCAACATGTCTGTGTGGGGCAGATGGTTTTGGTTTGTGAATGCATTCTGCAGCAGAGCTCTGCAAAGCTAAAACTTTTTGCATCTCTCTCTTCTTTTTTTCCTCTTTCTGGTTGTTTGTAATGAAATAGGTAAAATAGGTATATGTAATATATATTAGTAAAATAGGCTTTGTACTTTTTTTTCTCCCTGCTTCAGCCTAAGCTCACTCAATACTCTTCTCAGATGGTATATACATACTGGAGCAGTCAGTGTGAAATCCATCACTGTCTTCAAAAGCAGCTAAGTTCAAATTTATGCAGGTAGAAGAGTCACTCAAATGTATGCACAATTAAGCATATTCTTTATGCTCCTGTTCTGTTTTAACCCACATTACCTTTCTCACAAACTTTTGGGCATTAGTAAGAGTGTAAGTAGCATCATTTTTTAAAGCCCTATAAAATTGTTCAGATAGAGATAATTGCCTGTGCATATGAAATGGCAGCACTAATATCACCATAGTGTTCCTCACTATGAGCCCGTGTACTGGATCCAGATTTGAGCACATGAAGAGCCTCACAGGCAAGATCAGTCAGATCAGATCTGGAACAGGTTGCCCGGTGAGGTTATGGATGCCCCTGCCCTAGAAGCATTTAGGGCCAGGCTGGATGGGGCTTTGAGCAACCCCATCTAGAGGGAGGTGTCCCTGACTATAGCAGGGGGTTGGAAATGGATGATCTTAAAGGTCCCTTCCAACCCAAACCATTCTATGATTCTATGATCTCCTAATGATTAAGAAGATGAAATTGTGCATTGGCCACAGGACCTCACACAGAACCAGAACTGAGAATTTGATCCTGAGTCTTTTAACAAAGACTCTCACTGTAGTCAACATCTGTAAAGGAGTACATGCTCACTAGTGATGGCAAAGCACCAGCAGATAGAAGGTAGTTCCATCACTGTAATTTTGGTTGTAGACTGTCATCCTGTGCTACTATGCTGTTATGATAGATTATCTATGCTTGGTAAGTCTTCTAACCCTGCTCCTTAAATCTTCCACATCTGGAACTGCAAGTAATTACCATGCTTTTCAGCTAAGGAAGCCTATAGGGTTGTGCTTAAAGCAAAGGGATCAGGGATGTGAGAGCATCCACTTTTATTGCTAGTTTATCTATGACCTTGACTGGACATCCCACATCACTGATTCAGTTTACTCAACTGTAAATGAAGACATTGATAGCTAGTTTCAGAAGACTGCTGCTAATAAAGCTAAGTAACACTGATTCTGTGGCCTGGACTTCCTAGGATCTGCCAAGTTTGCTCTCAAGGACATTGAGCATTTCTCTCTCTACTTTTGTAGTTCTTCCTCTTGGTGTACAAATTTCACTGGAAGAGAAGAGATTGTTGTATTCATGATGATACAAGTCCCGCTGTTAATAAATCCTTATTCCTATTAATTTTTAAGTAAAGTGAAACATAGTCAAGGTTATTTGTTTTCCATTTCTTTACCCTCAAGGATATAGGATATTTATTTGGTGTGAAAGAGACCTAGAATTGTGTCTCCCCGATATAAGAGAATGTAAGATCTAACAACCACCAGGACTGCATGTAAAATTCATGAGGCAGTATTGAAGTCCATTAGCAAAACTGATAGCCTATAGCAGAGAGGCAAAAAAATAAAAATAAAAAAAAAGCTACAGTAGTAGTAGCCCAGCAATCACGGGAAGTCTGTGGCTGAGGAATTATATTACATTTTGCCTAAGGGACAGAGTCATTTACCATGCTAAAGAAAAAGAGATACAGGAGAGTAAAAGAGGATCAGTCAGTGAACTGAACTCTTCCAGTCCTAAGATCCCTCACAAGTCATGTTTTTGCCTTTTCCAGGATAGCATCACTGAAATTCCTTCATTAACACAGCTACTAAGGAAGGCCAGAGAGAAGAGTTAAAAAGACAAAAAACAACACCAGAAGCCTCCACCACAAAGACAGCTTTCTACTGCATTAACAATTTTCTTATGCAAGAAGTTAGTAGACTGAATAGACTTGATTCATTCACCATCAGGACAAGGGCTTAAATACCAAGGATGACAAATGAAGAATATTCTAAAATGTTAGTTTATGTTTAACTCATTTCTGTAGAAGACGCTACAATTTTAGAAGAAGCCTTGGGATAAAGAAACCTGACAGTTTGTTTGGAATACTTGTTCCTGAAGTGTTAGTTTACTGATGAAACCACTATACCATCCTGCTGTCAGATCCTGCACACCACAAGTAGTTATTTTGTCTTTTAAATAAGTGCTCTCAGACCTTTAGAGAAAGGCAAGAGACATGCAGAAGGCCGGACCCTCTGCTTTCCTGAGCTGCAATTTGTGCTCAGAGCTACAGGTACATGCTGCAGATGGTAGGGAAGACAAGTTTCCTCTTGGTAGGAAGACCAGGTTACCTTAGAGAGAGCATTCCTCAGTGACTGAAACTGTAGTTGGAAGAAGGTCTCCAGGAAAGCTCTGGCTCTGTGAGCAGCAGAACACAGGGGAGCCTGTGGCTGCCTACCCCCACACAGCACTTTGAAATTCTAAACTGAGGAGCACCACATAGGTGCCAAGAACTTTTATAGTTACACATTTGGGCTGCACATAGGTGTGTTTGATGGGAAGAAAGCCTCTCGTTAAGGGACTTCAGTCTGTTCCTGAGAGGAACTGCCAGCATGGCAGAAATTTTTATACAAAATATTAATTCATATACATCTATACATATTTATACATCAATGCACCTCAATTTCCGAGGATCAGGTATCTGACTTCCTTTTGCCCCTAAATTAATGGTTATACAGCCACAAATGTTATTTGTTTTCCCCTCATTTAACAGATAGAAAACAGTCATGGAGAAAGCTCGGCCGTGAGTGAGACCCATTTTATTTTCCTTCTCCTACCTGGAAGATCCCCTTGGTCTTTACACAGCATGAACCTAGACTTGCTCTTATCACTATACCAAGTACTGTAAGGAAACTAACTCAATCTACTCATGCTTTAAAGCATTTAATTTGAAGTAGGTACCTGCATCATAAGTGTGGCACTCAGATGTTTCTGAACTGGTATGCTCAAATAGAAGGAGAGTTTCTATGGAAATTACTAGCTGCAGACTACTGATAGGTTTGTGGTAGAAACTAAAGCTTTCCAAAACATTAACTCATTGTCAGAGCACTTTCCTGCAGACACTTCCACTGAAGACATTAAGGATTATAACAAAGAACAAAACGAGTGTACCAAAATTAATTGAGCTGTAAACAAACATCAGCTTTCTTACCTTCCAAAATTCGGTTAAGAGTAAGGTGTTGTTGCTTTAAGAAACAGAAGCAGCAGTTTCAAGAACAGTAGTCATGCAATTGATAATAAAGTACAGTAAAAATGAAAAAACTGTTTCTATGAGCAGGCAGATAGGGCCAGCTGTAGCACTGACTTACTGCCATTTATTTCAAGTGGAAATATCTGCCTGCAATAGGCTTCCAGTATTGTTTTATTTTCTTATAAAAACAAATCACACAAGACTTCTCTTTTCCCCTAGACTTTTATCATTCACCTGTTGAAATTGCAGGAGACATAAAGCATAAACAAAGAAGATTGATCTCCTTTCAACTTGTGTTAACAAGGATATAAAAATAACATCCCAAATACCAGGGGAAAAGCATGTGGTCATAAAAAATCCACTTAAAAGGCAAAGAGGTGTTGATTCAACACTTGAAGAGGACATATATATTTTTTAGATTATAAAATCAGGAAGGCAATTACGCAGTTTTAGTATAAACAGACACCTCTGAGGTAGAGAAAGTACTGCCATGTCTTTCTCAAATTCAATGTTTTGCTGATATTGAAATGGACTGTGTCTCATACACTGTTGAAAAATCTGACAAAGTTCACTTGAAACCTTTCCATGGTTGAAATAGGAATCTCATGAATTTTCAGTGAAGACCACTAATCTATTAACATCTGTCATTGTACAAGACAGCACTAAACAGAGTTTAAGAAAGACTAAAGAGTAGAAACAAAGTTTAAACTGGGCATCATCAAGCTTTTCAACATCTCTTAAATCCCTGGCAACAGGACAGAACGAGATATTGACTAACCCTGGGAAACAAACAATTCATAGATGAAAGATTGTAAATACTGTGCTTTCTATTAAGTGACTTTCTCTTTATGTCATGATTTGAAGAAAAAGATAATAAAACCCAGGAAGCCACACCAAAGACAGAGTTAACAACGTTGAAATAGACTGCCCTACCTTATGCTTAATACTCACACCACTTCCTAGTTCTTACATGTCTCACCTAACCCCCGCACTCCCAGAGGTGAATGTGGTTCAGGATGCCCATGGCAGCCTTTGTGTGCTGTTAGAACATCATCACAGCAGATGAAAATTGCAGCTCCGTCTGGAGAAAACACTGTATACCAGTCTTATTTCTTGAGAGAAACTCACCATGATACAGAGATGTAGAGGGAAGTCACTATACCACCTGTATAGTAACTAAACTGGAATCTATTAGACACAAAACCCTAGCAAGCATATCGTGGATGTGCTTGTGAACACAATGGATTGTACCCACAGACTCAGGAATAGATGACACTTAACCATTGGGTTAACATAGGGGAAATAATCATTAAACACAAAGTAAATGGCCTGTCAAGCTTGTGTTTTGCCTTTCCTTTTATTCCCTTATTGAAGAACAAGATGCACATTTCAGCATCAACAGCTCAGCAGTAAGCTGTAAGTAAGCAGTAGTAAAGTAAGACTCTTTCAGCACTGTAGCTGTTTCCATTGGAAAACAGTCTTGAGGCACTTCACACACTGTTCATCAGGAAGCCCACACATCTTTTATTGTCTTTCTTTGCAAAAAATCTATCAACTACATAATATTATATGTTGACAAGATTTACAAATATGAGCTTTAAGTTATAGCACAAACCGGTTTAATGAGGCCACTGTACAGGTATTATAACAGAGCTACAAATCATTTATTCATTGTTTTTCTTCACAAGGTACAAACAGATTCATGAAATAGTTTCTTGCTCAAGGTGGTTTTCACAGAAATCCCCTATAGTAGAATTCTATTTAATAAAGTTAAAAAGCAAACAGCGTTTTATACCCATTGTTGTAGTTTTTGCCCTAAGCAATAATGATTCATGCCAAGCAATAGCTTTCCTTACAACAGGAAAATACAGCACTGAATCTGAACTGTTTTCATAGCTCTGTTTAGATGCAGGCAAAAAACAAAAACAAAAACACATTTTTCCTTTCACTAAAAAGAAGAAAGAGGACAAGGTAATCTAACAGGAACTCCTAGTAAGGATGAATCCTCAACACTTTGTAGATACAGAGTTTAGTAATAGTAGTTTTGTGATAGTTGCCATGATAATACACTGAGTCCCCACTAAAAGCTTATTTTCATCTAGTGTGACTGCTTATTCAGCATAGCAGAGTTACTGGTGCAATCTGTGACTGATTCCTCCCCATCCCAAGGAAAGCAACAACTTGATATTGCAGAGCCACAGTCCTCCAAAGAGATCCACAGCTCACAGATTTTCTCCCAGTTGCCTCTACAGAATCAAATACGTTCATGCCCACCTTGGTTCAGAAAGGCTTACTGATATTAAGCTCCCTGCAATACCTTATTCATCTACAGTCTTTAAGAAGAACAACCACCACTCACTCCAAATGACTGACTTGATGCCTGCTGCTACCATCTTCCCTCTGCTCTGAAACAGATGTTTAGAACTGCAGTATGATTAGAAGAGTTTCAGAAATGTTTGCTGGTAAGACTAGGTCAGATGCAAGAAGTTACTAAGAGATTACATTAGTGTTTGCTTAGCTGACCCTTTTCCTCAGTACGCACTGAGAATGTATTTTCCTGGGAAATATCTTTGAGTCCTTCCTGGTAAGTCCGGGCAGACTACTTGCTTAGGGCATTTGACTGCAACTTTACAGAACTAACCAGTTCTTGGTTATTCCCTCAGAAATCTGCGTGTTCACCTAGAGGGAAGAGAGAAATGCCTCTTATGTTACAACTGTTGTACGCTTAGTATATCAGTAATGTGATCTGAGAGCAATACCAACCTTTGCTGGCCAGTTTTTCCTTTCTAATAAGCACTGCTCCAGATGACACATGGCCCCGTGAATGCAGTTCTGCATGGCGGTCTAGTGAGACATTTCAGCTTTTAATATTCTGTAGAGCACACACCAGGAGGAGTCTGCCAATTGACAAAGCTCCCAACAGCATATATGTGCTGCTGAGCAAGCTCCAGGAACAACTTGAGAAATACCAGGTTTTCTTACCAAGGCGCTGCGTCCCAGGATTGCATCCCCTCTGACAAATCACATCTGAAGGCAGTGGTGTAGTGCTGCAGATCACAACACTGCAGTGCAAATATAACTACAGAAAAAAAGAAATTGCAGTATGTACAGGGGACTCTAGTAAAAATTGGATACTCAGACAGACTCCAAATGAGATTATTAGTGAATGCTATTGTGTGGCTAGGCTAGTCTTTCTGTACAACTCCTAGTGTTATGCCTTGAAGGCAGATAATAGACTCCATCAGTACCTGGCTAACAGCTCTTCTACAGCATTTGTTCTATGTACTGCTCTACACATTGGGACTACCAACAGTGCATGAGAAGCAAGACATTTCTCACCTGCATTTGTAATAGAGCTGTGCCTTGTACAAAGGTGAACACTGTTACTTCAAATCTTTTCAAGTGCTGAGGAAATTTTACTCTACGGCTGTAATTAACTTCATGAAAGACTGTTCTGTAAGAGTCCTCACTCCTTTCACACCTTTTGGGAAAAAAAAAAAAATGAAAGAAAGCAAATATAATCCAAGCCTTCATTTCAGCAAGGTCCTTCCACAAGCTACGGATGTGAGATGCCAAAGAACTTGTTTTCCTCAGAGCACAGCTGTGTGGACAGAGCTCCTCCCATTCAGGAGGAGCCTTTGGCCATGGTAATAGTTGCTTTTTAGATGTTTGTTAGCAGTAGCTAGAAGCACTTGGTGCTTTTGACACCAAAAGCCATAGCTAGTGTGCAGGCACCTTCATGTACTTCAACAGATACAAAGTCAGGACAGAGCAAACTCTCTTAGGCAACTTCTAACCTCTTCCCCATTTCTTCTAGTTAAGGTTAGGGGCCTTGTACTGCACAAGAGGGATGCTCTTCTTACCCGTTTATGAGGATTGGCCATCGTGGAAGACTGTCTTGGCTTTGGGAGTTGGTAGCCCAACAGTCTTCCAAGTTTAGTTCCAGCCTTGGATCTGCAGGCTGGAGCAGTTCAACTTCAAAGTACAGTGCCTCCCTCAGATATTTTACCACAGGATATTCCAGTTCCTGATAGGGCTCAGAATAGGATTTCTCTAGAAGAGATGTTAGAGTTTCCTTTTTACAGGGTGAACACTCACCAGTTTTGAGTCACTCCGTTTTTCCACCATCATTCACTCTGCTATAGTATCAGAACTGGGAGAGTATATATGTGTCAGCAAATAGGACTATGGTGGCAGAGGAAATAAGAACTAGTGAAGAAAGATGTGAGGATCCAGAGGAGGAGGAGGAGACACTTCCTTTCATAAAACCCACTGCAATGAGATGTTTGTTCAAAACTACTTCTAGAAAAGCACTGAAATATAAGAGAAGAGCCATTCCAGTCAGGGTGATAGTTTTGTTCAGGCTTCAGTTGCCTCCTCTGCCAGGATGTTACCATTTTGCAGCAGCATTATCATAGAGTCATAGAATGCCTTGTGTTGAAAAGGGCAGTGATCATCTAGTCTCAACCCCCCTACCACGTGCAGGGTTGCCAACCATTGGATCAGGCTGCCCAGAGCCATATCCAACCTGGCCTTGAATGCCTCCAGGAATGGGGCATCCACAACCTCCTTGGGCAACCTGTTCCAGTGTGTCACCACCCTTTGTGAAAAACTTCTTCCTAAGCTGCATTGATACAGCTTCCTTCTTTGACACAGCACTGGCCACAATATCTATACACTAATTCCTCTGCTTAGCTATACTTTAAGGGCTGATACAGGAGAGAAACCAACATCACAACCACTACACAAGATAATATGGTTACCCCAGCAAAAAACCCACAACTTGGTTGCACATGATATGATCCACTGTAGATCCCTGGCCATTTGTTACATTCTGGAGGCAAAACCTATGAAGCCTTCAAGAAGTCTTTCACTTTGCCCTTGGAGTTATTCAAAAGCACCCTGGAGGTGGTCTTGGGCAACTGGCTCTGAGTCACTCCATTGGAGCAGAGAGTTTGACAAGACAACAATCAGCAGCTCCTCCAACCCTATCCTTCATGAAAAGCCTGATCAGAAAAGTTACCTTTAAAAAGCTTCAGGGAGAGATCCAGAGAGTCAAAACCTGGCTTAATACTTGGCGGAAGGTTTTTCTTGTTTTCATAGTGGACATCAGCTGAGTGCTTGATGGTGTAAACACATACAAACCTTAATCTGAAGGAAAACATTTTGGATTAGATTTTTAGAAATTGAAACCATCCTTGACAATCTCCTTCTAGGGAACATTACTTACTGGTATACTGGTATATCATTTCCAGGTCTGAAGTAGAGTATATCATTTTCATATGTTATAGATGTGCTGTTGAACTGAAACATACATGTTGTTACAAACAGAACAGTTACTTTAGAACTGACTCCCCAAACAATATCCACATCCCTTCACTTGCCTGGCAATCTGGAAGAGTGCTCTGAGCAGGGTGCGCTTAGAAACGGCCAGAAACTAATGGCCAACAGTCTTGTACTCACTAAACTAAACCCAGTGACAGCTAACAGCAAAGTCATGATAAAGAAGACCTAATCAACCAACACCCTGAATAACCTACAAGCCCAGAAACAAGTGCATTGGGCCTGAGATAAGAGTTCAGTTGATTCTGTTAGCAGAATCTGTAGCTAGCATTCACAGAATTAAGTTGCATTAGTTGCAATTGGAATTTTAACATTATTAGATCTTTTGTTGTTTTGTCTCTATTTTCTCCTTATGTAGGACACAGGCTGCAGGAAGAGGAAACCCACTCTAATTCTTAGTCTAGGTATTCATTAGTGACTACTAATCTGCTTCTACAAGGAAGCAGAGTATATATCAACAACATAAGCTCACATTCAAGTCTGTTACAGTCAACAACATCAAACTAAGTTCGGTTTCAGAAAGCATTTCTGGCTCTAAAAAATGGTTTTCACTAAAAAAATAAAAATTCTACCTAACTGATTTTTGTATTCTCAAAAAAGGAGTGTAGGTATACTGCCTTTCAGAAGCGACCACTTGTCAGCTGCAGCCTTCCTGCAGCTTCTGAACCTCCACCATTTCCAGCACCAGGCCTATCCCAATAGGAGTATAAGTAAACTTAATATCACTAAGCCCTTACCTTTCTACTTGTTCCACATGTATTCACGTTGAACTTAAAGGTTGCAGTCTTCTTTGTCACTAGGCTAGGTTTGCACTGTTTGTCTCTTAAGACAAGAAGGCTGGTGTCCAGATCTGCAAGTCTTACTAATTTTATTGCAGTAATTACCACGGTGCCATTGGGAAGGCACTCTGAAAGAGAAACATACATTTTTCAGTACAAATCAGGCTACAGAATAAAGGGGCTGGAGAATGACATTGAAGTTCTGTACGGATTTGCTAGCAAGGCTTTTGGCAGCTCATGAGAGCAAACATTTGAGCAAGATTTTCACACTAAGTTTTATTTTTCTTTACTCTAGCATCTTTAGTGCGTGCACTACAGTGAATAATGATGATTTCACTCTTTTGTTCTTAGAAAGCCTCCTCTCACCAAAAGATTTTTCCAGACAATATATTTCAGCACAGTCAATCCAGATGAGTATGTTTCTCAACTAGGAGTTTATAAGCTGACCTCTCCCTCAAGGCACATCTTCATAATCGTAACAAGAAACAAACAACAAAAGAGGCCTCAGACAAGCCCAAACGCTTCTGACAAATATTTTTGCTTTTGAGAGTGAGAGCAAGATTTTTGTCTCCTTCACCAAACCTGGACCTGACAGGATAGTCTCTCCAAACTGTAATTTCCCTTACATTGTAGCATATTACTTGGCATAAAATTTGACATGAATACTACAAACCTTTAAAACTGTGTAGACTTGTGATTATTTATGCAACTCAACAAATAGCACTTAGGAGCTAAGACCCAGTGTGTTAGAGGTAATGTTCTTACGTATTAGCTCTGAAGGTGGAAATCTGCAGGAAATTGAGAAGTCCTTCTTATTAGCCAAGGTGATGCCATCCTTCAAGGTTAAGTGGAGAGAAGCCATTACTCCAGAAATATGAATATCCTAGGAATGATACTCACAGATTAAATAAGAGAATGAAGATCCACTACTTTTCTAGAAATACTCAGACAGCAGATTACCACAAGCCAAAGGTAATGGTCCTTGACCAAAACCACATCCACAAGAGATATTTTTATTTTAATCCGGAGACGGACACAAAGAGCTTTTTCAGTAGTTTTACAATACAACTTAAATATCACTGCCTGTACAATTTCCATTAAAATGTTGTTCAGCCTTTAAGTGCTTGTAAAGTGCTTTTCTTGACTATAAAGCATTCTTTCAGAGTAGAAAATGCCCTCCATTAATTATTTGAAGTCTATCCCAAATGGACACTTTATTTTTACCTACAAGGACATAGTGTACCATATGAATATCTCATAGATAATAGAGCATGCATTTTAATTGGTGCAGACTAGTATCCTTACCTTATAGTCCACAAGGGAGGAAAGGAAAGGGACAGAGACAGTCAAGTGAGTCCCATTGTCATTCAGGCTATAGTAGTCTTCCTGGGCAACCTCTGGTACCAGGTGCTGCTCAGAGATGAAGGGCAGCCAGTTTTGGTCCACATTTCCGTGTGTGATAATGAGATGGAAGTCATTCTCATCACAAAATCCCCTTGCACTGGGTAGTACTGTAATACAATGAAGAGTCAGCCAGTGTGCTTGCTACTATTGGAGTTTAAGAGTGCTATTTAGCGCTGACAGCATCACTGGCTGAATGTAGCACAGTTAACAGCTGAGTTCAGTCAGGCTAGTTGCAGCCAGATAAAGACAGTTTTGCTCAGGTTCCACTAGCTTACCAGCATCTTTAACAGCAGACACTGTTATAATGGGGACAGAGAATGTGTCTCTTGTTGGAAGGATGATGAACTTCAGTGTGACATTGAGTGTGTATTCTCTTGTGTCATCGATTACGTACTAGGAAAATCATATTTAGAAAAAAAAAGTGAGTGATACAATTTCTATACCATGGTATACTGTAGTGCATACTCTTTGTACACACCTCTTTCTTAATGCCGGGTGCATCAAATGACACTTGTATTACATAGATTTTGCTTCCATTAGCATATTGAATCTCATATGTTAAATACCCATGCTGAATAGCTTCAGGTACAGTTACAGTTGTCCCCTCAATGGTCAAGTTCACGAGCTCCACATCCAGGAGAAACATTCCCACTGTAACATTCATTAACCTTGCACTCAGATTGAGGTCTGAAAATGCATAAGCCAACATTATTCTCTTATCAGTACCAAAACCTTCAGTAAACAGTGTTAAGCCACTTACTGTTAGTTACCGCAAGTTCCACTTGTTCAAATGGTGTTTCTATTTCCTTGATGATGGTATACTTGGTTAGTCCCCATTTGTTATCCTCCCACTGGTGTTCCAAGAACAGGTTGATGGAGTATTTTGCCCCATGCTTTCCACTGCTCACAGAAGTCTGCAATTTCATAATCAACATCCTTCAGTAGAATATGACTTTACATTACAGTTAAAGTTGTACCATAGCATTACAGAATCTGCTAGAGCCATAGCTCCAAATAATTGTCCTCCCCTGCTCTGTGAGGCCACTTTTACACTTGGAAGTTTGAAAATAAACCAATCAACACATGTGAGGAGCTGAACTCTTATGTGGTGCTTCCTCTATCACTATTATGAGCACTAGTTCTCTAAAGTATAGATTCTCAGGATATTCAAGAGACTATCTATCAAAGTCATCCCCCACCTGTTACTTCCAAAGCAGCAGGGGACTTTTTAACCAAGGAAATTGCTCCTCCTTCAACTTCTCTAAAGCTCAGTTGTTATAGCATTTGCCCAGGACTCAGTTCACTTCAAGGAACTACTAGATTTTAGAGCTACAATCTCAAGGCATCTCAGTACCACGTGAGCCTGTAAACAAATAACATGCTCTCATTCTCTTCAATTTTTTTTTTTTTTTGAAAAATATGACAAGAACAGCATGTTTTTTTTAGCTTTGGAGTGTGGCATCAGGACTGCAAAGCCAAAGCTCTATGTTAACATGAGGAAGAAGACATATCAATAGTCCTTTATAGAATTGTGTCCATCTTTACTTGTTAGTAAGAGTCTTCACAATGCAATGCATACAAGAGCTATTTGTACCTTTGATTTGCCCTTTCTTCCTCCTTCCCTTACCTCTCCCCCCTCCCCTATCACTTGGAAGGAACAGCATGAAGAATTACTGCTGCCCAGGAAAACAAGGTGAATCACTATTCTATCACTATTCAGTACTATATATCACCATTCTATGATCACTACAAAAAATAAAAACCCTAAAAAAAAAAGACCAAACTATGAAAAACCCAAAAAACACAAAAACCACTCAACAGAAAAGCTACTTTGCCTGCCATCCAACATGACCAACCTTGTAAGAGCCACCTTCTGCACCTATAGGTATCTTCATTGTAATTGTATTTATATCATTAGATAACACATATTTCCTGGAGGCCATTTCTTCAGCAGAGAGTTTGTGTAGATTCACACCAGCTTCAACAAGCACATCCTTAAAGTCAGTTGCTCCAGCACAGAGTGCTTGAAAATATTTTGGAACAGTCCAGATGATTGTTTTGTTAGTGTAATTCACACCATCTTGGGGACAAGATAAGAAAGCTGTCAGCTCATTACTGTAGTTGCAAGCCAGACTTAATATTTAAGCATTGGGGTAAGGCACCATGTTTCTCACCTACAGGACATGCCACAGCAGTATCCACCATCAGGATCATCCACTGCTGTTTGTAAAATGTACTTGATCTCACTGCAGAAAAGGTAATACCCTGAGCCTGCAGAAAGAGATCTCATTAGACTTGTACAGTCTGACAACTTCCTGGGTTGGAGTGAGTGTACCAACCTTGACCAGTTGAATGTGTGCAGTGTTGTATGGCACTCGCAGCAGAATTCTGGTTTCTGTGCTGTTGAGTCCATAGCCAGCCCTCCAAGCATCACTTACAAGCAGAGCTCTTTTTTCTTCTGGTTGATGAAACAGTATCTGCCATACTGAGGCTTCCCCTGCTTTTGCCTACTCAGAGAAATTCATAAACAGTTTGAACAAGCTCTTTCAAGTGAGTTACTTACTACATCAGATGATTTATTGTATTCAGCTGCCCAGCAGTTCTGTTGCCTTATTCTAAATGCTGGTCACGTGATAGCCCTCAAGCTTTGCCTTGCTCAGCCTCTTACACAAAGAAAGCTTTCTGTATCAGGAGTAACAAACAGATACAGAACTGGAAAAAAAAAAAAGAACAAAACAAAAACCAGACATCCCTTCTGGTTTGGAGATAGATGATGGGGCAGGATATTGGCAGCACTGCTGCGCTGCGATTATAGAGTCTAAAAAGAAAAAAGCCTATCTGCAGCTCATTCCTGGGCCATGAAGACTTAGAGATGTTGTTGAACACCCTCTTGCCAGGGAAAACTTGACTTTTAGCCTGAGAAACTGGTCTCCATTTCTTCCCTGGAGATTAGGCCTGCAGCTTTCTATATTTCTAATGTGAAATAACTCTATCCTAAAAACTAGTTGGTAAGGGATTTCTGTTCTTCCTACCAAAGTGTTCTTTTGGAAAGGACAATTTATACTGTGTGGACATTGAAGGATGATAGTGTCAGAAGTAGCACTAGCTTTTACTATCAAGAAAAAAGAACTGATTTTTACCTTTGGATAAGAAAGAATCCAATCCTCAGGTTCACTCAAAATGATATCCTTCTCAGTTTGGGGAACATCTCTCCTGGCAGAAACCTCAGTAGAAAAAGGCACTCTAAGTGTTGGTGGCACATTTTTCCTTGTCTCTTTATTTCAGCTTATCTATTATCTAGTTTTAGTGTTTTCACTTCCATTTAAAGACAGGAAATTATTTTGGAGAGGACAACAGGAGTCAAGAGAGTTCTTCTCACCAAAGTTCTCCACAGCAAGCTTCGTAGGTATACTTTCTGAAGGAAATCTCCAATTCACTTATTTCAAAATGTGTTGAGACAATATCCAGCAAGTTCAACCCATTAGCTTAACCTCTTAAATACTATTTC
Organism: Gallus gallus; assembly: GCF_016699485.2. NCBI lineage: Eukaryota > Metazoa > Chordata > Aves > Galliformes > Phasianidae > Gallus > Gallus gallus. The sequence continues at coordinate 99,990,353 of NC_052534.1, forward strand.
ACAACTTTATTGGCTATTAACACCATTCAGTAGTCTATATAAACATAATATAAATGCATCACTAAGCTCAAGGTGTATGCTATGGTTTCACCAGTTAACCTTTCATAGTGAGACAAACTCTGTTTCTAGTACTCATTCCTATCATGTAATCTGCATCCAAATGTGGAATCTTCTAATATTCACTTCTTCACCTCAAGCTATTTTACCATAAGACACTTCCAGTCCTTACCTCCATGTAGTTGGTTTCACATACTAACTCCCTTGGACTCCATGGACGATAAGGGCAACTTGCACTTCTCAGATAAGTTGTAGCATTTTTCATATCAGAAGTATGGGACGCTTTGATTTTTACAGTTACTGTGAACACATCTTTCTGCATAGACACAGTAAGCACACATTAGACTGATTTTTCCAAGCAGGACATTAGCTCTTCTTGTGACCTAACTCAGGAAATCCACCCATCAGACTTTCCACAGAAGAGCAACTCCATTGCTGAAATATTGTTTTCTACTTACTATGGTTAACTATATAGCCCGCACACATGGAGATGTATAACTAAATAGCCACACAAATGCTATGGGGAGGAACTTCAGTCTTTCATATAGCTCCAGAGCTTGACAGAACAAAACACATCTCAAGATGTACCTGATCTTGTGGTTTACAGCATAGCAGCAGTGAGCATGGAACACATGCAGAGAAACTTTTGAGATTAAGCATTACTACATCTCAGACACACAAAACACTAGAGAAGAGCAGAACAGCCAGATGGAATTCCCTGTTTTTATTCAGGAAAAGGCAGTTGTCCTTCAAGAGCATGTGATATGTTACTTCCTATGCTCATCTGTGCTATTATGTAGTACATTTGAACATCAATACCAAGGATTATTTTCAGACCTCTGGACCCATTTGAGGGGAATTAAATAATTTTCTGCTAGTCGTTGTTCAAGACATTACAACCTGTCAATTAATGCCTACTAATAATTTGTTCATCTTCCACCTAAAGGTTATACACAACAGCAACACATCTTAATTTGACTTACCTCCAAGTGAGAATGACAACTTAGTGCAGAAGCACGAAACACAATGCTGTTCCTGCTGCTGTAAGTTATTGTGTAGCCACACTGTGATGCAAGGGCCTCATCCAGCTCCCAGGCTATGCCAGATTGGTCTATGAGCAATTAGTTGAGATCAGCATTAATTAGTATAACCCCTTCTCTGTAGGATCTCAGCAACCTACCCTTGTCCCTAGGGTTCACTGTCTCAGGACATCTATGGCTCGACTACTTACCACATGGTCAGATTTAAGAGAAAACTGCAGATGAAAGTCTGCAAGGAAGTACACAGAAAGAGAAGTAGGGTAGGATTACAAACAGACTGGGACAGGAAACACTAGTAGCTGAAGGGCCGAAGATAATAAATGACCAATATTGCAGGATGTGAAATCCTGAACGGAGAGAAAGACTGGGTAAATACAGAACAGACAGATCAGTGTCAGAGTTGTCATGGTTGATTGACGATGGCAGCTTGCAGTATCAGGGTGCTGTTCCAGGGCTGGCACAGCTCCATGTTTCTCTCTAATGCCTGCTTGGCCAACAGAGACTCTTCAGGAATCTTAATCAGGACAATGAACACACTAATGCTTAGATCAAATCTCTCAGTCTACAAAACTAAGTAATTATTTTAGGCTAAAAATATGATATTTTCAAGCTGTACATACCTCAAATGCAGAGTCTGTTTATGTATGGGTGAAGATGCTTAAGCACAGAAACATACAGTAAGAAGGATTGGATGTAAGTGTAATGTTCTTGAAAAATGAATGCAGTGTAATTGCCTACACCTAGTCAGACAACTAACTAGCACTGACAGCTAGTTCATCAGGTGAAAGATTACACAAACTTAGCCTTGATGTCTATTGTTCTCAAGTTATCTCACTCTGACCTTCTAGGACACACTGTGGTATTTCTCACTTGAATGTACCACTTGTTGATTACTAAGTCTGTAGTCAGAGAAGGCCCAGCTAATTTTCCTGCTCATTAATAACTTACACCCATCTACTAGGTCCCTTAGCTGTAAGCAAGAAAGTGGATAGCTGTCAGTGCAAAACCAGTAATATAGTACCAGCTAAGGCTACTGCATTTTGAGAATAGGATATGGGGTGACTGTAGAAAATATTGGTACCAGAAACAATATCCATTGGCATCAACATGCCAACAGCTACCATATTCTCCTACAGAGTGCATTTCACTTTCAGTCCAATGGCAGTTGTGATCAGACTTGATAGAACTAAGTTATAACAAGGCTATAAGTTAAACAAAAATAAAGGTAGCTTTAAAAACAACAACAACAAGAAATAATCTACTTCCACAACTCTATTAGCTTAATAAAATCCTGCAAATTCTAGTGTAGGAGGAACTCAAATGATTTTTACAGATTTCACCAATTCTCCCCTCTAATTTCTTCTGTATCAACTTACCAACAGCAGAAAAAGATAAATATTTATCCTTGAAGTGCTCCATGCTCAGGGTTAAATGCAAAAAGTTCTTCAAGCACTCTGAACTCATGAGTCCTGCATTAAAGGCATTGAAAGACAGAAATACAGAATTGAAGATAAGAAATAGAAATCCTCTACTTCCCATACAGCTTTGTATCAGAAATTATATTTCTGTATCTTCTAATAAAGGATATTAGACTTAAAAATGAGCAAACCAAAAACAAACAAACAAAATTAATGAAGAAATCACCAAGCAATACTTCCAACACACCCATGAACATGTATGTATTCCAGTAGTAATTGTAACTGGTCAGCTGGCACTGCTGCTTTGAGCAGCCAGTGATGGAAACAGGATTCTGCAGTAGGGTCAAGAGAGATCAAAGTTTGCTGCCCTAAACTGAACTTTTAAATTGGAATAGATTGAAACAAGGAAGACAAGAAAGTCTCCCTCCAATCTACTGAAAGGAAAACAAAAAAATAATATATATTTTTAAATGTAAATTCTGCTCACAGCAGTGTTACCTGATGCCACTTGGGCCCATGTTGCAGAGATGAGTATTCCTATTAATAATAACCTGCATGAAAAAGCAAGGATTAGCAGAATATACAAGCTTCTGCACTCAGAAACTTGAGCCTACATGTCAGAATAACAAGTCTAGATACCGCAAAATGAGATTTCCTTGACTACCACTGGAAGTTGGGTGTAACAAAGAAGCAGATCACAACACTGATGCCTTGAGGAAAACTGTCAACGTTCAACTACTGTAAAATTCTCACCTCACCACCAGACCCAACTGCATTGCACACTTCACCTCTGTACTTTTTCTTCTAACAGAGGCAAGGAAACACAAATTTCCACCATCAGCTTCCCATGAAACAAAAAGATTTTTATCTTCCCCATCTTAAGAGGAAAGGCTGCCCTCTTTTCAGCTGTTTGTCCTCCTAATTACAAATCTAATTACAAATTCATGTCACCTGCTCTTTTGTTTTTATTGATTAAATCCATTCCTAATGATCTCATAGCTGCAGGTTTCTGTGTGGTGGTAAAGAAGGCAGGAGGATAAGAAGTGCTGTTCTAATAAAATGTTGCAATTTTATTATTATTATTATTTATTTATTTATTTATTTATTTTTGAGTTGTTTCACTTTCACTTTGCTTCCTCTGTAGAGAAGCTTTGGTGGCCTTTTCTGTAGAGCTGGAGTTACTTATAGGTAGGTGTGCAAAGTGTAGCTTTAAGGCAGTAGATACAATAAAGAAAGAAGAGACTTGACTGTTGAAGTAACCTGAAAGGTGATTGCAGTGAGAGCAGGGCTGGTCTCTTCTCACTGGTGACAGGTGACAGGATGAGGGGAAATGGCCTCAAGTTGCATCAGGGTAAGTTTAGGTTGGTTAGTAGGAAACAATTCTTTACAGAAAAGGTTGTTAAGCATTAGAATAGGCTCTCTAGGGAGGTGTTTGAGTCACCATCCCTGGATGTGTTTAAAAGCCATTTGGATGTGGTGCTCAGGGATGTGATTTTGTGGAGGGTTGTTAGTTAGGGTAGTATGGTTAGCTTGCAGTTGGACTTGATGATCTTTAAGGTCTTTTCCAACCTGAGTGATTCTATGATTCTGTGAATGTTAAAGGTGACATATACCAGAATCTGACAGATATCTCAAACCAAAGCATAGAATGGTTTGTGTTGGGACCTAGAGATTACAACCGTTCTGCAGTGGGCAAGGGATACCTTCCACTGGATTTTGTTGGTCAAAGCCCCACACAACCTGGCCTTGAATATCTCCAGGGATGGGGCATCCACAGCTTCTCTGGGCAGCCTGTGTCAGGACCTCATTGCCCTCTGAGTAAAGAATTTCTTCTGACCTATCGGACTGGGTGACCTGTAGCACACTTAAATCAGAAATAATCCCTATTAGTCATGGTCAGCCAGTTTTGGGAAAACTTTCCCCCAAACTGTGGAAGAGTGGGTCTGATTGCAAGCAGATCAGAAATGAGGACCCTGCATTTGCTGCTTGCTGAAGGCAGAGAAGTTAAACCTATGGCCTTGGGTTCAAATGGCTTCCCACCATCACCAGTGTGGGTGCGTTCCGATCACTGTGGGTGATGCTTGGATTTGTGACACCTCTGGGACTGATAAGCTGAGATGCTGATGTCCAGAATGTAGCCAGCTTGTGTGTTACTACAGCAATATTAATAGCATACACAATAATAAATCCATCACTGCTTGATTATTGCATGTAACTGAGTGCAGTAATTCACCATTCCTTGTCTTCAAGGACAGCCATCATTCACTCTGTGCACATAGATTCTTAACTGTGGCATTTCTCATTTCTCCACTTTTGTGGCCAAAAACGTTGCTTTGATTTCCCTACTTATTTGGGAGCTATTTCTCTATTTTTTTCTGTACTTTCTAATAACTTTACAGGGAATAAATAATATTGACTTTGTAACAGCACATGCCACTCTTTGAGAGGTGAGGTGTGCAAAAAAAACCCTCTCTCTATTATGCATTTTATATTGGGAATCCTTTTGTCTTAGGTTTATGCTGTGACAGTCTGGTTTTGCTCCTTCCTCCGCACACGCGAAGGCAGAGAGAGGGCAGAGCTGCAGGTTTTGTAATTAACAACAGCGTCCTGGAGAGGGAGCCTGAGACCCTCCTGTGGGGATGCTCTGCTCCGCTCCGCCGGGCGGCTGCACCTATTCCAAAGTTTATTCAGCGTTTGTTCTTAAAACGGGTAACTATTGATAAAGGTCGTTTCAGGCAAGTGGGTGCATTTATTCTGAAGCTAAATGTTGCAGCAGTCCTTATTTCAGTACTTCAAAAGTATTGAAAAGATAATAAAATCAAATGTAAAAACAAAGTTTAGCTTGCTCTGAGATACTCAATTTTACCTCAGAAAACAAACAAACAAAAAGCTTACCCCCACCTGGCTTGTTTTCCTATTATTTCCTCTTGAAATTACCTAATCTGATGAATTTTTAGCTTTACGAGGAGTTTTTTTAAGAGCCATCACTATTTATATAGTATCCACTAATTATTGTTCTGAAGATAAAACCATGATTGTGCAGTCAGGGCTTAAACATTGCATTGCAAATTGTGTTTATTATTGCTTGATTAGTTAATGTTATAATTAAGCCTATTTTCTCAGTACAGTCAATATTGAAAATATTACAAAAATGTTAATATACTTTTCCAGAACTTGATTTAAGTACCAGCAGGGATGTGCCTGAGATTTCCTCTAGCATGCATGAAATCTACCCGACATTTAAGCAGATCTGCACTGTTGACATATCCATCACATCAGTTCTATGTTAGCTGTCCAAGCTCCTTATGTTTTTCTACCCTAAACTCCAGCTGGGTTTCCACAAATCCTTCCATGTGCCAATGCACACACAAGGTAGGATCCTGGTGGCACCTCATTCAGTTTTTGCAGTTTTAACAGAGTCATAGAATAATAGAATCATTATGATTGGAAAAGAGATCATCTAGTCCAACCCAACCCATCCCCACCATGCCCACTAACCACGTCCCTCAGTGCCACATCCACACTGTTCTTGAACGCCTCCAGGGATGGTGAATTCACCACCTCCCTGGGCAGTCTGTGCCAATGCCTCTCCAGTCTTTCTGAGAATATTTTTTTTTCCTAAAAAAGCGTCTAGGAGATTTAGAGTCATGGTGACACGTAACCACATATCAAAGTGGAAGGAGAATTACAGTAGTCCTGCTACAACTCAGGTTTATCACAAAAGTACTGAAAGCATTACCCATCTAGATTACTTCCATGGTTTCTGTCTGCTCATCCCATTCTTATTTTCTCTGGTTTTATCCAATTGTAGATTAATTCCCAGAGATGTTTACTTCTCTGTTTATTTATTTACTTTAAATTTCTTTTGTTATGTAGCACTCCTGTCTTGATTTGTAATTGTGACTCTGGGCAATAAAGTAACACATATAAATCCAAGACTATTTATACCCAGTTGAACCCAAATTGTCAGCTGACTTAATTAAAAAGTAAGACATTTTGTCCATCACAATTTTTATTTCTAACAGGTTTTGAAATCAAGAAGACTTTACTCAAATTCTATGGCCAAAATCGTCAAGAATGACGAAGTTTTCCTTCTGGCACTTTCATTAGTATCAGGGTAAGAACAGGAAGAAGTTACTTTCTGGGATTACTACTGTCTGCAAACATGTGTGTTTAATTTTCCAGTATCAGCATGGCTTAGTGTTACCAGCATCCTGCCTGGTAACTGATAGTTCTCCCACAGCAAACAGTGGCTGAGCAGTACGGTGAGGTCATGTAGTGTCATGACACTTGGGTTAAGAAGAAAAGGATGTCTGTACAGTCTAGTAGGGCTATATGCTAACTGTTCTTTGAAAGCTGTTTTAACTTCGCATTTTGAAGGCAAAAATGCATGATAAATAAAGTCCAACTAACAGCACTTCTCATATTAGATAATAGATAGTTCATTGTTGATAGGAATAATAAAACCAAGAGAGATTTTGCGGTCTCACCCACATAAAATGTCCACCAGAAAATTTATTGCTCACTTTCTTTGCAGGGTTACAATGCAAAATAATATTTATTCAATGTAGTACCCTATCTGTCGAACCCTATATCCTCTTCCCACCATGAATCTGTTCCTAGACAGTGTCTTTATGAGCGAGGCTAGTTCAAATATTTTCCATGTAAAAATAGCTAAATAAATAAATATATGGGGAGATAGAAAATACACTCTTCATCTGTTAGCACTAACTGCAAGAACAGACACATTAGATAGAATGAGGCCATTAACCAGAATTTAGCAACTTAGCCTGGGCTGTCTCTGCTGAAAGATATTCCTCCTCTGGGGATATGAATGATTTCCTAAATCATCACTGACTTGATTTTCTACTAGGCACAGTCCTGCTCTGGGAGTACAGTACAGTTCAGATCTCCAGAGAGCTAGAAGCCATCTGTCTCAGAGCTTTCTTGGGGGTCCCCCCTGTATGGGGCAGTACTGTCAGTTTAGCTGACAACTCACAGATTAAACAAGGGACTGACAAGTTTAAAAGAAGAAATGTTTCGAATTAAAGTTTTATAAGTCATGCTATGGTAGTCCTTTATTCTCTGAATAGGGTACAGGAAGGACATTTGAAACAAGCCTTGCCCCAGGAGTGTCAACCATGACCTTGTGAAGAACATAGTGTTTAGCACACACAGTGCTCGTAGTGTTAGGAGCTAGGCATGAAAGAGCTCATATCAGGGACCTATGTCCTGGAGAAACCGGTGAAAGGTGGTCTTCAGTGAGAAAAGGTTCTTAGAAAAAAGATTAGACTACCACTTCAGTTATAATTTATAATGGAATCATAGAATCGTAGAATGGTTTGGGTTGGAAGGGACTTTTAAGATCATCTCATCCCAACTCCCTGCTATAGACAGGGACACCTCCCTCTAGACCAGGCTGCTCACAGCCCTACCCAGCCTGGCCTTGAATGCTTCCAGGGAGGGGGCATCCACAACCTCACTGAGCAGCCTGTTCCAGTGTCTCACTACCCTCATAGTAAAGAATTTCTTTCTAATATCTAGTCTAAACCAACCCTTTTCCAGTTTAAAGCCATGCTTCCACCCATCTTCTTCCTGCTGTGCTTTCTGAGTGTCATGTCCTTCAGCATGGTGGTTCAAGGGCAGTGCATGTCCTCCTCCGAACCAGGACCATAACACATGTAGTTAGGGGTGAGATTTCCTATAATTGGTAATATCATTTCAACTGTTTGGCTGCATCAAATCAGCTCAATAGAAATGAGATGAATTAAGACAAAGAGATACACCAGGAAGTAATCTGGTCCTTACAGTCCAGTTAAAATTTGAGGATAGGAATTTATGGGCAGTGGAGAACAGTCTGTGAAAGTATCTGGAACCAAATGCAAAGCAATTTAGATTACTGTGATAGTACAAAAGCGCTTTGAGTAGACAATTTAAGACATCTGCCCATGGTTCAGACATCTGTGTGCAATGAATACTGCTTTCAAACAAGCTCTTTATTTGTCATTTCGTGATGTCCATTAATAATTGCTGCCCCTGTACAACCCTGTCTTTGTCTATACGTAGCTATATATGGTTACTTGACATCACTAATAAACAAGAAAAGAATTACTTGTTCTTAAATTGAAAATGCAATCTATGACCTAGTTCTATTTCAAACACAGACAACAGATTTTACTCTTCCCTCCCATTCTCTCCCTTTGTCTGCATTTGAAGATGTTATTGCACTTTTATATTCCTCAAAGTAATGGACACATAAACTAGCTCCTGTCATGCAGATGGGTCACACAGATAAAATCCTCTTGTATTTTTAGCTCATTTTCGTGGTGCTGAAGAACCTGAAATGCTCAGATCTATGGTCAGAAGCCAGGCTTCTCTTCAGACAGACATACAGATTTCTTTTCACTTCAAATATTCTCTGGATTAATAGTCACTATTTTACTCCCTTGTAGTCCAATCTTTCCTCATATTTAAGTAAATTTTTTGAGATCTTACAACATCATCTATTTATCTGAAAGTAAGTCTTAGTGTTATAAGAATGACATCAATTTTCTTTAATACAAGACTATGTACTAGTCCAATTAGAATCTGTAGCAACAGAAGTATCAAGCAAAAATAGTGTTAACTCCAGCAAATAAACAGATTTGTTCTGTCTGTTTAAATAATCCCATATGATGTCTTATTAGCAGTCAAACTGAGGCACTACAGAACCAAGAGAAACCTTTTCAGAGTATCTTTATAAAATCTAATTTGTAAGTCTAATTGTAATTTATTTAAATACAATTTTATGCTTGTTTATTGAAGTATCTAAGGTTTTGTGCTGCAGTCTTGAATGGATAATAGCCTGATCCTATTTGATTACAGTGGCCTTTGGATTGGAATCCCAGAACCTGGGGGATGAGGTTCTCTAGTTGCTCAGCATAAAGCAAACAGAAATTTATTTAAGATCGGTATATTTATAAATTTGGGAACATGTTCAATTGCATCAGTGTTTGACTACATTGCTCTGCTCGTAGAACTCCATGTTGCCTTTTGGGGAAGAAGGTAAGTTCAAATTCAGGTGGCATATCTCATCTCCCCAGAACTGGCAGTCATCCAGTGCTAAGCTAAAGGTCTCACAACACTTCCTATAACAGCTGGGGGCAATGTTGGCTTTCTGAGAAATAATGCTTTTCTGTGGAAACATATTGTAATTGTAAAGATCATGAAAGATATGGAGAAGGTAACTTGGAATATCACCATTTTGCATGATGAATTGTATAAGGAAATACCAATCAATCTGTCATACTATGGAGAATGCTCTGTGGATAAGGTCAGAGAAGCAAAACAGAATGAACATAACCTCCATGTCATCTCCACAGCAGTTTGTGGAAAAGGCAATGCCAATGAAAAGCCATGCCAGCTCTTCCAAACCCTCCTTCACTGAAGTGTTAAGCAAGATACAAAAAAAGTTTGTGAATTACTCATATACTACAGAATATGTGTGCCAAAGGGCCATGTAAGCATGGAAGATTGAGTTTTACAGATAGATAGACAATAGATACACTATTTTAGATGCAGTAAATCTGGATTTACATAGTTGAGTGACTGCAGGGAAAGTTGGCCCTAGACAAAGTATTTTACAGAGAAGAGAGAAGTTTGTGGCATAAGAAGATACTGCTCATATCTTTTTGGTGCTTCTTATACTCCCATTGATTCTGCAATAAATACCACGGACACTTGGTAGTCTGGCAGTTAGTACTGGCAAGTTTTAATACAGGTGCTGTTGTCATCTGGCTGAAAGGATTTACTCTACAGTAATGAACAACAGCAAGTGAAAGTGTCAGGGTGATGCTGTGATCCCAGGAAGGATTATGGATGTGGTTTAGTGGGGAAATAATGATGGTGGGTTCGACTGGATGATCTTGGAGGACTTTTCCAACCTTGGTTATTTTGTGATTCTAAGTCACCTTTACATAACACTAACTGGGAGAGCTATAAGCCATTCAGGCATAACAACTTATCCTCTCTGATGCCTGTTTTGATTTGATTTGTTCAGTTTATATGCTGCTTTGCTTCTTAATTTCACTTTGCTGACAGAAAAGACTTGTTAGAATTTCAGAATTTCAGTCTAGTAAAAATTTCAGAAATTGATCCTTACTGATTTCATGTGAAAGCTTGATGTTTTCTACAGAAAATGCTAAGAGTTCTTTTTGCCTCTGTTTTTAGAAGAGGTGCAGAAACAGACTCTTTTTGAAGACACAGCAATTCATCAAACTGTTGACTGCAGGATTATGATCTTACTCTCATCACAGATAATTAGAAATCGTTCTTTTGAAATCATTAAAAACATATGTTGAAGGGAACCTCTTTCAGTGTTTGGTTTTGTTAGGTTTTTTTTTTTTTTTTGCTTGTTTTGTTTTTTCAAAAGCAGCACTCTGCTGTCATTAAAGAAGTACTGATGAAGCTTTTAAAACTGTTGTCAGCCTAATAATACCATGTCCACAGGATGTCCCAGGACTGCTTTTAGTGATCCTGTGCACAGCAAGTGTCTGCAAAGCAGTTTGTTTCAAAATCCTCTGCAGTCCCTTTATAGCACAGGACTGGGAAGCAACACCGATGTCGATTTTCTATGGACAAAGCACAATGTACTTTTGATTTCTTCTGCTCCTCAAGGCAATGAGTGTTGTCTTTCCCTCTTGCAATGCAAATAGCAGTGAGTGGTATTCAAGAAAGTATTAATAAAATAACAGATTCTTTTGCATCTACTTCAACACACATCTAGGAAAATACAAGTACTGCAGGGATCATCCAGTAAATTTTCATATACCTGCAGGGGTCAAAGATCTCAGGTTTTTGCATTGAGTTAAAACCGTCATAATTATTGCAGACAAATATTTTACCAAGCCCTGTACCATTTATTACATTTTTACACAGAAGTGCTGCAGTGCCATTAAGCCAAAGCTCACTATGGGATTCATATATCTTTCCACTGAGCAATCAGGTTACTCCATAGCTGCTTTATAATCAGCCCATCTGTTTTTATTTGATTTACTTGCATCTGTATCCTGAGAATCTCAGGACTGGGAAAAAGTTTAGGAGTCCATAAATCCATACACTTGTCTCCCACTATTACAGGCAATCATTTTCACGGGCTGATTAAAATCCTCTCCAAAACAATCATTTGTTTACCCCCCCCAGACTCCCTAGTGAAAGAATGTTCCAGGCATTTACTTCTTTCATGTTTGGAAATACTCTAAATTTTATCCAAAGTTTGTTCTTGAGCAGTTTATATTGATTTGTTCTGTAGCAGTACAACTTGAGATTAAATTACTCTTATCATTTTTATTTCTCATCTTTAAAGGGAAAAATCATGCTAACTGTTACTCTTCATTTTATAGACTGAAGCATCTGATTCTTTCTCATCCCATCTCTTTGGCTTGGCTCTCCACTCCTCTGAACATTTAAGTAGCATCTATTCCAGTTTGACGTATCTTTCTGTACTATGGGTCATCAGAACTGAATGTAGATGAGGTTTCACTGGCATGTACATGCTGATGCAAATGCTTCTCTATCTGTACTCAAAATATCTTGGTTAGTTTTTATGGCTATGTTGATGGCTCATCATCATGCTGTGACCAATTATTGTGATGACATCTTTCTCTGTTCTCAGTATTGATGATGAGCAGATGGATTCAGTAAAAAGCATATCTCCTTGGTGAGTCTGAACTGCTGGATGTGAAATGGCTCTCAACTCTATGCAGTACAAAACTTCTTATCACATTATGCCTTGTTAACACAGCTGTATGGAATGGAACTTGCTTACACTCAACTAATTTCAAGAAAAAGCAGAGAAGCATCACAAGAAAGGTACATGCAGTATGAAATGTAAGCCAGTTACATGTATTTTTAACAACCAGCAGAGGCTGTGCTGCTTAATAATTTTTGCTGGGCATTGGACTTGAGATTAGTTCTAAGCTAGGATTTCAAAGATATTTATGTTTTGCGTTCAGACAGATTTTTGGGTGGAAACCATAGTGCTTACCTAGCATAATGCAACACACTGCTGTTTGACAGAAAATTAGGTAATAGCCCAAAAAGGCTTTGGCAAAGCTGTGCTTTAAAGCTTATAGCAACAGAGGGTAAAATATCACATTTCATGTTTAAGATAAATGGGAAAAAAACACCCATCACTGACAAAAAAGGGTCCTAGCTTATTATTTCATACTGAAGATCTAGTTTTGGGAGAGATACAAATGGGTGAGCTTCATACCTTTACACAAAATGCACTACCATTCTTTGGAATTTATATAATAGTTGTGTCAATGGTTTGCATTCATAGGTTCTTTAGGTTATGACTATTCCAAAATGTGAACAAAGTTCTGAGCTTTAAGTGCTCAGTTTTTCCCAAACACATTAAATAAACACAGGACAGTAATGAAGAAGTTCCTTCATACAGTCCAGAGATTTTATTTGGCTAACCCAGACCCACAAGAATAATATAGCTACTTTCATTATTCATTAGAAGAGCATGGTGGAATGCTTTCAGATGTAAATACCCTTATCTCAATAATCAGAGCTATATGCCTATATAGCTATATTGATTTCTGGCTTGTTTTTTCTCTGAAGTCTTGAAGGAAATCCTTGTAATTCTATCTTTCGCCCACACAGCTGGTAACTGATGGCAAGACAGAGCAATGGACATGTCAAGGACTTCAGAGCTGAACAGAAATGCAAAGTAAGGACAAATCCTAAAAAGGTAAGAAAACTAAGTTGAACTACAAGTGTTGTAGATTAGAAAAAGTGAAGTAAATTGAGACACTGCTGTAACTTTCATAGTGTTCCATTCATTTTAATATTACTTCACCTTTCAAACCCTAATTTTCAGTTTATTCTCTCTATAGCCCTGTCTGTATTATCCAATCTTCAGGATTTCTTCCTTTGTGCTTGACTGTGTCACAACAACCAAAACAAAATCATGTGCCTGCTCTGAGACGGTCTCAGTAACACTGAATAGTAGTAGAGCTGGAAACCAAGAAGAAAGACAGCAAAGGGGAAAGAAGAAGCAAAGGGAAGAGAAACAAGACTGAAGAGAAAAAAAAAAAGAAAGAAAGAAAAACCCAAACAATGTTCTTATAACTTCATCTTCTTAAGGAAAAAAAAAAAACCAACAACCCACCATGAAACACCACCAGCAACCACCAAAACCAACCAACCAACCAAAGCCCCTCCCCAAAGACAGACAAACAGAAGAATTCCAACAAAGACAACACAAATTTCTTTATAAGCCTGTAGAAGAAATGAAAAGGTTATGTATGGTCTTCACCATTCTTTACAGATGTGCTTCTCTCACTGGTAGAGCCTATTTTCTTTCACTTGAAATAGCTACACTTTTTCCCATTAATTTTTTAAAAAGGAATAGCATTGTAAAGCTCAGTGAATTTCTTGTAAGCAAGAATTCATCTGTGACAGACAGGCCAGATTACGTATCCAGTGTGTAATTTCTGTATTAGTAGGCTGTGTAATGATAGCTGCCACAATCAACATTTCCATGTGAGTCCTTAGTTACATATATGGCCCTACTTTTGACCTATTCTACCAGAGGTCACATTGTAATTTTAGATTGAGTTAGGAAGAATACCAGGAATTTCAATTTCCTATCTCAGTGAACTTGCAGTCCATCACCTTACGTCAAACAAGCTTCTGCATTAATATGTTTTCAAAACATACAGAAAAATGCACTTTCCAGAAATGCAAGGTGCTTCAAGCACACAAACATCTGACTTCTCTTCCTAAGACATGTGTCTTACAACAGCACGGTAACACTTTGAGAAGCTTGCACAGATAAATTTCTTCCTTCTGTTAGACTGAAGGCCTGGGATGGTTCACATACTCCTAGAAACAGATATAGATTCTTTTAAATTAAAATGTTAGCAGTGTTCTCCTCTGACTTCACTACTGAAATCAGCATTCAAAACTCAGCAAAACCTCTGGAGCTCCAAGTTCTGGTTCTGCAGCAGATGTAACATTTCCTCAAGTCACAGCCTCACAAATCCTTAAAATTTGCTTTTTTGGTAGTACTTTGTTATCATTGGAAATAAGCAATTAATGAATTGAAGGAGATGCGTTGCACCATATGGAGCTGTTTTCTCAAGCAAAATAAAGAGGAACCCCATAAACTTATAAAGAGTTTTTTGCTTGAACTAAATAGCATAAGTTATAAATACATACTGATTTTCTTAAATCACAGCATTGTAGGCAGCCCCCAGACTGGGGACACAAGCACAGAAATGCTCTGTTCCCAGTCTACGTCTCCATGAAGATGATGTAAAAACATCTTACAACGGTAGTTCCTCTGATTGGTATGAGCAGGATGACCAAAACAATGTGGGAGCAGTGCAAACCACACACAGAACTCAGTGGAAGGAAACTGGCTCTCACCGACAGAGGAATTGCCATTGTAATTGCTTCCTCTTTTATTTTTTTTTTTTTCTCCAAGAGACTACCTAAGGCAGTGTGACTCCCACTTCATCCCACAGCTGGGCAGTTTGAATGATGAGCATTTGTAGAGGAAGAACACGCAGTCCATTTGCCTTTAATAGGGTCCCCTTGGTTTAAGTGCTGACAGAATTTGGTTGAATTAAGGCAATTCAGGGAAGGAAACAAATAGGGGAATAAATGGCCAGCCCCCCTGGGATGGCAGAGTTACACAAACAACAAACCCCTGCACAACAATGCTCAGGGCTTTGCTGTTTCCAGTTCAGTTTAGCCACTGGCAGCCTCATAGGATGAGCTCACTCTGTGGTTCAGAGAGCCATAAAAAGGAAATAAGTCATTTTATGGGGGTCGCAATGTCTTGCAATGTGGCCATATGTTCCCTAGTGCAAATTTTCACTCCGCTCCCTCCACTCACGAAAATCTTCTCGTCTTAAGAGGGATTCAGAACAATGTTTTTGTCTTAATTTATTACCAGCAGCTTTGAAGGAGTTGATATTTGTAAAAACTAGTCCAGACACTCGATAATGATTTCCTTCAGAACACAAACCTTTATGGTTGGATTACAGGATACTGTGGGCCAGCCTTATATATGTCACTCCTCCCCAGCAGTCTTCATCTCATAGTCCTTTTAATCCAATAAACAACAGTAAGTACTACTTGCACTGTTACAAACCTCTGCAGTGCTACGATGCTGATAATGCTGCAGCCTGGATTTCCCTCCATCTCTTTTCCCATTGCTGCCAGCTAAGCTCATGCCCACCACCAACAGCTGCCAATACATTTTCCTGCATTGGGAAACTAGAAATGACCTCTCTCTCCTTTTTCAGAGGAGTGAGTCAAGCAAATTCCAGACCATGTTTTCAAATGAAGATGCAAAAACCTACCCAAACCCTGAAGTCAGCCCTCTGTGTAACAACATGAGCACAGCTCAGGGGAGTTGTGGTGTTGTAGTGGAAGCATGCGGAAAAACTGCTTTGTAAGGGAAGATGCTCCTTCAGACAGCTCAGTGCCCGAGTACTGCTTATGTAGAAATGAGCCACGATGCATCAAATACAAAAATAAATGCAGTTCCTAAGTCTTGTGTTATTTCCTGATGTGAGTGAGAAGATGTCTGGATCTGCAGAGTACTGGGAGGAGAGAACTGACATTTCTAAATGTGCTGCCCCCAAGGGACTAGGCCTGTTGTCCAGAAAAGAGCAGTACAAGATGATGCTGATGCAAGGAGCTGTGAGTTATGATAATGCAGGTTGCAGCTTGGCAGAATGGGTGAGATGCCAAGAGAGCACGCGGCAGGCAGAGCACAACCATGGGATGTACCAGCAGCCACAGTGGTGGCTGAGGACAGGGTACTGAGGTGGGGTGAGGCATTGGCACAGGCTGCACAGGGAGGTGGTGGAGTCACCATCCCTGGAGATGTTCAAGAACCGTGGAGATGTGTCACTGAGTCATGTGGTTAGAGAGCATGGTGGCCATGGGTTGATAGTTGGACTAGATAATCCTAGAGGTCTTTTCCAACCACAATGATTCCATGATTCTGTGATTCTATAAATGGCAGTGCTCTTGTTGCCTGGGGAGCTGCTCCCCTTCCTGAGCAGTTTCCAGCCTCTCACATCCTCACCTGTAACGATTTGGGTTGTGTAACCCTCTGACAGACTGCTATGCCACAGCATCATTTACAAAGCCAGTGACAATATCTTTCAGTGACAATATCTTCTCAGGATCTTTCAGATTTTATGCTGAGATCCCTAAGTGACCCACTGAGATGGCCACATTCATCTTCAAGAATTCTATTCACATTTTCTTGTGTTTGGATAGTTCCAGGAAAGTCACTCTGCATTCAGTGCCTTAATTTCTTATAAACTTTGTGTAACTAAATGTCATTCTGTGCAGCTCATTGCTTTTGATTTAATATACTGCTGGAGAATCTGGTTTTTCAGGGAAAAAAAATGTAGGAGAAATGCAAATTGCTGTGCACAGCACTGAAGGGTTCACGTAGTTTTTGGACGAGCCATATTATGTTGTGATTAAACTTTTCTGATTAATGGATCAAGAAGATGATAGACAGCCTTTTATTAATGCAGTCTTATACCATGACATGGAAGAAAAAGAACCCTTTCTGCATAGCAACTTAGGGGAACACTGGAAAACACAAGCAGAGAAAAATATGTATGTTGTCTTAAGATCCCCACCCTCCTCAGTCTTAGAGGTTGGACCCCCAGAGGTCCCTTTCAACCTCAACCATTCTGTGATTCTGTGATTCACAACTAAAGACACTTGTAAGGCTTCAGAATTATCACTGGGAGCACAAAAGCACTACTGCATGATGAGCATTTAGTTTGACTTGACAGCAAGAGGCCATGCTTGTTTAATAACCTTGTAAGATGGAATTCTTTGGCTTAAAGCATGAAGTGAATTCTACCAAGAAAGAAAGAAGGAAGGAAGGAAAGAAAGAAAGAATTAAAGAAGTAAAGGAAGAAGTAAATGAAGGGAGGAAGGAAGGAGTGAAGGAGTGAAGGAGGGAAGGAGAGAGGGAGGGAGGGAGGGAGGGAGGGAAGAAAGGAAGGAAGGAAGGAAGGAAGGAAGGAAGGAAGGAAGGAAGGAAGGAAGGAAGGAAGGAAGGAAGGAAGGAAGGAAGGAAGGAAGGAAGAGAAGGAAAGAAGGAAAGAAGGAAAAGAAAGAAAGAAAGAAAGAAAGAAAGAAAGAAAGAAAGAAAGAAAGAAAGAAAGAAAGAAAGAAAGAAAGAAAGAAAGAAAAAGAAAGAAAGAAAGAAAGAAAGAAAGAAAGAAAGAAAGAAAGAAAGAAAGAAAGAAAGAAAGAAAGAAAGAAAGAGGATTTAATGCAATATTTTTATCACTTTTATGTGATTCTTTCCCCTATTCACGAGGGAAAAAAAATGGAGGAAATAGTTACTTTTTTGTTGTTATTTGCTTTCCAAATCCTGATATGAGTTATGATAACACTGACAGATTTAGGGGGCTTCCTTAAGGAAAAGTTTGGCAAAGTTTATAAAAAGTACAGAAAATCCTTTTTTTTTTTCCTTTTGCATCAACATTTGTGGCGAAGGCATAAACTTCCCCAGCGTTTTTCAAGGCAACATTGGAATTGATAAGAGATGGAATCAGAGATCCACAGAACACCCTGAGTTGGAAGCGGCCCATAAGGATCGCTGGGTCCAATTCCTTCACGCCGCTCTTTACCCCACTCTTCAAGGTCCGGGGCTGCGCCCCGCGGTTACACAGGGAGCTGCCCTCACTTCTTGCTGCCGCTCGCCTTTGGGTGAAGCAGAAATAAGACAGCTCGGGGGCACAGCACCGAGAGGAACCACTTCCCCCCGCAGCACGTGGGGACCATCACGCCTCACAGCAAAGCCGTCTATTCGCCGCTTCAGCAAATGAGCGGCGGCGAATCGATAGCGGATCAATCCCTTTGGCGGTGTCACTCAGCGCGCGGTGCCGCTGCACAAAAGCGGGAAGGTGAGAGAGCCGAGCGCTCACTTCGCAGCGACCCGCAGGCGGAGCGCGCAACCTGCGCCTCCCGCCCGGCAGCATCCCCGGCCCGCGGAGCGTGGAAGCGCGGGGACTGCCGGTAGGTGGGAGCTGCGGTTGGGAGCGGCTTTAACGCGCGTTCTGGGGACGGGACCCACCGGGATGCGGTGCGAAACCCGCACAGACGGCAGCAGCGCGGCTCCGCCCGCCCCGCCGGGAAGGTGCCGGGGATGCCCGAGGCCGGGGTGGGGACTCGCCGGAGCCCGCCCGCCGCCTTCCCGCCCCCGGCAGCTCCCGCGGAGCGCGGCGGAGGCGGGAGGACCGCGGCGGAGCCCCGCGGCCCCAGGTAGGCTGAGCCCCGCACGGCTCGGATGGCTTCTCTGTGCGCTTTGCGGGACGAACGGCCGGCGTGGAGGAAGAGAAGGAGGAGGAGGAGGAGGAGGAGGGAGGCTGCAGCTCGGTGCCGGGGAGCCCCGCTCCCAGCCGAGTGACGCCCGCAGCTCCCCGTCTCCCTCACAGAAGAGGCGGCCCCGGCGGTGGGCACCGCTCCGGTTCCGCGGAGGGGACGAGGTGATGCCGGGCGGCCGCTTCTAATGGGCTGTGCGGGAGCGGATCGATAGGGAACGTCTCCGAGTCTCTTTCGCATTGCAGAGCACTGCCTTGCCTTTTAAAAATGCATTTAGATGGAAAAGTGAAGTCGGTTTGAGGAGCCGCGGATCACTAAATAGCCACTACGGGTGCAGAAATGGGAGAGAAGTCTCTTCTCCCTGCCTGGCCAATGTGAGGCAGAGTTACTGAGTTGGAGATAGTTTCCCTGATTTTAGATCTAAGTGGATCTTATCATAATAAAGACTTTTCCTATGTGCTTCTGTAAGAGTGCAAATCCTCGCTGCTCCGTCTCTGGATTCCCAAGCAGTGTGAGCTAGCTTAGTGCCAATACTCTTTTTTACCTAAATGGTTATTCTGGGAGCTGCACTCTGAAGCAGCATCAGCCAGGCAAGGTGGACCTCAGGACCAGAGCAGCGGCAGTGTATTGATTCCATTAGCAGAACTTGCAGATCTACCCTCAGATCCCTTGTAACGCAGTTGCTTTCCCAGCATTAAAGTTCTCCTCGGAGCATCTGTCTCTGGTTGAGGCCAATAGATGGCATAAGTTATTCAGATTAACATCCAAGGAGGATCGAGGAGGTAGGAATACACTTCATACAAGAGCCTGAGTGTTCGGTGCAGTGGTGGCTTTTTAACTTTGTAGGTTGTATTTGCTATCTCCTGCTGAGAAGAAGCTGCCCATCACACTGATGTAGAGAGCAGTAATCACTTGTGATGAGAATTGACTCTTCTTAATACAGAACTGCATCTTTCAGAACCTTCACTGTCCCTGAAGGTTTTCAAGGAAAGGGTAGATGTTGCATTGAGTGATGTTGTTTAGTGGTATGGTGGTTCTTCTAGATGATCTTAGTGATCTTTCCAGCCTTTATGATTCCATGATCTTCTTCTTGTTAACTTATACTTGTCCAGATTTCACTGTTCAGAAAGGTTGCGCTTGGGGCAATGGAAGACAATTGGCAAACTGGGAAAAAACATCATGAACTGTGTATCTGAACTTCTGCCGAGACAGCACTGTGGATAGGCAAAGAGAATTTCATGTTCTGAAATGGGGTAAATGATTTGTATTTGTGTGGGCAGCTAAATGATGATAAAAGAGCTTTAACTGGCGATATCCATACCTTGCTTTTGGGCGGTTCTTGCTTTTCAAAGCATTTGTTTTTATAGAGGCACAGTGTCATTAGTTCTGTGTTTTGCTGTTGTTGTTGTTTTTCAATTGCAGGATTTGAAGATTGGGAAGGGTCCAGAAATAATATCATAGAATCATAGAATGGCGTGGGTTGGGAGGGACCTCAAAGACCATCCAGTTCCAGTATCCAAGTTGCCCGGTTGTTTACTTTGTCTATTAAGCCTTCCCTGTACCAGCTGAAAAGATTTGCTGAAATTGATCTTAAAATAAGTGAAATCTATATGTATTGACAACAGAGGATGTTACAGCTCTTTTTGAAGAGACCTTCTTCCTTCAACACCGTGTCTGAAAGTCTTATCAATCTCAGTGCTGAGACAACCAACAAAAATAGTAGGAACCCTTCAACTTCCCGTTTATGTTTGCAGGCAAAGAAGCAGATATCAATAAAGGTTGAATTGATGAAAACTCCACTGTGATCCCTAGGGTAAATGCAGTCTGGATGTTTTCTTAAAATGCTCTTTGTACAGACAGAGTATTCCTAAGTAAAGCATTTCTTTGCTCACTCTCTCTAGGATCACGGGACAGGTTCAGCTTTGGAGCAAAACGAAGTTCAGCAGTCTGAATTGAGCTGCATGGAGACTCACAGGGAGATGGCTGGGCTTTCCCTGTCCTGAGCATCTGCCGGGGGTGCGCTCCTTGTCCTGGCGAGCCCCCAGCACAGCCTGTGCTGGGCACGGTGCTGGCCCTGAGCTGGGACAGCTGCCAGTTCTGCTGCCACTGCGGCTGTGTGCTGGGAGCCGGGTGCAGCCCTTCCTGTGCCAGCTGAGCGCGCTGAGCCCCACATGCTCCCAGGTGTAGCAAATGCCAGCTAGCAAGGAGTGCATGTGAAGGACAGATGCTCTGTGTAGGCTGACCTGAGCTGGGGTTGGAGTGAGCAGCAGAGTTGGGCAGCATCTTTCCTAGCAGCCTGTCCATCCTCCCGGTTACTTGCAAGTGGGTTGTGGCCAGGTTTGCTTATTCTCCTGGAATCCCTCTCTGGCTCTCCCTAAGCCCATTTGTTTGCAGCATACGTCCTAAAGGCTCTTGGTTTAAAGAACTTGTTTACTTGCTACGGGGGCACATATATTAAAAAGCCCTGCCCAAGGCTAATGACTAGAAACAAGACTCAAGTCTCCAAACTCACATCATTCTCTGCTTTGCAAATTTTCAGTTACGGGATCCCTGCCAAGGACACATAATAAAACAGAGCTCATGAATAAATGAAATGTATTCCACTAACCTGTGGATATTTTCTTCTAATCTTGCCATTGCCCTCTCTATATATTCTTTCCTCTTGTCCTTCCATTCTTTTCTGTTTAGCTTCTTTCTTCTTTTCTGGAATTTGCATTCCCCTTTGTTATTGATGAGATCATCTTATTCCCTTGCTATGTTGCCTCTTTATTTTCTTAGTGAGGAACACCTGGGCAGACTGGTGTCTGACTGCCCTTCTCTGGTTCTGTGCAGAGGGACGAATCCTCAGCTGAGCCACCATCACTGTCGTGTTGCAGTCAGTGGCTCTGCACCAGGTTATCAGCTGCATCAAGACATGACCCCTGTTTGCTTCTTCATCATTCATTCTTTGCTGTACCTCATTTCCTTCTCTGCCTGTTTCTTTTTCTATATTTTACTAATAATCCTCTTTATACCCTACTTTCCATTTTATTTGACTTTGTTCTATTTTGTTGTGTCTTCTTGTCATTCATAGCATATCTGAAGTCTTAACAGTAGTGTGTCAAACTGCTGTCATCTGTTATTTGTGAGTAACTAATTCATTTTTTTCTTAAAAAGAAGATTCTGTATATGACAGTTGTGTATAATGGTTTTGCTTTGGTTTTCATTCTGCTCTACATGAAATGACTGTTAGAATGTTTATCGTGCTTGTCAAGGGAGAGGGTGTTGACTGTGGCTTTAATTTGTGCCAGAGGAGGTGCAGGTTGGATATTAAGAAAAAGTTATTTGCAGATTGAGTGGTGAAGCATTGGAACAGGCTGCCCAGGGAGGTGATGGAGTCACTGTTCAAGAAATGTGGAGATGTGGTACCGGGAGAAGTAGTTTGGCGGTATGGTGGTGATGAGTTGATGGTTGGACTTGATGAAATCGGTGTTCTTTCCAACCCTAATAATTTTATGATTCTATGATTTTCTCTTCTCCCTTTCTTCTCTCCCTTTATCCACAAGCTCTCCTGCTCATTTTCTCACCCTTCACACTGAAGTGCCTCACCGATTTTGCCTTCACATTTCTGGAAGGTCAGCTGTGAGGAGTTGGGAGATGGCCCATGGGGAGGCCCTGATGGCTCAGCTCTTGTGGGTGCTTCCACCAGCCCTTAGGATTTACTGCTGCTCCGAGCAGCCAGCACTGGGAGCTCTGGATAAGACTCTCTTGGAATAAAGGCTAATCAATGAACTTTTCTTTTTTTTCCCCCTATTTTTTGGAAATGTTTTGGTCTTACCAGTCTGTTAATAAAAACAACAAAAAGGGCACAAGGACAAAACAGAGTGGGGCCGGTTTAAGGAGTACAGGTTGTTCATCAGGTTGTTTATCATATGAAATAGAGTTCTGCTTCCCTTTTCTTTCCCCCAGTGTTGTGCATTTTTGTCCTTTGTTCATCAGCGTGGACAACCAATTTAGATGCAAGCTGATGTCTTAGGAGCTGGTTAACTATGCTGTGTGTTTAATCATTCCAGTGCAGTGCTGTTCTCACGCCAGGCTCAGAGCTCAACCTGTGCAGAGCGTGGCTGGCCCCCCTCCTCCTACAGTTCTCACTAAAAGCAAAGCAAAGGCAGAGGCTTTGTAGCTTGGGGAATGCTGAAGTAGAACACACTGACCTGCTGCGTGACTCTGAACAGGTCACCTTCTGCTCACGTTCTGCTTCCAAAGCATGGAGCTGAAGGTATCTGCCTCCCAGCACTTCTGAGTTAATAAAGGTCTACAAGATTTATGGACAAACAGTGTCTTGTATGTAGTAGTCTTGTAAAACTTTGTATTAGCAATTTGGCGTCCCATATAGGGGGCATTTTATGTTTCTCTGTGCTTTATTTTTATCTGAGCCTAACACATTGATCACTGATGTTGATATAATCACAGGTAGGTTACCTGTGGGAGGCAGAGAACCAAGAAAAAAATCTATGAACAGTTTTGCTTTGCATGGAGGAGTTAAGACACAGTCTGGGTAGTTTGATGATAATTAGAGACACTTCTGATAACTCTGTGCTTCACTCTTACCTCCTCCCCTTGAGCTGATGCTGTTTCCAGTGATGCTAACTGCTCTGCAGGCTGCAGCTTGGAACCTCCCTGATGCTGGGGGAGGAGGTCCTGCAGGAGGCGGCTCTAATTCCTGGCTTCAGTGGCAGAAGGATTGACCGCACAGTCTGTGAGATGCAGTGATTACTGTACAATATTATTTTAGTGTACAGTTGCTATCAGTTGGTGTGTTTGTGGCCAGCAGGGAGAGGGAGATGATTGTTCCCTTCTCCTCTGCTTTCGTGAGGCCCCATCTGGAGTACAGTGTCCAGGTCTGGGGCCCCCAGTACAGGAAGGATATAGAGCCGCTGGAGTGGGTGCAGAGAAGGGCCACGAGGACAAAGGGCTGGAACACTGCTCCTGTGAAGAAAGTTGAGGAAGTTGGGCTTATTTAGCTTGGAGAAGAGAAGGTTCTGGGGAGACCTCATTGCAGCCTTCCAGTACCTGCGAAGGGAGTTTACAAGCAGGAGAGGGACCGACCTTTTACATGGTCTGATAGTGATAGGACAAGGGAAAATGACTTTAAACTGAAAGAGGAGAGATTTAGGTTAGATGTTAGGAAGAAATTTTTTACTTAGAGTGGTGAGGTGCTGGCCGAGGCTGCCCAGAGAAGTTGTGGATGTCCCATCACTGGAGGCATTCAAGGTCAGGTCAGGTGGGATCCTGGGCAGCCAAGTCTAGAGGATGGCAACCCTGCCTGTGGCAGGTCTCCTCCAATTGGGTTGGCCAAAAGGCCAATTAGGCCTTTCTATGATTCTATAATTTAAACTGTGGTAGGGAGGATCAGATACGTCCCAAGGAAGACTTCTTTTTTATAGGAGTTTTTATTATATATTTTCTCTCTGCAGTTATCTGAATCACTGCAACTGCTGTTTTAAATGGATCACAGTTCCGAAGCTGCTTTGTAATTTTATGAACTCTGTTTATTGCCAGTTGAAAGAACAAATAGAGCCATAAGTTAGGCTTTCATTATGAAAATAGCCAAGCCAATACTGCAGCCCAAATTTAAATCAGTCCTTGGTGTTTCGTGCTAGCTAATGACAAGCACTGAGTGATGGCTGCAGCATGACATTTTAGTGGCACCTTTCCCTTGAATAAGCTGTGGAATGGTTGCTGCCTTGTACACTCTTCTTAAGCTAAGAAACTCGGTGTACCTCCCTGTCCAGCGCTATGTTGACACTGAAAAGGACAGCCAGTGTGGATCAATACTGCTCTTTTAATTCATCTGTGAAACTGGTAAAAGCTTGAGCTGAGAATAGGGGTAGCACGAGTCCTCGGTGATATTTTAGCTCATTGCCTTCAGTCTGGAAATAGTAATGGTGTTTGTGGTCACATTTTCTTGTAAAATGCTATTTTCAATGAGTTGTGCTTTTTCTGTTACTGTTTTCTGTTATACCAGGCAAAGAACTATCTTCCCCCTCATTCCGATTATTTGATTAGGATGACAAAAAAGTGCAAAGTGAGGGACAAGTCAGTTCCTTGGGTCTCAGTGTATTTGACACAAGCAGTCTGTGGCATGCATTGAAAACTGTGAAACTTAAAAGAGCCTAATGTTCTGGCACAGGCTGCCCAGAGAAGTGATAGATACCTTGTCCCTGGGTGTGTTTGAGGTCAGGATAGATGGGGCCCTGAGCAAACTGATAAAAGGATAGGACACAGGGAAGTGGTTTCAAACAAAACAAAAAAAAGAAAAGGGAGATTTAAAGTCTAGATATAAGAAAAATGTTTTATAGTAAGGATGGTGAGACACTGGCACTGCTTGGCCAGTGATATTTTTGATGCCCCATTCCTGGAGACAATCAAGGTCAGGATGGACATGACTCTCAGCACCTGATGGAGCTGTAGATGTTCCTGTGCACTGCAGGGGAGTTGAACTGGATGGCCTTTAAGGGTCCCTTCCAACTCAAATGATTCTATGATTCCATGATCTGCTCTTGATTTAGTGGTTGGCAACACTGCCATGGCAGGGTATTTGGAAATAGATGATCTTTGAGATGCCTTCCAATCCAAGCCATTCTATGATTCTATAATTCTGTGAATGTGCAAGCACATGAGATTCCTCTGGCATCTCCAGCGGTTGCTGGCCCTGAACTCACAACTTGGATCTCAGAGGCATTCAGGCATTTTTCTCTCAGCAATAAATCCTAGTGATTACAGCTGGTAGCAAGTGTTTGTATATTCAAATTCAAAGTCTGAACATTACAGGACTTGTTTTCATCTGAGGTACAGTTAAACCTGTAGTGTTGCCCTTCTTGTGTATCATGTTTTCTCTCCAAGGCTTTATTGAGTACATGGTGAAGTACTTCATTCAAATGTAAGCCACAAGAAAAGTAATTTCATTTGCCTTCTTCTTCCTCCTTGTGAATTGTAGATTTGTTCTGCTGCTAAGACCAAATGGGTTTTTGCTTAAAGTGGTGCTTGGTGGTGCTTTGCTTTAAGCAGCAGCCTATAAAGAGAAAACTATCAACTGAAAACAAATGTGTATTGTTCTTAAATTAGTTTCTTCTGATGCACTGAATGTGTTTAATTAAATCTAATTCTTGCTCTGAAGCTATTCTCTACTTCAAGACTAAGGAAAATCTCTGAAATATGAGTTCTTTCATCTTAGACTGAAGATGGAAGGCACTGATCCCACAAGAGATTTTCTGCTTGTACTCATGGATGTGGGTAGTGAAGCAGGAACATAACAGTGCTCAATTTAACACAAAAATTGTGGTAAGCAAAACACTGACGGAAGATTTATCTCGTTTTTGGGGGATATGTAGTCCGGTTCTCAGATCTCTTTCTGGATCTGTTGGTAAGGAGCTGCCACCCTGCTGTAGAGGCACCTATGAGCATAAAACCAAAGATCGTGTTGCAGGACATCGTAACAGAAAGAAAACATCTGCGACATCTGCAGTAAGTCCTGCCTGAGCTAGCAATCACACCTTCACTAGTACTTAGCCACAGCATCAAAATAACCAAAAAGGACAGTTCAGCTATAGATGGCATAACACTAAACTACTGAACTGGCCACCTGCAACCTTTGAAACCATGCTAGTTTTATTCTATTCTAAGTTCTAGCTCTGGGATAAAGTATTTTAAATAGTCTCTCCTTACAATATTCCTATGAGTATAACTCAGTCATTTACCTTTTTTATTTATGAATAAATGATTGTGTTAGTAATATACCAGCGGTTACGGAACGTAGGCCAGGAATGAACCTTGAAGAGTTACCTAATTCAAATCCTCCCATCCCTCAAGATAGGATCAGTTATTCCTAAACAATTTTTAATAGATGTTTATTTAATCATCTATGATAAAGACTACTAAGAGGGACTGTGGATTCTAGTCCAGCACTCCACTACTGGACATCACTTTGTTCCCCTCTCCTATACTTTCCAAGTAGCATCACAAGCTAATTGCTTTGAAGTGGTCCTCTGGAGGCTATCTTGTCCAAGCCAATGTTCAGAGCAGGTCCAGTCATAGCAGGTCGCACAAGGCCAACTGCATTTTGAATATCTCCAGGGACAGAGAATTCTCAAACTTGCTGGGCATACGTTGTGCCAATGTGTGATTCCTCCTACAATGACTTTTTTTTTCTATTGTCTAACCAGAAGCTCTTTCTTTCCGACTTGGGTACATTTGTTGTGCCCTAGACTGTACTGCTGTATGGGACTACTGAAGCCTGGATGGAATTTCTCCAGGCAGCTGAATTCCCTTTTAACAGCATCCTTTCAGCATACTGGTGTAGCATTATCCATCTTAGTCCTGATTACTTCAACTTGGCTGTCCTCACATAGCATTTAAGAAGAAAGAATATTTGCCAGAAGAGGTGTGAAGCAAGTATATGACAGGCTAAGATATAAAACTGCATCACTGCACAAGCGTTCAATTGACTATTCAGAGAAATAGCTGAGACATTGTTCCTGCATGCAAAAAAAAAAAAGAAAAAAAGAAAAAACAGGGTAGCCAGCAAATAAGTTTTTCTCTGAATAAGCATTAGCCTATGAGTGCAATCCATCTCAGCACCTGTCAGTATTACTATCCATTCTTTTTTTCACATTGGCACCACTTGTGAGATACTAGAGGCATTGTGTGAATGGGCTGTGTTCAAGCAACACTAACAACTGTGTTTACACAGCTCATAGCAGCTCTCAACCCAGGACTCAGTGTTGAGCCCTTTGAGGTTACTCGGGAAATTTTCACCATTGCTGTTCCATGGCAGAATGTTTGGAACAAATTATGACAGCAAACCAAATTGGAAGGGATTTCAGAAGACAGAAGCATCCCTTCCCTGCCTGCCATCTCCTGCCCTATTTCTACAAACATGGTTTCCTAATGCTTAGGATGACCCATACAAAGGGCTGGGCAAAATCCTTAATCAGTGGAGGTTTTGCTAAAGATTGTAAAAAGACAAGGGATTTCCCAGGCTTTTGCCTAGGTTACACTTTCGCTACACAGATTCATAACCTCTCACAAAGAGCCCCAAGGATTTCAAAGGAGCCAGCATAAGGTGGGAAAACCTTGCTTTATGGGGTGCATGCTTTATGGTGTATGCATCAGTACAGGTTAGGTGGGATGATCTGCTGGAGTGGAGCTCTGCAGAGAAGGACCTGAGGGTCCTGATGGACAGCGGGTTGGCCATGAGCCAGCAGTATGCTCTTGTAGCCAAGAAGGCCAATGGTATCCCGGGGTGCATTGTAAAGAGCATGGCCAACAGGTTGAGGGAGGTGATCTTTCCTATCTACTCTGCTCCAGTAGGGGCCCTGAAAGAGTGACTGAGCACTGGAATAAGCTGCCCAGAGAGGTTGTGGAGTCTCCTTCTCTGTAGATATTCAAGGTCCATCTGGATGCTTCCCTGTGATACCTGCTGTAGGGAACCTGCTTTACCATGGGGTTGGACTCAACCTCTAGAGGTCTGTTCCAGCCCCTACAATTCTTTGGTTCTGTGCATAGATTTGTCATTGTTTAGAACAACTGACTGTTGCAATTTGACTTTGTGCACTTTAGCAACATTTTCTTGCTTCTAAAAAATAGAAGACTGGAGGAGTTAATCTCACAGAGCATAAATGATCAACGGTCCTGTGGTGTCAGGAGTCATCGACACTAGGAAGCAGAGGACTCAGACTTCAAAATGAGGAAAAATATAAGTTTTTCCTTACAATTACAAAATCTAGGATAACTAATGAATGTATATTTTGAATATCAAGGTCAGTCTTCCTGACAGTGAGTTGAATCTTATTTTCAACTTTTTGCTCCCCTTCTACAAGAGGTAAAAATGATCTGAATTTCACCAAACACCTACTTCCTTTCCTTAACATGGGAGAATAATAATAGCTGATTGCAGGTGTAACTTGCCTCCATGCAGAGGTTTGTGAGCAACTGATAGATTGGAAACTCAGGTGAATCTTAAGTGGTGCGTGGATCTCTGTATTAGAGAAAGAGAAAATACGTCTAGTTGCTTACGCCTTTATGTCAGGCCTGAGAGGTTGTAGTGGTTGGATAGACGTGCAGTTTCTCACCTCTGCCAACACACTGCACCACGCTATGAATGTATGAGTAATATTTAGATTTTCTACCGTAGCTAAATGTGTTTTGTTGTTTTTGTTTATTTTCTTTTGTTGTTGTTTATTTAATTATTTCTCCACATGGCTATCTGCATCATCTTATTTACTCAGCTTACTAACCTTTCAAAGCTCAGCTATCTTTATGAGTGAAATACAATGAGAACGAAGAATTATTTGTAAGAAATATACCAATGTACCTTTATTCCATGCTATTTCTCCTTTGTGGAAAAAGTATCTGATGCTGGGATCATGTATCAGGAGTTTTTGACCACTAATGGTAACATAAACTACCAACGTATTTTTATTGTACTTGTTGGAAAAGTACTTGAATGGGAACAACGTAGGACTCTGTAGAAAATGAGATACAGAACATTGATTTTCAGGAAGGGAATCTGTAGAAATTGTCTCCTTGAAGAGATGCTTTGACCTAGAAGTTACAATGTTCAGTTCAAATATTACTTCTCGTTTTGAACCTGTACTTCTGATAGAAGCAGGATGACAAGAATATGACCTGTCGCAGAAAATTACTGTCCAAAAGTTAATCTGGAGAGAGAGAATTTCTTTTATCACCAAACTATAGCAACATTGACTTGGTTCTAATAATGGCTTGTGCATCTTCTCATCTTAAATTTTTCTGTGAACTTCAGCAATTAGGACAATGTAGCTAAAGGAAATTATTACTATCTTCTCACTGTGAAAACTGACAGGTGTCATAATACAGCATTGTGACTGCTTAATTGGTGGGGATGTACAGGTAGATTTTCAAGCAAACACATTTTAATCTGTCAATTCCACTTAGTTAAGGTGGGTAATGGTCTTTTAATTTTATCTGAGCAGACTACAAATTGCTGGGCTGTTGGGAACATAGAGAGCTGCCAGGCTTGGTAAATATCAGAATGCATGTTATCCCCAGGAACTTTTTGCATTAGGAAGAGAATACCTTTTTATTTTTCTGTCCTCTTCTTTATTTTTTTATTTTTATTTTTTTAATATCATTTTACAAGATGACGTTCTGAGAAATGGAATTATTTTTATGTAAAGCAGTTCAGACCACAAGCCATGTTCCCAAGGAAGTTTTTGTCTTGTTGTTACGGCTGGCAGCTTTCACTTGCTCCTTGATTATGCTTACCCCTTGGCCTATACTCAGTCCCTGCCAGCATTCTCACAGTGATAAACAGCCAAATTTCACTTTCTGGGAGGACTGATTTTACCTAATGCTAGCCATACCCAAGTTAGACATCTTAAAGTCATCTGTGGTGCTTATCTAGTTAGTATATAGAAAATTACTTTTCTAACAGGTGATTCACTGCACCTGAAAGTATGTGCACAAGACCACTGGGATGAACGATAGGCTGGAGTGGCATATTCCTCCATTGTTGCTCATGTTCTTTCACTTTGAGTTGCAATAGTTCTATTTCTTCCTTGACCAATGCAGTCTTGTGAGGGAGGTGACTTTTTTTTTTAATGAAAATACACTTTGCTTTGAAGACTGTTTTTCCACAGGGACAGATGTTGAAATGATTTTACATTTTATGGCCAGCAGTGCTCTTAGCAGCTGCTGTTCTTTCTTTCTCTTTTCCATTTCATTGCAACGATACACAGGCATAAGGTGCAAGTTCAATTTCTGAAAATCTGTTGACATAATAAAATCAAACCAGGGATGAATTTGGCTGAGTAGGTTTGTGTGGAAGTAACTTCAGAACAACATTTGGTCCTGGAGACTTCAGTGTGAACTTCATTTACCTAAGGTCTTCTGGGAGGCTGAACTGAATCCGTTTAAAGAGAACTGTAGCTGCATGACTCCATTATTTTCATAGCATTTTATTGTAGTATTCTGGATAAAGGATGGCACCACTAATAGAATATATAAAATAGATTACAACTAAGCAAATAATTTAGCTGATGAATTTATCCTTGTTGCCTCACAGTGCATCCATAACCACAGAATGGTTTATTTGGATGTTCTTGCTATGTGTGCTTGATGACTTATTTTCTTGTAGATTCAATTCTGCCCTCACAGGCACCAAATGATTTTGCAGTGAACTTTACAGAATCCAGTATTACAAAATAGAGCTTGGTACAGCTAATATCACAGTGAGAGAGGTTGCACCAAGTAATATTGTGTCTTTTCAGTCTTAATCATGTGTGTTCAAGCAGTTATGACTATCCAGCTGGCAGGCATCAACTTAAGTCGTACTAAATGGATTTCAATTCAAACTTTAACTGTGATTGTTTAAGTAAATGCACTTAGCTGTTTTACTGTGTTCAGTGGGTCAGAAAGCATGCATGGCACTTTTAGGTGGTGCATTATGCAAGTATTTGCTCTACTTAGTTGGTTCTAAATCCAAGCACTTCCAAATCTGGTTAAAGTTTTGATTCTGAACTGAAGTTTTTTGGAGTCATATACCTAGTTTTCAAAAGTAGTTTGATGTCTATAGATGCATGTATGTGGCTAGAGTGGTTTGTCAGGAAATCAACAGAAATTAGAACTTATTGCAAACAGGCAAAATCTGTTTCCTGGTGATAGACAGGTGCCCAAAAAAGGCACTTTTGAATGAATTTTTCAAAGCTCAATTGTCTGAATTTAGAACCCTAAAATGGAAATCCTATAAGATCATTAGATTCTTTGAGAGGGAAAACATCCCCTGAGCTCCGTGAAGGGCTTTTAGAGTTATAAGGATTTCCCTGTCCTCTAATTTCAGGTCGGTACTGTAACCCCCTGACTTCAGTGTGAGCAGGTCTTGAACCTTTTGTATTTATAAACTTTATTCTTTGAGAGAAACATAATGAAATGTGAGTGTTTTTTAATTTTGAGAGGTTTATGAAGTGCTGCTGTGTTGCAAGATGGAGGTGAGGCTATAGACAATTTAGCCATGATATAAACTGGTAGAAAATATGCAGGGATGTGCTGTCTGTAAGTGTTTCATGTAGTGAAGTACAGCATAGTCTATCCCACCACAAGTCAGCTGAACTTCCTTTCCTTTGTGTCTGGATAATCACAGACAGATTAGTGCTAACAAAAGCAGAAGTTGTCCCAATTTGGAATTACTAATAGCTGAGACACCAGCATAGTTAAATGTGCAGTATGTCAAAAAAGCTTTCATGTGGGACTTCACTGAGTACAGGGACTTTTTGTAGAGAGTATGTGAAAGAAACCCGAGAAAGAGAAGCCTTCCTAACGAATAAATTTATGGTATGAGGTTCACAACTTTACTAAAAATCTTTAAGGGATTTGATCACAGAGAGGTTGGAAACTACAGCCCTTTGCTCCATGTTATACATCCATGGTGCAGCAATCTCAAAGTGACCGTGTACATAAACTTTGTCCCTGTGGCTCTTCTTTTGTGAGCTTTAGGGATTTCACAGCATGCTGAAACCTCAGAAATTTGCTGTCCCCTTCCAAGCCAGACAATGGGTCTGTGGCCTCACCAACAATGTACTACTGCAGAAGCACTGGCTAAAGCCCATCTCCATATTGGATTGGGAAGAGCTGAATCCTGTTGTTTTGTTTTTTATTTTAATGTTTATATCCTTTTCACATAGCTTTCCTTATGACTGGGTTTTATTTGGCCCTCGAGCTTAACATTTGGAACTTCTATTGCATGGTTATGTTGTGGGTTGTTTTTTTTTTTTTTAGCTTCTCAGAGAATAATGTTGATTGTTGCAATAAGCATTTTTCTTTTGTGTTTCATTTCATTTTCTATTCTATATGAGTTCTTACCCAGTAGCTCATCAAAACAACTGAATCAATTAAAGCAACCAAGTAACTAACATCTGCTATGTGTTTGCTTCCTCTCTAAGACTCTCTAGGGCAAGAAGTGTGTGCTTTGGAATGGTTAGCAGTTTATTATGTTATATATGAATACTTGTTGTTTACAGAAGGCCAGATCAAAGAGGTTGATGATGTTCTTGAAGTTGAGAGCTGTGAAGTTTGTGGTAGATCTGTGTTCTTAGGAGGATCATGATGCAGCCTTTTGCACTCCAGGAAAGCATTGTCTCAAGTGGGGCACAGTTTTATGCTTGGGTAAAAAAAAGTCCGCTGAATGAGTAAAGGACTCCCTTGAGTAGAGAGCATGTTGTACTAAGAGAGAAGGTGATGTCTGTGGTCTTTGTCCCAGGGTTGCTTGGGGCAAAAACTTGCTTTCTTTTTGTTATGGTTACCACTCTCGATAATCTTAAGTCTTGACTGTTTCTTATAGCATTAGCTTACATTCTAGTGCTCTCCTCTTAATAAATTGCTGAAAGTGGAATTTTACTCACTGAAATTAATCAGTGAATAGACTCAGCTTCAGTGTTGAATCTACTTTGACCTCCAGTTACCCCAGACCCTGAGAAATTTTGGGAAGAATTTATACTGATGTAAAGTCACAGCTTGGCTGTTGATCCTGATTGACGCTAATTATCAGCTGAGTCCTTCTGCCCTTCATCTCTGAGTGGAAAGCAGTGCTTTTATTTTATGTCTTAATCATTTGTAAAAGCTGAGCCTTGGGAAACGCTTGGAGCAACTGTGTTTTACAGTCATTCTGTTAGCAAGTAAATACCTGTCTTCAAACTACATTTTAAGTTGTAAAATCACTTTTATGTACCTGGTTTATCATCCTGTAAAAACTGTCTGCTCTCTGTCTTGCTCAGTTAGGAAGCAGTGTGTCTCATAGATTGTTTTTTTCAAGAACTTTATCTTGACTGCATGATGGTCTCTGCGTACAGTAAAATTAATGATGTTTCCAACTAATCAGGATTTAAGAAAAGTTTAAAGGAGCTTGCAGTGTGATTAAAAAAAATAAAAGTGCTGTTTTCCTTTTTTCAAAATAACTTTTTCTTTCACTACATAAATAAAGATTATTCTGGATACAAACGTGATTTTTCAGAATTAATTGCCAGAATAGATATTTAGCTGCAGCATCTTTTGTGCTTGGTTTTTGAAGTCTTATGGGTGTCAGTAGTTGTTACACACAAGAGAAATATCTTGAGGTTTGCAGTAGTTTTGGTTTGACTGACACCTGTGAACAAAGATTAGGAAATACATGCTTGTAGCATTAGACCCCATGCTCCTACTTACATAAGGAACTGTGAAAAAACACTGTAATGAAAGTACTGGAAAGAGAGAACATTACTGAACAGATTTCTAGCAATGTTTGTGGCAGTCCTAAAAACAAACCCTTGCATGTGGGGATGCTAAAGGTGAAGGGAATGAGAAGGTTGTGGCTCAGAATATCTGGACCTTTCCTCTAAACACAAACTTGAATCTGTCTTAAATCATTCTTTGAAATGCTGCCATTGTAAGATCTTGGTGATCTATTTTCTCTGTTATTCCTCTGGCTGGAAGGCACTGGATTGGCAAGAGACAAGAAAAGCCCTTTCCTTCATGGAAATTGCAGGGATCATAGAATCACCAAGGTTGGAAAAGACCTCCAAGATCATCTAGTCCAACCCTCCACCTATCACTAGTATTTCCCACTAAACCATGTCCCTCAGTACAACATCTAAATGTTTCTTGAACACCTCCAGGGATGGTGAATCCACCACCTCCTGGGCAGCCCATTCCAGCTCCTGATCACTCTCTTGGAGAAGAAGAGTGGATTTGCTGCTCCCCGAAATGATAGGTGTTCTCCATCCAGTACAGAGAAGAAGAAATCATTGCATTTTACAGGTACTGCAAAATAGTCTCAGTTGTAGAGATTTGATGTCTGGTTGATAGACTCTTTGGGGCAGATTGGTTCTTTCTCTCTCAGAATGATTTAAATCTCAATTTCCTTCTCCTATTGACATTTAGTAGAAAGTTTCAATGCAGTTTTGTAGAGTTTTCCCATTTCCCTCTTTTGCTATAATCAAAATATGATAAGACCAACAAAATTGCAGATGAAACTTGACCCTGCAACGAGTCAGGATGGGATTATTTTGATATAGGTCCTTCTGCTGTAGGATTACGGGAGTTCTGTAGTTCTGTGGATCCCTTCCTCCAAGGAAGCATCCTTTTTGGATCCTCCTACATGGTATGATAATCTTATGGTCAGTCACTGGAGAGTGGCTCCATCTCCATAACATATCCAGTTTGAGGTTAGGGTTTTTTTTAATGTAAGAGAGAAGTCAGTTTTGCATTAGATGGAAATGCCTATGAAATTGCAAAGCAAGTTACTTTGGTGACTGATGGGGCTATGGCTGGCAGTGGTGTAGGTGCAGGCTTATCTCTGTTCAAGGTAGTCACACTTGATTCATACCAAGAGGACTGTTCATCTCAGTCAAGTCTTCGGCACAAGATTCCATGGATTTCATCTTTTATGTAGAGCTACAGCAATATAACACATGATATCTTTACAGATTTACAGATTTACAGATAGATGGAGTGGGTCTAGATGTGTCAGAGGAACTCATTTATTAAGACAAGTACCGAAGGCAGAATGAATGTTGAATTCTTTTAGCTGACAGTGAATAAAGGCTGTAGATTTTTTTATTTTATTTTTTTTTCTCTTGATTCCTACTTGTTCTGGTGGTGTAAAGTGGGACTCACCCTTGAGATCTGGTGTCTGAACCATCCACTTCGGCACATACTAAAGACCAGGAGTGAAGAAAGTGCCCAGGTTTCTTTTACATAAAGCACCTCTGATGTTTCTGCCTAATGTTAATGTACAGTATGGTTGCAGACATGGTGCACACACCATGAATGAGGAAATAGATACAACCTTAATGACTTTCATAGATGTAACTTTAATGACCTTCTTAACTGAGTCAGGAGACCTCAAGGAGCAGCCGAAAATATTCAGACTTAAATAAAAACAGATCTCAAATCTGAATAATAATTGAGACTACTGCTGGAGGCACTGAAAGATGGACAGACATAGGAATTGTCAGCTCATTGAATAGCTTTTCCAAGTCATTATAGAGCACCAGAGCAATATTTTTGCATGATATGAGTCCATCAGTTGGCACTGGAGGATTACAATGCTCTCTTGTCATAACTAAAATTAATTGTCTTCCCTATTAAATTGAAATAAATTAGCTTAGTATACATTAATTAATGTATAAGTGTCAGAGGTCAATTTTTTTTTATCTCCTGATGATCAGAAGTTACATACAATCTCATGACAAGTGTAAGAACTGCCAGTTTTTGCTTGAAGACTGTGATTTCTTAAAAGGAAAGCAGGAGCTAAACTTATCCAGAAAACTGGATAATTTAACTTGTTTTCTAGTAACTGTAACTGCCTTTTTAAATGCTATCTGCAGATATCCATGTATGTGCTGAGGTAATTTTTTTGTATAAGTTCTATCTCTGGAAGTTTATGTCTCCAGAAATGACATTTCAGCACCAGCTTCCCAGCATTACAATAGTGGTTGAATCCGTACTGTGGCAGAATAGGAAGAGCTTCTGGAGCTGACCAAGGTTGTAAGAGAGTGGGACACTCCAAGTGAGTTAGAACACAGAGAACAGAATATGGTGAGGGAGTGCAGACACCCATATATGGGCAAGACAAAACTCTAAAGTCAGGGTTCGGAAAGATTCAAATGCATGTTTGATACGTTTCCATGAATACAGAATGCTCTTCTGTGGATGACTACAGAAAGAAATGAATTGGTATTGCAACAGAAGTAATTGCAGTTCATGCTCATGTGGATAGTGCTGAAAGTACTGGATTATAAATTGCCAGTTCATTTAAATCAATACAGCTCTACTGACACAATAATTGAGATGCCTGCTCTTAAGCTTTGCCCTAAGTGTTTTGATGGGTTGTCAAGTTTTCTTTCTTCCAACCAAAGATTTCCAGCTGCATTGCAGTAAATCTATGAAGTATTAATGGCAATGTGATAGTAATACAGAGACTGATTTATTGATAAATTAGGCATTCTTCCGCCACACTAGAAAGATTTGAGGAGTGCTAAACTTGAATCCACGGCTTTCAAATTTTGTAAAGCTGAGATAAATCATCAAACTAAGCCCACTTCTGTGAAATGCTTAATAATGGTATTTATCATTTTTGTTTTGTTTCATTTTGTTTTGTTTCATAGTAGTTGGAGATGGAAAAAAAGAATGTGTCACAAGAACAAAACTGAACAAAATTATCTAATAATATTTTATGTTCTTTTTAGGTTCAATGTAATCTTATTGGGCACCAGCAGTGGAACTGTTCAAAATGGTTTATGGTGAATTTTTCCGCAGACCTGGCAAAGATGCAGAACTTATCAATTTGAATGTGGGTGGCTTTAAGCAATCAGTGGATCAAAGCACTTTGCTGCGATTTCCTCATACCAGACTTGGGAAACTTCTCAAATGCCATTCAGAAGAGGCTATTCTGGAACTATGTGATGATTACAGTGTTGCAGACAAGGAATACTACTTTGACAGAAATCCTTCCTTGTTCCAATATGTTCTGAACTTTTACTACACTGGTAAACTTCATGTCATGGAGGAGCTTTGTGTCTTTTCCTTCTGCCAGGAAATAGAGTACTGGGGGATAAACGAGCTGTTCATTGATTCCTGTTGCAGCAATCGGTACCAGGAGAGGAAAGAAGAAGGTCCTGAGAAAGACTGGGATCAGAAAAGCAATGACAGAAGCATTGACTCCTCTAATGAAGAATCATCCATATTTGATAAAGAGCTGGAAAAGTTTGATAATCTGTGCTTCGGTGAAATAAGAAAGAAGATCTGGGTCAGAATGGAAAATCCTGCATACTGCTTGTCTGCCAAGTTAATTGCCGTGTCCTCCCTGAGTGTTGTCCTGGCATCGATCGTGGCCATGTGCATTCACAGCATGCCCGAATTTCAACGGCTGGATGCCAACGACAGAGAGATTGAAGACCCCGTGCTGGAAGCTGTGGAGATTGCGTGCATCATCTGGTTCACTGCTGAGCTAGTGATCAGGCTCATCACTGCTCCAAGTCAAAAGAAGTTCTGGAAGAAACCACTGAATATCATTGATTTTGTCTCTATTATCCCATTTTACGCCACCTTGGCTGTGGACACAAAGGAAGAAGAAAGTGAAGATATTGAAAACATGGGGAAAGTGGTGCAGATCCTGCGGTTAATGAGGATATTTCGCATCCTGAAACTGGCCAGGCACTCTGTAGGACTGCGGTCTTTAGGCGCTACTTTGAGACATAGCTACCAGGAAGTTGGACTTCTCCTTTTGTTTTTGTCTGTTGGGATTTCTATTTTTTCAGTTCTTGTCTACTCAGTGGAGAAGGATGATGACTCATCAGAACTGCACAGCATCCCCGTTTGCTGGTGGTGGGCGACTATCAGCATGACCACCGTTGGTTATGGGGACACTTACCCAGTCACACTTGCTGGAAAGCTGCTCGGCACCTTATGCATTATCTGTGGGATATTAGTGGTAGCGCTTCCAATCACCATTATTTTCAATAAGTTCTCTAAGTACTATCAAAAGCAAAAAGATATTGACCCAGACCAATGCAACAATGATCGCAAAGAGAAATGTAACGATCTACCTTATTTTAACATTAGAGATATTTATGCAAAAAAGATGCACTCATTCATTTCAAGCCTTTCCTCAGTAGGAATCGTAGTCAGTGACCAAGATTCAACAGATGCTTCCAGCATCCAAGATATGGAGGATGTTTATCGCACAACTACTTTAGATAATGGTGCAGGAAAATGAGTGGAATCACTTTCTCTTTTCCTTATTTTTCTTTTCTGATTCCTGGTAAACGTGGACTTAAAGACTTCAGTGAATTTATTAAATGCAGTTAATTCTCAGGGTACTTAACTCTTAGCCATATTTGGACATTCTTTGCTCTGAGGATGCCATACAAGCTTTGTTGGTTATAAGAGGCTTTAAAATACGCCTCATGTGGTAGTTTGGTTTTTACACAACTAATATGCATTTTCGTTGAGGAAAAAAGTCAGGAAAACAGTGTTAAATGTGAGATCATTGTTTGTTTCCTGCAGCAATATGATAGCTTACACAGAATCTTGCTGCTGTTCAGGTAGATGTATATTGCAAACATATAAAAACTATGGCACGTCAGTGGAGTTTGTACTGAAAATATATCAGAAGAAAGAAGGAATTATCTACATGTAAAGCTGTGCTCACCAACACACTTATGTAATCCTGGAGTTGGGAACCAACTGGGGACAGAAAATGTATTGGTACATAGCGTTTTTACTCCATGGCAGCATAATATTTATGAATTTCTTTCCAAAAGCACAATGCATTTTTAGTTTGTTAAAATAAATTAATCCCATTGTGCCTATATTTTTCCTAGTGTCCCCCCTCTAGCATGGACAAGCTGTGGCAGGTCCCGAAGGGTCTAAACCACGTGCACCAGGATGAAACTTGAGGCCTAATGCTGGCCAGGAGCTTATTGTACCTTCTAACCACCATCTCTGCCATTGCGAATCTGAGCAGTTCTAGTGCCTGGAGAGGATCCTGCTGTGATTAAGACCATCCCAGTGGCTTCCTCAGAGGCTTTGTTTTGTGGGTACTGTCACGGTGGTCTTCAGAAGTTACTGCTGCATGCTGTCAGCTCTGCTCCTTTGCTGGAGGTTGCTGCCTCAGTGGGTAAAATCATAAGTGAGCAGCATCTTTGCTGCACTAGTTCCCAGTCCAGGGCTGTAATGCCAAGCATTGGAGACATGTGAAAGTGCTCTCCTCTAGCATATATTGTCCCTCAGAGAGGTAGGGTATGCACTGCATGTGGGCACCCATATGTTAACCTATTGCAGCTCACTTTTCTGAAGCTCATCCGCTGGGGAATGGCAGCCTTCCTGGCTTGTTCTATGGGCTGGAGCAGCGCTCAGTGCCTGGCAGAGCACTGCAGCACTGTGCATTCCTCTCCTCTCCAGGGATTTCTTATGCAGCCAGCTAATCCTGCTGTGGTTCAGACTGCAGTTTCCAGGGCTATCTGAAGGGAAAGCTGGCACTGGAAACCCCCCTACCAAGGAGTGCATAAGAAACTTGGGGACCTCAGAACTCAGTAATACTTCTGAACACTCATTTTTTTCTGTCAGTTTCTAGTAACCAGGTAGATGCTGGGCAGTGGAGAATCCAAGCTACTGTGATGTTGATGTTTTGCTTAAAGAAAGTCTTCACAGTTTTTTTTTTTTGTTATTATTAATTTTTTTAATATATCATTTTACATCTATTGGGCTGAATCTTGGAAGCCCTTAGTCAGTTTCTGTGCAGGACGATCAAACTCAATAGGAGCTGACTTCAAGACTGAGTAAACCCAGATGGGAACCCATTTCAAGCCTCTGCAGAGTAGCTCAGAGGGCTGTTTTTTCAGGTGTGTACGAGGATTTCTGTTGTAAAGTACACTGAGTAAGCAGCTGAGTTGCACTGATACTTGCTGAGGCACAGAGCTCCAACCTCTTCGCAGGTCAGTGAAACAAAAGAGAACGGGATGGACCAACCTATACCTTGGAAAGAGGTGTTCTTCAGGACGGTTATGCACCAGTGTACTAATGTGAGACTTGGGAACACTTTGAGTTTTGGAGAAGCTTCAGAATTTGGCTTATTACTTGCTCAGTGTCATAAGGGTATGTGATGCTTCACAGGTAATCAAAATTAATTCTTCCCATTGTAAATGCAGGAAAACCAAAAGGGAAAGTTAGCCTACATGTGTTTTGTTCTTAGTGAACAGTTAGCATTACAAAGATGCAATGATATAAAATAATAAATATGTATGTGCATATGAATGTAATAGGAACCAGCAGAATAACAGTATAAAAATTGCTCTGTCCAAAGAAACTCTCTTGGTATGCTAAGTATATAGATGATACTGTTGTTGAAATTTAAAAGCAATGAAAAATATTGTAATGCAACAAAAACTGCAAGAAATTTGTATTAAACAGTTGAAAAAACCTAGTATTGAAAAATCTCTTTTTGTGTATTAAGCATTACACAGAAATGGTACTAAGTAGTAATTTGTCATAAATTGAGCTACCCTTGATCAGTCACATATGGATGTGACATGAAGTTTCTCTGACTTTTTCCCCATAGAATGATCTTGCAGCACAGTGAGGCATGTCTTTTATACTGTGTAATAAGAGGGAAGCCTTGTCCCATGCAAAGTGCTATTTTGATATGTGGGATGACACCAGAGCTCTGTTCAAATCAGCTGTGTCTTTTAGAAAAGGCTTTGTTGTAATCTTTTTCCCTTGCTGGAATATTTCCAGCACCTTGCTTTCACATAAATGGGAGCAGGGTGCGAGCCAAAAGGTGCTGCTCTCAAAGCAGAACGTCAAGTCCTGTAATGTGCACTGGTACGAGAAAGTGACACAAATCTTGAGTGCCATAAAAAGCAGATGTGAGTAAATACAGAGATACTGCATGCTCTTTCTGCTAGTGTAAGTTTTACCAGAGGGATTTTCTATCAAAAATTGAAAGTAAGAGGGGACTTGTTTCCTATTAATGTCCTTTTTCCTGGTCTAGAATCATGTATTATCAAGAAATAGTACCAATGGATGGCAGATTATCTTTAATGCTTTTCTTATTCCTGTACTATATGCTTTTCTCTTTAAAAATGCTGCTTAAATTCCACCCAGCTGCTGTTTCAGATAAAAAAAACACAGAAGAGGTTATGTTCGGATATGTGTTCCATTTTGCATGGGAGGGAATTGCTGGTCTTTATACAAAACAGCTTCCTGGCACATCATTAGTTTCTTTGTCTTGATGGCAAACACCGCCCTTTTGCTATTCAGTTTTTCCACAACAGCATCCGTCCTTGTGTAGTTCTCTCCCAGTGCAGTGTTAGGAAGGGGTATAGCCCAGCATGCCCCAGCTCATGCTGGGAGCAGCTCTGCACTGCCACTGCTTTCTGGTGTGTGTTAAAAGAGCTAAAAGACAGATGTGGAGGTGTACGAAAGGAAAGCTTTCTGAGTCCAGAAGGACATCTCTCATTCATCTGGCTGGCAGCAGGTAAAGTTTAGCTGAGGTGAAATGAGCAAACAGTCTTGCTGTATATATCAGCACTGTTTTGGGTTCTGCTGCTTATTTTATTTATTTATTTATTTATTTATTTATTTGAGAAAAAGTCACATAAATCAGTGTGGCATAAATCAGTGGCAGAGCCTAAACACCAGCTAAATAAATGATAGCTCATCTGTGCTAAGCAAAAAAACAAAATATCTGCTACTTGTTATGTATAAATTAGTGTCAGGCACCATAATGCAAAATATTAACTATCTGAAAGTCAGTGAATGCTGAAATTGTCAGGCAGGTCTGTCTGGTAAATGCAATATGTGGTCTCATCTGGCCCAGGATTTTGTGTATTAATGCATTTATTAATTTCCACACATCCTTAATGAGCAAAGCAAGTGACAGAAAGACACTAAGCTGCAGAGAGCTTCTCTGTTTTTTGATTAGCTGACAGTGTTTGTGAAGCTGCTAATACCTCTTCATCCACAAAAGGACAGTTCTCAAACAAATTCAAAATAACCCTGTGCTAGAACTGCAATTTGTGTTTGATAGCAGTAGCTCAGCTGCAGTCAGTAAATACTGATGTCTGGTGCTCTATAGCTGCAGTGCTGCTCCTTGTATTGCTGAGATGTTTATGCTCTGTCAATCAGGAGACAGCAGATGCCATTAAACCATCTCAGCACTTTCCCACTGCACCATAATTGCAGTACCTCTTCTAAGCATAGCAAAAATTCACGACTTGCTGAGACTTCTTTTTTAATTTCTGTAAAGCTGTAGTTGATGGGCCTATGGCCCAAATATGATCTAGCAGAAGGAGAAGTCACTGCGTGCCTCTAGACAGAACCACAGAATATCCCAAGTTGGAAAGGACACATAAGGCTCATTGAGTCCAACTCCTGGCTCCACACACTACCACCCAAAAATCAGACCCTATGCCTGAGAGTATTATCCAAATGCTCCTTAAACTCTGTCAGCTTGGCCCTGGGCAACTTGTTCCACTGTCCATGCCAAGGGCTGGCAATCAGTGGATATTGCATCTGCACATTCATCCTTACTTTTTTGGTTTTGGGGTGCTAGTTTATTTCAGGCTTCTGAATGTCACACACAGAGACAGTCACAAAACACATACAAATGTGCTTTTTAGAGTCCTCCTTTGCACACTAGAAGCACATGAAGGAACGCCTGGCTCTTTGAGTGACTGGAAGTGCTTGGTATAAGTTACATGATTTTGCTATTTACTTCCAATGTGGATGTTACCCTCCCACCCAGCTGAGAAAGGACAAACAGCAGTAATTCTTAGTTAAAGAGTAAAAAGCAAAGCTCTTTTGGCTGTTCAGTATAATTAGATTAAATATCAAACGTGACTGCTTCCTTGAGGAACAACCTCCATGTCATTTCTTTTTAATGAATATATTGGAAAGGGCAGTTTTTACTTGGGATATGGGCAGAAATGCAGATCAAGGACTCCTTCATCTATGTACACAACAATTTTCCTCAAACCTCATATACCAGTGGGATGGAGAGACTTTGCAGCACCCCTGACAGGTCCAAACCTGCAGGCCAAAGACCTGCATCTCTGAGCTGAGGGCTGATTGTGGAGAACTCACCTCTGGCTCTGGCTTCAGTGTTGTGCCAGGAATGAGCAATCTTAACCAATTCCGTGTTCTGCTGATTAAAAGCAATACCACGTGGTGACTTACTGAAGTAATCTGCTTTCACTGTTTCTTCAAGACTTTCACAGAAGGGCCAAAGAAGGTGTTGCATTACAATGGTTTCATCTCTAGTTATTCTCTACTATTTCATAGCATATATACTGTCTGAGTTTCCTAGTTATTTTATGACACGCATTGCTGTTTCCACTGCACAGCTTGTTATAACTAGCACACAACTGTGCTGGAGATTGTTATGGCCTGATTTAGTGTCATTGTTCTAGGAGCTCTTTTGAGTCAGCACAGACAAGAGCACTCTGGGCTGCATTCGTTTCCCCCAACTTCAGCTATTGTGTGGCTGGTCCTTTGGGCTCCCTCTGCCAACAGACAGAAACAGACCTCCT
This sequence comes from Gallus gallus, assembly GCF_016699485.2. Classification (NCBI taxonomy): domain Eukaryota; kingdom Metazoa; phylum Chordata; class Aves; order Galliformes; family Phasianidae; genus Gallus; species Gallus gallus. Next base: position 100,034,318 of record NC_052534.1, read on the forward strand.
CAGGAGACAGCACATCTGGTGTGTTCAAAGGTCCTGTCTGAAGACGGGAGAAATGTCTCTGTTGGATATGCTGCAAGAAAGCAAAGCAATGGCCTCAAGTTGTGCCTGGGGAGGTCTGGGTTAGGAAAAATTAGGAAACATTTATTCTCAGAAGGAGTAGTGCAGCACTGGCACAGACTGCCCGGGGGGGGGGGGTGGTAAAGTCACTGTCTCTCTGCAGGCATTCAAGTGCCTTGGAGATGTGGCACTGAGGGACATGGTTAGTGGGCATGGTGGGGATGGGTTGGGGTTGGACTAGATAATCTTACTGGTCTTTTCCAACCATGATTCTATGGCTCTATAAGGATATATGATTTTGTTAGGTTAGATGCCTGGCCTGTAGGTACATAAAGGTTGATATGATGCATTTTAGACCACTGGACTATCTACTAGTGCTAGACCACTGATGCTGCTGTCCTCCTCTGAGCACTGTGTGTGTAGGAAGGACTGTGTTTCTGATATAGATTTCTGAACCTGGGCGACATAGAGACAGACATGGGAATTTATCCTAAAGTCTGAAAGTTGCTCAGTGTTAGCAGCTGGGTAAGCATTAATCCAATGTAGCATTTCTGAAACCAGCTTCCTTTACAAGAAGTTTTTCCCCAGAATCCTTGCTAGCTATCTGTTAGTCTGAAATAACCTGCAAGTTGAAGTTCAGCCTCCTGTAGTAATTAAAAAATATACATAATAAAATACCAGAGGAAACAAACTTGTGTTGGCAGAGGCAGGCACAACATGCTGACAGTACTTTTGCAACCCAAATTTGCATTATTTCTTGGCTTCCTAGAAGCAACATAAAATATTCTGACTATGCCATGTGTTATAAAGTCTATCCCTGTGCACTAATATAAATATAATAATGGAGCCAAGTCCCAGTATTACAGCTGTGAAGCCAGAAAAAAAATTCTGAGCTTGGAGAAACTGCTGAAATATTGCTTGGCTACAACTGCAGCTTTAAGGTTGTAGCTGCCTCAGTGGTGGGGAAAACAAGAGGCTGTGCACTCCTTTGCGTATTCGGTTCTGAGCTCTTGGTAGTGCTGAGGGAGATGTATGGCACTGGGGGCTACTCCCGGGGCTGCTAAATTTGTGGCCTGATGTCCCTAGGACGGGCTGGGTATCAGGCAGAGAATTAGGAGATCTGCATGAAATAAATAGCATTTTGGAAGGTAGAATATTGTCACTGAATTCGATGTCCCCACCCTCTGTACCCCTAAAAAGCAACCTGGGAGAGAAAGCAGAAATGAGGGAGAAGCTCAGGGCACTAGTATTTAGTTGAAGACATCTGGAGGATGCTATTTGTTGTGTAATCCAAGTGTTTTTAGGGAATCACAGGTAGAGTTTTGTACACAGACTTAAAGCCATTCCATTAGCTACAAGAATATATTTTGTGTTGCAAGCACAGTAATTCTCCAGGGCAGATTCTGGGTGTGATGCTGTATCTGCTTTTCATGCTGACTGGAGTTTGTATTGTTCTGAAGTGTTAACGTGTGGGTTGATGGTTGGACCAGATGATCTTAATGGTCTTTCCAACCTTAATGATTCTATGATTCTACATGCTATAAATCATCCTTGCAGATTCTACCTCATTTCATAGAAACCTAGAAACTGTGAGCATGAGGGGGTTCCATCAGTTTCTCTAGTCCAGCATTACTTTTGCCAGCACAAATAATGTGTATTTCAGAGAAAGGGATTCCTTTCTGATAGTGAATGGTGATAGGACAAAAGGAAATGGTTTCAAGTTAAAAGAGGGGAGATTTAGACTGAATATAAGGAAGAAATTTTTACAGGGTAAGTGAGATACTGACACAGGTTGCCCAGAGATGTGCTGGATGCCCCATGCCTGGAGACGTTCAAGCTCAGGCTGAATGGGGCTCTGAGCACTGATGGAGCTGTAGGTGTCCCTGTTCATTGCATGGGGGTTGGACTAGATGGCCTTTAAGGGTCCCTTCTAACACAAGCGATTCTATGGGTCTGTGAATTCAGGCTGCTTTTTATCAATTATTTGAAGATCAACTTAGGCCATTCAGCAGGCACATAGATATGTCTGGCATTTAATTCCAGGTGGCATAACCCCAGCTATAAAAATAACTATCCATCTCTTTGTTGTTTGTTTGTTTGTTGTTGCTTTGAAAAGAGTTCGCAATCTTGCATATCTGAATTGTGGGAAAAAGCATGGTGAGTAAAGCTCACATGAAAAGCTCACTGTGCAAAGAGCCAGCTTAGTTCTTGGAAGTGTGCGCAGGAGTTCTGTGTGAAGCAGGAGGGTGCTGGTGTTTGGGGGCATGGCTTCATGAGCCTCCTGGGTGGAAGGAAAAACTTTTTTTTTTTTTGTTCTGTTTTCTTCCTCTAAATAGATCAGGAGGATATGGAGAAACAGTCTTGCTGTGCTGTAGTAACGGAGTATTGAATGAGATGATGAACATACTGAAGTTAAGGCTGTTAAAAATGAACGCCACTTCTTTAAGTAAGCACCCTCCATCCCCTGGGACAATCAGTTTTTATTCACTGTTCCAACTTTTTTGATCACCGTTCCAGTTTTTATTTCAAACACAAAAACAACATACCAAAAGCACGGCAATCTTTTTCTTTGACAGATATTTTAAAGATTAAATTAGCTATAGTGATAAGTGTGGAAAGGGAAATGGCTGGTGGGCAGGATATTGGGGGCAGGTTGAATTTTTAGGAGTTATTTTGAAATCGTCTTGAAGGATGTGGTACAGTCACCATTGCTGGAGGTCTTACTGTGGACATGTGGCACTACGGAGCATGGTTGTGATGGGCTGACAGCTGGACTAGATGATCTTGGTGGTCTTTTCCAACCTTGACAATTATATGATTCTACGGCATATTATTACATGTTTTGAGGATGAGTTACAGTCTCATGAGAAGCATTTCTAGGCAACATGTAGATTCATATTTAGGTACGGTATACTTAATGTATCTTAAGTCACAAAACTTGAGTTCTGGCAGTATTCGATGAACAAAAGGTTAATAGAAGGGATGAATCTAGTTCTGTTCTAACAGCTTTTGGTGAAGTCATGCTTTTTGCTTTTAGACTGCCTTTGTAAATGGGAGGCTAGTGATTTGAGTCTTCTGTATATCTAGATGTATACATACTGATTGGACAGCTGTCAAAGCATCATTATGTGGGCTTTTAGAAATCTGGCACTGAAGGTAACCACTGTTCATCTACCATGCTGGCACTTGCTGAGGAGCTGCTGCATTACAGTGGTGTGTGGTGCATGCAAAGCGATCCCATTACACAACACCGTGTAAAGGCAGAATGTGGGCCATTGCCAAGGGTGCTTTGAGCTGGAAGTCAGTTTTTGTGAGCTTGTTTTCACAATATTGTCACCTGCTGAAAACTTCTGTGTGCACTGCTTAATAAGTTTTAAGTCTTGGGCTATCCAGAAAGGGCTTTGAAAACGTGAAGTTTCTTTGAAAACAAACACTGATATGAGGGAGAAGAGTTTCCTCAAAGACTTTTTTCCTGTCTTTTTTGCCCTGGCACTGAAGTAGGAGAAAGTAATGTTGGTGAAATGTCAGTTTTAGGATAGTCTGTTTAGGGCCACTGTGACTGCATGAAAATAAGTGATGGAGGAATCTGGAAGCTAGGGTAGGGAATCTGTTTGCAGTACAAATGAGCCACACAGCTTTTATAAACACTGTGGTTGGGGTGACGAGTGGAAAGAAGGTGATGTCTCTGCATCAGTGGTTTTCTGTTGTATAGCTGCACCACATCCACTGCAGCATTTTCTGCCATATCCACAACATCTTTCTCAATCTGATGCCAGTTTTTTCAAGGTCTTTGTGTTCGCAGTCTTGAAATCAGGAGAGAGGCAATGAGAGCAGCTGGAGTGAAGTAAAGGAGAAAGAGAAAAAAAGGGATTGGTGGCAAGAGCTGTGCTGCAATGATGCTTTGCTGGGAAATATTGTCCCCGTGTCTTGAAACTTTTTCTCTCCTCTCCTCCTACAGAAAAGAATGTTCCATGGAAGAGGACTGTGTCATAGTATGACTTTTGCTAACTGCAGTCTCCCTTCTGCTGTTCATTTAAAAGTGGGGGAAGCACAGTGAATGTAACCTGGAAGAATGGACAGTCTAGCTCACTCCTTGGTCTTTTTCACTCTGTACTTAGAATCATAGAATCATAGAATGGCCTGGGTTGAAAAGGGCCACAATGATCATTGAGTTTCAACCCCCTGCTATGTGCAGGGTAGCCAATCACCAGACCAGGCTGCCCAGAGCCACATCCAGCCTGGCCTTGAATGCCTGCAGGGATGGGGCACCCACAACCTCCTTGGGCAATCTGTTCCAGTGTGTCACCACCCTCTGTGTGAAAAACTCCCTCCTAATATCTAGCCTAAATGTCCCCTGTCTCATTTTGAAACCATTCCCTCTTAGTAGACAGTAGACCAAGAGGGTTTTGATAATACAGCACCCCCTCTTTGGCATACCATGCATTGAGATATACAGTCCCTGCAGTGTTCACAGCTATTCAGCAAACTAAAATAATGAGTAAAGGCAATGAGGTCAGGAATAAATGCTTTATGTTCTGTTGTCCCGTATGTATTTTCAGTATTTGGTTCCTTTAAAATGCAGGTGACTTCATCATCACAAATGTAGTTCAGCAAATAAGGTCACTGCAATAAACCTTGCATGGGATGATAATTTGTTTTTACTTTTGGGTGGAGGAGAAAAAGAGAAGTGCATAGCATGGTGAGAAAAAAAAAAAACAGAAATATTTGAATAATAACTCTCGTGGCAAAATATTTCCAGTTACTGGAGCGCGATCTTTGTTGGACTAAGTAATCAAATAAACTATATATAATGAGCATTAAAAAAAAAGAAGAAAGGAAAGAAAAATTGCTGACTTTTCCTCTCTCTGACTGCTTTCACAGAGATTGAGATACCTCTCTTGGCTAGTCAGATGTTGCATCACTTGTTAATTAAGTGGTCAGAAAAGCAGCTGAAAAAGGAATTTGGGATCTGAGAGAGCCTAGCACAGAGGAAGCCAATCCTGTAAAGTTTCGACACCTTAATTAAGAGAGATCTTTGTCAGTGTGATGGAAACTCAAGTGCTGGCAGAGTGTGCATGCAGAGAAGCTTTTTGTTACCATAATTACTACAGTGCTGGAGGGATCAGGAGCCAGTCCTGCTTCCATTGGGAAGCCCAGACTGCAGATATTTTCATAGAAGCAGGCATAGGGAGGCACAGACCGGGGCTGGCTCAGGCACATTGCTTTCATGGTGGATAGCTGCGGCTTTGGGCTGCAAAGGATTGGGATCTTCCCTTGTGACTTCAGTTGATGTTTCATGTGATCCTATGCCAGCCATTCTGTCATCCAGCACTTCTGGTTTCCATTGTTTCTTTTGCCTCTCTTTTCTGATATTTAAACTATGTAGGACAGTAGTTTCCTCATCCTATACAGTCCTTTCCAAGGAGGAGTGTGATGATCAAAAATGGGGTGATGGTGCTGTAGAAGACCTCGTGTTACGGTGAAAATGATGACTTCAGCTGTGGAAAAGTGGAAAAAAGTTGAGGTCTTGTTGGAAAAACTGATTTTTGTTTTGGCCAAGCTCTTTAAAAGGACCTGTCTTTAATGAAATGTCTTTAACGAAAAAAATCATCCCCTGTGCTGTCCTGTCGTAGTTATATAAAATGTAGTATATTTTAGTAAAGAGAACAATAGATTTTTGTTTGGTTGCTGAACAAAATTGTTTAAAAGATCCAAAATTTAAGACTCCTTGAACTTTTTCTGTACTTGACTCCATGTTTCATTTGATTGTGAGGGGTTAATTCTTTTTGCATCTAATTAAATTTAGGCTGATTTAAAATTTTACAAAAAGTTTCACAATGAAAGGAGTTCCTTTCTTTCTTTCTTTCTTTCTTTCTTTCTTTCTTTCTTTCTTTCTTTCTTTGAATATGTTGAAATGCAACATTTCAGCATCTCTGGAAACAAGATGCTCTTAGAAAATTTCACAATGAAATGTGCACTGTTCCAAAATCCCTCCTGCCTTTTTTGTTTTGTTTTTGTTTGGGTTGTTTGCTTTGTGGAAAATTCCCACCAGCCATAGGCTGGATTCAGAAATAAAGTTGGTCTCCCTTTCACAGCCTTTTTCAATGAATTCTCTATTCACAAAAAGAAAAGAAAAAAAAGTGTTTATCCAGTTTTAGTTGTATTCTTTGGAAAATGTTTATGTTCCTTAGTGAATTTAGATAGAGCAAAAGTCCATGCTGCTTCTGTTGTTGCTGTAGCTCATCCATTGCCTTCCACTGTTGTTCATGATGCTCAGCTGGGGGTTAGTAAGGACAAATGAATGGTCTAATTTGGTTGAGATGGAAGGTAAAAAGCTGATACAAGAAAATCATATTTTAAGAAAGGGAATGAGCCAATTTTTTAACAAATTTATGAGTGAGAACTTCATTATTGAGCATACTTAAAAAAACAAAACAAAACAAAACATGAAAAGACTGGTGGAGCCCATCCTGGTCCTTTAAAGGGAATCTAACTGTGAAGTCTGAGTGGAGAGAAGATTATTTGTTTTAAGTAGTAGTTACAAATGGGTATGTATGTTCCTCTGGAATAATTGGTGAATGCATTTCAAAAAGGGCTCTTTCCAGTAAATGAACTAGCATCAACCAGTAACTGCTTAGTGGCTGGTAAACAGAAATAGAGCACTGAAGTGGATAGATGGGCTCAAGAGAGAAATTGTTCTAATATTATTATTTAATGTTCATGCTTTTTAGTCTATAGAAGAGAAGACTTGGACAGATATAACATTCTTAATATATGTGAAATTGTGAAAGGCTTTTTTTTTTTTTTTTTTTCCTAGCATTATTTAGGGAGTTAGGGAGCTGAGCTCAAGCCAGCAACAGCGAAGATGAAGGGTTGGTGATAAAAGTGGCTTAAGGATTCCTCCTGCTCCCTTGTGGCACCTTGCCTAGTCCCAGATCCAGCTGGCCATTATCTCAGTCACACTGACATAAATCTGTGTCAAGATAAAGCAGATTCCAAAAATGAGCCAGGTTTAAAAATAATAATAATAATAATTCTCTGCTGAGTCACGAAAACCTGAGTAGTTGGAAGTGATATGAGACTGAGAAATTGGAAAGCCCCTGGATCATTGTCTTCTTGGCGGAGGCCCGACCCTTTTCAGTGAGTCCATTGTTGTGTCAATAAGCCAACACTCAGCATAATTTGTCAGTTTGCTGGGAATGGGCAAATTTACTCTACTGACAGCCTTATCAATGGTTTTAATAAAAATTTACTGGACTAGATGCCTGCATCACAAAGACCGGGGTACTGAGGTGTGAAGAGAAGACATATAGGAGATGCAACCCAACTTTGTACATCTGAATTGCAGCTGTAACAGTGTCTTGGGCTTAAGTGGAGATGTTCATATCCTCTGCGGTGTCAACTAATACTTCCCATGAAGGGCCTTCAGGGATGAAACTGGGAATACATGTCAAAAGATACTGAAATGTCTTCCTAGGCAGTAAACTGATTCTTGAGAGCATGAGTGTGACAGTCTGCCAGGAGCAATATTCCAGGGCAACTCCTGATTTTTTGCATATTTGCCTATTTTTTTTCTTGGTAGGGCTCATTTGACAATGAGATCACTATATAGATCTGATTTATCTTCCCAGGACAACACTTCTAAGGAAGTGCTAGTATTTCCACTTCATGTCTGATTTTAAAAGTTAAAGTGTGAAGCAGAAATATTTAATCTTCTCTGTGATCAGTTTGATTTGTTAGAAACAACTTTGCGTGTAGCAGTGAAAAAGTTTTTCTTATGTGTTAAGTGTAAATGTTAAGGTACAATTATCAATATTTTGATGATATAAATAGGAGTGAACTGAACTATAGAAATGAAATCCTGATTCTTAACTACATAAAAACATGTCATCTGTAGGGAGTAATATGTTTTAGTGGCTCTAAATTAATAGTTTTCCCTAAAAACTTTCTTCCAAAGGAAATTTCAAAATCTCAGCCTTCCATTGTGATTGGGAATGGTTTTTGGTTTTGTTTCAATTTCCATGACAACAGGAATTTTTTTTTCTTACAGGCTTTGCACACAGAAATGTGTTTTTTTTTTTTCATACATCAGCTTGCATTTTTATCTCTTCTAGTACTTCAAACCTCTATCCTTAACCCTTTAACTCTGTTCAGTTCATTGAAACCCTATCTCCTTAGGCAAAACAGTTTTTTCATATTTTCTTCATGTTTTCAGATATGATTTGATTCAGTCTGTTGATATCAGAAATATAACCACATTTGGAGTAGAAATTGAATTATTTCCTTAAAGGAGCATTGCTATATTTGGAATTTACTCCAGATCTGGCTTCAAGGTTGTGGAATAAAATCTTCAGACTGTATCACTGTAAAGTCAGGGCCTAGTTTTCTTTACTATGTTTTGTTTCCATTAATGTATGCTATTGTGTTTGATGTACTGATCAGCCATTCCACATGTGTTCTTGAAGAATGCCATATGCATAATACAATTGCTTCACAATCACTGAATTTTGTACCAAGTCTCCTGCAGTTTTGAACAAAATATTTCAATTGATTTCTGAAAAGAAGTCAGAATTCTATGTTTCTGAAGCTTTGTTGTTCATGGAATGAATGATGAAATCTCATTGTATTTGTTGTGCCAATCTGAGCCCAGCCAGATTCCTTGCTTGGTTCCTCTCTGGCTTGGATGCACGCATTCCCTTCACTGGACAGAAGAATATTTTCCCCAAAGCACCCCCTATTGTTTGGTCCTTTGTCATAAACCAAAATAAGGCAGCACTCATAGCAACTGGCCATGCAGATGTGCAGTTCTTCTTCTCCTTGATTAAAGGAGAGAGGAGCCAGCACTCCTGATATGTGAGTTATTGGCAGCACGATAAAGCCCTGAATGAGTTAGTGTGGGAGGTCAAACTTTTGAGCTCTGCTTTATCACCACAGTTGTTTGAGAACTTTACAGAGGAATAGGAAAAGATTATGTTCTGAGGATTGCAGCTTCTGTGGATGGCATTTTCAGAGGGTGGCTGCTACACTCCACGGGTGGTCCCAGCTGCTTCCTAACTTTATGGGGAATGGTCTGATGATAGGAGATAACTTTAATGTCCTTAAAGCATTAATAAGGTGTAGCATCCAGCACATTCAATTCAGGCAGTTATCTGCCATCGTTTTCGTTTATAGGTTTATTCTATATTTATCCATGTCTATGGTGCAGTTCCTTCCCATTATGAACATAGATGCATTATATAGGATTTGTTGATGCTGATATAATTGAGTTTTCCATTGATGTTGGGGTCTGAGTTTAATTATCACTCTGCAAACCTGTTTGCAAGTTCCAGTAAAACTGAGCTGCATTTATTTTTGCTGTCAATGAAATATAGCCAGCTTGTATTCATTGTTAGCATCGATATTTATATATCTGTATCTGACTGTTTTTTTTTAGCTGTTAGATCTCATTGCTTTACTTGCATGAATTATCTGAGAAAACTGCATAGGCTCTGCACTGTGGGAAGATTCTGTCTTCATATACTTGTGTGTGCCAAGCAAACCTGTGAAGTTGCTCTGCTGGTCTGAGAGTTGTTTTTATTTCAGATAAATATTTTTGAATCTGTATCTATTTATGACTTTAGCCTCTTGTGAATGGTTGCTGCAGGTCATCTCTTGGCTGGTACAGAAGTAATAGTTAATCATACAGTAAAGGGAGTATAAGTGAAACTTGATGATTTCTTCCTGTGGGAAAGCAAGCAATCATTTTTGTTCATTTTGAGCTCATGAATTAGTTCACTAGAAGCTACATTTCAGCCTATGTCTTTGTAAATAGCCTTGTAAATATTTGAAATTGCATTTCTGAATTCTGAGGCTGTAAAACAAGATTCCAGAACTTATTCCTAACTTAGCTCAAAAACCATACTCTTTAATGAATATAAGAAATTCACTTTCAATACAGAATAAAAAATCAGTAGTGTCCCATATTTAAAGTTCATCCTTAATGAATACTGTGGGCCTTGGAATAATTGAGAATAACTTGAGTCAGAGCATCTTTATTTCTTCTGGACCCTCCCATAAAAACACTGTTAGGAGCAGGGGCAAATCAAAGGAGAAGATGCAGTGTAGTCACAGCCATCTCTGCTCAGTGAGTTTTAGCAATCCCTGAAGAACAGCTTCCTCCACTCCTCCTGTTTCTGGTTCACATGGCTGGGAGATGTTTATATAAACTTGGTTTTGGATAGGTCCCATGTTCAGGGTTATTATTTCTGCATCTTTGTGCAGAGAAGTACATTAAAGGTAGCCCATGGGGCACTCTGGCCTTTCCAGGCATGGGAGCAATGGCTTACCTTCATTCTGTCTGGAAAACAGATCTACTCGGTCTCTGTCTCCCTTTTGTACTGAAATTTTTCTCCAAAGTCCTCCCCCATTGTTTATTTTTCCGAAGACGATATGGGATAGCAGGACTCTGTTCAGTGCTAGCAAAAAGCTATTGTCTTTTACTCTGTTGTTGTGTGACTGTTAGTTTTGACAAAATCAGGGATTTGTTTTACATGCTCAGCTAATGATTTCCATACATGTGTAGCACCAGTAAACTACCTGGGTCTTGGAAGGGCTTCTGGTCCCAGTTTCAAATTGAACTGGTTCATTTTATTTGACATGAATGCACGTGGACACTTCGATCATAATTCTGCTGTGCATCACAACCCAGGAAGAGATCTATCACCCCCTGCCTCCCAATCCGCTCCCAACCCCAAATCAAATGCTCATACCTCTCTAATGTGGCTGTCTGTCTGTTGTAAGTTTTCCAGAGGCTATGTACAGTGTGGAAGAACCATGCAGGGAAGCATCTGCCTCTTTCTGTGGACTCCTGTTTGCATACATGAGACTTCCTTGGCAGTGCTGAAGATCAATTGCATTACTGATATCAACGAGCCTCTTTTTATGCCCATTATCTGAGGGACATGGTTAATGGGCATACTGGTGATGACTGACGGTTGAACTAGATGATCCTAGTGGTCTTTTCCAACCTTAATGATTCTTTGATTCTATTCTGTGATTCTTTGTGAGGTCCTTTTGACAGGGTGGATATTAGTAGAAGGAAGATTTTCATAGAATCACCAAGGTTGGAAAAAGACCCACAGGATCACCCAGTCCATCCACCCAGTCCATTTTAGACAAGAGTCAGATCAAGCAGCCATTTTCATTAGTTAACTCTTGTACTTGCAAGCTTAGCAGGTGTTCCTAGAAATGATCAAACTAAGCTGTGGAGTAAACACAGATTAGAAAATACCTGCACTGGACATCTCTCTGAACACGAAGGTAACACAAAGCCCAGAAGTGTTTGTACGTTAGACAACATAATTGTAGCTTAATTAGTTTTGATTCACTTTTGCCTTCAAAACAGTGAGGGGAGCATTAGCTGAGATCCACTGGAGGTGAGAGATGGGATGTAGAAAAGCAGCCAGTTGCAGACAGCTGCTAAGCAAATAAACCTTGTTCTGTGCTAGTCCCAGTCTGAGTTTGGACAAGGTGGTGGCAGCTAAGGAATTGCTGACATCCCAGGTCTGTGCATCATGTCCCGGGCTTACCAGCATTTATCAGCCCTTCCAGTCATTTTGTTTCATTGCAGCACAAAGAATTTACTTTAACTTTGACAAGTGTTATTGCTGGTAGAATGACTGAGAGTCTGAATTTATCATTAGCTGATAAACTGGCTTGGGAATGATTTATTTGCATAAATATGAAATACAAGATTCAGCACAGACTAATGCAATTCCTCTCAATCTGACATATTTCCAGCCTATGGCAAAAGAGGTAGAATAGAAAAAGGATAAGTTAAGAGATTTGGTGACTTTGGTGATTATAAATAAATTAGACAATAATATGGTTTCTGTCTTTTCCTGGGGATAGATGTTAGTAATTAGCTTGTCCATGGCCTGTAAGTATAAGCAGTAAAAAATACTTTTACTTGGGACTTTGAGGCTTAATTAAACAGACAGTTTGATTTTGGGACTTTGAGGCTTAATTAAACAGATAGTTTGATTTAACCACGTTGTTTTACTTGACAACATTTGCTCACAAAACAGGTTGGAATAAACAGTTTCTCTTCTCTGGTTCCTTCTGCGCTGTAGATTGAAATTCTGTAACCCACCTCACTGGAAGTGGAGATTTGGTATATATTAGCCTTAAACTCAATGAATTAATGTGATTTCTGCAGGAGATTTTGGGCAGTGTTTTTCTAGTCTATGAAAGATAACATTATTTTGTGAAAAGATGTTTAAAATAACTGGAGTGTTTGCTTTTCATCTGAGGCATGCAGGCTTTCTCCTGCTGATCTGCTTAAGTATGGAAGATGTCATAAATCAGGTTATTAATAGCCTGATCCAGAGGGTCAGTGTTCATCAGTAGGCAAAAAATAGATAAAAAGTAATTTGAAGTATTTGAAGATAGGTTAATATATCTCTAACTTGTAATGAAGATCTGTGTATTGAACCTAGACACTTTTTAATGTTTTCCTTTGGATTACTGAGTAGGAGTAGGACTGGCAGAGATGATAGCTAAAAATCTTGAACACTTTGTATGAAAGTGGTGTTTTACAAATGATGTCTTGCCTTCCGTGGCCATCAAAAGGATTTTCCTCAGAAGTCCATGTATTAGTTAGTACTCATAACTATGGCATTCAATAACATTTGTTTCTTGGTGCTGAATGAAGCAAGATATCATAAAGTGAAAACTCAAAACTTTTAACTGTAGTATCAGCTATTTGGAATACAACTTCTTCACTATACTGGGAAGAAGCTGGACAAAGTAGCTAATTCATCTGGCTTCAAAACTGAATAGATTCTCCCAGAAGATGGCAGTGCACCTATGAGTAGTGTTCTCCTGAAGCCAAAAAATTTCTAGCTATTTTTTTCAATATTTTGTGCAGTTACAAAACCAAGTAGTGAAAGTTGTGTGTGGACACAAATGGCAATTTTGATCCTGAAATTGGAAGTGGACAATGTTGTTCCACAAAGCCCCTATGTGCTGCATGTATGAGTAGTGGGCTGGACAGTATTGAGCAGGTTGGCAAGTTGCTTAGCATTTTGCTACACCCAGCAGCATGCTGAAGATTCCCTTTCCCCTGGAATCCTTCAAATAATCCCTATCCAAAACCCACATTCATAACTTTAAAATGTGTGTCAGGTCTTGAAGTGTCATTGCTTGCAGAAGAAAAGATCAAAGTAGGACAATGGTAACTAAGAAACATGGGAAATTACAACATTTAAAACTTTGGCCATGTTACTCTTCTGCTCCCGCTTCCCAACAAAAAATTTCTTTATTCAGATAGGGATCAATAGCATATGTTCAGAAATACCAAGACCAACTACTTCTGTATCAGCTCTGGTCTAAGAGCAATCAGTAAGTGCTGCAAGTGTAGGGATATTTCCAGTTTGGTTAGCATGGATGTAGCTGAAGTGTGGATTTTCAAAGTAGAACTATTTAATCTTTCAGAAATGTATCTATTCCTTGTCATTTTATTTATTTCAGAATATTCAGTAGGGAATGCTAATATCTTTTTTTCAAATAATCCACATTAATCTGTAGCTATAATTTGCAAAAAAAACCCCCCAAAAAAACAAAAAAAACCCCAACAAAAAACAAAAACAACAACAACAAAAAACCAAACCAAAAAAAACCAACAAAACAACCCCAAACATTAGCTCTTCTTTTATGAACTGTTTATGCGAGTCTTCACATGTATGGACAAGCTCTTTTTGTGGTATACCTGAATGAGGAGATGTTTGTGAAGAGCAGAAGGGGAACTGAGGGGGCTTTAGAAAAGCAAAATACTTACAGGTAAACTTTGGATCTCAACTTTGCCACTCATGAACTGTCACATACAGCTAGAGAACGCTGAGATATTTATTCTTGGCAGCTTAGTCTGAAAAAAGTTCTGATGTGGCTCATTTGTAACCATTTATTTAGTTTTCCAAGCAGCAGAAATGCATTGACAGTGGGGGAAAACAATGTAAAATAAAAATTGCAGCTGTTTCTGTAATGTAAAGAGATGAAAAACAATTGTGTGTTCTTGTCCTGCAGTCAAATATAATTGTATATTCATTCTTGTTTCACTGCTTAGAAACTGTGGGTGCTGATTTTACTAAACTAACATGAGCTGCACCATTTCCTTTGCCAAAATTAAGCAAGAAATCTTTATTTTTTTGTTGTTTTCACTTTCCTCCTGCAGTAATTCATGTGAGCTGTGAGACTCATTAAGTTCTGAATTTCTAGATGTCAGCCCTCTGTTTAAAAGTGTGTTTGTTTTCCTCATGAAATGACCATCTGTAGCCTCTTGGAGGACTCATCTGTGATTGGATCCCTCCTAAGTGAGCATAAACTCAATCGGACAAAATCCACCTTAGCACCTAATGAGACATGGCAGCATCTTCCTATTCAAGTAGCCAACAGACCGGTCTATCACATCCTTAGGACAAAATCACATCCATGGACAAAATCACAATCCTTAAATTCAGTAAAGTGGTGAAAGATTTGATCCTGTCACTCACCACCCCTGTATCTACTGGCAGCCATCCTTCCCCTTTGTCAGAAGAGGGTTTACATTAAATCTAATACTCTCTCCTTTTTAATACTCACCTTTTTAATACAATTCCTCTGATGCCTGCACGACTCACACTGCTTGTGTGACTGACTAAGCTTTGGGGTTCTATGCAACTGCTCCATACTGTATCTGTTGGCATTTGCTGCTGCTGCTGTGTAACCTGGATATGCTGTGATGTGTAGATGATACTGCTTGCTATTTCCTTGCTCCTTCTGTGTAAAATCTCAATAAAAGTGAGAATTATCACTAGTCAAACTGTGCAAATATCTTGGCTGACTATTCCACAATAAGGCAAGCTACCTCAGCACCAATAAAATGTTGACATTACTCTTTGTGTATTTTTCCACAGTAGTATTTCTTAGTGAATTCTCCGTTTGTATCCACACTGCTTAAGGTAAAAGCAGCGTTTGATTTGGTCCAGCACAGTGCAATTCCGAACCAAATTCTGTGACCCTTAAGCTAGAAAATATTTATATAATAAGCAAAAAAGGTATTGCTAAAAACGAAGGATGGATCAGAATATGTGGTTTATGGTAGGGTCAGCAGCTCACAGAGTATTTTTATTTTCCTTTCCAATGTGCATGTGAATTATAAATAAAGCTGCTGTGCTTTCTATAACTAAGGCATTAAATTCGACCTCTGCTGTAGGGTATTGTGATTAAAATTCAGTTTCTTAAGGTATTGAAATTTACCCATTACTTTCTTCTACTGGAGTTTCATATATTTTCTGGGAGCTGAAAGGAACTTCATACGCAGCCATTATTTTGTCTGCTTTGTACTTAATATGGATCATACTGTATTTGCTACAAGCTTTAAGAATTCACTTCATGGGACACACTTAAAATACGTGAACAACATTGGCTTCATTCCGAAACCTCGGTCACATCTTTTCTGTTAAGACAGGAAAATGGTGGAAGCCGGTTGCAGCCTTTGTGTGATAAATAACTGCAACTAATAGCTTAATGCTTACACAGCTCCCCTAGGAAACAGGAGAGCCAAGTCTGAATTACCCTTCAGTCAAAGCAGGTTAAAACAGGTCTCTCCTAGGCCATCTCTCAGCTGAAACTCATCCCTTCAATGTAACCATGTCCATGGACAGAAAATAAGGGTTGGTTTGCTGAGACAGATCGGGCAGGCATCCTACAGACATGGCTAGCATTTGACTCGTCTGTGTTGACTAGTCCACAGTCTTCCTACAGTCCCTGATAGTGCTGTAGTCTCACCTTCTCACTTCCAGCAGAGACCTGAATTTGTGCCTTTTCCTGACAAGTCCTTGTCCCAGGCAGGCAGAATAAGCTATTTCCACTAGATGCTGAGATTTCCTGAATGTAGTGAGTGCATCACAAAGGTAAGATGTCAGTAATTATTATAGTCAATGAAGTTTAAAGAATACTCAGTTAGGTCTATTGGAGGCTTTCAGTATACTTCAATTTCTCTAATACCACAGAAGGAATGCAAATGCTTCCAGTGGAAGCAATCACATTGCAATATTTTTAGATCTATGTAGTCCTTTGGCTGTTTTAGCTTATTAAGATCACGTCAGGTTTGGCCCTAAATCTTTAGGGTTATAAATAATTCTCAGGTCAAGACGATTTTTTCTCTTTTCCTAGTGAATGACCTTCAGATTTGAATGAATTGAAGGACAGTTACACAGCAGGAGAAGGGAACATTGCATTGTTGATAGAGCATTTTTTGTCTGAATTTCTGTGTCAGGGCATGCATTAAATTACTAAAAGTACCAATGCCATCTCTGGAACCAAAAGTGCTGAGTAAGATTTGCAATTGAAAAGGAATGCAATTCTAGTTCTCCTCTTTAAGTCGAAAACAGAAAGTTTAAGAAAGCCAGTATATCAGGTTATTCTGACTGGAATAGCCACCATAAAAACAATGATAATTTTTACTTACCGTAGTTTACTTTTAATTTATTTATACGTATGCACATATACATTATATAAGCATAAAATTTGTGTATTTGTTTATGAGTATCAATGTGTTTAACTAACTGTTTCAGTACATGCACATAACATAATCTACTCTCAAGCACCCTTTCAGCTTTCAATTTTCTGCAAATGGTTTGATAACGGAGAGTTTTCAGAAAATCCTTCTCTCCATATGAAAAAGAAAGAGGAGTTCTACTGCAGAGCCAGTAGCAAATGTGGTGAAGGTTGGGTTCCAAAAGAGTTTATTGATCTTTGTTTTTTTCCAAATCCATTTTTTTAAATATAATTTTTTTCTCTCATGGCTTTGTATACTTTAAGAAATGTGGAATAAGACTCTGTTACATTTACAATAGATCTTAATAGTTGCAAAAGATGTGTGCCAATTGTCCAGAGCTGGTTTGATTAACAAGGACTGGAGAAAGATACCTGACAACCTGAGACAACTCTCTCTCTGGTCTATAACTAGGCCATTTGATATAGTGTTTGTGAACCAGGCATTTTGGCCATGAGCCAAAGATTTTATTTTCAAAAGGGATTTGTTTAACATCACTATCCTAAGATATATTTTTGTCTCTTCTTCCCAGAGTTCTGGGTTCTAGAGTTCAGAGTTCTTCCCAGAGCTGGCTGATGTGGTTGCCAAGCCAATCTCCATCATATTTGAAAAGTTGTAGCTGTCAGGCGAAGGGTCCAGGGAGTAGAAAAAGGGAAATGTCACTCTCATTTACAGGAAAAGAAAGAAGGAGGACCCAAGGAACTACAGGCCGGTGAGCCTCACCTCTTTGCCTGGTAACATCGTGGAACAGATCCTCCTAGAATAGTCTTTGGGTCATATCAACCATTGGCTACCAGCAATGTTCAAAGAGTTTTGTAAGTGTCCAGAAATATTTTTTCTATCCCATTCTTGGAAGGCAGGAAAGTGAGACAGAGAAGATGCCACAGAAACCCTTGTTTCAGGAGGAAATCCTTAGCGCTGGGAGGATCATTTGTTAACTCATAAAATAATTCCCAACTGTGACCTCAGATAGCAGCTGGAACATAAGAACCTGCTATTTAATGTGGTGAATCATATGAGATCTTTTGGCTTTTCCCTAAGAGGTTGCCTGGGAGGAGCTAACACCAGCAGATAAGCACGTGACTAAGTAGTATTTTCAGGTGTATCAAGAATTTAGAGGCTGTTTTTCCACAGTCTCCCTTCCCTGCACCACTCAGGGCAGGAAGTAAAAGAGGGTGGGTGTGGGGGAAGGTGTTTTTAGTTTGTTTTTAGTTTTCACTACTCTCATCTTTTCACAACAGGCAATAAATTGTATTAACCTTCCCACGCTGACTCTGTTTTGCCCATGACATTAATAGGCGAGTCATCTCCCTATGTTGATGTCAACCTATCAGCTTTTTCTTCGTTAAATTTTCTCCCCCTTTCCTTCTGAAGAGGGTAGTGAGAGAGCAGCACGGTGGAGCTGAGTTGCCCATCCGTATTAAAACCCTGTAAATTTATAGGTTCATGTGGGAACAGTGCTTGAAGAGCTGCGGCCTATGGGAAGCCCACATGGGATCAGTTCAGGAAAGATGGCATCCCATGGAGGAGGGACCCCATGCTGGAACAGGGACAGAGTGATGATGAAGGAGCAGCAGAAACAAAGCATTAGGGACTAGCTGCAGCCCCCATTCCCTGTTCCCCTGCACTGCTTTTAGTTCTCACTGCTCTTATTTGTTATTAGCAGGCAATAAATTACAATTTTCTCTCTTATTATGTTTGGCCTGT
This sequence comes from Gallus gallus, assembly GCF_016699485.2. Taxonomy (NCBI): domain Eukaryota; kingdom Metazoa; phylum Chordata; class Aves; order Galliformes; family Phasianidae; genus Gallus; species Gallus gallus. The sequence goes on from NC_052534.1 coordinate 100,052,655, forward strand.
GACAGAGATTGGTTGATGATATCCTTGTATCATTGTATGTATCCTTGTACCAGTAGATAATTTGTAGCATAAGTAGTGTGAGGCACTTCTGACTTCCTTCAAAACCTCCAATGACAATAGCATTTTCCCGTCTTTATCTTAATAGGGTTCCAGGAGATGAAATTAATTAATTAGAACAAAAGATGCTGAGTTCCACTGATTAAGAATTCCTTATACATGAAAGATAAATCATTAGGTTTTATAAAGTGCTTTGAAATCCTAGCATGATTCAGTGGTGATATTTAGAAAAATGCGTTTGCTTCTTTCTCCAAGTAGTGTTTCCTTCTCTGTATTTTGTTGTTTCTGCAAATCTTTACGCACACGCTTATTGTTAAGCACATAAGCTGTTTCTTTCAAGTTAATTGGACTATGTGCATTTGTGGGAAATAGAATTCCCTTTATATACTCAGTAAATATCACCACTTTTTGTATAGTTATATAATAACATGTATTTATTAAATCAAATTAATACAATTAACCATTTACTTTATTACTTGAAAGAAGCTAAATTTTAAGAATGTTTGCAATTATCCTGAATATCATCTCCCATTTCCTCATGCACATATCAATTTTCCACTGAAAGCTTTAGCACAAGAAACCTAGACTACTCCAAGACATGAATATTAATTATATTTGTTTATATTACAAAAGATCCTGAAGGTCTGACTCACAGACAAAAAGCTCTTTAAACTAAGTAACTATAATACCAGAACAAATTGCATTCCCTGCACTTGAGTGCTTCATAGGCAAGTTAAAAAATGAACCAAAAAAGTTCCTTCTTGGATAGAAAGGTGGAAACTAGGATGGGAAGCCTGGGAGAAATGCAGAGACACTGCCTTGATACAATTAAATCTGGACAAGGACACCAAGGGCAATAAGGAAAGCTTCTATAGGTATGTCAGCAATGAAAGGAAGACTGTGGAAAATATGATCTCTCTCTGGAAGGAAATGAGAGACCAGGTTACCTGAGGTATAGAGAATGCCAAGATAGTGACTTTTTGCTTCAGTCTTCACCAGCAAGTCACACTGCCCTAACCACAAAAGGCTAAAGAAGGGACTAGGATGATGAAGAACCACTCACCATGGGGCAAGACCAGGTTTGAGACCATCTAAGGAACCTGAAGGTGCACAAATCAATAGGAAATAATAAGGTGTGTCCAAGGCTCCTGATGGAACTGATGAAAGAAGTTGTTAAGCCACTACCCATCATATTTCAGAAGTCATGTCAGTCTGATAAAGTTCCCACTGACTGGAAAAGGGAAAACATAATCTCCATTTCTAAAAAGGGAAAAAAGAAGACTTGGGGAACTACAAGCTGGTCAGTCTCATCTCTGTGCCCAGAAATATCATGAGCAGATCCTCCTGAAAACTATGCTAAGGCACACGTGATGGGTGATGGGCAATATGGCGTCACTAAGGGCAAAGTGTGTGTGAGACAAATTTGATGGCCTTCTATGGTGGGGTTACATCACTGGTGAACAAGGTAGAGGCAACTAAAATCATCTACCTGGATTTGTGTGAAGCATTTGATATTATCTCTCATAAAATCATTGTCTCTAAACTGAGGAGACATGAATTTGGTGGATGGACCTCTTGGTGGACTTAGCTGGATAGCAGAACTCAGAGTTGTGGTCAGTGTCTTGATGTTTAAGTAGAGACTAATGATGAGCTGTCATGGTATGCTTGGTAGCAGTCATGATCAATGATTAGGCATTGGTATTGGGTCTGGCTCTGTTTAACATCTTTGTCAGTGATATGAACAGTGGGATTGAATGCACTCTCTGCAAGTTTGCCAATGACACCAAACCAACTGGTGTAAGCAATATGCTAGAAGGAAGGGATGCCAGCCAGAGGGACCTTGACAGGCCTGTGAGGTGAGACCATGAATACCTCATGAAGTTCAGCAGGACCAAGTGCAAGGTCCTGAACCTGGGCTAGGGCAGTCCTAAACTCAAATACAGGCTGCCAGAGAATTGGTTGAGAGCAGCCCTAAGGAAAAGCTCTTGGGGTGTTGGTTGATAGGAAGCTAAATGTGACCTGGCACTGTGTACTTTCAGCCATATGCTGGTCTCCATCCAAAGAAGCATAGCTAGTGAGGTGAGGGAGGTGACTCTCCCTCTCTAGTCCACTCTTGTGAGGCTTCACCTGATGATCAGAGGGCTGGAGCATCTCTCCTATGAAGATAGGCTGAGGGAGCTGGGCTTGTTCAGTCTGAGAAGACAAGGCTCTGGGAAGACCTTATAGCAGCCCCTCCAATAAAGGAGAACTACCAGAAAACTGGAGGAGTGTAGTGATAGGGCAAGGGGTAATGTCACCACCTGTGGGTGTTGAGGCACAGTAAAGTTGCTCAGAGAAACTGCCTCATCACTGGAAGTGTTCAAAGCCAGATTTGATGGGGCTTTGAGAAATCTGGTCTAGTGGAAGCTGTTCCTGCCCATGACAGTGGGGCTGGAACTAGGTGGTCTTTAAGATCCTTTCAAAATCAAAGCATTCTATGATTCTGTGATCCCAAACTCACAGCCAGCATGTGGAAGGAAGGTAAAAGGCAGAAGTTCTGCAGGTGAACAGTAAAGAAGCTTGAAAGATCAAGCAATCAGTTTCGATTTACACCTTCAGTGATAAGGGGAATTTGCCATTGATGCCACTACTGTAGGGACTTAATCATTGAATTTGAAGAGAGAGCTTTGCATATTCACTTATATTTACATACTACTTTCACTTTCATAGCCTGAGATAATATAGGGACCTCAATACTTTTGATTATAGAAGTAGCTGTGGAATTACGTTAGAAAGATAACCCTACATTTATCTGATGCTAGATGCCAACAGCAATAACTCATCTCATTGCAGTATTCTGAAATTTTACGTCATGTCAACAGACTTTTGCTATTTTTTTTCTACAGTGGGAGGCAAGTTTTATAACCAGCCCCCACCTTTAAAATAGTATTTTAGTTTTAAAATAAGAACCATCCAGCTCATGAACCACTGGCAAATAACATTTCTTCCTGATTGATTCTGAAACATAACCTCAGTTAAGTGTAGCATGACCAGTTAATTGAAAACTGCTTTCCATTTAGAATTCACTCTCTGCTAGTCAATGATAAATAATTATTTCATCTGGCTCATTTCACATTATAAACTTTAAACACTCAAGCCCATCACTGACTCTAAAAAAGCAAAGCTATTATTCTGTATTCCACAGCTTTCCAGTACTCTTTATTTTATGTTTCATTCTCCTCTTTTATGACACTTCTTTACTTTTAAATTGCACTTATTCAGACAAATGGGTAAGACAGCACATTTTATCTGAGCTTCCTTATTTCCCTGAAGATTGTTCCTTATTTGAAATATATTAAAAAAACTGAGTGAACTCTTTGACTCAACTATTTGTGGTGCAGGTGTTATAAACCTGCAAGGGTACATTGTGTTTTCAGAACTGAAATGATCACGTTACTGTCTGGGAATGAATAGAAATGAACTATGCAAAACAATCAAATTGAGAAACAGATGTTGAAAAATATGTGTATTTTGTATTGTCACCTTCAATGCTTCATGCTGGCCTAGAGCAATTTTCAAGTCATCTGAGACAAAATTAGAGCCATATAAAATACCCTGTTAACATATGAAATGAGAAGATGCATTTCTTTAGATTGTATTTCACTTTGAGATTTCAGATTTTCTTCAGCACTCAGTGACAAGGTACAGGGTGACATCTACTCTCCAAATTTATCAGTTATCAGTTCTTTCTGGAAATGCTCTTCCTTGTTGTATTTATATGATTAATGACAATGCTAGTTATAGGTGACATTTTAATATTTAAATGCATGACTGCAAAATTTTTATGTCTTATTTCTTTGCTTTTTGCATGTTACATTGATGCGTTCTTTTGTTTTTAATTTGTAGTGTAAGCATTTTAGAGACATACCTTCAATTGACATTCACTCTCCAAGTAGCTTTATGGCACTACTGAAATTATTTACAATAAGATGCAGTCATATACTGAGGTACTGGTTTTGTTTTACTTTCACCTTGTTGCTGACAACTGGCAAATCAGCATGCAAAACAGGAATCTCAGCTCAAGTGCTTGATTTAAGCTGAGTTGAATTTATGTCTCAAGAAAGGAAATAAAATCTAAAATTCTGATTCCTTAAGCTGTCTCAGACGATTTATTGAAATATACATAAAAAGAGAGACTTTAAACTGTAATATGGTTAGTGATTTGCATTTGATGGGAAGAGATAATAGCTAAAGAGCTCAATGGAGTGATGTTCACATCATCCATTACATCCCCTTCTCATCCAGTGTAATCAAAGCCCAATGTAAATTTGTTCATTGCTGGGAACGTTATGACATTAAAGGTTGAAAAGAAAGAATGCTAAACCCCTTTTCTCAAACATGGCATACTTCTGTTTTGAGCAAAATATTTAGCTTTCTTCTTTATTTAGGTACATCATCAAGTTTGTCTTCCATACAGAAAGTGGACATTCTGACATTCAGGTGGAATAGATCAAAACTAGAAACTAGATGATCATTGTGGTTCTTTTCAACCCAGGCCATTCTATGATTCTATGAAAAAAAAAAAAAAGCCACAGTAACAACAAATTTAAACTACTGGATATGATAAAATATTTTCATAAGCTGTTTTCATGTAGTTCTACATGGAACATTAAAAGTCTACGCTAGGTGTCAGATTCTCGTTATTGTTGTACCTGTCATAAACTAAAGGAAATTTCCATAAATGGACTTGAGCTGTCAGAGTCAGGAGCCACTCACACTGCTAGAAATATTTCTCTTCCTCATAACAGTAATCATTTTATTAGACAAAAAGAATTATGATAATTTTCTTTTTATAATCTTGAAACACTTTCATTTACAACTTTTAATGAAATTCCTGGCTACAAAGCAAGAATTTTGGGACAGATACCATTATGATACAAATCATGATCCTGAAGATTTTTAACTGGACCCCTGCAAATGGAGTAAAAGTGCACATCAGTACATAAAAGGCATAAAAATACCTAAAATATTTAAAATATTCAGGAGACATACATTTCTTCTTAATTCTACCAAGTGCTAGAACCAGTAAAGAGTAGCATCTAGCAGTGTTTCTTATTTTCTGTTAATCTTACTATTCCTACAGTGAGGAAAGAGTACCCTTCTAGCAGATCAGAGCAGGGTTCACGTTGCTTCCTTCTGCAAACTTTTTATTACTGAAGAAAACTAGCTATTCTGTTTTCCTTTCTGAATGATGTACTCTGCCATGTAAAAGATGAGGAAGGATTTTGAAAGCCAGTGTTTGTGACAGACATCTCATATCTAACTGACTGCATATGAAGATTGTGTTCTGGGTTAAACAGATATAAATAGAAAGAAACATAACCAGATGTGTATTCATATTTTAGTAAAGCATGGACACTTTTTTGCTTAACCATGCTTGCCCTGTATTAAGTGCTTATAAACCTAAAGACCACAGCAATATAAGGACAAAAGATAAACGATGATACAATTATTCATGATCAATGCAACTTCAGAATCACAGTTTTTTAGACACTGTTGTGAGTTCTGCCAAAGAAAAGGTCTGAGGGAAGTTTGGCAGTTGCATGAAACTATTTCTAAATGAGAAAAGTGGGGCTGAGAAATATGAGGGGTACTGATCTGGGGACTGAATTGTGTGATGGAATCTTGGCAGTGTTGTCAATTCAGAGAGGAATGAATGTTCTTTACAATGAAATGGAGGTAGCAATAGCATAGAGAGACTGGTGTCTACAGGACTTTGAGAAAACTAATGTTAACTTCTTTCAGTTCTTGCCTAAAGCTGAGTAAAGGACTGTAAAGTAGCTGGTGGCGTGGATATTCAATGCCATAAAAGTTATTTGGATAACAGGAAAAAAGCAGCCCTCTGTCCTATAACATGGATATCCCAGATGGGGTGAAAAAAAAACTGATTTGGGGTGTGTGATCTCTGAGTCTGATTTGGTCACTGACTTTCCTTGGGGAAGTCACCTCACATCAGCTTCTCCTCTGCTCTTTCCCTCACTGATCCACTTCTCTAGATAGGAAGCAGTTTGTCACAGAGGCTGTCATTGGCTTATCTCAAGCAGTGCTACCTTAGACCTCTGTTTTACTTTTTACTCTGCCACATATTGTGGATCTCATTAATTGTCATGTTTATGCCATCAGGATTACTCCTCTACAGTGACCTAAGACTGGTAATTAGCGTATTTAACTATTAGTATAGAGGAACCCCATCTTGTTTTGATAAGCTGTATTCCTGATGTGTTCTAGTCAACTATCCATCTTTCGCATCTATTAGCTCACCTCCTATAAAAGTTACTCCAGAGATCATAGTCTAATGGATAAGACCAACATCACGATTGCTTGGAGAGAGCTCAAAAGGAAACCTAACACCAATTTCTAATCCAGCATAGTAAATGTTTTAGACATCCCATAATTTCCACTCAGCTTATCCCAGGAGACTGTGGTTAAATAGCAGCAGAATAAGTGTTCCTAGATTAACTGTCTCCATTGTCAGACTGAAATCACATTTACAGGATTCACAAATTCAACCATCACTCAAGAGAACAACAATGAAAGATTAGAGTTTTAAAAAGAAGTCATTTCAGTGTTGACATGAGAACCTGGAACAGGGCAGACAGTTACATGGTGACCTACATCCAAGTTTGAAAATGAACTGCAAAAACCTTAAAAGGTCTGGCAGATCTAAGGGACAAATTGTAATTCCTGTAGAAATAGATAAGTCAAAACACATAAATAGTGTCAAAATAGGAAACAGAAATTCAGAGTATCATAACAAAGATGTCTGGGCAGCAAGTCTATGAAATAGATTTCAACCCTCTTTGCATATTAGTGACAGAATATGAATACAATACATTCAAATGTTGCTACAACATTATTAAAATTACAATAAATAAAGTAAAGCAGCTCTATATTCTTCATTTCAAGTCACCAATGTGGATGCGATTCTTCACAGTACTTTCAGCAGAGATTTAGGTCCTTGCAGTGAAGAATCATAAATCATCATGTGCACTACAGCTCAGGTACATGTCATAGATGTTTTAGATATTTTAGATATTTCTAATACTCTAAACATTTTGGTCACATATAGTAAAGGTCCTATAAAAAATCCTTTACTCCAGATAGATGGATATATAAATCTGGATGACATAACCTCAAATCAAAACCCAGTTAGGATAGGTATTTATTCAGCAATCAATACCTCCATTTTAATTTATTTGCATCTGTAGAGATCATTAAAAGACTGAAATTCTAAAAACGCTAATTATTCAAGCTGTTTTCACTCTGTAAGCTTATCTATTTCTTTATGCTTATAGTCAGGAAGAACTGTCAGCTAATTAGTATTCATAATCAAATATTTTCTACAGACAGTCTTATGCCTATCATTATTTTATCATTAATATTACTTGCGCACAAATACTGGATAAAGCATATCTTCCCACTTCAGAACATTGAATAAGAATGGTTAAGAATGGGAAAGCATATATCATTTTACCTCTGGAATTTCAATCACAAACATATGGTTGCCCTTATGTTAATTGTTGGTGACTTTAATACAGTTTTTTAATTTTTTTTTAGAATGTTGGGGAGTCAGTGGGAAATGAGGAAACCCGAAATCTAATTCTTGTCCCTAAAGAATTTGTTTGTTAAATGATATTGCACTTGGCATGTGTGCAAGCTAGAAATACTGCAGCAACAAGCATTGGTCTTTGACTTTTCAACTTTGCTTGCGTACTTCACTGTTTATTCTGCTATTTATATCTCAAAGTATGGCAGAAATACACAGTAAAATAACCTAAATCAGATACACTGTCTTTCAGCCTTCCTTACTTAAAAAGGGGAAAGAATCCCAGAAGTAATATAAATTGGAGAAGCACACATCTTTATTTTGCCCAACCCAGAATGCTTCTGTCTGGGTCCAATGCAGTAACTGAGATGTCATTACACTTCCAATCAAAATTTAGGACCTCGCTTTAAGTGGCACCATACAAATATAAGTTTTGCACAAAACTATTTTTTAGCATCTAATCAAATAAATCATTGTGATAATGAGTTATTACCTGCCTGTGTGTATCTGAAGGACAAAGCTGCCCCTCCCCATTTTTTCCTTTACTTCAGTCTTCTACATTCTTCCTTGTCTTTGGCTGTATTTCCTAGCCTTTTTCCTTCTTCATTGAAGGATACCTTCATTCTCCCATTCAATCTCTGCTCTGACACTGAATTAACTTAATGACAGCAGCAGTCAACCTTCAGCAGTCATGAGGAAAACTACATCCAGGTGTGTCTTTAATAGTGGAAGAAAAACTTCCTTTCAGTAGCTGTTCTTAAAACCCCACCCATAAGTAGGCAACTAGTGCTAGTTATATGCAACATGAAAGAGTGATGCAGAGGACCATGGGATAACTGAAGTGTGTAGTCACCTCGAGTGAATTCTGAAAATGAATACTGTTAGAATTTAAGATGTCAGCTGAGGAATTAAAATGAGAATCTGAAAATCTCAGTTCCTCAGGTGCCTCGTTATCACTGATGAAACTGCAAGGGTGCCTAAGGCTCTGCTCTGCAAATGCTTCTTTCTGTGACTGTCTTACCTGGATCCAAACTGGGACTCTCATTAACCTTCCCACTTAGAACCCTGTAAGACTTGATCCAGATGTATCCAAAATGTACCTATGATGTATCTATGGGAATGAGCACAACAGCTTTTATGAGATTAACTAATTGATTCACCAGAAAGAGAAGCAATAATCACTTAATTTGTAGTCCACCTAGATTGGATATTGTAATTCACACTGGGAATAGAGAACACACCCCCATGAGTTTTTATGCTGAAAAGGTTGAAAAATATCTATTGGAGACCGTCTGAATTAGAGACAATCTTAGGATCTTTCAGATGTTTCCCATCTTCCTTGAAGCTTTCTTGCTGTGCAGCAAAGAACTGAAGAGTCATTGGACTAAACAGAACATGCGAGAATAAGCACAAGATTTTAATCCTGTTATCAGGAAACTTGCCCAAAAAGGATGAATCGTGGATTCCTTTTCTTGTTCCAAGCAGTGTTTATGTATTAAATGTTAAACAGTTAGTGAATAAAATAAACAAACATTGTTCAGAGCTGGGACTGGAACCTGGTACTTAATCTTCAAGAGAGCTTTGCCATCACTTGCTGCGTTAGGTGACTGTAGGCATTTTTCTGCAGAAATTCAGGGCAGCCACAAACAGAAATGCATTCTAGCTTGTTGTCCAAGACTCTGCTGGGAAATGTGTGATTTGGTAACGTCTCAGGTCGATAACTCTTCCAAGGCATGGTACAAGGGGCTTGTGTGCCCAGCTCAAGGCTGAACCTAGCTCATGGAGAGCCAAGGATGCCTGCCCTCCTGGTTCCAGTACTATCATCTACACTAAGTGCAGGCAGGGCTGCTCTCTGTCATGTAGGCCAACAGTCAGAATACTGCCTGCCTTATACCTCTTCAGTTCTTTTTCTTTTCAGAATATAGTGCCTACTGCACCAGAATATAGTGCCTATAGTAAAACTGCCTGTTGGGAATTCCCACAGGCCAGCACTGTCTTTCAAAGCAGAAACCATCTGGGTGACTTTCAGTGCCAGTTTGGGTCATTTTAACAGTTTAGCCATGTGAAGTCAAACTCCTGTGCTTGGGAACATTCCTTCATGCTATTTAATTCATTCTTTTAAACATAGCCAAAGTGATCTATCAAAGTCAAGCAGGAAGCATCTTGTCCTTTCACTAATCTGGGTTTTTTATTTCACTAATCTGTTTGTGTTTGTACGTTTTCCCCTCTGGCTGCAGGCAGTGGCCCTTGGTGGTTTCTACAGGGATAACTGCTGTTCATGGAGCATTTGTTGGATGCAGAAGCTGAAAAACCTGTGCAGTGAGGCAAGCCAGCACAGCTCAGTGTGTGGACTTTCAGGAGCTTCTCTGCAATAAGGAAGCAGGAAAGCCTTCTAGAGAAAGAAATTGTGTGAAGGCATCTCTGAAGCAAATTGCTTTTAGTGTGTACAACATTGAGGTGCAAGTCTTCTCTTAAATTACAAACTGTTTCTCTGTGCATTGGCTGCTTCATAAATATATTTAATACTATGCTATCCCCAAGGGGCACCTGATTTACCTCTGTAAGTGATAAATTATTTCATAAAATCATCACTGATCATTGAAACTTGCCTTTGTTTTCAGCTTTGAATGGAAAAGACCTTCCTGGGCATTTCTGGTCCCTCTACCAGTTCTAGCTGCATGAAATCCTCTTTAGTATAATCTTAATGAACAATTGAAGCACCCTGAAATAGCTGGAAACTTCATTTCTAGTTTTGGATATCAAAATGCACTAAGAAATCCTCAAATGTTTTTTGACTTATTTGGAATTGGTTGATATAAAATGACCCCAAGATATTAAGCTATTTACTTACAATTCAAATAAACATTTAAGCACTGACATTTTAAATCTTTGGACCTTGGGTGCCAATGAAGCAATTTACTTGACACATGGCAAGCCACAGATTTGTGTCATAGTGCAGAGGCACCAAGTCTGAGGTGGAAATTCACCTTCATTGTGCTCAGTTGGCTAGTGCTGGATTAACAGCAGGACCTAATAAGCCATGGACTGGTGCTCATGCATGCTTAAGTTAAGAGTAAGATGGCATTCTGGGCCAGTACTGACTGTTGCCACCAGCTTCCTGTAGGTACTCTAAATCAGGGCAGTATCACCTCATTATTGTTTTTAATGAATATTAATTCTCACTGAGTCAGCTACGTGAGTTGGGCTTATCCAACATGCTGCAGAACTGTCATATGTCCTGAACAGCAAATGGAACAGATCTTTCTTAAGGAAAAAATAATACTCTTATACTGCTATTTATCTGGATGTTATGTACAAGTATAAAACATCTGTCAAAGAATAAAAGTTATTAACTTCTTATTGCATTTCTCTACATGTCAACCACCATCTTACTGTTGAGAAGATATATATACAGCTTATGGGTAAATCTTATGGATCAGCTGTTTGACGGGTGTGACAGTGGAAGTTTATAAGTTCCTCAGTGTTAAGAGAGCTAAATTATTTACATAAATAAAAGAGTATTGTTCAAGTTCACCCTTTTTTGGCCATATTCTATAGATCCCAGATCCCAGATAAACTGTCCATTGGGATCTCCTGAGTTGTATATTAACAGCAATAACATAAACCTAGCACTTGGAAAAGAAGAAAAATAATAGCATTTTGGAAGTATTCATCAAATGAAATTAGAATTACAGTACCTACTACACAAGAGCAACACGGTCTCAAGCTTTAATGTGCCTTGCTAGTCTATCTAGTAGTGATAGTTAACAATATGCCTTGTAGCAGGCAGAACATATAGCCTTTGTCTATGTTCAGTACGAAGGTAGCTGCTACCTCAGAATGGAAAGTGAGCTTAGATATGAATGCCTTTCTTAGAACTGTCCTTACAGAACATGGAATGCTGGGTTTTATCCCTGTGCTTCACTGCCAGTTTTCATGAGGCTTTCACAAAAAGTCATCATCTTGATGTCTCACTGCTGGGAGTGAAGGGCTGGCAGACATGCAACTTTGCATAAAGCTTTTCTCCATATTAATCTGGAAACTCCTGTTCTCTCCCTTCCCCTAGAACTCTTCCATTTAAAAAATAGTATTTTGATGTGCATGTGCAGAGCAAACAAGAAGGGGTTACTTAAAAGTGCAGTTGTGTGAATTTGAGCAATATGAGTTATTTTAGTCTGATGGCTTTTATTTTCCCAGAAGCACACGTGGGGGGAAGACCCTGTGAATTATGGATTGTTAGCTGTTCCATTTAGTTTTCCTGAATATCGTTGCTGGCAAACCTTTAGTTAAGCCTAAAAAAAAAAAAAAATTAGATAGAAAGTTCTTTTTAAAGACCAAAAATTTACAAATATATGAGAAACTGGTGAGGATATTTCTAATATTACATTATATAATACTGTGTATTTGTTATAACACCTCTTAAAATGACTTAACATGGACAGAAAACAACACAACATTATTGACATAGTGGAAAAAGCTATCCGAATATTTACAGCTTCTTCCAAGTTCTCTGAGTGCTTGCATTGGCCATATTAGTTTGTCAGGGACATTTGTCATGTATGTGCTCGATTACTTTCCTTTTGGATATGACAATTGCATTGTGATTTTTTGCGGATTATTTGTAACACCCAAGCTACTTTTTTGTTGGATAGTTTTTCTAAGGATGCAGCAGTTCTTAGAAATAACAGAAAATCCTCTTTTAAGTTTAACTTCAGAGTTGATAACTTCATCACCCAAGATCAGGACCTGAATTTTAAACTCATATAGAGAATTATAAAGTTAACTTCCTATTATAAAACACATTTAAATGCAGAGAAAGAGCTTGAATTTACTAGCTAGGGAAATTACAGCAAAGCTATAAGCTAATTCTCCTGTACAGTATTTTATAGCTTTGGAAAATCATATAAGATATCAAGGAAATTTGTCACTTCTGACATTCAGAATACATCTCTCTTTGAAAGCTTTGTCATTCTGTATATATTGTCGTAGGCGTATAAGGTGTTTGAGCAGTAGTTTACAGGCTACAGGCCAATCTCTCCTGAGATAACCTGAGAGACAGCTTTATCTCGTTGGTGGGTGAAGCCATTTCATATTTACTAGCGCCATCCTCAATTATGTCTTCTCAAATCCCATGTCAGTTTGTGTCATAAAGAAAACTGAGCCTGAAAGTAAAATGATTTTTTTTCACTTAAATTTGTAATTATAATTTTACATTAAAAGTTGCTTGTTGATAAATGGCTCAAACATTTTCATAACTTGAAGTTTATAAAAGGAGATTCTGTCAACAAACTATTTTGCAAGTTTTATCTGTCCTCTCAATTTCACTACATTATTTTAAATTCACAGTGTCAATTAACAGCAACATTGCTAATTGAAGAGAAATCCACTAAAAATAGACATTGACAAATCAAATATAGAGGACACAAGAAGTATTATAAACACTTTAAAAGATAAACCATGAGGATATGAATTTATTTTCTTTAGCAAAAAGAATGTTCTTCACAGTTTCCATGTTTGGAGAAAGTGGTTACAAAGGAAACTATGATGGATTATTCTCTGTGTCTCGTGTTGCTAGAAGAAAACAGGAATTGGATATGTTTGCAGCAAAGATTTATGCTGGGTATTAAGCTTACTTTTATCCTTAAGATTTTCTATGAAGCTGTGGTAGGACAGCTACCTATAAAAGTCATGGTACAAATTTTCCTTGACGCATTTAAGTGGCCAACAAATATGCGTGGGATCAGCAACCCATAGCACTGTGCTAAGGCTGTACGTAGGAAATTTTTTTATAGTAAAAATGCAAGGTGAATGCAGGTCTGTGAACAGCAGCCCCTTAACTTTTGCCATGTTCAGAACAAAACACAGCAGCAGAACCCGCTATCTGAACTCTGTACCACCATGGTGTGTTTATGCTGGATGGACTTCAGGAGTGAATTTGGAATTAGAGTCAGGTAGGAAAAGGATTATTGACTGAAATCAAAGCAAACTGAAGAGAGAATGATTTGAGAATTAGCATCCAGACATTCTGTGTCACCTTGAGCAATCTACAACAGATTTTACAAGCTAGTTAGGCAGTGAACCAGCAAACAGGACCCTGGTGGAATTCTCAAAAGCACGTAGACGCACAATGTCTACATTTGCAAAGGAAATTAGAATCTGACGTACTTGAAAGATCTCACCTAGGGCTATGTGTGTCTACAGTAGTCACAGCAATACCTTAAAAATATGGCCTCTCTGTATTGTTTTCTTGCAGTGTGGTGCTGAGAGTAACTTTGTTAAAAAAAGACTCAGATTCTCAGGTAGAGTGTAATGACAACGATGGAAGAAATAGAACCAGCACTCTACGTGTTGATGTTCATGTCCAAGGGTGAGCCCTGAACTTCAGCTAGCAAGCCATGGAGGCAGCTGTGAGATAGTCAGGGAGGGTGACCTTGCTATCCCTTCACAGATAGCCCCAGCATGCAAATAGTTGCCTGTGTGTTCATTTTCTTTCTTCTCTAAGTGAAGGGTTATTTCCTCCTGCTATCATCATCAGTAGGATTAAGTCAGCCAAATTAAATGGGTATTTCAGCTGAAAGACTCAATAGCCATGCCTACAATTGATCCCAAAATATTTAAAACTGAGTCTGAGTTTTTGCTGCAGTCTCTGGTTTTGCACTCCTATATAATTGGGATAGGACTTAGCTTCAGAATAACACACCTGATTTCAGATGTTTTCTTGTAGGTGCTTGCACGCGTGCTAATGTTGAATAGTCAGTGGAGATGGGCTCTGCTACCTCCAGAGGGATCCATTGGAGCCTGGATGTCTGTCCATCTCACCCTGAATAAGAAAGCTCCCTGAACTTAGGCACCTGCTGCCATTTGAGTTGTCTTTGGGCTCCCAGAACATCTTTTAAGGGCTGGCAGAAATGCACATGGAAGTTGCATTCCCTAGGTACTCTGGCAGTGCCTAAAATGACACTATTCAAATACGTCTAATCAACTGAACCCCTCCCTTATCTTTGATCAAATTAATTTATCCACAGTGGCTGTGCTGGGAGCCTAAGTTTCCCTTGACTTGACAAAATCCACACTGCAGACCATCATTTCAAAGTCTTATTTTTACATGGAAGTCTAGCTGTGGTCCAGTAGAAGATATAACTCATTGCAAAATGGGACTTTCTTGCCTGATTGTATTTTGGTTACATAATTGCATCATGGCTTCAGCTACAATAGTTAATACTGATCCACAGCTTGGAGCATAATTTAATAAACTATACTCTTCTCAGAAGACAGCTCCCATCCCATGCAGGAACATTTAATTTTGGTTTGTTTTGGCTTCTTTCCCTGACTGACAGGAAATAAAATCCTTTTCTACACTATGCCTCTCTGGTCAGTACAAGGTGCTTCTTCTCCATTCCCTGTGTATTATCAGCCCTCTTCTACTTCAAGAGCACAGCTGAAGTCAAGTTGAAAAATTGAATGCATTTATTGGTTATTAAGACTTTGCAAACCTGTGACCTTTATTGTGACTTCTGCTCCTAACAGAAGCACTTAAAATGCCAGATACTACATATTGAAACACACAACAAACAACTTAGGGCATCTGTTTATTCCTTTTTCCTCTGCATTATTTTCTTTGCTGATATAATGTGATTTCCAGGGACATGAAAGAGCAGAGTCTTTAACTAGCATAACTGTCATGCAGCACTGGTTAGTGAGTAGTAACATGCCCTCTCCTAATTTTCTCCTTTTTAACAGAGGTATCTCAAATCTCCATCAGATGTACCCTTACTGCCTGCTCATGCTCGTATATCAAAGGAAAACCATGCCATTTTGATCCATTCCCACAGATCTGCAGGGAAACATTTTGGTGCTTAACAGACTCTCTCACTCTAAACATCCCTTATTCCCCATAGTTTGGCCTCTTTTAGTTTCCATAAACATTCCTCTCAGGCTGCAGAAGCAGCAGTCAGCTTGCTTTGGATATATGCACAACCATTAGAGGCCCTTCGAAGAAAGATGCTCAGGGAGATCCCCTTGTTTGACCCTTTTGGTCTGCATTTATTCCCTAGTGAGTGCTATAATTTGGGATACTTTACTGCTGATCCAGACAGCACAGGTTTTTCTTTACTCCTTTTTCTCTGAAGTTGTTTTTCTTAGCTTTTTTTTCTTTTTCCAGGCCTGATGCAGAGTAATTCTCTAACAGACATGCTTGTTCCTAGTACTAATGAAACACAGACATACCAAACTGACATATTTGGTGGCACTTGGCGGTTGATTAATTTGTTTGCTGTAAAACAAGATTATTTTGTTTACACTGAAGTTTTAGTATCTCAGCTTTCCCCAGGGAATGAAAGTAAGGAATAAGGCAGAAAAAGTGGCAGTAAATCACACAAGGTCACTTACAGTCTCAAATATTTGTGTCAGTGAGCCACAAACACTCATTCCTGGGGCAGGGAAGGCAGGGTGCCCCAGGAAATACACATGCAAAGTGTATGTTTCTACAGTCCAGGGATTCAGGCGAATGCAAGAAGGAGGTGCAGGTACTCTGTGTCAAACAGATTGGGAAGCCCAAGAGATGCAGGACAAGGATTCTGGTGTCAGGCACAGCTTGCATACTGGAAGTTCCTCCATCTGCTGCTGGGTACATGGCAGGTCACTCAATAAAACACGCCTTCCTGGAGCAGGTCTGGCATACAGCAGTTTGTCTCCATGCACACATCCAAGCTCCACAGAAAGGTTCAACCTTAGGAAATTTTCAGAGGAAAACTTAAGCAAAACCTTAAGGCTGAAGATGCAGAGAAGGGCACGTTTGAGGACTAGAAAGCAGAGACTGTTTTAGAACATAATGCAAATAATTTTTACCTTTATCCTTAGTAGAGTCTTTCATAAAGCCTGAATTAAGCATGACTATTTTACTTTTAGGAGAGCTACTGTTTTGTTATAGAATCTCAGACACATAGTTGTCAGAGGTAGGGCACAATCTTCATCACACAGTAGACACATTGTCTGTTGAGATGATGGTGGAAAGGGACGACACGGTTGGTGTTTCTCAGAGCAAACATTAGCTTATAATGCAAGTATTCTTTGATATTTACTGTCCCTGTGGAACAGATAACATCACAGTCTCCTCCAAAGTTCTCTAAAGAGAGGTCTGCTCTGTAAAATTATACTGTGCCCAGGTTGTATGAATTCAATTGCATTCATCTGGTCTTTTCTGGAATTTAAATGTGCCAAGCACTTTACTGAACACCACTGTTACTGAGTCCTTTCCCTCATGTAAACTGTATACAGGCCTTGCAAAATGAGATCTTCCATCTGCTTGATACGAAGGAGCAAAGTTCATAATGTCAACTGCTATTGCTGATGCTACGGCATGAAAGTCTTGAGTTTTTGTGGACTTGTTAGACTTAATGGCCAGGCCAAAATCCTAACCATCCCGTCTTAAGCATTCTTTGTGCAGCCTTCATCTTTGAGCTGATGAAGTCAGTTTTCAGTTATTTAAAAAAAAAAACAAAAAAACAAAACAGAAGTGTCTGTCAAGCTAATACATCCTGTTTAAGGGAAAAGCAATGGAAAAGAAGGTATTGAGGAACAACATGCAAGTCACACCAGCTGTATTCCAGGCTGCAACAAAAGAAGCATGGCCAACAGGGCAAGGGAGGTTGTTCCTCTCCAGTCTGCTTTCATTGGACTCCACCTGCAGTACTGCATTCAGTTCAGAGGACAGAATGTTATTCAAATACTCAACATCTTGCTGCAACAGTGGAGATGAACTGGTGTTTTAATAATGGAAATCTTTAGAATTAGTCCTAAGCTAAAGACAGGGTCAAAAGGTCAATCATTATCCTGTAGCTCTTAGCTTTAATTCCAAAGTAAGGGCATATTTCCAGACTGTAGATAACATTGTGTAACAATCAATGATAAATTACAACAATTTAATAGTAACTGCCTTAAATAGACCACCAAAACCAAAATATTCATAAATGTATCAAATGAATAGTGTCTGTCAGAAATATGTCAGCCATCTATTAAACTTCTGTTACAGTTCCAGCACTGCCAGAGAGCCTGTGAGAATTCTCAAAAAAAGACAGCGCAGTCCCTGATGGTGTTCCTGAAATGACTGACCCATCTTACCGAAAACATTTTAAAAATAACTTCAGGATACATAAAAATAATTGTTACCATTGCCCCAGCAGCAGCATTTAGAATAGCCTTGAGGAATTCAGCATGATAAACCCTTAAGACTGCTTGGAAAGTTTTCATTGTGAAGAATTTTCACTGGAATAAAGGAATAGTTTTCTTTCAAAAATGGAAAACAAACAGGTTTGCCAGCCTGGTCTGTAACACATAGTCGTTGACAGTGGAGTAACATCAGGTCACCCACTATGATAAATTCTGCCTGGATGGAGAAAGATGATCTTTAAGAACACTTCTAACCTAAGCCATTCTGTGATTCTATGACACTATGATGATATTCAGTCTTCACACTGATATTTGACAAAGATTTCTTTTTAAGTCTAAAGTTAAGTTGTAGTTTAATAGTTTATGCTTTCTCTATCATATTTAAGAATCTGATTTAATTCCATCAACGCTGTTTTCACTGATTAAAAAAAAACAAACAAACAGGCTATTCATATCATACTCAAGTAAACCCTTAAACACTGAGAAGCACGCCTTCAATTTTGATATCCTTTTTAAGTTAGAAAATAAAGTTGGGGATAAACAGACTGTCTGTGGTACACAAAACATTATTTGCTCTAATACAAAAATGCTTGAATGTTTTTGCCACTTGATTAGTACTTCAAAATGAGAGGAGCCATGTGGACAGAAAAGAACTGCAGTTTCAGCCATCAATTTTAATCTGCTTTGGTATTCTAGGGAATATTCAAACCAGTACTGGCTTTATACTCAAATGATAAACGAATTTGGGCTCATGATCTATTCTACCTTTCAGAACCTTGACTAATAATATTTAGGTATTGTGTTTCAGGAAATATGACAGCCTTTTCTAGATTAACTATTACTTTTAATCTGAAGGTGAACAAGTCCTTGGGACTTGATGACATCCATCCATGGGTTCTGAGGGAACTGGTGGATGAAGTTGCCAAGCCACTATCCATCATATTTGAAACGTCATGGCAGTCTGGTGAAGTTCCCACTGACTGGAAAAGGGAAACATAACCCCCATTTTCTAGAAGGGAATAAAAGAAGTCTCATCTCTGTGCCTGGAAGATCATGGAGCAGATCCTCCCAAAAGCCCTACTCAGGCACATGAAAAATAAAGTTGAGGTGATTGGTGGTAACCAACATGGCTTCACCAAGGGCAAGTCATGCCTGACAAACTTGGTGGCCTTTTATGATGGATTTACACCGTCAGTGGATAAAGGAAGAACAGCTAATGTCATCTAAATCAAAATAGATTTAATGGATGAACCACTCACTGGATAAGGAATTAGCTGGGTGGTTGCACTCAGAGAGTCAATGGCTTAATGTCCAAGTGGAGACCAGTAACAACTGGCATTCCTCAGGGATCGGTGCTGAGACCAATGTTATTTAACATCTTTGTAGATGACGTGGACAGCAGTATCAAGTGCACCCTCAGCAAGTTTGCAGATGACACCAAGCTGAGCAGTGCAGTGCAGTTGATATGCTAGAAGAAAAGGACACCATCCAGAGGCATCTGGACATACTTGAGTGGTGGGCTGATGCCAACCTCAAGATGTTTAACAAGGACAAGTGCAAGGTCCTGTACCTGGGTCGGGGCAATCCCAAGCACAGATACAGATTGTGGGGAGAATGACTTGAGAGCAGCCCCAAGAAGGATTTGAGGATGTCAGCTGATGAAAAATTTAACATGAGCTGGCAATGTGTGCTTGCAGCACAGAAGGCCAACCATATCCTGAATTGCATCAAGAGAAGCATGATCAGCAGTTCAAGGGAGTTGATTCTGCCCCTTTACTTTGCTCTTGTGAGAACCCTACCTGGCATACTATGTCCAGTTCAGGAGCCCTCAATGCAAGAACATGGAGCTATTGGAGCAGTCCAGAGGAGGACCATGAAGAGGATCAGAGGGTTGGAGCATCTCCCCTATAAGGACAGGCTGAGAGAGCTGGTGCCCTTCAGCCTGGGGAAGAGAAGGCTCCAAGGAGACCTTGTAGCGGCCTTGCAGTACCTGAAGGGGGCCTACAGGAAAGCTGGGGAGGGACATTTTAAAAGGGCATGTAACAACACAATGAGGGAAATAGCTTTAAACTGGAAGAGGGCAGATTTAGACTAGATATCAGGAAGAAATTCTTTACTGTGAGGGTGGTGAGACACTGGAACAGGTTGCCCAGTGAGGATGTGGAAGCCCTCACCCTAGAGGCATTGAAGGCCAGGCTTGATAGTCAGCAATCTGGTCTAGAGAGAGATGTCCCTGCCTGTAGCAGGGGGTTGGAACTAGGTGATCTTAAGGGCCCCTTCCAACCCAAACCATTCTGTGATTCTATGATTAAAAGTTGCCTAACTTGGAATTCTGAACTGCGTTATGCAGCATATTTGATCCAGGATGCTTTAGAAAATATGAATCTTGAAAGGCATGCAAATTGTTTGGAAAAAGTACAGAATGCTGACCTGTCATTAATATCAATCAGCTTCAGTTCTTCTATTAAAAAAAGACAAGGTCTAGAACACAGAGGAACAAGATGGCACAGAATATAACATTTTAACATATAACAATGTTAAATTTATTGGTGAAGTATTTTATAACCTTTGGTAAACAGTCTTAGTGAAAGAGAAACTGCACATCTAATGGCTATCTTTAAAGAAGGCAGTGAAAATAAACCTCAGACATTCTTGTACATAAAATGTACTTTAGAAGGTTATGCAGTAGCCTACAGGGAAAGGGATGCAGACAACAAAATGATAGCAGTGAAAAATTAGGAGATGGGAGATGCTCTATAATGCTAAATAAAAAAACACGTATTTAGAGTAATGAGTATCCTATGATGAGAGATTTCACCACTGTCAATTTAATGGCTTTAAAATGTTAAAATGAAGTAAGACTAGGAAGGGCAAAAGTATTTTAAACATAAACCTATTGATTATAAACCTAAATGCAAAGGTATTTTGCAGTCAATCCAGAAGCAGGCAAGGATGTGGAAGAAGAACATAGAGGTCTTTAAAAATGGTTGCTTTTGATCAAAGCACTTAACAAGAAATGTGGGAACTTGAGGGTGGTTTCAGTTTTTCAGGATAATTCTTTGATGCTGATTGGGAAAAAAAAAAATGCTTTTCTGGATGCATCGTGAATGAAACAACAGACAGCACCTGGACTCACTCCTACAGGATATTTTAGTTAAGGTTTGTCCCCGTAACATCCCTTCTTTTTATTTTGTAAGAGGCAGTTCCTCAGTCTTGTTCAAATTGTGATTTTGATTTATTTATTTTTAATCTGCTATTTGTTGTTTACTGTAACAGACTGGTAAACATTTTGACTTGCATGGATTCTGCTCCTCTTTGGTCTGCAGGCTTATATAGAGAAACCTCTGCTGTTTCTGATAAAACAGAACCAGGGAATTGCAACCTCCTCTGTGTTAAACAAAGCAGAAAAGTACTGTTTTCAGCAGTTGGTAACAGATTTTTCCAACCCATCTGGCTTTTACAAGCTTTGAATATTGGTTTATTTATTAAAGTGGTTCCCCCTTACTGCCTAGGGTTTGGTGTATTTTTTGTGTGTTTTTTATTTTTTCCCCTGAGAAGTGCATCATTTACAATCAATGCAAAAAATGAAAATGTGGAACTTTTTTTGACTGATGGATGAATGATAGATTTTTCAAGGGTAGAGGGATGTTTTCTATTTCATTGTCAAACACAGTGAATTTCTAGACCTACAATATAATAAATCTAGGATGTGGCAAGTAGAATTTAACCATGTATTTAGGGGCAAGCACATGGTTGGAATGCTCTGCTAACCTAGAGCTCAAGATGTTCATAAAGTAAAACATACTGTGCTTAAAAGAAGGGAATAGATTATTTGTATTTCAAATGTTTGTACAGTTTGAAAAGTGTTATTGCATTAGCCCTGTCAGCATGACTTACTTTACTGGCTAGCCTTCTCTGTATTACTTTTGCTTCTGTTTGCAGTCTGTTCATGCCCTAAAATAACTTACTTACATAGTAAATCTAACACTAATTTTATGCCACGATAAGATTTTAGGCACATTTTCTAATTTCAAGCATTTTCTTATCTGATTAATGTCTGGTTGGCCCATGCAGCATCCTATAGGCTCTTAACGCTGAACTGATGCAAAATACCAGTGGTTGATTGTGATACATGTAAACTGTAATAATGAGTGAAACTCAAGTCTGTCTGCAAATCTTTGTACAGAAATTACATTTCCTACCATAAGCAAAGATGAGACCCCTTCTTCTGTGTCAGTAAAATTGGTCTAATATGTCTCATTGTGTTTCCAACAGCTCTGGTCTTTATCTGTGCAATATGTGCACCATTCTAGCGATCTATGAAAATGAGACCTGAGTGTCATGATGCACCAGAGTGTCTTGATTTGTTTTGTGAGGAATCCAGATGTATGAACTGGGAGAAGATGATGGACTTTTCTAATAACTCTCTTGTTCTGACCAGGGCTCTGGAGATGTTGCATCTCTGGTGTCCATGTTGTTTGGAGAAATCCATAACTGAAGGGACTCAATCAGGTACAGGTATCAGCACAGCTGTGAATGTACTGAAATCACAACAGGGCCTATATTCCACCATGTGTAATCTGCGCTCCTGCAGTTTAAATGATACCCAGCTGGTCAAGGCTGACTCAGTCAGACCTGACTCTACATGGCATCACACACCTAATCAGAGTGCCTAGGTTTGAAGACCTAGAATAATAATATAAAATACAAAAATCGATGAGATATTGCCATTAACTTCTATGTGTCTGCATAGCCAGAAATCTTCCTAATTTCACCTCTATTAATGCTAATGTCAATGCAAAAACTTGGAGAAACTGCCTGTTTGCAGCACTACGTTAAATCTTTTGCAGTATTTGTTTCTTCAGTACTGACGTTACTGGTGTTCTTTAAGTTATGCCCATTGTTCACAGTGTCATATTGGAATACAGATAGAGATTCTAATAAAGTAACTCAGAAGTATTTATTTGTTTTGTTAATTTTTTAAATAAAAGAAACAGCTTATCAAAAATTGTTACTTGATCCTTCAATAACTAATGTAATATTAGACACAGTTGGGAGAATTTCTTGAGCAGACTTTACAGCTCACAAGCGCATAAACTGTGTAGTTATTTTGGGGGAACAAAAAAAAAAAAATCCAGTAGACTTTAATCAGCTGAAATGCTGTTCACTTTTATGAAAAAAACCAAATGTCTCAGGCACTAGCTTTTTCTTGTAGACTGTTACATATCTGATATGCATATAAAGAGAGGGTGAAAGGAAAAAATAGGGCTTGTACACACTGCTTCCTGCTTAGACAAAATGTCCTCAGAAGATTGCTCATTTAGAAAGCTGACTATCTTCCCAAAATAAAACTTGGAAGATAATATACCTTTCAGACTTTTTCAGACAGTATCAAATTACACTTACAATGTAAATTCTGTACATGCAGACCCAACATCTTGTTTGACCAAAGAAAGGCTGGAAACTAATGAAGACTCTGTCTATGGTTTCCCCGGTGGTCTGAGTCGGCTACCTTGTTAACAGTGTTTTATCTTTTAAAAGTAGAACAAAGAAGCAAAAATTCCTATTCCAAACATGAAGCACCAGAGCCTTCATCATTCACATCACTCTGTAATAACAGCAACGTAAGTCAGCAGCTGTGTGCGACTGCTAACCTGGGACCTATGAATCACAGCTCTCAATTTTTTCAGCTTGTGCTTTCAAAACTTGGTCTTTTTTAAAGCATCTTCTGCATGTGGTTGCTTTGTGAGTTCAACCATTTCTCTTTGTCCTTTGAAAAATCATTTCTTTCTCCGTGGAAATTTTTCCCTTTGAAAGAGTACATAGCAGCATTCAGCCAAATCAAACTTTTTTTTTCCCCTCATTTTTTGCTCAACCACTAGTTGGAGACAGTTACAATGCAAATTCTTTAAGTCTCGTTTCCATCTTTGCAGTCAGAACAGTCTTAAAAACAGCTCCAGCTCCAGGGAAACAAGCTCATTTCTCTTTATTCCTTATCTTGTATCTCAAATGAAAGATAAACAAAGTAATAGCTTGCTTAGGAAGAAATTGAAACACATGTAATAAGCAGAAATGTTCATATTCCACAAGATAATTCACATTCTCATATCTAAGATAAATATTTGCTTATGTCATCGTTGAAAACAATAGCAGATAAAATGCCATCAAGCTCAAAACTATTTTATAATCAAATACTCAAATCAAGTAATTTAATAATTAATTACCAAATGAGCCCATGTTTGGAGGAGCATTCTAGGCTGTGCAGCCATAGTGATTCTTGCACAACATTATAACATAAAAGAAGGGCTGCTGGGAATCAAGTTTGTTCTTTTTATTGCCAGTGCCAGAACTCAGAATCTCCACTCTGAAAGCTGGTACTTATAGACTTGTAGAGATCAATTCTGGGAACTTTGCCAAAAGAAGGATGTTAGCACTGCAGTGGTTAAGCCTACGCTTGTCAAATAGCACTGGAGCTGCCCATGTGGCTACTTAATTACAGCCTGATCATGAAGATGAAGAGTCCAGGGGAAACCAGATGCACCCAATGTGCAGCCCAGACCCACTTCCCCACAGGAAACAATTTTTACAGTTAGTCATTCATTTTTCATATCAAATTTGAGTGTCCCCCCCCCCCCCCCCCCCCCAAATATTATATTTTCAGTCAGGAAATATATATTTTATTTTCTTCAAGATTTTTTTTCTTTTTCCCATTGAATACATTAGAAGTGGCCACCCCACCCATTAGCTGTTTCACTTTTGATCAACACTTCCATTCAGATTGATATTCCCTCCTTCCCTTCGGTCCCGACTCAGTGATTGCTACTATAAGATACTTCAGCAGATCTTAAGCAGTCTGTCAGGACTCCCCGACCTGTATTCAGACCAGTTTTATTTTGTGCTTTGGCTAGACTCCTGTCTCCAGTTTATTCCAACATCTCAACTGCAACTTAGAAATGCAGCATATTTGAAGAAAAAAACATTTCCTGTGTATCCAGCAGTTTCCTGAGAAAATTCTGAAGCAAAGCAGAGCGAGGGATGTCTGAGATCTCACACTCCTGCACTACACTTTTACTTTTTGACTTTTAAGGTACTGATCCATAGCACTTCACTGAGAGACTTAAGAGGATGACAGCACTTGATACAATTGCCTCCAGAATGAGATTTACCAGTACTGATCTTCTATTCCCCTGTACCATGAACATTTCAGAAATACATGACTTAGTCTTCAGACTAAGTGACCACTGGATGATGAGATTTCATACTGCTGGAAGAGAATACCTCATATGCATGCCTCTTTTTGGACAATTGCCATCTTGCCATTTCTCTTTATTCTAGAAGACTGATAGACGCCAAAAATTCATAGCAGCATGTTAGTATTCCCCCTGTGATAGTATACTTAAAAATAAAGATATTGTTGAGTACCAGAGAAAATAAAACAGAACTTTTGCCTCTTCAAGAAGAAAGGCCAGAACTCTCAGTAAATCATCACTTCTGTTCTGAAAGTTACTTGTAACATTCATCTTTTTATCGCACATCTTAAATGTACATTTGGTAGTAATTTTTTTTTGTGTGTTTCTTTTAAATAGAAACAATAAAATATGTACTTCTAGATTCCCTTTATCTAAAATTCCAGGCCATGTATGTTACAAGCTTGAAAAAAACATTAATTCTATTTGATTAAGTAGAAAACATATCATGAAATTACCCATGTATTTCTAGAACAAGAACATGTCAGACTTGCTGAGCTGAGCATTGTACAGGAAGATTTACTGGATGTTAATTTAAAACCAGAAGTTCAGATCACAAAGCAAGAATTTCTAAATATTTATTATGGCCCTCTAAATTGCACTCCTTCCATCAAGGTTGCACAGTTTATTAAATATTCATAAAACAGAGTACCAAAAAAAATTCTAATTGCAAATAAGTGCAATTGATGTAGATTGCATTATTTATGATTCCATTTGTTAAACTAAGACAATAGAAATTGATGAAAGACATTAAGTGGACCAAAATCTAAGGCAAATTTGGTACAGAATCAGGTTTTTTTCCTCAGTTTTTTTTTTTATTGATAGAATTTCTTATCTATAACAGTAAGTGTCAAAAAGACTGATTATTTCTGTCTGTCTTAATGAAATCATCATTCCCACATGATATAATGCCACTACAAATACACAATAATTTGTGATTAATTATTATTAAGCTTTGAGTGTCATTAGAAAAAAGTTAATAAATGGCTTTCCTGTATTTATGGAGAAGCTCTCAACATCAGACAACAAAGACTTTATTACACTGAGAAGCAGAGTTTGAGCAGTTGTGTCTCCTCTGCATGCTGGGAAGAGAGGAAACATCCTCCTTACTGAGTTACAGGTTACCTCCAACTAACCACAGCTTAATGTCATCTGGTAAGAGTGATGCAGGGACAAGATACTCAGTTCACCTGGGTAAACCAAATAATGATGAACACTTCTGGATGCTCTGCTCAGACCTGTGGCATACACCCACTCTCCTATTCCAACAGCTGTGCTGTACAAGACATTTTGCCTTGGTTGGATTGGGTGACATTCCACCAAAAAATACAGAGAGGAATATGATTAGATGTCCACACGACACTTGAAATCAAGATGGAGTTAGATGAGATGGACTCTGACCTTCAGCTATCTGGAATAAACCTTACTTTAAGTATGGAGAAATAATTGTAGGACAAACATAAATGTAGCAGCACAAACCATTGTAGTTGAACAGTCTATTCTATTTATCATTAGGTATGATACACATCTGTAGCAAAAACTACAAATGTTTGCTATCTCAACAGCTTTTCTGTTTCTTTGCTAAAAGTAATTATATTTCTGCCTTTCATTTTTCTCTATAAGCTTTTATAGATAAAGATCCAAATCCATCATTTTTGTTAGGAAATTACTGATGGGTAGGGCTGTGGAAGGCAAACCTCTTTCCTGCAGCAGAAGCCAAATTTCTTCTGCTACATGTAGTATGTCATGGTCATGACTCAACTCTCTGTATAAGTTATCCTGTTGACTACAAGGGGTCCAGTCTTTCACCAGAGCCCTCTGTATTTGGAGATTTTCTCCTCCTGACAGCCCTATGACCTCACAGTTTGGAATTCAGTTCCTTACTGAAGTTCTGCACAAGGAGAGAAAGATTCCTAATTGTTTCAGCAGACTGTCTTTCTTAGTTCCAGGAGGTGATTAAATACCTTTTCTCTTGTACTCTGATTTTTTCTTGCTTGCTTATCCACAGCTAATTCTGAGTTTCCTGTATGATGTACAGTACACTACTATCTACATAATGCTAGACCAAGACTGTAACTTTCAGTTTCCTATTCCAGCAAAGAGCATGTAAATTAATAGCACAATATTTCTTCTCCTTTTGTTACCTTTTAATTCCCATGACTAAAAAGTTTAAGAAATTCTAATTAAGAAAGATAATATACTCACTGAAACTAATGAGGAGCTCTGCCATGGACTGCTATAGAGATAGCAGCAGCACTGAAGCTCTAAAAGAATATTAATTTGTCCTACGATATGAAGATTGAAGGTTTATATCATGCAGTATTTTAGTGACCAGTGCAATTACCAAAGAAATTGTTGAGATTATGAGTCCTGAGTGCTACGTGTCCTCACACTCTAGTAAGCTCTGTGCAGACCACTCCACCTCATAGTGTGTGTGATAAGACACAGGCTGGCTTTTGCTTTTCATATGTTCTAACGAATGCAGCTGTGACATGACCAGAAATTAATTATCATGCTGATACTTCAACCTCATACAAGTGGGATAAGTTTGAGCTGCAAGAGTGAAAAAGGAAACGAACAGAAACTACTTTGTACATTGTGTGTTTAGGAGAATCTGAGGCACAGGGACAGAACAGAAAAGACTTCAGGATAGATGAAAGCTAAGGAACCTCTTGGCAGCAAAGTGCCTTCAAATTAGATGCTGTCTTATTATGTCCCATGTATATATTTAGAGAAATGCCAGCTGAGAATACTTCACTTAGATATGCAGTTTAATCATCTTTCTGGCTTCTGCAATGTTGTTATAAAAAACTGGTAGTGGGAGTCTGTTATTCACAGAGGCACATCCCTTCCCTCCTGACAGCAAGGAGTCTGGGGACTCAGAGCATGGCACCTGCTTTAATTAAACTCTGGATGATGGGACAGAACAGTTTTGGCTTAAAAGATAAACCCAGTATGTTAGTAGTAGTGATATAGTATCAAAACATACATCTAGACCCTTTATTCAGGGTGGATTCTAGGTGAAAATTCTGTATTTCATTATCTCAACTGTTTAAGTTTATAGTGTATTACAGAGGGAGTTATAACCTCTTATGTTGATTTAGGACTTTGAAACTTGTGGAATTCACAATTCCTTTTTTACTGTTGCACAACATTTTTAAACCATACAAATGCAAAACAACATTTTTAGGACAGCTCTGGGTTAACTAAGTCACAAAAGTGTGCAACAACAGCCAGCCTTGTCTTGGGTAAAAAAAGAACCATAAACCAGATGGAATATCAAGCACAGATGAGGATTTCTTTAAGGTAGAGCTGAATCCTGCAGAAGGTAAATGTTTTCATTTTGGATAAGTGGATGCCTGTGTGTATTTTTAATTGCAGCTGTATTTGTCAGAGAATTATTGAGTCTCAAAGCAGCAGCATAGAACTTATTTAATCAAGCACAGCTAAGTGTAGGTTGCTATTGTCAATTACTCAGATGGAAATTCAGTGTACTTAAACAGAGTGATGCTTAATCTCCAGTACAACTGAAATTTCAGAGAAACATGAGATCTTTCTCATTACATTTCTGTCTGAGAAGAGAAGCTCCCTTTCTCCTACCAGAGTCACTACAGAAAATAGGCACCATGTAAATTACTTAGGGGAAACCTGTACTACTCTAAAACATATCTTACAACCTTGGCCAAAAGTGTCCAAGCTACATCCAACTCTGTTTAGTAATCTGTGCTTTTTCCCCAACAGTACTGTAAGGCTTCTGAAATTAAAATATAGTACATAAGCAATATAGTTTAAAACCATTATTGTTCTCTCATAAATCATCAGTTTTCCTACCAAAAGTTTATCTGAAAGTGCTGCTGAAAAATATAGAAAAACAGGGAGTTCTGAGGATGCCAACGAGGACTGAGTTTCTAAGTGTATTATGAACAATGGAATTTTTGACCTTTTGAAAATAGTAAAAAGATATTAGAAAAAAACAATGAATAGTTCATGAAGACAAAAATTACCCAGATCTGTACTAAGTTTTAGATGCTTTAAACTTCAGCGTTTGCTACATTTTTTTTCTTATAACACAAATAGAAAAGCATGAAGACTGATATTTTTACACTTTCTGCCTGTCAGCCATTTTTTTAGATTCAAACAAGAGATGTGTTGGCTCCCGAGTCCTCAGAAAACTTTGCTTTTCTTGGCAAAATCAGCAGGCAGCTGCTCACTGGTGACTGCACTTATCCAAGGAATTCAGAAACATGGATTTAAACTCTGAGAAAACACCAACATATGGGGATGTTAAATCCCCATACATTTCCAAATACATTTCCAGTCCTTATTTTTAAATAAGTAGCGAAGGTGATAAGGAACTGAAAGATAGCAGGTAAGAATGTGCCTGAGCCCGTGTTGAGTCATTAGAACACTCAGTGGAAAAAGGAAGGAAAAAGGAGTACATGTTCATTTAATGAATGAATGAATGGTTTTTCTTCTATTTACTGTAAAATACAGAGACTGCAGACTCATGTGAGACACTCCAAGAACTTTCTGTTCTGTGACTGCTATTATGTTGGTAGTGCAGCAGCAAATCTTCAACAAGATGAGTCAAAACCAGTACCGTGCATCATATACAAAGATACGTGGCTAAAATACTCATTAGAAACAGGTGAAATAAACTTTATGAAGGAGTTATCTAAATGCAAAGTGGAGGAGGATCTAAGTGGAAAGTGTTGTTGATGACCTGGATGACCCTGGGCATGCAGAAGTGTTCTCTTGCTGACCTAGTGCCAAATGCTTTGTGATTAGTATGGAAAGCATGCCCATCTAGGAGGTGCTTGGAGGGCTCAGGAAATCTTTCTGATGCAGAGGAGCTGATGATTTGCACACTCAACAGTGGAAATGCAGATTCTTGGAGGATTTAGAGTGATGAAGAATACTGACTATGTAACTGCCTCCACAATGGGACTCCAAATGGATTTTGGTGTCTGAAATGGCAGTGAGATGATTAAGAGGAAGCCTATTTGCCTTTTCTCTTCTGTAATGTGGAGAATAAATCTGAAAGCTTTTCATTAGTGGTGGAAAGTGCTGCAGTTATGATGATGAATGGAATATTATCAAGATTCACAAGGCTTGCATAACCAAATGAGAGCCCAAATCAAAGTTTTGGTACATACAAATATTTTTCTATACCTGAAACTTTTATAAGAAGTGTAATTTGACTCAAAGTACTGCACTGCTTTCCAGATAGGAGTATTTTGATTTATATTTGTTTCTCTCACCTTCAGTTTTTTCAATTGTTGATCAGTAAAAAATGGTAGCACTCCAAGAATGGACTGTTAGATCTGGTAATTGCTTTCCTGTTGAGAAAAAACACATGTAACATTAAAGGTAATCTCTGAAGTTTGGGAAGTTTTGACTTCACTGGGATGAACCCATGGTTTAAGGTAAGAAAGTCGATTTGGGTCCTCATTGAGACAGGGAGCCCTAATGCATATATGTTGCTCACTGCCTGTTGTCCCTGTTGTCCCTAGTCAGTCAGGTGTTTTGACTCTGAATATCAAAGTTCAGTTTTCGTGTTAATGTGGAGTAAGAAGAAAAATCACATTGGAAGATGTACTGGTTTAAATCTAAATGAGAAGAATAATCAGCTTTAAACTGATCACTGCTGTGATGAATAATGCTTCCAGCAGTCATCCCAAGAACTTCTCTGTTTGCTGTCTGCTTCCTTCTTTTTTTATGGCAGTAAAAATGTCACAGTTTTCTTAGCACTCCTGCAGTGAATAATGCTCAGCTGAAGACATTTGGCAGTAAACGAAGTTTACCCTTCAACCATTTCCCCCATCCTGGGTGGAACATGTACATTACTTTTCCTTCTTTTAAACAGATTAAAATTTTATGAATAGTTGAGTGATAGCAATTTAAACCAAGTAGTTTAAGACTAATTTTATTAGTGCATCTCTTTCTCTGCATCTGCTTTAGTATTCATCTATTCATCTAGTAAAATACCTCTTGGGAATATTTCCTAACAAATGCAACCTTCCAAACTGCTTCCCAGAATTACAAGGAATAGAGTTTCTTAATGTGGGCCAATTATGCCAATTTCAGAATACGGATGACCAACTTCCAGCATCTGGAATTAGAATCACAGAATAATAGAATCACCAAGGTTGGAAAAGACCTCCAAGGTCATCCAGTCTAACTGTCCATCTATCACAAGTATTTCCTATTAAACCATGTCCCTCAGTATAATATCTAAATGTTTTTTGAACACTTCCAGGAACTGCGACTCCACCACATCCCTGGGCAGCCCATTCCAGTGGCTGACCAATCTTTTGGCGAAGTTTTTCCTAACGTGCAACCTGAGTCTCCCCTGGTGCAACATGAGCATAACCTCTAGTCCCATTGCTAGGTACATGGAGGAAGAGGCCAATCCCCACCTCTCCACAACCTCCTTCAGGTATTTGTAGAGAGCAATAAGGTCTCCCCTGAGCTTCTTCTCCAGACTAAATAATCCCAGTTCCCTCAGCTGCTGACCATAAGGCCTGTGCTCCAGACCCCTCACCATCTTTGTTGCTCTTCTCTGGACACACTCCAGGGCCTCAATGTCTTTCTTGCAGTGAGAGGCACAAAACTGAACATAGTACTTGAGATGGAGCCTCACCAGAGCTCAGTACAGAGGGACCACCACCTCCCTGCTCCTGCTAGCAACACTAGTTCTGATACAAGCAAGGATGCCATTGGCCTTCTTGGCCACCTGGGCATACTGCTGACTCATGTTGAACTGAATGTCGACCAACATCCTCAGGTCCATTTCCTCTACACAGTCTTCCAGCAACTCTGACCCAAGTCTGTAGCGTTGCCTGGGGTTGTTGTGGCCAAAGTGCTGGAACCTAGTGCTTGGTCTTGTTGAAACTCACTCTACTGGCCTTAGCCCAGAGATCCATCCTGTCCAGATCCCTCTGCAGGGCCTTCCTGCCCCCAGGCAGATCGACACTTCTTGCCAACTTGGTGTCACCTGAAAACTTATTGAGGGTACCCTCACTGTGCTCATCTGGGTCATCAATAAAGATATTAAACAGGACAGGCCCCACTAACAACCCCTGGGGAACACCACTCTTGACCATCTGGATTTAACTCCTCCACCAGCACTCAGTGGGCCCAGCCCTCCAGCTAGTTCTTTATCCAGCAAAGAGTGTACCAGGCCAAGCCATGGACTGCCAGCTTCTCCAGGAGAATACTGTGGGAGACAGCGTTGAGGGCTTTGTTGAAGACAACGTCAGCAGGCTTTCTGTCATCTGCCAGGTGGGTCACTTGATCATAGCCTGCTGCTTATTGTGGTTTATTTACTTTTACATATACCATACAGCACATAACTTAAGTCCAAATCTTCAAGGTTGGAAGACAACTCCATCCATATTCCAAAATAAATGTACCACTTCAAATACATATGGACAATAACATCAAGTGGCCTTGTCTGGAAATGTAAATGGAAGTCAGGATTTGCAAGAGCAACTGTAACACAATTAATAGTAATGTTACCTTGAATGGTTGTCCTTCCTGAAGAAAAACTTACAAATATGTGTTCCTGATGAGAGCTAACGCTGTATTATAGACCCATTAGTAACAGGAGCAAGTCTGGTGGGTTGCTGTGGTGTGACATGAACTCTGTGGGTCACAACACCAACCTCTTTATGCCATTTATTTTCCCATTCTAGTGTACTCATGGAAGGAAGGGCTATGTTGCTCTTTTTTAGTGCCTTTTATTTGTTTTTTTCCTTCTGCTGCAGTTCTTTTTCAAGGGTCAGTTTGTGAAGCCACTACAGAAATTCTGAGAAACAGCATTGTGGTTTGATCACACAGTCCTTAAAGGATGATAGTAGAACTTTTCTTCCATACCTGAAATATAAGGAATAAGGAAGTAGGGGAATGAAGGGAAAAGGGATGACACATATAATTCTGTCTGTGTATAAGTGAGAATAAACCTCTAGAATTTCTCCTTTTATCTGTCACACATCAATAAATTGTATCCTAATGTAGCTACCAGCTCACATATTGCATGGGATACTTCTATCTCACCCAGATCCAGTGGGCTTTTCTGTAGGAACAGCCACCTGACCTGATCCCATTACTGTGATCGCTGCTGTAAGAGTTGATATTATTATAATTGCTGGAAATATACTAGACTGAAAAATAATGTTATTGTACTTGAAATATAACTGAAACCAACATTTCCAAAATAAGCTGCCTGAAATAGCATGGGCTGCTATCTGCATCTTTCACAGAGAAGCCAGGAAACCAAAATCTGAAGTCTCTAATTTGCCAAGGAAGATAATTGTCCAGTTCTTTTAAAATGTAGGCTAGATGGAGAAATCCAGTAATTTTTATGGCCCTTTCTTCTTTCTGCCTTGTTAAGCAGAAATATTCCACAGTCAGGAATGCCCTTCTTTCTTTCTTTCTTTTTTTTTTCTTTTTTTTTTCTTTTTTTTTTTTTAATGAACCTATTCATATTTGTCTTCTGAATAGACTTCAAGGAAAGTTACATAAACTTTCAATGACACTGAAAGTCGATGACTGTCATTTCGATTCATCCCTTAGCTAAAAATATAACAATGAATATGGAAAAACACATTAAAATGGACCATTTTGACCAGAAAAAGTAACTTGTCGAACTCTAAACTTATCATGAGAGTGTGTTCATTTCATTCAAACGTGGAAAGGAAAAAAAAAGCGTTTAAAATATGTGAAGGAAACTATTTAAACTTTTAAACAGTTTCCACTCAAAACTGAAATCACAGAAATGAGAAATGATTTTTTGTTGGATCTGAACAACAGTTCTGTCTTCTTCCTCTTTTTTTTTTTTTAAATGATGAATATTTTATATATATGTTAAAATTTATCATTAAATTTTAATGTATATTAAACTTACGTTTTTTTTTCTCCGACATAGACTGAAAAGTGACTTTGGTATTTTCTGTGGAGTAAGTTTTCTGTAGTCTGAGCCGCAGCCACTGCAGAGCTCAGAGTACTGGTCCTGCAGAGCACTGTGCCTGACCAGCTGAGGCCATGCTGCACCTCTTCCCTTGCAGAGTGCACAGCTGGGATTACTGACCTGGGTAAATGCTTATGGAGTCAATAAATATTGCCCAGTCTTAGCCCTTTTTGTATTCTCCACTCTAAGTAAATCAGATTAAAGTAAAACCTACAGATTGTTTTTACATGACAGAATTGCATGAGAATTCTTTACATAAACAGTTTTGCATGGGGATGATTGAAGAGTTATAATTAGAAGAGGATTTCAGAATCAGATAAATAAACAGCAGGAGCCTTCTCCAAATGACTGGAAATGATAGTGGTTTTTTTTGTTTTGTTTTGTTTTCTGCCAGCATGCCAACAATTGTGTTCAACTGCTGTTAATAAGTTGGCGAAAGGAACCATAAACAACTCCTGTAAGCAAACAGATTTACCTGGTAAGCCCACACAAACAGATAAGTATCTTATTGCATTTCCTGAGCCTTCATGAAAGATTCAGGCTCTTTGTGCAAAATGAAGACAGCCTTGGAAATAGTGTATGTCTGTGAGCATGTACATCTTTGGAAGATTTATATATTCTGGTATAATCAAAGTATAGAAGCTTTATATTTTGATTCCTCCTCTGGACAGCCTTTCCTGATGTTAGAGAGAAGGTTTCTGATAAGGTGGACACCGGCCTGATTGAGCACACAGGTCACACATTCGCAATCCCTTTCTGTTGGCCAAAGCCTCCCAACACACCAGCTGGTCTGGCTAATGCTCACACAATTGCTAGATCTGTTACAATGAAAGAAAAAAGAGCAGGTGGCAGGGACTGGAGAAGACACTGACTTTATCATCAGCAACCTGAACGAAGCACAGTTTCAGGACTGGGTCTTGTTTAGCTTGGAGAAGAGAAGGCTCTGGGGAGACCTCATTGTAACCTTCCAATATTTGAAGGGAGCATATAAACAGGAGGGGGTATGACTGTTTACAAGGGTGGATAGTGATAGGACAAGGGGGAATGGTTTTAAACTAAGACAGAAGGTTTAGCTTAGATATTAGGAGGAAGTTTTTCACACAGAGGGTGGTGAACCACTGGAAAGGTTGCCCAAGGAGGTTGTGGATGCCCCATCCCTGGAGGCATTCAAGGCCAGGCTGGATGTGGCTCTGGGCAGCCTGGTCTGGTGGTTGGTGAGCTTGCACATAGCAAGGGGGCTGAAACTAGAGGATCATTGTGGTCCTTTTCAACCCAGGGCATTCTATGATTCTGTGATTCTACGATTCTATGATTCTATAAGTCCTATGTTTAGGAAGTTTGGAGAAAACTTTGCTTTTTATGGACGATATTTCCATTTGTCCCACAGATTTGGGGACATTCAGTTTTTAAACATTTATCTGATAATTATCCCTGGTATATATGCTTTTACGAATATATCAAGCAAAACTTTTCTACAAGATATAAAACTACCAAAACTTCATTTATCTTCACCTTAAATGGAAAATATTGATGCTCAGGTTGCAAAAATACCTTATAGATAGTTGAATTCTTCTACTTGCCGAGGATGCTTTTTTTTTTTTTTTTTTTTTTTTTTTTTTTTTTTTTTTTTTGCTACAAAGATCTGATTTATTCTATGGTCCTACAGGCAGGGATATTCATTTATTTAAATATGAAGAGAATGTTTCTGAACAACATTCAAAAATCCTACCTGGTTTGTTAATACCTTTGTCATGCCCCACAGTGTGTGTGCCACGTCTCTCAACTGCCTGCCATGAAGCACTGATGAAGTGTTTGAGAGAGTCAAAAGAGGATGACTGTTTTACCCAAACTGATGTTTTACGAGCTAAGAAGACAAACTGCACCTGCAATTCCATGTTGCAGGTCAAACCAGCAAGTGGTCCAGCACCTGCAGTGTAAATGGGCTCTCTTTTTAGCATTCCGAAGAGCCTTCTACATCTCATAAGACAGAAAATGTAAAAGGCCATACAAATCTGGCTTAAATGAAATATTTTAATAACCAGAATAGAAATGAAGCACAACTATGCTTAACAGTGCATGGAGTTTTTTGCTTATCATTTTTCTGTTTGAAAAAATATCTGTAGAACTGAAGTTTCCCAATCATGAAGTCACAGAGATGATGAACATTAAAATGATGTAGCATTGCATGTTAGTTCATCTAAATCAAAAAACAGCATCAGTTGTTGATCTTAATAAAAGCAGTGAAAGCACAGAGGAAGATATAAGCTTGGAAGAGTGAGAGCTGGGTATGAAGGGAGCTGCTAGGGCTGACATACTGCTTCTGCATTTCAAGGGCCATTAACTTATTATTGAATATAACGTGGCACCTGCCTTGACATCTGGCTTTTCAAATTTATCTCTAATGACCAGGGAAATTGAATTTAAATTCTGCAGCTACTGACAGGTGCTCTTGCTAAAGGATAAACCTTAAGGTTATTTATCATACGGGTGAAAAAACAAGGCTGTGTTTTCTTGACCTACTACTTCCTCCACATAGAACTTTACTGTTAAAGAGCTGATATTACAAAAACACTTGTAATTCAACATGCCAGTAAGCTTTTTTTTTTTTTCTTTTTTTTTTGTCTGAAGTCAAAGGACTGTTTTTTGTGGACAAGAGTAAATTCTAATAGAAACTGAAACTATAATCCTGCTGCGTGATATATTACTGGAACCTTTACAGCACCTCTTCCTGGTTTTCCTCACAGTTTGAAAATAATTTATTTTAAAAAGTATAATAATTCGATTAATAAATACTCTTTCATGAAAGGGAGAGAGAGAGGGAAAGGGGAAGAGAAAAGGGCAGGGAGAGGGAAAGGGGAAGAGGAAGAGAAACAGAAAGGGAAAAGGAGGGATGGACAGTCTTGATGGCCATCAAAAAAGTCAGATTATTAGAAGACATATGTAAAATAATGCTGTTCATCTTTCAAGATGCAGACAACTTCACATCAGCTAGCCTTAATTTCCGTAAATTAAGGAACCAAAATTTCTAAACAGTAATATGTCGGAATGTCTAAGTTAGGTAATTAACATGGGCATAAATTCAGAATAGAGTAAAGGAATAAAATTATATGTCTTTGAAAGCTGGAAAGAAGATCTTATCTTCCTACCTTAAATTTAATCAAGCAATCTGATTCAATCTTTAAACTTTCTGGGAGATCTCACTGTGGCCTTTCATCACTTGAACAGAGCTTACAAGCAGGAGTGGGGCTGACTTTTTACAGTCTGATAGCAATAGGACAAGGGGAATGACTTTAAACTAAAAGATGAGAGGTTCAAGTTAGGTATCAGGACTAAATCTTTTACTCGGAGTGGTGAGGCACTGGCACAGGCTACCCAGAGAGGTTGTGGATGCCCCAACCCTGAAGGTGTTCAAGGCCCGATTGGATGGGATTCTGGGCACCCTGAGTTGGTGGGTGGCAACCCTGCCTGTGGTAAGGAGTTGGGAGTAGATGATCTTCAAGCTCCCTTCCAACATAAGCCTTTCTATGATTCTTTGATTCTTTTGTCACTGCAATCTGTGCCTCTGAGGTCAATACCCAGTGAAAACCAGGCACACAAAATCTGCCTAGGCGTGTGAGCTGGGTGATCACAGCAACAGTTACACACTTGATTACTAGATGCTGGCACAATCTAGAGCAGCCTCACCTTCATTTGTTGGATTCATGAAAGTTTCCTCAAGTCAGTAGAAATATGAATGCAGGAGGACATATCTGAACCTGAAAGAGGTGAACATGGTCAGAACTCTATTTATTTCCCTCAGCTGACAATTTGTGAAAAATAGTACTTGGTAAACAGAGGATATGCATAGAATTTCTCTGTGGCTGTGTCATGTGTGGATGTTAAATGGATATGGCTTAATTATTCCAAAAGGAGATCATATTTTTACATTCTCATTCACAGATACTGCTACTCAACAACATAATACTACTGGCATAGCACTTTTTTGTGTTCTTCCTTCTTCTTGTTTTATTTTTATCTTGTTTCATAGAAGAATGCTTCCAATAGTGATGAATTTTGAAGTGGAACATAATTAGTGTGCAATGTTTTGTTATTACATATAAAATTTCACATCTAAATTGCATAAGCTACCATTGCACTGGCATTCTAATTGCATGGTGCACTAGGCTCCAATATCCTGCAGCACAAAGCATTAGTCAGCATGGCAAAATGTAAGTATCTTCAACTGCAGAATGTAAAACTAAGAATACAGTCAATAAAGTGTATTAAATGATGCGCTCTCTGCAAATGGATGAATGTGAGGTTTTACTGCGGACCATAAAGTTTCTCTCCGCTTTGTATCACAGAACATGTCTTTTTAATATGGAATATCCTTTCTGAGGTTTAATGTGTGGAGAATAATGCCATTTTATTATGTGACTGCAGCATCTTTTATTTTTTTGATGGACCTAAGCCCTTCAAATGAATATCTCACTAAAGACAAACATGGACTGTTGCATCCTTCATGCCTTGCTTATGGCAAAGTAATTATACTCAGCAGAATACAGATTACACTACATCTGATAGTTTTCAAATTTCAATTGCACATCAATAGCAATAATTATATATTTATTTTTGCCATAGATTCAATTTCTGGCTTAATGCTTCTTCCTCAGGATTTAATGATATTATTCAAGGTGATTTTCATGGAAGAAGAGATCCAAAACTTACCTTAAAAGTGGGATGCATCTAGCAAACTTTCGACGATACCTGTCTATGCCAGAGCACATTTGCTGTATTTCCTTAAATATTGTAGACTTTATCTGCTAAAACATTTTAGACACTAAAGGACACTCAAAACAAATTCTAACTGAACTTCAAGACAGAAGGGGACAACAGCTTACTCAAAATTAACATTTTCAAACTGAAATCCTGAAGAACTGTAAACAATAAAGCAGTTAGATGCACTAATTGTCACAAATAGAGGCAAACATTTCACCAACATCACCTGATTTGCTAAAATCGTGGACAGAAGCAATGATTTGTCAGAAGTGCTCTGTGCTTTCCTTTATAGGCAAGGTGGTTTAAAGGAGGTATCCTGGCTGTGTCAAAACCCATATAAACTGGAAATTGAGCTCATGTTTTCATGTAGCAGCTCAGAAACAGCTCTGCCTGTTGTTCTGCTGTTTCTGGACTTGACTGGTCAGTTCTTGTTGTTCGTACTGTTCTGTCTGGGTGTATTTCAATTTACTGGACTTGAATCTTTTCACATAGGCTTTCTGCATTGTCAGAACCAAGTGGTCTTTAATAGCTTTCCTTATTAACTGGACAGGAGTCTTAAAAGACAGATTCGTGGTTTTGAGATAGCACAGATGTTCAAATTCTATTCACAATATTGACTAATCTTTTAAATGCTAGGCGTTCCTCTACATAACTGGCTACGTGATACTTAGCCCCATTTTCAATTATGTTACCTTTATCCATATTCAGAAGTGGCAAATTCAAGACTGCAGATAAACTCAATGAAAAATGTATAAGAAAGAAACTATTCAAGTACGAAAAGAGAGATTGAAAGATTATCTCCGGAATATCACCTAGAAGGGCTGAATATCCTCAGTTATCATGAGCTACAAGCACACAGAAAATAACACATCTTTTCCTTTGTGCTAATGCCTATACATGATTGAGCCAATGGCAGATTACAAAATGAAATAATCTCATTTGCATTCAGTCTTCATTTTAGTACAGGACATGATATCTATATTCATTGCATGTCCACTTAGTGAGGTTCCAGAGAGAATAGTGCCATGAGACCATGAGAATACTTGTGCTGACAGAAGGTATAAGCTAGGCAGCCTCTGATTGTGCTGTTAGTCCATGCTGGCTTGAAGGAATCACAAAATAATGGCCTTAGATTTAGGTTACTAAAGAAAGGAGCTCTCTCTATAGATATCGGATACAGAAGAGCTTTTCACTTTAGAGTAGTGGTTGCTTACATTTTACAATGTTTGTAGATCTTCCTAAAATCACATCTGATTTTAATGGTATGTGCATTTCTAGGTCTGCAGGGCCTTCTTGAAAATGTCTCTTTCGATAGAATCTTCAGTAAAATAAACATACATTTAAACAGTATCATGGAAAACAAAACAAAACAAACAAACAAGCAACAACAACAGAAAAAAAAACAGCAATTTGATGGTGGTTTTTGTGAGTTTGGATTCCTGGAGCTGCAAAAAAATTTTTTTTCTGATTTCTGTTGTCATCTGTTCTCATAGTGATCTGTAAGAAATGAGAGATGCAATTAGCCAAGCACAGGGAAAATCAAATTGCCATAATCAGAAACCAATCCTGAATGTTGCAACTGTTCCAGACAGCAATCAAAATGAACATAAAGGGTATAGACAAAAGAAGTTCCAGTGTTATAAAGGAGCAGAGTAAACTAATTTAGGCGAATTTGTCAGTTGTTCGCTGCAATCATGCCAAATAGAAATACATTATTTTCAACTCTGGTGTCTCCAATATTCTGCTTGTTCCTGATTATGAGGAATAACCGTATGATGAACAATTCATATGTAGAAATATACAAATGTCTGATTAGTTCCAGTGAGCTCTGTGTGGGCCCAAAGGCTGTATTACTTAGAAGAATGTACGACATGCACCGATCAAAGCAGGAGGAACATAAGCTTTGTTCTACTGAGTTGTATTTGAGTTTGATGTCAAAGGGTTCTGCAGATGAGGTTCTGCAAGCAGGCTACTTGTTTCATTAGGGAAAGTGAAAGATGATAACATTTTACTTAGGCAAACTATCAAGGCTGAAGTATGTCTTGATGGAAGAGGGAACTTACTGTTTCATTTAGAGCAGATTTTGCTGCCCATTCCAGATGGTGATAGTAGGATTTTAGACACAGAGAGGGTTACTGATTCTCACCTCTTACATTTGTGTACAACAGCTACAAAATCTTTTTTTAAAATCAAGTATCTGTGATTAAAGTGGAATATAGAAAAGTGTATCAATCTTTAATGTAAGTTTCATTAAAATAAGTCTTCCATGTCCCTTTGTAACTTGGTTAAATATCCTCACTCCTAAAGTATGACTGAACTTACCCAGTGTTAGGCAAGCACATTCTGCAGTATTTGCTAGGTGCTTTCTGAATGGAAGGCTCTTTTGTAACCACATTTCTTTTTCCTCTCTTGGAACTTTACATGTCAAAGATGCTGCATTTGTTGTTAATCATGTATCTGAATGACTCTTTCTTAAACATTCTTGAATTTCTCAACTTCCTGCTTGAAGCTGAAAATATAACATATAAAGCAAGTATTTCAGTGAGTACTCAGTCATAGCCATGACAGTCTCTAAAATAGAGGGATGCTGTGCTTGCTACTTCCTCTTCATATTTTCCTGCTTTTACCAGGAAGGCTGTATTAAGTCTGCTCTCATCCTTGGCAAATGGTTGAGGCTCACTCAATCTTCAACAAGAGATAAATCCATACTGTTGGCAAAGTTTAAATTATAAATGCCTTCACAGATGACCTTTATGTGCCTCACTGAAAAGTGATTGTTAAGCAGTCAGTGTGCCTTCTACATTATTTACTTCTCTGTCTCACAGACTTTATCAGTAATTATTTTTTATCTCTTCCTGGCTAATGATGAAAATATATAATCAGCTTAGGTCAAGATTCAGTCCTTGTGGGGAAGGCCTAGAAATGCATTTAGCTATGGATAATTTCATTTAAAATTATGCAATGAAAATCACCTGCTAACTAAATTACTTTATGCATAATATACATTTAATAAATAGATAGATAAATAAATAAATAAATCTAATAAGTAGATAAAATAGATTTAATATTGTGCATTAACAGTGCCATGTTTGCTGGTAAACAAGAATTAAATATTTTTTTGTAACCTTCTTTAATAGATATGCTACTCTAAGCAAGTCATTGCCATCAGGCTAGTTGCCAAGAGGTCCTAAAGAGACTCTTTTATTCTCCTATCAATATTTGTGAAAGACTATTTTAGTCACATTAATAACTTTATCTGCATGAACTACTGATTATATATATATATAAAAAGACAGCTTGTTTTCTAAGCACTAAATACCTAAACCAGAAAGGAACAGAAGTATATCTTCCAAAGAACCAGATGTTTGGTAACAAATTGTCGGCATGGAGTTCTCCAGCCTGAACTTTGTTCATGGTGACAAGGGAGCCTGGGGCAGCTCTGAGTGTCCAAACATACAAGTAACCAAACCCTGGTATATTTTTATAATTTCATGACACGTAAATATGCTCTTCTTCCCCTCGATTTGTTAGTGTACAATATGCATTATTAAATTCTGGTCTGCAAAAGCTGTAAGCCACTTTCTTTTCATTCTGTTTTGTTTCCTGTCTGTTTGCTATACTTCTTTTCTATCATGCTCCTATGGGAATTCCTTCACTTGAATCATCTGAGGCAAAGGAAGAGTTGGTAGCTCACCGTACAAGTAATGAGAGCCACTGATTTATCATAGAATCATGGAATGGCCTGGGTTGAAAAGGACCACAATGATCAGTGAGTTTCAACCCCCTGCTATGTGCAGGGTCGCCAACCATCCAACCAGGCTGCCCAGAGCCACATCCAGCCTGATCTTGAATGCCTCCAGGGATGGGGCATCTACAGCCTCCTTGGGCAACCTGTTCCAGTGTGTCACCACCATCCGTGTGAAAAAACTTCCTCCTAATATTTAGTTATATAATGTATAAATTGAATCAGCAGCTAAATAGAAACATCCCTGGCATGACAGCACAGGTGAGTGTGGAACTCCCTGAGGCAGAGATTATGCTGACTGCCCTGAGGTTCCCCAGGAGGTTACACAGATCAGGATGGATATTGTTTTCCTTCTGATTTGCTTTTCTCTCTGTCAGTCTATTCCACAAAAAAAAATAGCAAGAGATCCTAAAGTAATGTGGATCCAGCAATCAAATCTCCAGTTAGAGAAAAAAACTTGTTTCATTAAGTACTTGCACCTCTCAGACAAGATAGCTTGTTGTGGGTTTTCTAGGTTTAGCGCAAAAAGATTAATAACCTTACACAATATTTAAGACTATATAATGCAAATATAGTCTTATGCTAGTGGTATTA
The DNA here is from genome assembly GCF_016699485.2 of Gallus gallus. Taxonomy (NCBI): domain Eukaryota; kingdom Metazoa; phylum Chordata; class Aves; order Galliformes; family Phasianidae; genus Gallus; species Gallus gallus. The sequence goes on from NC_052534.1 coordinate 100,095,779, forward strand.
CATAGCGGCTTCTCTGAATCAGTATGAAGAATGGGATTCATCTACCTTGCTTTGACTAACATTTATTTAACCGATCTGAATAAATCCCTTGATCTCTTATCAACTATCATTAGTGTGGGACACATATTTCCAGAAGGCAATACCTCTGGCCCATCAGAGATTTGTTTTAGGATGTGACGAATCATTATCAGAACGTACACATTTATTCCTGTTTAATACAGATGGACTTCAGGCAACTTAATTAAATACTAAACTTTGGACGCTAAAATAAGTGAGAGCAAAGGCCAACAAAAATATTAAACAATTTCTTAACATCAGGAATAGTCATATTCTTTACTGTAAGCCTTTTAAAAAGTTAAAATATCTATGATCTGATTTTCTTTTAATTAAATTTTGCTGACTTTGAAAATACAAATAAATTAGAGCTGTAGCTTCTAGGATGTGCTGCTACCAAAGCCCTGGCATGCTGAGTGTTTTATTATGGCCCCATATGTTAAAGTTACATTTATAGTTTTGGTGAAAGCAATGCTTTTAGGCTGAATGGAATCACAATTTGTTTTCATGCACAACTTCTGTATGCATGCATGTTTATCGCAATTCAAAGCAAATTGTCATTCATAGGCCAAATCTGCAGTCTACTAAAATTGTAAAGGTAATTACTCCTGGAGTGATATTTGATTCAACTTTGAACTTAAGTTATCTTGAATGAGATCAAGGACAAATCTCTGTATCTTCAGTGTCACAAAATGAGTTATAACTCATGGTTTCCGCATTTGTCAGGGAAATGGTTACAGTACTGAAGAACAAGAAATCGCACTATTACCAGGGATGCTCAGAAATTTCAGAGCAACATATTTGATCAGAAATGACAGAAATAAAAATTATACCCAAGAAAGGATCAGTTTTAACAACACATTTTTCAACATTCTGTTTCCCTGTTGAGTATGAAGTGTACAGATAGATCTATACACTATGTTCCATTGTATTAAACTATTAATTAGGGCACTTATATGGGCCTGCAGTCCATATAAACAAGCAGTCTTCCAGATAAACATAGGTTTATTGAATTACTTAGGTTGGAAGTGGCCCCTGGATGCCATCTTTTCCAATGTGCTGCTCAAAGTAGATTGCTCAGTTCCCTAACTATTGCTCATCTCCTAGCATGCTCTGGGGATTAGTATTATCTGAGAGTAAGATAGTTAAGCCAACTTCTTGAGCAGGTAGAAGAATTTAGTGATACAGATATAAACCATCTGTGCCAGGTTGCCTCAAATCCAGAAGGCAGTCCCTAAAGTATTTAATTTGCAAAGTATATTTCTTCATTCAGCTATTTTTTTAAAACATCAGTAAAGAAAGATGCATACATTCAAAAGGTATCTCGTCACATGCTGTAGACAAATACCTTAGAGCAGTTTCTGCCTTGTGTTCTTTGTTTTCCTCCTGTGATACCAAATGGATTTGATTTGAGTGTCAAGAAAGTAAGGGGTAAGCTGCTTCTTCAGAACACATCACTTTTCCTGATATCCATGTTCATTCCTTCATCGAGCATTGGCACTTCATTACAGTTATGAATAGCAGCCCAGGAAGTAACTATGTTCTTCCTGAAAAGTGTATCTTCTGGTGAGATCTCTCATAGGCCCTGTCGAACCAAAACACTTAGAGGATACTAGGATAATACATAAACCAAAATACTCCATAAAACATTTCAGGAATCACATATTACAACCCTTAGCATCCAAGGACATACTTACAATATAAAGACTGTTCTGAATAGGTTTTCCCCAAGTAACCTTTTTCACTGTAGCATATCAACAAGAAAATAATATTGCTTTCTGTTTCAACGACGCTTTTTAGATTTTCTCCTTTTACAGTCCATTTGTCTTTCAGCAAGATGCCATTAGATCAGAAATATGAGAAAGGAAAAAAGGCTTATGAATCAACATATTACCCAAACATAAAAGTGTATCTTTGCATAACTGATCAACAAACATGCAATGAATACACTGTTCTGTTTTTACTGAGCTATAAAAAAGAAATCACATTTCTTTCAATATTGGAAAACACACCATAAAGAAATAAATCAAGTACATACAGCACATTCCCCAAAGGGAATTTCTTCAGGAGAGAGAATCATCAAAAGTTTGCATTAACAAAAGAAACAGCACAATAACATTAAAATTGTCAGCATAGATAATATCTTTCCCTGAGTTGTAGATAATACTGATATTATTAAAGGTACATAGTAAAAGGGAACAAAAAAGACAAATACTGTTACTTTCTTAAGCTTTGGTATACAGAGCAGTAAGGGGGCTCTTCCTGTAAGTCTCTTCCAACTCAAATGATTCTATGATTCTATGATCTTGTGCCTGAAAGCACAAACTTTCTATGAATTCTGGAAGGTGACTGCATTGTAGCAACCTCTACACCAACCAATAAAGCAAACCAGGACTAGATTTTTTGGCATGATCCTGCAATATTTGGGCTACAAAACAAAGATGCTGAATGTAAACTGTCTGTGGAAATTATTCCTGGTCTACAGTAACCACGATCTGTTCCCATGCATCACTTGGGGGAAAATGGGTGGTCCTGGCCAGAGGGTCATTGAGGCCAATCCAACAACGTGGTAGTGCCAGGAGCAAGCTACAGTGTTTGTATCTGCACCATCTTTCCATTTAATGTAATTCTACAGACATATAATCATGGAATTTTGCAGGTCTGCCCCGTTTGGCAAGGCTTGGAAGTTAAGATAGGGTGCTTCCACTAAAGTCCATGGATTCATTGTAAGACAGTGCATTAAGAACTGATTTGAAACAAGAGTTGATATGAAAAATATGGATTACCTCTTAACCTTTTTATATGCCCTCTGAGCAGAAATGATCACATGCTGATCTTTTCATTTTCCTCTTTTCCTTTTTTTTTTTTTTTTTTTTGGGCTGCAGTTAAGCAGTTCTAGACTATCAATTATAATGAAGACAGAAGAAGATGAGGTAGATAATTGAATATGCATTATTACAGAGTTTGAACTATACTGTGGTTGCTACAGTGAGCTGATTCTGTAGGTTAAATTGCTTGATAGCTTTTCACAGCTAATGATTAATGATAGGAACCTCTTACAGGATTTCATTTGTGGAAGCATTAGAGACTGTTATGTTTTAGCAATACTAAAACTTGTTCCTGCGATGCAGTGGCTGAGAATTCTTACAGGAAACATCAAACAATTTCCTTTGTTCAATACTACTAGTGCACAGTAATTGTTCTGTGAGTAGTTCCAAGTACTCTGTAATTCTTAATTTACTGCTTTGCTCTTAGAGAAATTGATTCCAAGCTATAATTTATTTAACTACATGTGCTTTTTATGCATTTAATGATTTCTTTTTCTTTTTATTTTTCCTTTTTTTTTTTTTTTTGTAATTTAACAAGCAATTTATAGTTTCTGATTTGTTTCCTACCTGCACAATAGAAGGCCAACAAAAGGGCAGGGAAACAATGAGGGCTCATCCTTGTGTGTTGGCACTGCAGCTACGGGTAAGCAGATTTGCTGCTAGGCAGCCCCACTAAGGGAAGGACAGAATACTCCAAGCTCAAGTAAAAGATGTTCCTAAAGGTCAAGGGAAGCAGAGGATGATGGACATTAAAACATTCTCATGGCTGCGGCTGGCTTAGACTCAAGGATAAATCATTCACGTCAATCTTAGACACATTTTTTCAGATACAGTCACTTACTTAGGAAGATTATTTTATAAAGCTATAAATAAATATGTTTTGGCATAATTCTTGGAATATTAAAGACAGGAAAGACAAATGCCACATATATTTGAACAAATTTGTTGCTATTAAAAATGTTGTGATGTATAAAAGATTTAAGAAAATACCTCCAAAATGACTAAGTAATGGACAGTAAATTCCACTAAAATAAATTAAAAGGCAGGTCCAAAAAATGTACTGCTAGGGGAAAAAAATAAAAATAAAAAAAATTTGTCCCAGCTAGTGTTGCTTCTAGATCGACTACATCATTCACTAATATCAAGAAACAGACTGTGAAGAGTACAGAATTTGGAGGGGCAAAATGTCAACAAAGATTGCGCTGTGAGTTGGCTTTTTGTCAATTTGAACAGTTGCATCTTCCTCTGCAGATTGATCCATCTTTTTGGATAGGATTACAATTATTTAACAGCATGGCTGGAAAAGAACAATGAACAGGCTGTGGCTGTTTTTTATTTACTAGGAGGTATGGTTATCTAGGCATTGGTAAGCTTCCCCACTTACTCTTTATGTGTGATTAAATATGTTTGTAGATATGAACACTGTAGTTCTGAGGCATTCTCCACTGCAATAAGCAGAACCAGGTACAAACCAGTAGAGGAAGATGTTATAATGTACTGGTCTGCATATATTGGTATTGCACTCAGTGCTGTAGCTGTACCTGGTGTAGACATATCTGAGCTAGTCCTACTCTGGGGAGCACTGGTAATTATTGTGATAAAAATGATATGATTATGAATTTTAATAAAGCTCAGAAACCTGAATCAATATTTGGAGTCCCCTGTAACATGGTACATTGCTGAATGTTTTTTGTTATTCTCACTAAAGCTGGTTAGGGTATATCTAAGACAGCAATCAATTTTTTCTGTAAATAAAGTTATCTAAAACATGAGTATCTCTTGCATGGATTAACATTTCTGTGCATGCAGGGGAAGGGAAATAAAGCTGTCTTCCATTTCTTTATGAATTCACATATGGTGTTCAAGAAACATTTAGGTGTGGTACTAAGGGATGTGGTTTAGTGGGGTTATATTGGTGGTAGGTGGACGGTTGGGACAGACAGTCTTGTAGGTCTTCTCCAATCTTGGTGATTCTGTGATTCCCATTTCTTTATGACAAGTTGCAAGAAACTTTGGATCTGAGTACAGCAAAAATACTGCATTAAGATAACTAGTAATTTTCAAAAGGTCGTCATAGCATATTTGTTACTAACAGCTGCTAAGCACTTGCTAAGCTGAACTTTCGAAGTCTGTAAGTATTCCTAGTTTGTTTCCTAAGAGCTGACTTAACATTTTTTCTATCATCCAGTTGTATAACCCTACAGAATGTTTGCTGAGCAGTAGAAAAAGTCAGACTCGGTACATTCATGCTCTGCATAATAAGTTCACTATTCACTGCAGAATAATAATATTCTGGTTGTGTATCTCAGTTTTTTTTTCTAGAAAAGAACGCAATGAACCAAAAGACTGGTAATCAAGGAGGAACTGAAGAGGCATACATCTGCTGCCAGTGACACAATGATTATGATGAGAGTAGGATATCTCTACTGCAGTAGCATCTGCAGCCTGTAATCAAGATTGGGAAATGTTATACCTAAATATTAGAGAAATATATACATATTTTTTTTATATAAAAGGAGTATAATATTCTCTACTGTTAAATATCATAGACTTATCAATCAGAGCTCTATCTGAGGTGTTATTTTTCTCCCTTGCTGATGTTCAGCATCAGTAACTTGCTTGGTTTGGAAGTTATAATAGTTCTTGGAAACTGTAAAACTTTGACTTTATTCCATTGGTTTCAGCAGATATTGGGTTTTGATAGTGAGTACTGAATAAATAGCCTGGGAAGGGAAGTTCAGAAAAACAAACAGTGGTAATATTTTGAGTTTGAATATGAAATATATGAAATAATAGAATTTTAAATGAAGCATAAGGGGTTGAGAAGCCAAATAGGATGTCATGAGAAGTACAGTCAGCCACAAGAAAAAAAGAGAGAGAGAGAGAGAGAGAAAGAAGGGGAAATAATAATAATAAAAAAAGCATTGCATGAAGTGAGATGTAAAAAAAATAGAGAAGATGGTTGTTAGTACAAAAGACTGTACATAATTGATATTAAGGGAAAAATTGAAAAACTGCTACTTTTCCTTATTACTTCAAGTGCAGGAACACAAAACTAAAAATTACAGAATTCTAAAGCTTCTATCCTACTTTACATAGCTCATTTGAAAAATATGTATGTTGTGGCTTCTTATGACTCACAAATACTGATTTTTACATTTTAAAAACAAGAAATGATACCTGAACAATAATTATTCTATCTGTTCAATTCTTAGTGACAAATAGACAAAACTATAATATATGAAAGACCAGAAAGACAGATGATTATTCCTGGAAAATATGATGCAAGTATTAAACACAAATGTTTGCACCAGAAAACACAAATGTTTGCACTTAATGATTTTTAGAGTAGCTTGCACAACATGTACTAATCATTTGAAATCTGTGCACCTAATCAGCAAGTCTGTTTGAAATGAAATTGACGTGGTTTCATTTTCATTTTTGATCCCATCTCCATGTATTTTTAAAGCTAGGTTTTTAATGAAAATTTATCGGTTTATTTGAGCTTTGATTCTCAATGATTTTTTCCAGCTACTTTGTTACTTTTATCTAGTTCACATTTGCTTAATGTGCTAAGAATTGTACAGTTACAAGGCATTATGAATTGTTAAGAAGTACATAATTATTACAAAGGCTTATTTCCTTTAGGTACTTCAAGGAAAAGTACTGCTATCCCTTTGTTGGGGGATAAAGGGGGGGGGAGGGAAGAGATACTTAACATTCAACCTTGACCTACTGAAAAATTGGGAGAGTTTTTTTAATACTGAAATTTATGTAAAAATAGAAATGTCATCCTCTTTTAGTATAGAAATGCATATATATGTATTATATCTATAATACATACGCATCTATTCAGTAGAGTGCAGTGTTGCTGTTTCTGCAGCAAGACTCCCTGTGCTCTGCAGCTTTGAAAAAACAGATCTTCCCCTGTTTATTGCATTGCCATTTGTATGTTTACATAATAAGCACAATTGAAAGAACCTCACAACTAAATTGAAGTCATAGGCCTTTTTGCACGTGTAAAAAAGTTTGAAGCAGAGAGTGCAGCCATCAATAGTTATGCAATATGGATTCAGGCAGGGATAACTCTGTCAATACATCAAGTAGATGTGCAAAAGGAGGGAATGAAGTAGTGTGCCCACTACTCAGTTATAAACTGCAGAAGCACTAAGGCAGTCTTAAACCTTGGCATAGGATTTGGATGTACAGCTGATGGAGTGTAGGACAAAAAATAATGGAACTTCTGGAATTGATTTTTTTCTTTTTTTTTCTTTTTTTCTTTGCAGGCTTCACATACAACTAGACCAATATGAAATGTTTTAGCTTCCTGTCAGTGATTTTGCTGAATCAGAATAAGAATCAGGGCTTTGCTGTGCAAGGTACACACTCATAACAAAAGCGCTGCCATCATCACAGAGTTTGCAGTCTGACCCTAGGGAGCTGCAGGAAAACACTGCTACAATAAAGGCAGCCACCAAGAGCATAATCCATAGGATGAGAAATGGAAGGTACCACTCATCTGACAAACAATCTTTCATAAAATCATAGAATATCCTGAGTTGGAAGGGACCCAGAAGGATCACTGAATCCAATTCCTGGCTTAGAATGGGACCACCCAAAATCCAAACCCTATGTCTGTGACTGTTGTCCAAACACTCCTTGAACTATGGTGCAGGACCCATTCCTAGCCCTCACCCACCCCTCCCCTGACACAGCTCCATGCCGTTCCCTCGGGCCCTGTCCCTGTCACACAGAGCAGAGCTCAGTGCTGTTCCTCTGCTCCCTGTGAAGAGCTGCAGCTGCCATGAGACCTCCCCTCAGCTCCTCTGCTCTGGGCTGAGCAAACCCAGGGACCTCAGCCGCTTCTCATACAGTTTGCCCTCTAGAGCCTTCACCATCTTTTTAATGAAGCAGCTTCCAGGGAGGATCTGAAGAAGTGACAACAGGCTAAGGAACGTGGAGCTCTTCTTTGACCTTTGATCAGCCACTTCACTTTAATTTGCATTACAGATCTGAATCCCCATAGCAGGAGCAAGCACTTATCCTTCGCAGCAGCAATGGGCTGTGATTACTGACCATTTCAGCAAACCTAAATGTGTGCTACTTATTCTGCATGCCTACTGGATCTCCAGTGTGTGCAAAGGAATAGCCAGACCCTGGGGTGAGATGATGACTGCACAGCAGAGGCTAGAGACAGACATAAAACAGTTAATGTGAAAGGATGTTATTGCTTATTGAAGCCTTGAAATATAGCCTTGCTCTCAACAGCCAACAGTTTTGTAACATCCTTGATGCAGGAAAGGTCCTGATGTGTGTTTTTATAGATTTGAGCACAATAGGTTCAAAATCTTGACAGGGTTTTTGAACATCAGGATAAAAGCAGGAATTAGTGCTTGGACTCTAACCACAAAAACACAGCAAAGCTTTTCCTTGACTGATGTACAAAGCAGCTCTTGACTGCTGAAACTGCAGAGACAATGAATTACAAGCTGAAAATGGACTGACAGGTTTATACGAGAAGTTCCTACTGTTTTGTAAGCTTTAATCTTAGCGTTAGGTATTACTCTGAGACTAAAACACACTCCTTCATCTCTCCTCTCCTAAAATTCTGGTAGAATCCTCTTCTTTCTTTTTCCCAGTAGCCCAAAGGTCAGAACACTTGTTCACTTGTTCATATAAACCTTCTGCTGTCTGCAGGAGTCTGAAGCCATATTATATTTTCAGACAGAAGCAATAAGTTTTATGTGGATTTACAGAAATGGATGCTCTCATTCTCCCAGGGGCAGTGTTTTACGTGCCATAAATCAGCAAGTGCTCCCTGGAGCCAGGCTGCTCTACTGAATTCTTCGCTTCAGGTGGAATGTTTGTTATCAAACTCTTGTTCACTACAACTTAAAAGTTTCACTAAATGTGGAAGCACTCAAGAGGAATTCTGAGTGCAGAAAGCAATCCTCCAGTATCACTTCCATGAAACTTCTATATCATGCTTTGTCCAAGAATTGTATTAGAAGATGGGGGAAATTCCTTAGATCGATAAAATCACTTAACCACACAACTTGCTGGAAAGTAGGGGAGCATACTGGTGAAACTTAATCAACTAACTGCCCTGTTTTCATTCTGACTTCTTAAACAACCTTGTCCATGCTCAGAGACATGATCTTCAGCTTGATGAATCTTATAAATTCTTATACTTAATGTAACATGGAATTGTTTATGTCAAAATGATTATTATTAAAAACTGCATATGAAAAAGTGACTCATATTGAAGTATCAGCATTAATCAATATACTCTTAATTGGCTTATGGCATTTTGGCCAAAAAAAAATACAGCTATGTATCTGTATATGTATGGAACTGCTCATGCATTCCTTTCTGCTGATTAATACTACTGTTAGAGATAAAAACAAAATAAAAAAATCTGCTATATCATTTTAGTACTTGATTCTTTTAGGTCAGTTTCTGATTTGGTGCTGAACACATGGTAATCTCATGGTTAGTACAGTGCATGTGCAAAGCATTTCTAAACTACTCTATTTGGTAAATCCAGCATCACTGAACATGCTAGATTCATTATATACAATGTTACATTTATTTGCATATATAAAATAACATCTTGACAGGGATAAAATGTGCAGAATCATCTGGATAGGCAAAATCACAGAATCATAGAATCACCAAGGTTGGAAAAACCTCCCAAATCATCCAGTTCAACTGTCTACCTATCACCATTATCTCCCCACTGAACCATATCCCTCAGTACAACATCTAAACTTTTCTTGAACACCTCCAGGTATGGTGACTCCACCACCTCCTTTGGAAGCCCATTCCAGCACCTGACCACTCTTTTGGAGAAAAAGTTTTTCCTAACCTCCAACCTGAACCTCCCCTGGTGCAACTTCAGGTGATTATCTCTCACCCTATCACTAGTTATGCATGCGAAGAGGCCGAGCCTCACCTCATCACAACCTCCCTTCAGGTAGTTGTAGAGAACAATAAGGTCTCCCATGAGCCTTTTCTTCTCCAGACTAAATAATCCCATTTCCCTCAACCACTCCCCATGAAACGTATGCACCAGACCCTTAACAGCTTTGTTGCAATTCCCTGGACATGCTCCAGGGCCTCAATGTCTTTCTTGTAGTGAGAGGCACAAAACTGAGCACTGTACTTGAGTGGCGGCCTCACCATAGCACTATTTCTGATACAAACCAGAATGCCATTGTGCCAACCTGGACACATTGCTGGCTCGTGTTTAGCTGAGTGTCGACCAGCATCCCCAGGTCCATTTCCTCTACACAGGCTTCTGTCCACTCTGCCCCAAGCCTGTAGTGTTGCCTGGGGTTGTTGTGGTGAAAATGCTGGAACCCGGTGCTTGATCTTGTTGAACCTCATCCCTCTGGCCTTAGCCCAGAGATCCATCCTGTCCACGTTTTTCTGCAGGTCCTCCCTATCCCCAGGCAGATTGACACTTCCTGCTAACTTGGTTTCATCTGAAAACTTATAGAGGGTGCATCAGTGCCCTCATCTGGGTCATCAATAAGGATACTAAGCAGGACTGGTCCAATCTCTGGGGAACGCCACTGAAAAATAGATGTGGGATACTCCTGGTACACACATTGGACATCTCCATGTTTTGTCTACCACAAGCTTAAACAGAAAGATATGGTTGTTTACCCATATGAGTGATGAGTCACCTTTGCATCTCTACCTCTTGACTACTAGTCTGTGTCGTGGAACTAATGTGGGAGACATGTTTGTTCTTCCAGTTCAATTCCAGGTAGTGATCTGAAGAGTGAAATTAACACAAACCAAGCTAATTCGATAATTAACTCCACCAAATTTGTTCTCTTTCAGTTAAAAACTAAATCTAAGCTCTCTGGTTAGCTGAGAATTTGAATAGTAGTAAAGGAAAATAACTTCTTTCATAGGAGAAGAGTGCTGTGAAGCTAAAATGAGAAACACTTAATGATTTAAATTTGTGTGCACTGAAATAGAGAAAAGAGCTAGATGATGCCTTAGATTAGATACATTGACTTCCAGACATCAATGTTGAGTGAAATGAATTTATTATAAGCACAAAATAATTTTGGTTAGCAATTTCAGAGGAAGCCAATACTTTCCACAGTTATATGTTCTACAAAGTGTGTATCTAAAATATAAATTCTAATAAAATCCTATTCAAAATCGAACTTGCTGCCCACAATTCTTTGACATGAATCAACTCTGTAAATGTATGCAAAGCAATATTTTCTGGTTTGCAAATTTACTCTGACATTGGGATTTTGTAACAGAACTATAGCAGTTTGCATTTTGTTGTACATTATATAGATTTTTTGTGAGTTGTGATAGCATTTTAGCCAGAGCATTTTAGCCAATTAGGATATTTCCCAGTAGCATTAAGTAAAAGTGAAGTTTCATTGGTTTTACTGGCATTTATTTTGACTTCTCTGTGTTATAAAAAAGATAAAGCTTTTCTTATTTTCCAACAAAGTGCTAAAAAATGAAGCCATTATTTACATTGAGTTTTCTTCTAAAAGATTATTTACTGGTAAACTTTATGAAAACCATGAGTAAACACGAATACAAAATTTTACAGTGCTTTCAAAATGAAATGATATGAATGCTAAATTACATTTGGTGTTGGTAAGGCTACTTTTCCTGTGGGAGTTTGAAAGGTTTGGAAAAATGTAATTGAACATTGCATAATGAACAATATTATGAATAACTCACATACTCTGCAATTTCTCCACTTCTGCTGTGGGTTTCAGGATATATCACAGAGTGAAGCTAGCTGAGAGTAGCCAGCTACCTCAAGTCCTATAGCTCTTGTATAGTGGTACACTACTGTGATGAGGTGTCAGTGAGTAGAAATGTAGTCTCTATTTGCACTTCATGTTCTTATTTTTCATTTATCCAGGAGTCTCTTTTTCTTCATCTTTATCTTTTTGGAAGGAAGAATAAATGCAAAATAAGCACCTCCTGTTTAACATTTTCACGTTACTAACTAGTTTATCATTGTCTAATGTCAACTGTATAGCAACAAATGCAGTATACAGACACATTAAATTGCTGAGGACAAGTCTGTGACAGAATGCAATAACTCACTGTCGGTTTTCTCCTTGTCTTTGCCTGTTTATCTTTTGCTGTCACACTGTGCTGTGGACTGGTGGGGAACAGGACTCCCCCTCTGCCATTCACATGGATAGAAGACTTTCTGCTTGCTTGGAAAACTGGACGATCACTTCTTCACTACTTCTCTTCTTCCTTCCCCCCCCTCCCCCCTCCCCCCACATAATGCTGTGATAATGCTGTATGTTTGTATTCAAATTTTGTTTGTCAGCACAGAGAACCCACAACATCAATCACCCTGCTGCTGTGCTATTTACCCTCTCCCTACCTTCTGCTTGAAAACACTGTTGGATGGAAATGTTTACTTATTCAAGGGAATGTGACTTACAGATAGTCCTGTAAGAAAAATGACTGATAACAATGACCACACTGCTAGCTCCAGGTATCTCCCCAGTTACAGCAGAAGTAAACATAAACACTACAATACAAAGTACAAAAGTACGTCTTTAGTGCGGTAGGACAGCTTAGGCATTGATGATACTATTTCCACCTGAATTCATGACTTTGAGTCATTAATGAAATTGGAAAGAGTTGCTGCAGATGAAAGTATGACATAAGCACCTTCACTTCTGTTCACTGCATGAAATTAAATTTTCAGTGACATAAACTGGCACAACTCCAGCACTGGGATGGGATTGGACCAAGTGACCTAAGCTGAGAATCTGTGCCCTTTTAGTTTCCTTGTTTTGTGCATTACACAGTCTTTTTAGCACACCCTTTACCAGTGGGTCAGAAACTGAGTCTAACATACTCTGCAGTCTAAAACAGGATAAAAATTATCTGCACTGGCTGCTTCATAGCTGTTTTTTTATCTGGATATTTTGGCTGTTCTACTCTAAAAAAATCTTGAAAGCTTAATGACCACTTATCTGCAACTTTTCAGTTTCAGGGACAAAGTCAAGTTTTATTTCAAATATGAAAAAAACTCATATATTATTCCTCTCTGAAAAAAAAGTTTTGCTTCCATCATAGGGATAAAAAAGTGAATTAAGAGTCTATGACAACTTGTATATCAAGTTTGAGTTGATGCAGACTTAAATGGCTGAGTTACTGACCTCTGAAAAATGGAGTTTGTAATGGAAATACTGACAAACTATAAACTATAACTCTGCTACTGGGGAGAGAAGAGAAGGAAAATTCTGTGATTACTAGTACATAAAATTGTTCTACTATTGCTTTGATGGATTAAAACCAGAAAAATCAAATGCAAACATGTCATTTCAAAAGCCAAAGCCACAGTCAAGTCTGTGGATACCATGAGGTGTATTTTTAGCCTTGCTTTGTACCCTTTCTTGTCACACTTATGACTTCCCTGAAATGCTTAAGCAGAGTACAGTAGCCAGCAGATTTCTAAGGCCATAGAGGTTCATGGAAATTTGTATTTGGCTCCCCTAAAATTGGATGGCACTGACTACAGCAGTGAAAAGAAAAAGACAGAAGTGCTGCATGTGGGAAAGAAAAAGATAATAGGAATGAACAAGCAAAATAAGTGATAGGAAGAGGAAGAAAAAGGGTTGGGAATGAGGTTGTGGAGAAACACTGGAAGTGACTGAGAAGCTCAGAACAGTGAAATGATGGAGATGAATTACTGGGAGCTAAACTTATTAATAGAGGACAAATGATGCGGCAGATTCAAAAATAACAATTTGAACTGCTATTTCCCACTATGTTCTGTGTACAAATTGGGACACTAAGAGAAGGGAAGGACCTCTTCAACCCAGAACTGCCACCACCATGAGGAAAATTTTCCTTCCAATGACTCATGAGAATATTGTTTTCTTCTTGGAATCCACAACCTTAACTCATCTGAGTAGAGGAGAAAAAGACTAGTACCCATAACACAGCATATGCTGATGATTATGGATGGGATATATCTTAAAAGTAGCGATATAAACTTGATGAAAAGCGATGAAAGGGATTGGATTGACAAATCATTGTTCAGTATGAGAAGATCTTTTGTAAGTTGTTGATCATTATTAATCTTAGACTCTTGATCCTAGACTTAAGAAAACCTGCAAAAATATAAACTGTGAGTTAGAAAAAGCATGCCGTTTGACTTGTGCCATTTAATGGACTTTATGCATAAGGAAATTACCCCAAGAGAAAAAGAAATCATTTCAAGTTGAAAAATTCTTTTGAATCCTCATAGGGATTTTTTTTTTTTAAGGATTTTTTTTTTCCCCACATTCTTCTAGGTTTTTAGGCAAGCAATAAAAACAGAAATAAAGAAAAATCTAGAAACAAAGAATGTAATTACTTCAACAGTATCCATTCTTTTGCAGTGAAGTTTTGGTCAGGTGATTGCACACAACTCTGAAAATTCCAAACACTTATGAGTACAAAGACTTCACCTCTGCTTGAAGAACTCTTCAAGACACAGACCACTGGAGGATCAAACCTATTCTCTGAAGAAACTATCAGATACTTGCCCTGTTCTTAAATTTTCCTTTACGCTTCCACTGCCTGAGTAGGTAATTGCAGTCTAACCAAAAATAGCTGTTCTCATGTTATGATGACAAGTTTTCAGAGAAGCAGTATTTTTTTTTTTTGACTCTTGTCTATAAGTAGCATGTTGTCTTCTTTATTGCACTAGTACAGATATTTTAGGAAAAAAATATAAAATTAAAATCAACAGCAAAAAAAAGCCATAGTCAAAATATCAATAATAAGAGTAGCAAAAAAGGAGGCAGCTTGCATGAATAGATTCACGTGTAATTTCTAAGGATGAACGCTGGCTTTAGGTAATCCATATTCCTCCAGTGTTCAGCAGCTACGTGTGGGTCAAGGATCAAAAGGGACTTCATTTCCTTGGAACTACGACTGAAGGAACTGAATGTGCATCTTTTCTTCTCTGCCTCCTATATTAGGTAAGGACATGGAAACAAACCAAAGAATCTTTAGTATTTAAATACCTGGCTTCATGGCTGGTGCTGTTGCCAGAACAACAACAACAAAAAAAAACAATTTCTTTTTTTGACAGCCAAATGGCCTGCCTACACAGCATTGAGTCTGTGGGCACTGGATGGAGTTTGCCTTTCTCAAAGGGAGAGAAGGATCCTTGGGGAAAAGCTTGTGGGGCTCATAGGGAGGGCTTTAAACTAGGTCTGAAGGGGGATGCTGGGGATAGCGAGTCCTCCCATCACCATTACTGCCACTAAGCTACTAAACTATATCTCATAGCACCTCATCCAGGCACCTCTTGGACACTGCCAGGGATGGCAACTCCACCACCTCCCTGGGCATTCCAGTGCCTGACCACTCTCTGAGAGAAAAAGTTTTTCCTTATGTCTAATCTAAATCTCCTCTGGTGCAACTTGTGGCCATTTCCTAAGGTCCTGTTTGTTGCCTGGGAGAAGAGGCCAAACCCCTCCTCAACACAACCTCCTTCAGGAAGTTGTGATGATGAGGCAGTGACTGCCAGGCAATAGGAGAAGGCAGTGGGGAAAATCAAGGGATTGGAAGCTGTCTGGGCTGTAGTGACCACGCTCTGGAGGGATATGAGATAGGCAAAGAGTAAAATTGGATCTCTAAATTTTAAGAAAGCTAAATCTCAGCTCTTCAGGGAGTTAGTCAGCAAAACAACCTGGGAAACTGTTCTCATGAGTAAAGGTGCAGAGCAGAGGTGGCAGATCTTTGAGGAGTCTTTCTACAGAGCGCAAGAGCTCTCCATCCCTAGATGTAGCAACTCAGAAAAGGAATTCAAGAGAGTGGCGTTGCTGAACCAGGGCTAGCTGGTCAAAGCAAGAAGAAAATGCACTGGCAGTGGAAATAGGGACAGGTACCACGGGAAGAGTAGAAGGAAGCTACTAGGCTGTGTAGGGATGAGGTCAGGAAAGCCAAAGCCCAGTTTGAACTAAACTTGACTAGGGATGCCAAAAAGAACAAGAAAGTTCATGTTCAAATTTTCACCCACCAGCACTCCTAAGTCCTTCTCAGGGCTGCTCCCAATTCATTCTCCACTCAGCCTGCATTTGTGCTAGGGATTGTCCCAACCCAGCTGCAGGAACTTGCAGTTTGATACAGGACCTTCTAGCCCCAGGCAACTTTCTATTTAGACATATGCAGACTCATCCATGGTATTCTCACCTTGATATTCTCATTCAACAAAGAAAGGATTTTTGCCCCTGATCAAACTCATTTCACTTTGTGCATTCTGTGTTGATATGGCATTATCTCAGTGAAGAACCGTATGGTGTCCTGTGGTGAGTCTTCCCCCTCGTCTGTTAATAACCCCCTTATTTTTGTAGCAAATACAGAAAGGAAATTTCTAATTTAATTATTGATTTAGAGTTTCCACGTAGCAGTAATCATTAGTTATGGGACAGGGTATCTGTCACAAGGGCAGATGTTCAGATACTGCTGAAAAAAGAAGGCTTGGGTTGTCCTACTGTTTGGCAATACTGGTTTAAACTTTCTGAATTCTAGGGTCCCATTAAAGACTGGAGTAATTCAGAACAGCCCTGAGACAAAAATATTTTGAGGCCTATTTTGGCTGGTAATTTGGTTTGTCTTTTCTCTGACTCTTAGGACTGCAGCTGAGGTTTTAAAATCTTAAAGTTTGGCCAAAACAATTGTTCCTGCAACTGTGTGTTGGCAAGGTTTCAATGAACAGTACCGAAATTTGAGAGTAAAATTCATCTGAAACTAGGAGTTTGGCTTTTCAAGTAAAAATCTTTACAGGTTTTGCTGCTGGCAATCTGTGATACTCTGAGCAAAAAACAAAAACAAAAACAAAAACAAAAAACTAGCTCATTCCTGCTTTTGTTTTCGGTTTGCTTTGATTTTCTAAAGGCCTCCATAGGGACCCATGCATCTACAAAAAAGTCCAATTATACTCAATGTGAAGGAATTTCAGGCAATCCATCAAAAATTTAATTCCCTTTTCCCACCCCAATGGTAATTCTTTGCAATTATTACAGTTCTCCTAGTACCTTCCAAACCTTCCTCACCAGAAAAAATTGAGTTTTGAGTTTTGTAGCATGTCCTGGTGAATAGTGCATCCGCAGTACTTGATTTCATAGGCAGAAGCAAATTCCAAGTCTGTGGCATTCCTGCAAGGAAACTTCTGCTATATATAACGTTTTTTCACCCGAGTTTTTCAAATATCCAGGAGAAGTTATCATGAGAAAGCACACTTTTATTCTGTGTTGTAAATAATGATTTGCCCTGTTACTGAACTTTCCTCTTACTCCTAATCATCAGCCTGCATAGAACTTGGTTATGAGCTTTGGGGTACACTGTGTACACTGTAAAAAAGAGCATTTTCAATCTTTAACACTGCAAAAATGCATGAACATTTAAAAGGTGTTGAATGATGAGAAGGCATTTCGTAATGGTGATACCTATATCTGTACCTAGAAAATATCATTTATTCTACTTTTGAAATGAATCTGATAAAACATTTACATTTGCACTCAATATTATTTTCAACTTACAATATATTTCACCTAGTTACTGGAAAAGTACTTCTTCATTGACATCTCCTGTGAGTTGAAGCAGAACTAATCAATCGAGTATAATAACAAAAAAGATTTATCAGTTCATTTTACTCAGCTGGAGTGATTTGTGGTTAGGACAGAAAAGTTTAAAATGAAAAAAAGGTTATCATGGCTATGTTCTGAACTAGACTAGAGGTGTAAAAGCTTCTGACAATTTGTCGACCTGTGAACTGTGGCATCCAATTCACTGCAGATGCATTTAGACTTTGATTTATTAAAAATATATAAGTAAGGGTTGTTTTTCATGTTGGAGTCAGCAACAAAAGTACTTCCTTTGAAGAGATCCTCAGGCCTTACACCTTGCTGTGCAATCTAGGAGATGATTCCACTCTTAAGAGATCCATGAGAGTCTTTCCGTTGATGTAAGAGAGGTATAACTCCCATCAGCTCCTTAAATCAGTGCTGTGTGTGAGAACGTGCTTCTAAAGTTCAAAGTGAAGTCAGAACAAATAAAACCAGTAGATGATGGTGGTAGTTACTTTTGGACCATGCTGCAAGTTTGACAGAATAGAGAAATCTTCTGAAAGTGCTTGTTTCAAGACTTGTAATTCATGATCAGAGTGGTGTCAAGAGTTCCAGTTCTTCTTGTAGACAAAAGCAGTGTTAGTGTATGCTTTCTGGTTCTGTGGCCAGAGGTGATATAGTCATATATTTATTGACTGTCCTGGTACACAAGACAGGGTGTCTGCAAGCACATTGCCTCTAGGAGTGGTCTTTGATCTCTGCCAGTTTCCAAGTTGTATATCTGGGGGTAATGTGGGACACCACCCATACAAAAATGTTGCATGAAGTGTCTATCAGTGTAAAAATACAATAATCAAATTGCAGCTCTCACTCCTCTGCCCTTTCTCTGTTTCGTTTATTAATGGAGATTAACTAAGAGAGCCTGAGGAGCTGCCTTATAGGACCAGCTGTATGCAGAATCTCTGTCCCTATTTTACATCTCCAAGGAGAGAAATGTGCCATGTTAGGGTGACAGCATGGACACATCACTGAAATGTGATGTGGAAACATGCTGCTTCCAGAGCTGCCTAACCTGGAGCATGGGCAAAGCAAGTCAAGGACCACTCAACCTGGCTTTCTGTAGGCATGTCCCCAGAGAAGAACCAAGTGGAAGATGTTTGTGCCTGTGGGGCTGTTAGGGGTGGAACCATTTGTACCTAAAGCAATGGCACACACAATTGAGATGACGTCTCCCAGCTGAGATCATGGAATTATTTCTGCTTGACGCTGGTGTGGCTGAGTTCAGACATCAGCTTAATGTAGAGCACTAGAGACTAATGGGCAGCCTAAATTCTAACGGTGTTCCCAAATCCTTAAGAGGACATTTATCATAAAAACCAGAATTCACTTCAAACAACAGCATTGTATTTACATTTTATTAAAGACAAAGAAACACTAAATTTAAACCTCATTCTCCTTATTCACTTAAATAGTAGTCATCAACTTTCTTCAGGTGTCTTGTTTCAAGACTGGTTGTGGATACTACTTCATTTCCTTGGAAAGGATCAAATTAAAACAAAAAATATTTAACAAAGTGGTAATATTTCATCTTAAGGTAGATATGCATGCAAAGCAGCAAGATTTGTAATATACTTATTCCATGCAGCTTTTGACAGATTTAAGAAAGAAAATCATTAATATGAATATATATGTGCATATGTAGTCCTACATTGTGATTACACTCTGTGATGCATTGGTCTACCATGGGCAGTGTTCTTCGTGGAAAGCTGTACTTGAATTTGCGAGCACGATATGCATTAATTGCAAAATGTTCCTTTCACTAAAGATAGTTTCTCATACATTTTCAAGTTGGGTATCTGAATTTCCCTGTGAAACGTTACTCTTTTAGAAAGTACAAGCATGAAAAAAGAAATAAAAGCATACTTAGAGATTTCAGGTGTTTACTCAGTAATTTTTATTTAGGATTCAGGACAAAAGAGTCTCTGGTCCTCCAATCATATTAACAGCAGCTGATTCTGCTTTCACTGAGCCAAGTGACATGAATTAATAGGGAAAGAGAATATGTCCATGTGCTTAAGACTCACACTAAATCTTCAGCACAGCTATCAAAAACAGCAGTACTAGATATGAGGCCTTCTTTAAGAAGGGAAAAAATATAGTGGACTGAAATACAAATCACTTAGAGTCAATTGGCAGCATTAAGTGGAAATTAGTAATACTTGCATAATTAAAAATATATGATTCACCTTTTAATGTGGAAAAGGGAAAGGACTGCATTAGATGCCTAAAAGAATTTATACGATGCAGGATTACTTTTCTGTCAAATACGGGGAACCAGGTAGCATCCAAATGAGGGATCTGAGGATCACAAATATGGACATTTGCTCAGCATCTTACTACCTGCTGAGGGCATAACATAACTTTAAGCACCTAAATAACATTTAAAAGCTATTTAGAGAGGATCAAGTAAATTCAAAACACTGATTTGAAAATACTGTTTTATGACCCTCCTTCCATTTGCCATCCTAAGCCACTAAACACTCCTGTCTTCTCACTTTTCACTAAAGTTCGATTTCCTAATGAAGCAGAATCAAACACTGCAACTTCACCTTAGTGAAAGGTTTAATGTTGTAGTTTTTATCTGGTTACAAACAAGCACCACCAGCAGTGTAATCACATATAGTAAAAACAGAGCTTCGTAGAAGGTCCATCAAAGGAAGGAAGTTCAAACTATACCTGACTTCTGTTTCTGAGAACTTCCCAAATGTTGAGTGGTAGAATCATATAATCATGGAATCCTTAGAGTTAGAAGGAACCTTCAAAGGTCATCTAGTCCAGCTCCCCTGCAAGGAACAGGGACACCACACCCAGATCAGGTTGCCCAGGGCCTGATCCAGCCTCACCTTGAAAATCTCCAGGGATGGGGCATCAACCACATCACTGGGCAACCTGTTCCAGTGCCTTGTCACCCTCACTGTAGAAGTTGTTTTCCTCATATCTAACCTAAATTACACTCTTTGAGCTTGAAACCATTTCCCCTTGTTCTATCACCACTACTTGGCTAGACAGATTTAAAAAAAACCAACACAGTATATTTAAGAATAATGTGCAGAATTAAAGAATCGGAATGTCCTATAAAATCAAAAATAAAACTATTATAAAATTTTATGGGCATAAAAACAACCCTAAACTATACATTTTATTGTTAACATCATCACATTGTCCCATAAGCATTTGTTCTGAAGATGAAATTTGATGACTTTAACCTAAAGACTAAACTTGTTAAGTTGGTAAGTATGAAGTAGGGGCTAAAGATTGTTCCCCTTCAGTGGGAAACAAAATCATACAAACAAAATATATTAACATCTTGTGATTATATACATATGCAATTATAAACATTATGTAAAATATAAAACACAAAAAATAATTGTTTAACTATAAAAAAACTGAATGTAGAGGTGGTGTATTGTTGCTGTGGTATATCTTTATTCCTTTTTCTATCCTTTTGCAAGTATATAGCAAATTAAAGCTAACTAAAACTAATCACATCTCAAAACTCATTAAAAGTCGAATGTTCTACAGTGTCTCCAGGAGTCATTTAAACCAATTATTGGAGTGATATTCATTGTGTGTTTGTCTCTACTTATTTTTGGGGTTATTTTAAGCTTGAAAACAATAATAAAAGAAATACTTCGGCAGAGTCAAACATAAGATGAAGACTATCTTTAGGATTTATTATTGTGACAAAAAGCTCAAATTAAAACTGCTCGACAGTTTTAGAAGGAAGTTCTAAAAATTATTCAAGTCAATTTAAGGTGAGTCCATTAAATTCTCCAATAAATTATCCTATGACACTCTCAGTACTCAGTGCAAAAGACCTGCCAATGCACTGTGGGATAATTTAGTATCTGATCAGTGAATTAAATGTTCTTATGGCTATTTGAAAGACTGCTTATGAAGAGTATAGATGGAAGAAAAGTATAATAGCTCCCATAGCAAAATCTAGAATCTAGGTCTTGCCATTTGTTACCAACCAATGCTTGTCTCTTAGCCTGGTATAGATCAGCTTATTTTGCAATGCAGAATTGCTGGAGTAGATGATATTTTACTGTGAAATAGGCAGATACAATCTCCTGGTAGGTAGAAAGTACAACTTTGCATCCTCTTTAGTAAGAAGAGTCATGACGCCCAAGTATAAAAATTCATTTGCAGGAAATGTTTTAGCCAGTGAATAACTGAAGTACAAACATCCTCACAATTGCCAAATAAGAGTAGGTCTGACCTCTCTTTAGAAAAGTAAAACTTAGAAACCTAAACAAAAGAAAATACCATGAATTCTCATCTCCTGACTGACACCTGCTTTTCTTTAAATCCAGTTTAGCACCTGCATTCATTCTATGGGTTCATAATGATCCCTTGTAGCTTAATATGAAATGCAATAAATACTACAGACTCAGCAGCTTTTCTTACCTAAATGTTAAGGTTACATAACAGTATCACCATATGAGTTCAGTTCAGCATCTGTTTCATTTGTCTAGCATGCCTGTATCTTTGTCCCCTCACAAAGGTAAGGATATCTTGGGTGGGATTCAAACACCTCACTGGAGATGTCTGTATACACTGGAATGTCCTGCTGGGCCTCAAAGCGAATGTGTAGAGGGGTGAGTCTCCTCTGGGATCTCTGATACTTCTGCTGAGGATCTAGGATATCCTAAATAGCACTATACTATTTTTATGTACGTAAGTAGTCCTCTGCTGTGGATATTTTTGAAGGGATAATAATACCTAGTAAATTCATATAGCAGATGTGATAAATTTGCTAGGACTGAGTATTATTTTTGTCTAAAATTGGCATAGGAACATATTTTTTATCTTTCCTTCCCTGAGTAAGAGATGAGAAAGAGAACCTCAGAAAAAGGATTTAAGATTTTTCGTATCCTGTACAGTGAAAAAAACACAGCCAGGCTTTGCTAGTTGGTGGAAACCAACCAACCAACCAACAACAACACACACATTTAACTCATTAATCAAAATCAAAACTGAAGATGTCATGTAAAACACTTGAGCGTGACTTCTCTCCCAGGATGTTTTTATCAGGCTGTCTACACTCTGTACACTTACAACTCTGGACTGCCTTCATCTCCTACTAATTCAACTTTAAGGGAGTCTTGGGATGTTAAGAATTATTACGCAGATTTTTTAATAGAAAGCAATGCATCACAAAACTCATGCAGGGGAAAGTCTTTGTTGCTGCAGTAAAACTCACACAGGAGAGAACATTTTGCCTCCATTCCCCTCAGATATTTTTTCACAAAATGAAGAATTTGTTACTCCACACAGGATTGTGGGATGAGCTGGCCATGCAGATAGTAATTGTTTGCTCTGCTCAGGCACAAGGGACACAGCCCCGTAGTTGTACTCTGGCTGAACTCTAAGTGCCTCTCTGGCATTACTCCCAGCAGTGTTGCTCCAGCTAAGCTCTCAGGACCTTGCCTTGTTAAACTTTTGGGGAATCAATGGAGGAAGCATCTTCTCTTTTTAACTTCCTGTGAATGGAAAAGAGGCAAAATGAGTTTTCCCTAGATTGTTTACTTCTTCTACAATCCACATCAAATCCATTAGGCTTGCCACTCCCTATTTGCCACCTGATTTTGGGATGAGACAAATGATTTCTATGGAGTCAGTATAAATGGCAAAACCATGGAAGCTGATGCCAAGCTTGAAGAGGGAGGAACCTTCCTTTGCTTCCTGACAAAACAGAAAAAACCTTTTGGAAAACCCACGCTGACCTCATCTGTGCCTCTATCTATGCACATATATATGTGTAAGATACTTACAGGTAAACATTTTCTGCCTACCTGAGTCTGTATGCTAACTGCAGGTCCAGAGGGATTATTTAGGCTGCGAACAACCTGCAGTTCCTTATGAATATATCTACCAATTATCTGTCTTGGGGGGAAAATAGACTTCTAAAAAAATTGTATGCAATACCACTAAATAAGATTAAACTACAAGTGGAGGTAGCACAAGGTATGACTGCAGAGTGTAATGCTTCAGAGCCCTCTGAAGGCTGTTGTACCTCCTCCAGAGTGAGGTACTGAAATGGAAAGTAACCTGTCCCTCACCCCCATCTGCTGGCAAGCAGCATGATGAGTGGAAGTACTCTGAAGGGTGTAATTAATCTTGTAATTTGATGTTCTACATTCCCATTCTGCCAGTGTTTAAACTCTAGTTACCTTATACACATATACTTCTGGTACATTAAGTCCGAAACTGCAATTTTTAAACTTTTTATTGATGGGAGGAGAGCACCAAGTGAAAAATAGGCTTTTTCCTCATTTCCAGTGTTGACAAGATGTGTTTCCTATTCACATACTCAGGATGAAGCCCACCCTTTAAACCACTTTCTTTCCCATACCTTCAACAAAACTCCCTGAAGATATGCTATGAGATTCAGATTAACATTATGTGCCTCTCAGGCTTTACATTGTAGACATCCTCAGCTGGAACTTATTTTTATATTCTGAAGTTTGAGAATTCATTTCTGTCATTGCTTCACTTGTAACATGTAAGGGCTCACTTGTGATGAAAATGAGTGAAGTTTAAGTAGCTGAAAGTGATCTAAATAACTAACACATCAGATCCCACATCAAATTCATTTAACATAAGATAATACAGCAACAATATTATCACAGAACAATACTGGATTATTGATAATGAAAAGGAAGATTTTTGGTTCAAGGATTGTTGGTGGTAATCCACATATGCTCTAGATGAAACACTGAATTCAGGCAGCTGTGCTGTTAATGCGTCTGCAGAGCTTCTCTCTAAAACCCTCCTGAATTTCAGTGAGTCTATTCATGCAGTCCTTTTATTTTAATCATGAGTGAAGAATCTAGTTCTTGAATTAATTATCAGTTTTATTAAGTGTTTCATACGCTAAGCCTGGAGGACTGTCAACACCTTAGGAAAAAAAGTAATCACAATGAGGAAATTGCTCAGAAAAACAGTTATGTGTAGGTTTTGGTTCAATTTTGGAAATAAACTCAACTAATTCAGTCTCCCATCAACCTTAGTTCGTGACTTCTTTGCATTTGAATGAGGAATGTATGGATTCATCTTCAATTAAAGTCTCGCATAGCAAAATACTTGATACTGTACGGCAGGAATTGTCATGGAAAACTTAACTGACTGGTGCCTGCTATGTTACAATTGATGATGATTTCCAATTTAATTTTAAATTTTCTCACTTCATGTAGGAACAACTAGATGTCTGGAATGGAGAAAAAAGGTTAATATTAAATAATTGTCCATTGGGACTCGCATAAATAAAGCAATAATAATAATAAAATAATAAAATTATATTATGATTATATAATAATAACAATCACATCTGTTTATTAACACGAGTCCCAAGTACAGCTCTGTATATGGGCTTGGGAACTTTCCTAGGTACAGTTTGAATTCATAGAATCATATGATCATCAAGGCTGGAAAAGACCTCCAAGATCACCCAGTCCAACTATCCATCCATCACCAATATATCCTATTAAACCATATATCTCAGTACAGTATCTAAACGATTCTTGAACATCTCCAGGGTTGGTGGCTCTGCCACCTCCCTCAGCAACCCTTATGTTCTTTATTAAACGAATTGTGTTAAAAATGTATTACTTCCTTTGAGATAATGTTCAGAACAGCACTGGGAGCATCAGTTGAATCTGCTGAAGTCAACAAGCTGAACTACAACTTTTTCTTTTGGTGAGAGTGGGAATTAGCAACAGTTTTGGCCATTCATCTCAGCAAAATAACTTCAGTTCAGTAACAGCAAGTAAGTACCTACATTCACCATGCATGCCATGAATATGATTTTTACCTTTGATAATGGAGAGAAAACTTCAAGTAAATTACTCAACAGTAGAATTACTGGGAACTTGATTATTTAGCAATTGATCACAATTAATTGTTTATCTCTCCAAAAACAGTATTGATGCTAAAAAAAACCCCAACAAGCCAAAAACATGAAAAAGCTACATTTCAAAATGAAGATAATATAAATCATATCTGACATATTTCAGCCTGAGATGCTTTGACAGGGTGACTGATGAGAATATCTGACTGTATTTTAAATTTTGATAAGAAAATACTTTATTACAATACCCTAAGACTAATTTCATATACGTTTACCTTTATAGGCCAATATAGGTTTTATAACAGTAGGATAACATTTTGACATGATGATCAATCAGTAGTATTTAACATAAGCACAAAGAATTGGACAGCTAAGAGTTTATGGTGCCATATTCCAAAACAAGAATAAAACCCTGAAACTTTTATTTTGCCTCAACTCTGCGTTTTTCTGTGTGACATAACTTCAAGAATGAAGCTATTGCTCTGTAGATATTTCATCTCTTGTGAAACAAATGTCGTTGAAGACAGAGAGCTTCAATTTAGAAATTCTCAAAACAAGCAGTTGAGATATATGACAGGTTCTAGTCTGCCTGTAAAATTGAATGCAGTTCAATATCAGAAAATCCCATGGATTCCTGCAACATTTAAGCCAAACATAACCTTTCCTCCACATCAGTACTTAAAATGGAGAATGATTTCTAGTTAGAGCTAAATATTACCTTTGTTTTTGTTGGCAAATTGTGCATGTGCCAACAGGCAGACTGGCAAAAATATCTGGGAATTTAGGAAAAGTTTGATTACACTATGCCCCCAGTTTATCTTGCTTTTAGTTCTCGCTCTCATCTGTCAGCAATAGGCAATAAATTACATTAACCGTCCTACCCATGACGGTAACTGGTGAGTGATCTCTCTGTCCTTGTCTCAACCCATGAGCATTTCTTCTTTAGATTTTCTCCTCCTTCCCTCCTAGGAAGGGAAGTGAGAGAGCAGCATGCTGGAGCTGAGCTGCCCGTCGGAACTAAATAACTGTACAGGTATAGATTCAACTCTGACATTCCTGGAGCAGAGCATTTCAATTTTTAGGTTAGGGCATTATCAGTGCCATTCAGAGCACCTAGTCTCTCTCTTTTTTTTTTTTTCTCTAACTCAGTGAGGAAGTTATTTTATTTACAATTTTCAAGTGATTTAATAAAAGCTACCATTTGTTTGACAGTTTGAACTATGAAAGCTAAATGAATGTTCAGTGCAATCATAATTAAATCCAAGAGTCTCACTTTTTATTAAAGCTTTATATGGTATTATTCAAGAGTTGGTAAAGTTCCACATCTACTTTATGTCCAGAATGTTCTCTAACACTCCTTCATACAGTATATTGTGTGGTCTGGAGAAATCTGATGGCAGTAAATGCAGTATTCGTGGTTTCTGTATTTTGTAACATTCCAAGTCAATGTCAGCACTCTGTCCAAAAATTCTTCCTGAAATACTCGGAAAAGCAAAAGCTAATGACAATACCCTTCAGTCCCTTTATACAGGAAGGTCATCTGAGTGAACATTACATCTTACAGTCATTATTTCATATGTTCTGAAAAAAAAAAAAAAGAAAAAAGAAAAAAAATAGCTAAGTATTTCAATGTGACTGCCTGTATTTATGTTTGGTGGTTTTGTCATACTGTTAGCTTTTATAGCACACTTGTCCTTCACATAGTACTTTATGTAAGAGGTGAATAGTATTATCCCACTTTTGCAGTAAGATGAGGGACAGGACAGAGAAGCGATCTGTTCAAGGCTATTTCTCACATCACAGGGTGTAAGAAGTGCCCCTGTGCTTTCCAAATGCAAACCTTTAGCCAGTACTTTCCCACTGTAACACAATTCACTGCATTGTTCTCTTCCACTTTTCGTCTGTTCCTAGTGAAGTCAAATGTGAAAGTTCTCTTGCAAGAAGGGAAAGGAAGGGAAAAATCACTAAATCCCAAACAAACAACTAAAGAACCTGGTTCATAGTCCTTCAGACACTTATGAAGATATCCTACTTTCTGCTTTAAGTTAATATTTGGCTTCAAATTTTTAATTTCTGAGTTTATGAGACTTCTTAAAAGATTTTTTTTTCTTTTAGCTTAATTTTGCAATGAAGAACAATTCTTATAGCATTCAAGTGATTTGTTCATGATCTAACAAGGCTTAGTAAGAGAGAATTGGTCCATTAGTCCAGCAGTCCAAATGACTGAAAAATCTTTTAAAATAAATTTACCTTCAACTTGCAGTACTCTTATATAGACACTTTTTTTTTTTTTTTTAAATTGAAGTTTCAGTCTTACAAAATGGATCTAAGACTATTGGATTTTTAAAATTAGAAGACGCCTAGGAATTGTCAGATGTCTTGGGACCATAGGTGGAAACCACTGACCCCCCCTCATGGTATTCTTGAACTATAACTTTCTTAAAAACAACTGGATTGTTTCCCTGAGGGCACTTGAGTTGTCCAGTCTGAAGAAGGCCAAGAGGTGACCTCACTGCTCTCTGCAGTTCTGTGAGGAGAAGCACAGGGAGGTGCTCCTGTGAACTGATGGGAGGATGGTAACAGCACAGAGCTGCATCAGGGGATGATCAGACTGAACACTGGGAAACACTTCTTTACAAAGGTGGTCAAACACTGGTAGATGCTTCCTACCTGCTTATTGGTTCCCCATGCCTTTCAATGTTCAAGACGCATGTGGTTAATGCCCTCAATAACATGCTTTAACTTTTGGATAGCCCTGAAGTGGGTCAGGCAGTTGGACTTGGTGATCTTTGTTGGTCCCAGCTGAACTGGTCTATAAATTAGGGTTTGATATTAGGGAAAGCTTTTCCAGTGGGAGAATAGTGCAGCCCTGGAACTGATATCCCAAATAGTCTGTGAACACTTCAGCCTTGGAAGTTTTTCAAGACTTTGCTAGACAGAGCCATAACTGACCTGACCTAGTGTTGGCACTAGTCCTGCCTCAAGTAGAAGGCTGATCTGTATGACCTCTATCTCTGTGACTCCACAAACAAGACAAATGTTTTTTTTTTCACTGTTGTTCTTTCAACAGCATACTTATATTTGATTTTCTTTAAAATGTCTGAATATATATATTTTGACATAGAGAAAATAGTTGGAATTCTTGAAAGAGCATGAGGTGTATGAATAAAAATATGAACCATAAATAGGCAATGTTAACAGACTTTAAATTGGGAAGCAATCTGACTCTCACTGAAGTCTATGTCATAGTTCTTACTGACTTCACTGCTGCATCTGAGCAAAAGTAGGACTTTACATATTAACAGTCACCCTACATAGACATGTAGGTCATAGAATTTGCCCTCTGAGAACACCGTGGAAATATATTTATTTGCTGTGCCACCTACTGAGTTCCTGACTAGCTGTGGAACATAAGAAATGAAAGCCTTCCAGGGAGCAGAGCCTATACTGATGTGAGACCGACCTATACATGAGTGGCCTTCAGTAAGCCAGCCACTGCAGACTTCAGCCTTACTTGTGGCAGGGACATAAAAATATTTAATAACCATTTGTTTTAATTGGACATATCTGTATTTTATGATCCCTGCATATATTGAAACTGCAATTCTGTTACTGGGGGAATGCCAGGTAATTATATTAATTTTTACACAAAGCACACAGTAGACTTTTTGTAGTTCATGAAATCTCACTCATGGCCCTAACCTACATGTCCAGACTCTATTAGCTTTGTCTCTAAATTAACTCTGTTTGCATCTCACTCCCATAAAGCTTTCTCAGCCCAGATTTGCTTATGGAAATATTTATACACTGTAATATTGACTGGAACTGCAATTAATTTTCAAAATGTATTTGAAGTTGGTTTGATTGATATATTGATATTGGCAAGTTATTCTTACTCTGCAGACACATGAACAGTTTTAACTTGAGGGTTTTAACTTACAAAACAAAACAAAATAAACCATAACAAAATAGAACCTTTTGGTCCAGGCCAAATAATGATTTTAAGCATTGAGGCAGATGCTTTTAGGCCCTTCACTTGTAGAGAACTTGAATTGCAAAGTTGGCTGCAACTCCTCACACAGAGTAAGAATAGCAGTCTGGAAGTCCTATGCAAAAAGCCAGGAATCATCGGCTAGCTGGAGGTGAAGAATGAGCACAAGGACATGGCTGCAGTCCTGTTCATCCTTCTGTCTAGGAGTCTGAGTTAAGCACTAAGGGAATAACACCAGCAACAGACTGTTAGCAACATCACTGCAAAATAAAGTCTGTTAGCTATTTCCTACATGGAGAAATTTTATGACTTTGGTTGCATAGATTATTTTGGTATGATGTTCTCAATTAATTATGCTATGTTGTACTGGCAGCAGAACTGACAACAAAGAATTCATATCTGTTTTCTGAAAATAAGTCACTTGAGTCTGAAACATAGTAGAGATGGAGACTGTCATGCAGAGACCCTTCATTCATGTTCTGTGACAGGTGCCTAATGTACAGAGCTGTAGAGCTGAATGACATCTGTTGAACTTTATATTGTGATATGTTTAACTTCAACTTTTCTGCTTATATTACATGCTTAATATAAAGCACTCCCTATCTTCTTTAACTGTGTATCAGAAAGAAAAGAATGTATGCTGACATTGAATGTGAGGTCTGAAAGACACAAATCTCCATGAGGCTGTGGTTATATAGATCCATAAGTCTTGTCCCTCGAGTTAAGTTAAAATATTAAAGGGACTTTTCCAAGACTTGTGCATCATTTGGGGTCTCTGGTGCATCCCTCGGCTTCTATGCTGTATCCTTTGGCTTTGTTATATAATTTTGCCTACTGAATATACTGGAAGGGAGAATATCTTTAATGACCTTTAAGCACAGCTTAACTGATACTCAGGCCTCATTTTCCATGTTATATTTATGCAGCTGATCATGCTTGTGTAGTTATTCAGTACTCTATCACTAGACAGGAATAGGAAATCATATTTCCCCAGTCTTAAGTGAGAAATCCAGCAACTCATTGTAGACCCTAGTTTACTTTTACTGTCTCTGAAATTCTGGGCAGTGTTTGCACTTAGCCACCCATCAGCTGCAGGCATCTGGGTTTCTTCCCACCCACACCTCTCTCCTCCTCTAGGCAAATTTAGACTATGTAAGACAGTTTTTTTTAAAGACTTTTGTAGACAAGACCTTTCTCTACCAACTCTATCATATCAATTTCTATCTCATTTAGTTCTGACAAATTCTGTGGAATGTTTGGAAAACTCCTTTGCAACCTTAAAGGACAATGGTGTACTGCATAAAATTCCTCTAACCTATTTCTGGCAGTGGCCAGTGGATTAGAGGACGTGTTTTAGGCTCTAATTTTAGATTGAAGCTTCCTAAGCATTACTTCAAATACTGATATTGCTATTATCTTCTGAAGGGGTCGTATTCCAGGTGATGCAAGGAAGCTCTGAAGAACAGTGTGGAGTGCTGGCAAGACTAGCAGGGCAGGGCAACAGATCTGCATCCAGCAGCTTCCCATACCATTCATCGTTCAACCCTACATCTTTCTGGTTTTCTTAGAAAAAAAACCAAACCATTTTATCCCCTGTACAGGCAGTGCCAACTGCTCAGTCATCTGGACTGAGCCTCCTTCTCTGTATATATCTTTAGACTAATCAATGTTTTCTATGCCACAAATTATTAAATATTTCTTCTGATAATGGTGAACTGGAAGAGAACAGGAAAATGAACAGTTAATTAATCACCCAGCTGTATTTGGAAATAAACAAAATTTTTGCTAGAAAGAGTTACTCCTAGGAGATTCAATTCAACTTTTTTATTCGCATTTGACAAGTTTTCCCCATTCTGGTACTGGAATTCATACAAGAATTTCCAGGACAAATTCAGGTGTAAAAGTCCATCGAAAAGTATATGAGAACAGGCGGTTAATGTTGAGGATGCAAGATTTTACTTTAACAAACTCATGAAGTAAATACTTAAGTGCTTATTCGTAATAAAGAACTATTTTTAAAGCACCTAATAGCATACTAAAAGTGGTTTAATAAACTGCTTGACATTTATAGGTCTCTTCTGAAGAGTCGTAAATAAATGTCTTAACTAAGGTCATCAGCCAAATACACTTGCATCTGCAAGCAAGCCATGTGAAAGAGCATATAAAAAAACATAATCTTTTCAATTTATAAAGCATAAAAAATTACGTGCTCGTTGTTTGCCATGACCAAATGCTTAATGCCACATCAGAACAAAGCAAGAATATTCATGTTTAATACTTCCTTTTAAGTGTTTTCAGAATTAAATATAATTATAGAGTAAACTGTGAGAACTCCAAAAATTTGTGATGTTGATCTGATATACTTACAACCCAGACTGTCTGAC
The DNA here is from genome assembly GCF_016699485.2 of Gallus gallus. Classification (NCBI taxonomy): domain Eukaryota; kingdom Metazoa; phylum Chordata; class Aves; order Galliformes; family Phasianidae; genus Gallus; species Gallus gallus. Next base: position 100,127,536 of record NC_052534.1, read on the forward strand.
CAGCATCGTTTTGCAGGATTTTCCATCTGGGAAAAAACCCAAAGTGCTTTTCAAAATGTGAAGCTGATGCAGCCTCCACCTGGATGCGTGTTCATCCCACCTTGACAGGTTGCATATGTGTGCAACATCTCTGAACCAGACAGAGATAGCCCTGAGGGATCCAAGGAGGTAGCATTAACTCATCACTCAAAATGGACAGCTGGGATGAACATTTGGGAAGAGAAAAAGACCAAGGACATCCAAGTAGCACTTACAGTGCTAAAAGATTTCAAATGTTCTACGAAGGCATAGAAGGCCTTGATATGGTGATGTCTTTTTGGGTAGTACCTCTCACTGAAAGCAGATTTATCCCCATGTCTGCACATTCATCTCCCAGATTAATTTATTTCTCTCTATGCAAAACACTTCAATTTCCCCTTGATATGTAGCAAAGACTGCACCAGAATGTAATGTTCATTAAAGTATCTAGATATATGCTTAAGTCTTGATCCTACAAGAACTGCCTATAAAACATCCGGGTAATGTGCTGAATGGAAATCAACCATCCTTATATCTTAAACAGGTCACCTGTAACCTGTTCATAGTATAAATTATCAGAGAAGATATTTTATACAGTTGCTAGCTAGGTCAGCTATTTCTGTGTATTTTTTTCTTCAGCCTTTGTGACTGAATCTGTATATTTTTCAAGCTTTATTCAAGTTAGTCACAAATTTTAGTAGTGAAATTGCATTTTTCATTTAAATCTCTATCAAATAGCTATAGTGACATGTCGTAAGAGTCCCATGACCCAGAACAGGGTGTGCTTTATGTTAAAGAATATGCAACTGTCCTAATTAATATATGTAAACCCAATATTAATTCTCTTACAGTCTTCATAAACAGTAAAATATTATCAAATATACTTTTCATATCTCCTCGTTTCCTATAATCTAGCTATACAGTGAATTAACTGAAGCCATTAATAATTTCTGTATAATCTCAACAAAGAAAAATAACAATCATGTAACATGTACTTCCCCCCAAATTATCATTTTCCTGCCATTTGCTAAACAGTATATGATGAAAACAAACAAACAAACAAACAAAAATAAACCCCATACTTTTTCATATAAATCTATCAACTATTAAAAAAATATAATAATAAAATTGAGATTTCTTAGCTGAAGAACTTTGGACCTAGTATGACTTAGTTTTTTAATTTTATATTGTCATCACACATTTGGCAGACTAGCAAATTACAGAATTGCAAACAGGCTCTTTTTCTTTGTAGTTTAAGGTAGTAAACTATCAGGATTTGAGAAGAGACAGTCTGTTAAGATTTGGTAATAAATGTTATATTGATGCAATCACATGTTAAGAAGAGAGTAATCACAAAAACACATGGAAAGAGAAGCAGAGCTCAAACTTCATTATTATTATTACTTTCATAATCAAAGGAAATTGGGAGACTACAAACAGGAGGGGAGTCAACACTTTACAAGGGTAGATAATGACAGGACAAGGGAAAATGGTTTTAAGTTGAAGGAGGGAAGATTTAGGTTGGATATCAGGGGGAAGTTCTTTACAGAGAGTGGTGAGGTGCTGGAACAGGCGGCCCAGAGAGTCTGTGAATGCCCCATTCCAGGAGGTGTTGCATGGGGCATTCACAGCCAGGTTGGATGGGGCCCTGGGGAGCCTGGGCTAGTATTAAATATGGAGGTTGGTGGCCCTGCCTGCAGTGGGGGGGTTGGAGCTTCATGATCCTTGAGGTCCTTTCCAACCCGGGCCATTCTGTGATTCTGTGACTGTATGATTCTATGATTCTACAATTACTAAGGGTATATTTTGAGTAGTGAGATAAACTAAAATACCTGGTAATGTGATCAGAGGAATTTTTCTTCAAATGTTATATTTTGCTCTGGATTCAACATTGTAAAAGAATGCAAGCAGCATGACATTTATGATTGCCAGCCTACAGATTTCCTGCAGTTCTTTGATTACTTAGCATTATTTGACAGTTAGAATTACTAGTTTCCAGACAAGAGGATTTGTTTCTTATTCTTTATAATTTACTATATACGTTATTGCAGACAACTTCAGGAGCATTATTAATATTATTAGAAAATGTATCATTGTTCACAAGGCTCGTGAGCCCAGCTGCCTGGCTTCTCCAGTGATTTCCTGTGCGGAGAAAGTGTAAATACCACATGCTGAAGATGGGAAGCTCACAAGGCATTTTTGACAGATTACACTGGATTTTGTATAAGCAAAGGTCAAATTCGAAAGGAGCTGTAGAGAAAGTCAAAATCAGAAATCAAACTGTTACTGAACATGAAATGAACTCTTCAATGAATTTGACAAAAAAAGAGAAAGGAATTATGTAACTGTAATTTAGTGTTGTCTTTCACGTGCATACTATTTTATTACCATGTTTCTGCTTTTTCTAAAAAACAAAAAAAAAAAAAAAAAAAACCCTCTCTCTTACCAGTGAACGAGGAGCCTTTCTCAATTATATAACTTTCATTTGAAAGCTAGTCATAATCAACAGGTTTGCCAGAAAAATATTGCTTCCTAAGAAATGCAGTTTTGCTATTTGTACTTGCCCAATTCCTTATGGGCATCAAATTTTCAAGTGTCTTTCACAATACTTTCCAACCACATCTCACCATTTGAGAAGGAAATTCAACAACAAAAAAAAAGAGAATTCATTTGTCTTTATTTTTCCACTCCACATTTTTTCCAAAACACTGAAACTTAGAAAATGAAAGAAGGTTGGCATCAAGACAAATGAAAAAACAGACTTTCTTTGCATTCATTTTGTGATACAGATTTTGAAAGCAAGAAAACAGTAAAGAATGCGCAAAAATAAAGAGTTTTAGTTGTATAATTAATTTTCATTTTTTGTTCTTGGATTGTTGGAGTTTCCTTCTTTCCTTCATTTTACACTAATTCATAGGAAAAGTTTTCTTTCAATGAAAAAAACCAAAAAAACAATACCAGATACTTTCTGCAAAAAAGTCCTCATTCTTTAAAAGGTCAAAAATGCATTATTTAAAATGTCACTGATTTATCAAGTGACTAAGTTAGAGAAAATACCTCCCCACAAATTTTAATGTTCAGCGTTCAATATAAACTGCCAGAAAATCTATCATCTGAAATCATGAGTATGAAAGCCAGAATTAAAAGGCAAGATGTAGAATACGTTAGAATGAGCCCCAAAACAGAAAAGACAGATAGTTATATGAAATATTGGGAAATCAAGTCCATTGGTTTGTCGCTTGATAGCGTTTATTTTTCCAGCTGTACTGGCAACTTCAGTACTGAAACAATTTATCCTAGCCTTTGTTGTGAATATTGTAATTTAAAAGGGGAAAAGATGCCTGCAGACCTAAGATGTATGGCTCTAACAGTCTTGTTTGTTTTGTCATCTTTTATGTTACTGCACAAAAGTAAGTGAAATATGTGGAAGTTTATGAGAACCCACAAAAATAGAAAAAGTAACAATGCACACATATCTACCTCATGCTTAATTTACCCCACTGCAACAACAGCTTGAAAATATGGAAACTTTCTACATCTACTCTATCCTGTAATTGACCCTATTCTGCAAATTCAATGATGTTTTGCTGTCACTAACACACAGTTTGCCTTTTGAAGACATTGCTGAATTCACACACATTTATCAGCAGTACAACACACGCACTGAGACTGCTGATTTAAAAGAAACTTTAAGACTAACTGTATATTTATTCATTTGGCAGTTCCTTTTTCTCAGTCCTCTGTGATCTGTGAGCTGAGCAGTACCTGCATTGTCAGGGTTTAGCAACCCAGCTATCAGTGTGCTGGTTTTGTGATGTGATCCTTGCACAGAAGGACAAAGGGATGGAGCCAATGCATGAGGAATGGCTTTAGCTCCCATCCCAAATCCACACCACTGTAATTCACACACTGTCCCTGTGAACAAGGCCTGAGTTTCCTGACTCTGATGAAAACTTCCTGTCAGAAGAACAAGAAGCTACCTTAAGTGTGAAACTCATCACCTTGTAGCATGACAGACTGTTGAATATCTTACATATAACTACAGTGTAGCTTAATTCTTATTTGGAGTATCTACTTTATTGTTTATAATTTCCAACACAAATTTATATGGTACATTTTGTAAAAAAAATGCCTATTTTTATATACATCAATTCTGCTTTTACCTTTCTTCCTTGCCTTCAGCTGTTTCCAGAATTGCTCCAATTTCTTCAGTCCTTCTCTTTCACATTCCTGTAGGAGTTGTCAGGGTAGTGTCTCACGTCTCACGGAAGTGCATTGAACTTTTGGGAATCTCTTGGTTTCTTTTAGAGTCATTCTCAATTTAGCTCTACTGTTTGTCCTGAAGTGTAGAAAATATAAGACTTTCTTATTTTTCTTCAGCATATAGTGACCTTATTTTGTGTGAGTGTGTGTGTGTGTGTGTGCATGCCATATATCCACCCTTTTCTATCCACTTAGATTTATGGTTCCTGTTTTTCTAATCAAATTAATGCACAATTTTAATTAGTAATTTTTCAACTTAATGTACAACAGATGGGATAAAATCAAAGCAAGCCTCAGAGTGCCTATATAACATATCCCGTATGCTGGACTTGAATAATGCTGTATTTCTCTAAGCTGTTAATCTTTTTCTACAGTGGGCAAGAAATTCTGCAAGTTACTGTTTAGCTACATTAAGGCATTCAAAATGCATTTGAAATCTACATTCAACTTTTTCTACTTTCAAACATGCCAAATGTAGAGAGGCATGATGATTAAAATCAGGCACACAAGTTTCCTGAACACATTTTATGCAACATGTATTCTCTCACTGAAATTAATTTTTGGCCACAGGATGGACAGGTGGACAGTGCAATGTTGTTTTCAGGAGGACTTAATTTCCCTATTCACTTACACAAAAGGAAATAGTAGCATGAAAACAGAACCCTCATTCGCTCTTGGGAAAGATCTCCACAGTCCAAATAGGTGATTGGACAGAACAAATACCACATGACCACTCACTATATGAACTTAGAAGTTGATAAACAGTCAAGGAGAAATAACAGGGCTTGGCTTTCCCTTTTCTCCAATCACGCATCTCTTTCTCCAGTAACAGCTCTTTCCCACTTTCATGATTTACCAACAAATGATGTTTCTCTCTCCATCCATTCCTGTATCCTTGCCGCTTTCCTTAAACACTGGAATCCTTGTACAGCAGTTCTTTAGTCTGGTTTTTGGACAAGTTGATAGAATGCATCGGCACTTGTGCAGATTTTCTGGAAATTTATATTGAATGCTGAACATTAAAAATGGTGGGGAAACACATTTCTTGACTGGGGCTCCAATTATGTTGTGATTTTGTCATTGTGTTACCAGTACTCACTTGGCAGAACATGAAACATGCTGGAAAAAGGCACTTGGCTGGACAAGATGCATTCTGTGCAATAATTATCTCTACGTGTAAATACTTATAGTCCTTTATCCTCAAAGAACTGTCAAAAGTGTGGTGAGAAGGTTGCAGAAATATACTGTGCAACTACTCAAACTTCCTCATTTACTTTACCGTCACTTACAGCTTTTCAAAATGTGGACTGTAGACACAGGAACTGTTAAGAAATAAAGAGGATGCATTGTAAATGTAACTGTAATGTAAAAACAGGTAACATTTTTATTTCTGTAGGGTTTTTTTTTTTTTCACGTTACATTTAAAGAGAATTAGTGTTTTCATGAATATTATGTTTCTTTGCAAGCATCTAATAAAAATATCTCCCTTTGTCACCTTCCTGTGCACTGCCAGGAAGAAAAAGCATAAAACAGAATTATTTATGAGACGTTATAGGGATCTTTACTGAATCACTTGTTTTTCTAAGCCTTATTTTCAACCTTTGAAGAGTGACTAGAGTGGGGTAGAAGGGAGCTCTTAGGATTTGGACAACCAGAAGCATAAAATACATGAAGACAGATCTTCAGGAGGACCAGAAGGATACTTTTGCAAATAAAACCTATGAAAACCTCTGATATCATCCTGTTGAACTAAATAACAGACTCATTGTCTTAAAAAAGGAAGCATTACTTTGCGTTTAGGCGATTAGCTGTGACACCAGAAAAACAGACTTCCATGGGCAAAGCCTGGACAGTAAAATTTCCTTCTGTCTCAAATTAATGCAAGACAATCAGTGCTAATTTAATTGCACCTGACATGTTAGTTGCTATGGGTTGATCAAGTGCAGATATCTGAACACAAAGCATTTGTTCTACTGAAATCTGTATCCTACTTAAAATGAGAGCAAGGAATAAAACTGAAAAAAATATATATGATACAAATATTTCGGTACACTCTTATTTTTGAAAAAACAGCTAAGAAACTCTGTGAGGAGAAATTTTTTCATTACTGTTTTGCTAGAGGTAATTAGTTTTAGTAAAGACACAGGGGATTAGATCAGGTAATGTGTGTTTTTAATGATGATAAATGAACTTTTCATAGTTTCCTTTAAAAAAATATGTATCTATTTTGATAACTATCCAAGTTATCCAAAACTCATTTCAATTTAAAATCCCTTCATCCCTTTGCACCAGTGGTTGCAAGAGGATGATTTCTCTTTTCTAGAAATATCAATATATATTGCAAGGATTTCACATACATCATAAATGATTTTTGTCCATTACCCAGCCAGTACGCATCCTGATTAGAAAATATATTGTGGCCAAAAAATAACAGGCAGCTTGAGTTTTGCATCAATAGTGAAATTTATTTTTCACTTGCTGTGTAGCTTTTATAGCTTTGCTGGATGCTACCACAGTGTTGGCAAAATGAGGATACAACCATAGTAAAATTGCCAAGAAACGTGGTGGAAAACAAATATTTTATATTAGAGCAGTTTATATATTTTGAAAAAGTCTTTTGGGCACAGAACACTTCTCAGATGTGAAGCAGAAATAAACTTCAAGCCTGTAAAGATTCATTCATTGATGCTAATGGACGACTTTTTTTTGCTAAAAGAAACACTGACATTTTTTCCACTAGTTGGTGTATACAATCTGGAGTAGTTTTACATTTCTTGCAGACTTGTCTTGAAGTAGACTTAAATTACCCATTTTACCGTAATACTGCTTCTTCTATTGTAACTTAAGTGGTGACAATTATTGACAAAGCACTTCTACCAAGCTAATGTGTTAGAGCTGAAATGCTGTCTTAACGAAGAAATTTGAATCAAAGAATAAGGAAACTTTACACAAGAGGAGAGGGTTACTAGATGGTAATCATAGCTTAGCACTGCCAAAACAAAAAAAAGAAAAGAGTACATACAGATTTTTATAAAGTATACAAATTTATCAGGCATTCACAGTCCTTTAATCACTGAATGGCAGTTGTCATTTCACTGAAAAGTAGACAGCATTCTGCTGCATGAATTATTTGTGCATTACATAAGATGCAGAGATACACAGGTCTACTTTTACTTGACTTACATCCTATAATTTTGGTACTTTCAGTGGGAAAAAGAAAGAAAAAAAGAGTTTATCTGAACTATTCATAAATTATGACTAGTTTCAACTAAAACCTAAATTATTTGTAAAAGGGAAGGAACTTAGTACAGTAACATTTTATTAAAAAAAATGCTTTTTGTTTTCAATTTTAAAAGATTATATGTTTTTCCTTTCAAATGCATCTGAGGATTTTTTTTTGAGGATTGCAGATAAACAGAAAGAAAATTAATGATTTTAATGATTTTCACTTAATTACAGGGATTGTTTGAGTATGACTTGATCTAGATGTTTTTTTCTTTTCGTAGAATCATAGAATCATTTGAGTTGGGAGAGACTCTTAAAGACCTTTAAGTCCAACTTGCCTGCAATGAACAGATATACCTACAGCTCCATCAGGTGCTCAGAGACCCATCCAGCCTGCTCTTGAGTGTATTCAGGGATGGGGCATCCACTACTTCCCTGGGCAACCTGTGCCAGTGCCTCAGCACCCTGACAGTGAAAAACTTCATTATCATATCCAATCTAAATCTCCCCTCTGTTAGTTTGAAACTGTTTCCCCTTGTCCTGTCACAGCAGACCCCGATGAAGAATCTGTTCCCTTCTTTCTTACAGCCTCCCATGTCACTATTAGGTCTCCTCTAATTAGGTCTCATTATTAGGTCTCTATTAGGTCTCATTATTAGGTCTCTGTTATGTCACTATTAGGTCTCAGCCCCTAAAAGGGGGTGAGATACACTAGAATAAAATGTTTTTATACTTATATATATTTTTTACACTGTATACTTTTTGACTTTATACTGCTTCTACATTTCAAGTGCATACATACCAAGGCATAGAAAAAATGGAACTGGAACTGGAATTGTGTTGTTTTGGTAGAAGGTTTATCTTCCAGAAAAACGTATATACCAATATGAAAACCGTGATGGTCATACTAAATATTAAATGGGACCATTTAAACACATACTCAGCTAGATCAAGCTTAGCCATGAAAACAGCAAATACAAAAGCAGTGTTCTGAGCTCTCTGTAGTAAATTCTTGCTGCCCATGATTGTACACTGCCATATGGAAACTGTCTGCTTTCGAAGGCAGGCTGGGAGCAGGAGAAAAGCTAAAGGTCAGTGGAAGTTGAGTAGTAATGGAAAAAATTCCACTGTAGTGTAGACAGCCTGTGCCACCCACTTCCTCATCAAAACAAATCTTCAGCAGTGCAGATGTTTGCAGTCAGGTGACTTGAGATAACGTACATGTGGATTTTATTTAGTGTCACAGAGATAAAGAGAGGGAAAAGAAAAAGCCGTGTTTAAATAATCAGAATATCTGTCATTGCTACTTGCAGTAAAAGAAAGATTCTTTGATGGCCTGTGAGCTTTCAAGTACAAAGTTTTACAAAACCCAGTGAATAGTTCTGAACTAATGATCCAAAGATGAATAATTATGAATTGTAGTGGTGACCCACTAAGACCAGTGGTGGCCTTGGTCTTATGCATGACTGAGTCAGATGATCCTCTGTCACTATGTAATCTCAGAGGTATCATTCTGTAAAATAGTTTGTTTCCAAGAATAATTATCTATTCTCCTTTCAAAAACCCGTCACAGCTAAAAACTAATGGGGGTGGGAGAGTGGGGAGGTGGGTTTGAACACAGGACTAGAAATCAGAAAGTAGTGTCTTAAGTCTTCACTAAGATCTCAGGGGAACAGTCAACAATTCCTGGGTATTTTATATTGAGTGACTCTATGTATGGTTATTTGCTTAGTGTCTCTGTGATTTAGTTTTCTACTTCTAAACTGAGAACAGGTAAAGAGAACGTTAATGTATTTTTATCCATGTAGCTCATCTATGCTATTTGTCATAAACAACTTGTGCATTAAGGTTAAACACATCTGCACTGCATGCTGAAGTGGCATATTAAAAGCTTAATGCAAGATTGAGCATGGTAAATTTCTGGACTCCCTGAGGTATTTCTTTGCTAATTTGTTTATATCATAATATATTTGTACCTTATTATTGAGTTATTACATATTCTGTTAGTAAAACTTCAAGTTGTACTTTAAACAGAAAAAGCCAGCAAAAGTCCTTTTCATAAAAAACCCTCAATATTTATGTTTATTCTTCTCAAATGCCATGTATCAGTCATAGAGCTACAGTTATCACAAAACAGCATGTATGTATAAAAACAAAACAGGATACTGTGTTTCACATTGCTATGAAGGCTTAGATAAGAAATGAAAGAGCTCATAAACATGAATAATGGTATGAACTCAGTTTTCACCTTGAGTGTCAAAATGACACTTATTGAAAGTCAAAGGCAAAATTCAGAAGACATTAAAAAAGCCATTTTAAAAACATCAAATAACTGTTCTCTGTCATGACAGACACTAAATTGAATTACATCTAGGAAAAGCAAAATGATTACTTTTTACTACAGAGAGATATTCAGAGACAAAGAAAGTGAATCTCAAGTTATCTTTTTTATGATTTTAAAATTTTTATTTTCTATTATGTTTGCAAATATTTAACGTTTTATATGATTTTGTACACACAGTTATAATACATGTATGTTCCATGCTTACTTATAGAAACATAGAATGGCCTGTGTTGAAAAGGACCACAATGATCATCGAGTTTCAACCCCCCTGCTATGTGCAGGGTCACCAACCACCAGACCAGGCTGCCCAGAGCCACATCCAGCCTGGCCTTGAATGCCTCCAGGGATGGGGCATCCACAACCTCCTTGGGCAACCTGTTCCAATGTGTCACCACCCTCTGTGTGACAAACTCCCTCCTAACATCTGACCTAATTTTCCCGTCTCAGTTTAAGACCATTCTCCTTTGTGCTATCACTATCCAGCCTCAGAAACAGCTGTTCCCCTTCCTGTTTATACGCTTCTTTCAAATACTGGAAGGCCACACTGAGGTCTCCCCGGAGCCTTCTCTTCTCCAAGCTAGGCAATCCCAGTTCCCTTAACCTTTCCTCATAGGAGAGGTGCTCCAGCCCTCTGATCATCTTAGTGGCGCTCCTCTGGACCCACTCCAAGAGCTCCATGTCCTTCCTGTACTGGGGGCCCCAAGCCTGAACTGAGTACTCCAGATGGGGCCTCACAAGAGCCGATTAGAGGGGGACAATCGCCTCTCTCTCTCTGCTGGTCACCCCATTTTTAATGCAGCCCAGAACACACTTGGCCTTTGGGGCTGCAAGTGCACACTGCTGGAGCATGTCCAGATTATCATCCACCAGGACCTGCAAGTCCTTCTTCATGGGGCTGCTCTCAAGGGGTTCTTTGCCCAGTTGTATAAATACCTGGGATTGTCCTGGCCCAAGTGCAACACCTTGCACTTGACCTTGTTGAATCTCATTAGGTTCACATGCGTCCACTTCTCCAGCCTGTCCAAGTGCCTCTGGATGGCTTCCCTTCCCTCCAGCCTATCCAAGTCTTGCTGAATCTGATGTGTCAGCCGCTCCTGCCAGATCCATAAAATCAGCAAACGTGCAGAGGGTGGACTCTATTCCTTCATCATCCATTACCATCTGTATCATGAGGTACTCATCACTCCTAGAGTACAAGGAGGTCTTTGAGGAGCTGCCGGCTCCCTCTGCCATACTGGAAGTGAGGGTTGTAGAAATCTGCATGGACATTCACCATGTGGATTGTCTTTCACATTGCTATTGCCTCTGCAGAAACAAACCACCCACTGCCTCAGTGTGCTCAAACTCTCTATTTGATCTCCATACATTTTCAGCAAGCATTGACACATGTCAGTGGGTGCCATTTTTTCTGCGTGGAGGAATTCAATAGCATACTTTTGCTTCATACACACTCCAAAGTCAGATGCCATTTTTTCAGACTGCATCACTGCTGCCATCTGGCACACACAACGAAATGTAATATCAAATTCATGGGAATGTTCATCCTCTACTGCCATACCACCAACATTAGCATCTAATGTCCTGCATCACCAAAAAAAAAAAAGAAAAGAAAAAAAATAGGAAGCACTACATTCAGAACAACCCTTGTAGTAAATGTAAAATCAAATATAGATGGATGTGTGGCTATTCAGAAAATTATCATTCTCTTATGTTGAGGGACATAAAATTTTAATGAAGGCTAAAGTTTTCTAAATGTTGGCAGGGTGACTGAGAGAAAAGTACGGTGCAGAACAGGACAGATTTGTCAGATATGCTCAGATATTGAACCATATTTTGAAGATGTGCTAACGTAAGTGCTGCGTGTTTTTTAGCTTTGTGCTCAGATTGATAACTATCTTGTAATTGCTAGGAATTAATCTATACCACATGATAAAATCAAGATCAAGGTGCATTATTGTTAAGCATTAATTCAGTACTTAGCATTGTGAATGCAGCTGTATTTAGCTTGTTCTATAAATATTACCCTTAGGTAACTTTCCACAGAGCTTACTTTAGCTATCCCTTGAGATATATGTTATTTGAAAAGTAATCCACCTATCAGGGAAGAAACTAAGCTATTTTTGTCATTAATAGAGAACTTCAATGAAATCTTTCTAGATGAGTTACCAGTATGTTAACATCTCTGATTGCATAGTACAGAGAATATAAGATATTTGGTACTGTCAGTAATTGTCCTCTGATTTCTCTACTATTACTACCTGATGAAGTCACAAAAGTGCATTCTTTACGTAAGTGAGTGAAATTTGCCTTTCTGGTCAAGACTTATGCTTGGTTTTATTTACAGAAATGTATGTTATCTAGAAAGAGCATCTGCTGTAGAGTAATGGATGCACCCAGATATTAGTAAATCAAAAGACCGGGCAGATGTTTTGTTTATCAGGAGAGAACATTGCTGCAGTAATTTCACTGAAAAAAAAAAAAAAAATAGGGGAAAAATATGAATCGATTAATGATATAGGCTTTTAAAAACTTATGAATTTTTCTGCACCATCTCTTAAGGCTTTCTAAGTTAATAATCCAAAAGCAATGAAGAGTAGAAATAAATGCTATAATGCTTTATAATCTTTCTCTTAGCAGCTCATAATTATGTTCCTTCATTGCTTCAAGTAAATTCTGAACATTTTCTATGGCTAGTACAAAGGCACCATTTTTTTTCCTCACATAAAACTCTAAACTAAAGCTAATTCAATTCACTTAGAAAAGCAAAGAACATAAAACTAAATAATTGGATGAAAAATCAGGGACTGATGAGTGATGAGTTCCTCCTTGCATTAGCATCCATTTTCTGGCTTGTAAATTCTTTCCTCTTTCAGTCTTGTAATTTTATTGGAGTTATTCAGGTTTGGTAATCAGGTTTTTGAACATCACTTTATATATTGATCTTCAAATCAGAAAAGATTTTTAGCGTGTTAGCTACCCAGTGTGATCTCTGAGTGATTTTTGGATGCAAGTATATATACAATGCTGCCACTTTAAAAGCTAATTTGAGAGTATTAGCTCTAAATTTTGTTAGAATTTGTATTCTCATCAATTCAGTGAAACATAAAACTAAATGTGAATTTTGCCAATAATAAAAATTAAAAATGATCAAAATTTTGCTAATGAAGTCCTGTTCTTGAGTCAGAAGTTGATCCAGAATTAGAATATTGTTTTCCCAGAAGTTTCCTTAGGACACCCTCTTAAGAGGGAGTATGTGGAGAAGGGTTGAGAATGGGATTAAAATATATAAGTATATAGTGAGATTTAGATACATGTATTGTAGATGCATTTAAGAATATTGTGCAAGTCACTAACACAATCTTTTTATGAGAACAAAGTACTTGTTTTTTTTTTGTTGTCGGTGGTGGGTTTTTTTTTGGTAAAATATGCATTTAAACTGCTGTATATTTATAATTCTGTTGATGCACTGAGTTTCTATACCATCTGTAATGTAGTCACTCTTTCATATATTCATTTTGCACATCTTCATGAGAAAAACCTAATGAATAATAATTTGTTTCAAAGGACCCTTACAATGTTTTGATTATTTCACAGATGCTTTAATAAATAAAGCATCTTAATACTTACTCCTTTTTCCTTAGATTCTTTGTTGTACATAGACAATTCCTTCACCATTTTTGAGTGTGCTTTACAAAAGTTTGTTTTTCTGATTCTGAGACATAATGCAATGGAGTACAATATTAATTAGAAACAGGGATGCTGTGCTATTCCTTGGCACAGAAAGATCTTTTTTTAATATAGCGATGATATCATCACTATGTTTCAGTACCAAAACTGATTATTGCATCCCTGTTGTGATGTTTCCCCTTTCCAAGCTGGAGATGTATTTTGTCTGTTGAATATCATATTGTATAGTATCATAGAAACCTTAGAGTTGGAAGGGACCATTAAAGGTCACCTAGTCCAACTCCCATGCAATGAACAGGGACACCTACAGCTACATCAGGGTGCTCAGAGTCCCATCCAGACTGAATTTGAATGTCTCAGAGGATGCCCACATCTCTGTGCAACTAGTTCCAGTGATTCACTACTTTCATAATAAAAAACTTTTTTTCTTATATCCTGTCTGAATCTTCCCCTCTTTATGTTTGAAACCATTTCCATCATATGAGCTGAAACAGAGGGCAGAACATCTGGTCATGTTATGCATCCAGTTCTTAGAGATGAAAAATTTCCTTCAATTTAAACAATATGTACTTTATAAATACTGTCATCTAAAGTGTGGTTTGTATTGCAGTAACAATGCAGTTTGGTTTATGTTTAAACAAAAATCATAATCATCATTTAATTGCATACAATTAATGAGCTTGTAGTTCCATAATTGTCCAAATCTTGGAAAATGGAGGTGATAATCTGGAAGACAATCAACTGGTGTTTTGGTCACCTCAAGGCATAGTTAACTACTTCTGAGCCTTTTGTAACAGAGGTCTTGTTTCTGAAAAACTGCAACAGATAGAAATGCCCTGTCTCGTCGGATTTCTGATATCTGTTTATCCAGCATATCAATGCTATTTGAGAGGTTTTACTCATAATGCAGCTAAAACTCTTCAGCTGCAATTTAAATACAATTTTGTCTGTCATTATTTTCTCTTTATGAATCTTTTTTTTTTTTTTTTTTTTTTTTTTACAACTTAATAATTTCTTTTAGGAGATTTTTTATTATTTTCTTTATTTTTACAGTATTTTTTTACAATTGGAAGTTATACTGTATTATTTATAATTCCCCTACTATGTATCATTTTAAAATCAGGCACTGTATTAACTTCTTTTAAGGTGTTTGAAGCCTTGTTTATTACCTAGGACCTTCAAAAACAACTATTAATATCACAGAGATCCATTTGCTTTGTGCTAGGTACTGTGCTAACACAGTACCAAGTCTAACCATGAAATGCACTAGAACAGTTGGGAGAGTGCAAATATCAAATACTTTTGTGAGATTATAATATCAATTATTTCATCATAAATTATATTAGATCAGGTGTTACAAAAGATATGTATAAAACATGAAATATAAGTTAATGAGAGGTGAGTAGCAGCAAGGAAGTACATTACTAGCCTTAAGAAGAAAACCTGTGATAAACTGTATTAACCACTGCTTTGTGGTTGTAGGCTACTAAAGAAAATTACCTATTCCAATAATGTATATAATGCAAAACAGTTTCATGTGTGGCTTATGCTTTCCATTAGCCTTTTTTTTATTCTAACACTATAAGATTGGCCAGCAGTTAAATAAAAACTAATACAAATTGTTTGATTTTTTTTTCTTTTTTATTATTTTTATTTTGTAATTATTATTTTGTTTGGAAAACAGAAAGAAAAGTAGATTATTTCACATCAGTATTTTCAGGCTTTTTTTTTTTTTTTGACCAGATAGCTTTACATAGAGTTGCAATGCAGGCTTGACAGGTGCATATTTTACTCCAAAATTCCACAGGGAATTGAGATTGGGATTTTCCAGATGCTGCTGCAAGCTTTGTAACATTTGTAGCATAATAAAATTAAATGACCTTTGTTAATTGCACTCTGTGTGGAGCACACCTGGGATTTATAGGACTAAACAGACGCTGCTGAGGAACTACTTTTGGTGTTACAACATTGAATCTGAAATAATAGGAAGCTCTTTCATGAACTCAACAAAAGCTGTGGGGTGACTTCTGCTCCTTCCTTCAAATTCCACTGAATCTCCTGTTGCTGAGTTCAGTGTTCTCAAGTCTGATTGTCTAATGTCTAATTACTTATTACTTCATTAAATAAACGAAGGACATTCTCTTTTCCTTCTGGAGCCTCTTGGAGATTTTTATTTGCTTGTTCATTTGCTGTGGGGTTTTTTGTTTGTTTATTTGTTTGTTTTGTTTTGGATTTTATTTTCTTTATATGTACGCACGTATGTGTTTGTGTTTAGGAACAGATGCAACCAGATATAGTTTTGATAGGAATCAAATTTAGAAACAAACAATACTAACATACGAGGAGTAAACATGAAAAATAAAACACATGAAAGACCCAACAAATAAATAGCACCAAAATAACAGATAAATTAATTTTCAGATATCAGAAGGACAGAATCAGGGAAAATAAGTACATTTGCATACCAGTAATTACTAAATTTTTCCAAGCTGATCTAATCTTTGTCTTCCATCATAAGGAATTCTTCAGCATTTGGGAATATTCTGTGGATGGTCTTTTTCAAAGGGATTGTAGTAGTCTATGGAAAAAAGATTTTAAGAGAGATATAAGGAAATTTTCAAACTCGTTACAAAGTAAAATTAAATATTTTGTATTTGTCTGAGCAAAAGGAAACTATTATTTCAAATACGGGCAGGAAGTCTTGTTCATTCTCAGCAAACAAGCTGCATGGAAGGATCAAGACAGAATACAAATACTGAATATTAGAAAGTAATGAAATCTATCATAGAGGAAGTTCTCAAATGAAGGGCAAGGGAAAGTAAAAAGGCATTGTTTGAAATATGGAATTCAAATTTCCTAATATTTACCCTTATATCACAGATCAGAAAGAGAACTTGTGTTCTTACATTCCCTTACCTCCTAAAGGGACAGAACAGTTGTTTCTAAATACTCAAAACTTCAGCAGTTCTATTTTTTTTCCCTCTTCAAAATCAATATAGAAACCAAATAACCCTTCTTCTATCACAAAATTCATCTAAAATTTATTTTCCCAGAAGTTTGGGGGAGTCCTGAAATTCCTGAGTAGTATATTTCATGTGATAAGAATAACTGGTTTATTTCCAAGACTATTACCACCATGGCAAATAGCTTGCTGCTGAGCCATACTTGCTACCATCTCCAGGAAAATAAAGAAAATGAAGAAAACAAATGAAGAAATCAAACTAATATTGTGCATTAGCTGCTATGGATATTCATGTGGTATATCAAGTACATTTTAGTATCTGTCTTATCTGTGACTGTGAGTAATATCACCTCACTCTTTTGTGCCCAGCTGTGGAATCTCAAGGCAGTTACCTCCCCACTTTTACACCTAAATCACTTCAGAGGCTTCTTTCTAGGGAAGAGTAATGCATCCAATGGCTGCAACTGCATCATATTCTGAGCTGCGTGCCCTTCCATTTACATAGACAAAAATTGCATCCTTTTATTGCTTACAGTCTAAAAGCCTTTTCTGTTTTCCTCATATTTAATGTCAAGTTTATTTATAGCTAGATCATCCTGATTGAGATACAAATTGCAGAACATCAACACACTTTGAACCCTTTGTTATATTCCCAGAATTGTAGGGTTTATCAAAACTAAATAAGAAAGGCCAGACATTCTCAGGTATTCTGTTATAACGTCTGAAAATAATTTGGATTGGACATTATAATCTGAAAATATTTTAAATGTAGCAGACAATGCTAAATATATCAACAGTGTTCATAAAATATTTGTAAGCGTTGCAGAGTTATATGTGTTTTTTCAATTTGTTTTTAAAATAGAAAAAACTCTAAAATAGAACAAACAGCATCATAGAACTCCCTTCCTTAACAGCAACTTTACCATATTTAATTAACAAAAAGCTGTGATTATTACAACATATATTTTTTCCCTTTTCAGTTCCTCCTGCACTTCTGCTCTTTTTTTCTCTCTCTTTTAAGACAACACAGTATGGAATTCCCTGGATTTTCTACAGATACCTTCAGCCTGTTTTTTTTTATGTATTTGACTACTTTTTCCAAACTCTTTTCATTGTAACTGAAATATGTTGTATATCTGTTTATTTCAAATTTTCACTTTCATTTTCTTCTTAAGGATACTTTTATTTTTTTAAGGATATTTTTATATAATTTTAGGCACATTTTATTAATTCCAAAACCTTGACATTTTTTCTTCCTAACTTAACTCCACTTAATATGCCCCAACTTTTGGCTGACATTTCTATATCCATTGTTTCCCTCTCATTAAATTTTACTTGTAATACTCATTAGCTTTATACACATGCAAACACTTATAGTGTTATATACATATAGAACACTTGAATTCATTATTTTTTAATAATATATATAATATATTATATATAAATATATAATATTATCTCTTCCCCACCCAAACAACTAGTATTAGTTTTATAAGAAATCATATTTGGTATTTCTGTTGTCCTTATCTTTTCTATCAGGTATTAGCTCTTAGAAGAGACAGTTGAAAGAGGATGTCTGATCTGTATTGGTTTAAAATTGATGACTTAGGGCTAAAAAGGCACTTTCAATGACAAAGCAGCCATATGGTGCCTGAGTGGAGATACACATTGCATGCATTTAACACCAGTTTTTTTGCATACAGACTTCGATGTGTTTATTGCCTTCATAATTACTATAAGAGCTATCTTGCAAGCTGTGTTAAACACTAATGTTTTCTGAATAGATACCATGGCCAGAGAAAGGTGCTGGTGTCACCAAGCCTTTCTATCATACTAATCTGATCTAGATATACAGGTAAAAGAAATCAATACAATCAACTTTGTGTTTCAGAAGGAAATCCATATGTTTGGTCTGGTGATATAAGTCTGTTGGTTTTGGGAGACCAGTAATTGCCTCGGAACACCACCCCTGAGATTTTCCTTTGCTTATGGTATGCCTCCTCAGAACAGAATTTTGTTTGTAGATGCAGAACTTGGCCAAGTCAGTAGTAATGCAGAGAGGTTCAAGCAGCTTATGAGCTGCATGATTTTTCCAGATAGCATGGTTCTTGCCTCCCTGGCACTATCTGTATGATTAATTTCATCAAAAAGTGAGACAACTAATCTAGATAGTTTCAGAGACAGGGGAAATCTGCACAGAGGAAAATCTATCTCATCTTTTTGTACTCACCTTCCCTTTTCAATGGGTGTTTGCTTTTTGTAGTTCTCAGTAACTGGAAAGCTCTTGGTGGTTAGAGTAGAAAAGAAAACAAAACAGAATACAAAACCGCAAAGCCACAAAGACCTCAGACAACTGAAGCACAGACTCCTGATTTTTGGCCAGTTCAGATGTCTCTTTAGGCAAGGAAGTTGTGCCAGAATGAACAACAAATAAATTAATCATGTCAGAAGTTCTTAAGTCAAAAGTAATTTTGAAAACATAATCTAACAAATCAGATCTTCAAACTTAATTTGCAATTATAGATCTCTCTCAAGCAGAAACCTCCACACTCATTATTTGTCAGATTCCAGGAGTGAGTATAGGTGCAATTTGGCCTAAAAAGCCGTTGGCTGGCAAACTGAGCAAGAAAGTAAACAAATATGCTGGTCTTGGCTTCGGGAGTTATAGGCACATTTTAAATAGAATTGCCTCTAAACACAGCTGCAAATCTGAATCTCTGATGTAATAAAGCTGTCTGGTTTATGGCAGACATACATCAGCACTGCTCTGATGGCTCAATCCGTTAGAATCACAGAATGACAGTAACTTCTTTGTGTATTACAAATAAATCATTGCTATCACTCAGCATGTTTAGGTAAATCATAAATCATCCGTGTGAGTTTTGCTTGAGAAATATAAAGCTCTTTGAGTTCAGGAGAAATTAGAATTAACTGAGAAAAAATGTGAAGACCTTATCTATTGCCTCCATCAACATATTTATTTCACTCGAGGGACTTCAATAACCACATGCATTTAGAAAATTAAAGTCAGAAAACTAACACTTTAATAATTTTCTCCTCCTACATCCAAACTCATCAGGAAACCAGTGAACTGTAAGAGACTTTTAAAAGGAGAAAAATATGTCATTTAAAAAGTTTATGCAAGACCCATTTACTGCTGTTTGAATCCAAACAACCTTACTCTAGGATGGAGTTGAAAACACGATGAATTTTCAAGGCAAGAGTTCATCTGCATTTATATTTTTTCAGATATAAAAGTGGGGAATTATTTTACTTCAGTTTGACAATGCAGTTTAGTTCATTTAAATGGCTTCATCCATAGTTATTCTCTGAAACTGTCAAAACGGATTTGACAGATGTACTTCTAAGGGCAAAACTTCACTTGGATCCACAGCTCCTGCTCATTCCCTGCTGATATATCTATCACTATTTATATATCACTTTCCATGTGGTAAAGACAGGACAGGAGGTAAAATACACGATACATGCAAATATATAGATGCAATTATATGTACATACACAAAGAGAGTTTTCTGTCAACTTGCTGACAAGAATGGGGAGGGGATACTTGTCAATAGAAATTTAACAACTTATGCAAATTCGAAGAAATCTGGGTTTTTTTGTTTGTTTGTTTTTTGATTTTTGTTTTTTGTTTTTGATCATTTGGGCACTCTGAAGCTCCCTGTATGCCATAAAAGTAGAGTCTGAACTAGATGAGATGATTTCAAAGACTCCTCTCAGTTATCTCAAAGCATCTGGGGTGGCCAGCAGGGACAGGGAGGTGATTGTCCCTCTCTGTTCTGCCCTCATAAGGCCCCATCTGGAGTACTGTGTCCAGGTCTGGGGCCCCCAGTACAGGAAAGATGTGGAGCTGCTGAAGGGGGTCTAGAGGAGGGCCACAAAAATGATCAGAGGGCTGGAGCACCTCTCCTATGAGGAAAGGTTGAGGGAGCTGGGCTTGTTTAGCCTGAGAGAGGCTGCAAGACCTCATTGCTGCCTCCCAGAATTTAAAAGGGAGGGTAATCAACTTTTTACTTGGGTAGACAGTGATAGCACAAGGGGGGATGGTTTTGAACTCAAGGAGGGAAGGTTTAGATTGGATGTCAGGGACAAGTTTTTCACAGAGACAATGGTGAAGTCCTGGAACAGGCTGCCCAGAGAGGCTGTGGATGCTTCATCCCTGAAGGTGTTCAAGACCAGGTTGGATGGGGCCCTGAGCAACCTGTTCTAGTACCAGATCTGGAGGTTGATGGCCCTGCCTGTGGCAGGGGAGCTGGAACTTAATGATCCTTGAGGTCCCTTCCAACCCAAGCCATTCTATGATTCTATGATTCTATGATTTACTAATCCAGTGAATCAGATGATATTTTTGGATACCTATGATTTTTTTTTTCCTTAAAAACATAGCTATGCCAATCAGGTGATATGTTGATGTGATGTGAATTTCTTAGACTGCTAGTAATATAACAAATAGAACTAAGTTAAAAGTAGAAAAGTACCAAAAGAGGAATTTTATTTCAAAAGTTAGGACTAGATTATGTTAGCACTTAATTAGTGTATGCTGCAAGTCTGTTCCTTTCATCACTGTTTTCAGTCAAAATGATGTGGATCTCAATCTTTAGTTTAGTGCAAAGGAGCAGGTCAGCCTGGTCACAAGTTTAAATGGGCAGAGCTTACATTCCAGCTGAGAAAGCCAGAAAAGAGTTGAAAGTAGCCGTATCCAAGTGAAACTCTCAGCTGGGTAAGTGTGGCTGGTTTCCAGATTCATTTCAATTTGCTTCTCAGAGAGTTTGGGATGAAACTGGAGAATGAGTTTGTGTTGTCACCATGTTCTGACTTGGACAGGTACGGAAAATTGGTTTAATCAGTTAAAACTATACTTCAAAAACTATGCCTTCAAAAATTCTTGCTACAATCCTGATGTGATTCCAGTTTCAAACAAGTTCCTGTTCCCCAAAAAATGCAATTAGTTTGAGGAGATCCAAATTCTCAGGAGGTTTACTGAGTGGTGAGCAAAATAAAACTCAATGGTTATCTTTCCTTACAGCTGCATTATCTTAGTCATCCCTGATTACTGAAAAAGTAGATTGTATTTATTTCTTTGTATTTATTTTTGTATTTATTATTTTTTGTATTTGCTTATTTATTTATTTTTGGGATGTTACTGGAGATTTCTTGCATCATTCAATGCTGGAACACCCTGGTGGGCACAAATTCCAGGTAGCAGCCAGGAAAAGTGGAGAAGGATAAATTCCAGCTTCAAATGAGAACTGCAGTATTTTACTGATCTGCATTGCTCAGGACTGGCATCACTACAGCAGCTGCTCTGGAAAAAACTTTAGTCATTGATTAGCATCTGTTAAATAACTAGATTGTTACTTTCTAGGCATGCTTTAGGAAAAGTGGCTGTAGTGCCATCTGCTGTCCTACTAATGGTGAAAATATTTCCCAGGAGATTTTTCTCCTGTTGGCTTCTATTGATCATCAGAATGTATGTGTGTTTATGGATTGTTCCTGTGTCAGCCAGCACTTTTCCAGGAAATATAAAATTAGATGACTGCAGGGAGAGGGAGGTGATTGTCTCCCTCTACTTGGCTCTTGTGAATTCCCATCTGGAGTACTGTGTCCAGGCCTGGGGCCCCCAGTACAGGAAGGACGTGGAGCTCTTGGAGTGGGTCCAGAGGAGGACCACTAAGATGATCAGAGGGCTGGAGAAACTCTCCTATAAGGAAAGGTTGAGGGAGCTGGCCTTGTTTAGCTTAGAGAAGAGAAGGCTCCGTGGAGACCTCACTGCGGCCTTCCAGTACTTTGAAGGGAGCCATATCAGATGGCTGTGGGCCAATGAGTGGTCCCATAGGCCATACTCTAAACAAGTTCAGAATATAATCTGTTCTTATGGGTTTTTTTTTTTGTTTTGGTTTGGTTTTGTTTTGTTTTTTTATTTAATACAACTGGGACTGTGGATATTCCTAACATTGAGAAATAACTGCCCATGATGGATTCATACTGAAAGAAAATATAAAGAATGGAAAGAGCTTTGTGACTATTGGTATAGTCTTCTGAGTTTCTCTTGATGGTCTCAAAATGATTATATTAAAACAAACAAACAAACAATCAAAAAAAAACAACAACATTTTCGTGACATCCAGCATGTATAATGCAGAGACAATTCTTTGATGATAAAAAGGAATAAGGAAAGTATTAAAGTTACTAGGTTATTCACTGAAATTTAAACTAAGATGATGATTAGTGAACAAGATAGTTTATCTGCAGTTATATTCTTGAAAAAAATAGTTTTGCGACTGTCAGTATAGTTTGCTTGCCAGGTGCTATAATGTTATGCTCTCTAGTATTGTCTACTCTAACTGCTCATGACAAGGGTAATTAGATAAGCAATCATTGCTGGGCTCCATTTCATGCAGTACACCAGTAAAGGCTTCATATACAGCATCCAGGACTAAACTGCAGCAGAAAATGAATACCAGACAACTTTAAAGAAACATAACTAGAAGAAGTCCCTCTGGTGTTACTTGCTGTTTGGGGATTCAGGCTGTGCCATATTACATGAGGTTTTGTATTCTTTTCTGCTGATCCCCAGCCTGCCTCACTTTGAAAAAAACCCTGTCTTTCAGAGGTTTGCTTGTTTTCCTTTTTGCTGTTGTTGTTGTTTTTTATTTTTTTATTATTTGTTTAATGATTACATCTAATAGACCTGAATAACATATGGAAACAACATAGGGTGCTCACTTTTCCAGTACCAGCTGACAGGTTTTTTGTTTGTTTGTTTGTTTTTTTCTGAAGGTCTTATTATTCTGTAAACTCAAGTAAGCCTACAGATCCCATCTGGTTTGGGGATAGATAAAAAGGGTAAAAGAGTCATGGTTAGGTTGTATTGTAGAAATCCAGGGTAGGGTATTTGCAACTAGCTGGATAGCTGGATGCTTTGCCATGACCTTTCTTAAGCAGAAACTTAAACTTGAATTCCCTTCTTCAGTATTTATTGAATGTACCCTCTAGAGAGCCTTGAAAGCATGGCTCTGTGTCCATAAAATGCAGATAAGATATGACTGTGGACCAAAACTCAGGCTTGTAGTGGGAAAATGCTGTGGGCAGTCTCACTTTTCTTGATGCCTATAAAAAACAAACTCTTTTTACAATGTGCACAATGTTCGAGATTTTCTAGCCTTATTTATTAATGTTATATTTTTGGAGGCTTCGATTGGTGGCTATTTATTGGATTTTAATGGTCTTGCCAAGGTTATGAGTGCTTTGGCAGGGGAACTCATAAATTCTGTTCTTGCTATTGCTGGCTTAGTGTGGCTCAGTCAAATAAATTTAAACATGATGGTGACATTTGGCAATTTTGCAAAATAGAGCACATTAGAAGTCACTTGTTTTTAAACTCCAGTACTCCTCTAGTACAAATAATTGCTGTATTTAGATCTTTTTAGCATATTCATAAACAAGATTCACAATAATATTGTAATAATTTATCATAAAATGTGGTGGCATATACATGAACTCATATAGAATGTGCGTGCATCTTTGTACATTCATAATTTTGCTTGAGGTGTTAGGATACTTTATCATCTTCTATTTGCGCTGCAAATATTAATTATTGTTTCTTGATTTCAGATTTTCAAGATCGCTAACATCAGTGTTATACATTATTTGGATAGATTATTATTTCAAACATCTCTCATCTAGTGCCATATTAAAACAAGAAATTCTCCATTCTATTGTAAGTGACAAATAATGCTTGTATTAAACCAACAGAAAAAAGAGGAACTGCACAGCTGATGACATATATGTGCCATAAGCTATGAATTAATGTCTTATATAAGGAAGTTTGTAAGATACATCTTCAAAACTGGCAAGACATAACCTGAGGATTATGCCAATATTACTTCTATTTACTTTTATTGATGAAATATTGTTTTGTTCATTTATTTGCTTGTCTTTTTTTTTTTGGGGGGGGGGGGGGGGGGGGGGGGGGGGGGAGGGAGGTGCGGAGTGAGGTTGGTGTTTTTTTTATAATTCTATTTTATTATTTTTTATTTATTTTTACATCCTGAAATCATCTGTCAGATCTTCCTGTCCCTTGCAATCAGCAGGGCTTCTATCTTCCCAGAATTTGGCCTGCAGTCACTCAGCAACACCTTTTGAATATCTTTAATGTTCTTGACTATGCTTTCTCCTCCAGTGTGAAAGAGGATTGTGTAACAGCATGCCTAAAACCTGTTTCTTCAAGCATACAATTATGCAATCAATACTAAAGAAATGCATAGTGGAAGTGATGCTTACAACCAGTTCCTGATCAAAGTAAATGATTTTCCTGATCTTGGTAATTTTTACACAGGACCTACTCTAATATCAGCTATAAGTTCAAAGAATGAGAGCCTGTACCATGCAATATCCTTATTGATGACCCAGATTAAGGGCACTGAGTGCACCCTCAGTGAGTTTGCAGATGACATCAAGTTAGCAGGAAATGTCGATCTGCCTGGGGAGTAGGAAGGTCCTACAGAGCAATCTGGCCAGACTGGATCTCTGGGCTGAGGCCAAAGGGATGAAGTTCAGCAAGACTGAGTGCTGAGTCTTGCACTTTGGTTTGGGGCTACAGCCTTGGGGCAGAGTGGCTGGAAGACTGTGCAGAGGAAACATATTAGGGGTATTGGTCGATGCTTGGCTGAACATGAGCCAGCAGTGTTCCCAGGTGGCCAAGAAGGCCAATGGCATCCTGCCTTGTATCAGAAATAGCGTACCAGCAGAAGCAGGGAGGTGATTGTCCTGTACTCAGCACTGGTGAGGCTGTACCTTGAGTACTGTGTTCAGTTTCAGGCCCCTCACTACAAGAAAGACACTGAGGCCCTGGAGTGTGTTCACAGAAGGGTAACTAAGCTGGTGAGAGGTCTGGAGCACAAGTCTGATGAGGAGCGGCTGAGGGAACTGAGATTATTTAGGCTGGAGAAGAAGAAGCTCAGGGCAGACCTTATCACTCTATGAATACCTGCAGGGAGGTTGTGGTGAGGTGGAGATCAGCCTCATCTCCCACGTAAATAGTGATAGGACTAGAAGGAATGGCCTCAAGTTGTGCCAGGGGAGATTCAGGTTGTATGTTAGGAAAAAGAGTGGTCAGGCGCTGGTACGGGCTGCCCAGTGAGGTGGTGGAGTCACCATCCCTAGAGGTGTAAGAAATGTTTAGATGTTGTACTGAGGGATGTGGTTTAGTGGGAGATATTGGTGGTAGATGGACAATTGGAGTGGATGATCTTGAAAGTCTTTTCCAACCTTGGTGATTCTATGATTCCGTGTGTTTAGCTGCCTACTTTGAAGCTATAATATCCTTTGGGTCTGTGCACAATAAGAGTAATCTCTAAAATATCTAGATATGCTAGTAAATTAGATATAAGTGCTAGAAATCTATGTTTGCATGAACGCTGTAGATTATCACTTGCCCCCTAATTATACTGACCATAGAACACTGCAGTACCCCTTAGTGAGCTAGATTTAAAAGTTGTACAGGAGGTGCAATGAAATTCTGAATATGAAAACTAAAACCATCTAAGGTAATTGCCCACGGGTTGCAAGCTATTTTCACAGCATCCCAATGTCTAACTGGAAATATAGGTTTTTCTATATGCCATATGTTAAAATCTTCTCAAAATTCTTAAATGCACTTCCTGATCAAAATGATTCAGCTGCAATTCTCATTTCTTTTTCCTCTCTTCTTGACACTAAAATATGGGAAACAGCAGCTAAAATAAATATTGGCTGGAAATTCTATGCTTTTGGGTTTTTTTTAGCAGAAAAATTAAAAAATACTTAAAATGTAAAATGTCATGAATTTGAATGAAACACTGCACTTCAGTGTAAAATTGCAGCTTTTCCAGAAATGTATGTAGAACTGTTCAGTCAGTTGAAAGACTGATACATCTATTTGTTCTTTTCTCTGAAACAAAAATAAATGTTGAACTGCTAGATTTAGCACATAATAAAAATAATTTCTGAACAAGTGTACTTATAAATGATTTTTAGCATGAGATAAACAATGCTAACTGCATTTCCTATAAGGATATTCTATATTTTCTATGTGCTAGCATGAATTTGTTCACTAAGTAAGATAAATGCAAGGAAGTATCTCATAATAAAAAATAGTATTATTTTGGGGAAAATGAAACTTTTCATGGGAATACACATATTAGTCCAACTAAAACAGAATCATGACCCAAAAGTATATCAAGAGGAATAATGCCCCATAGTAAACACTGCCGCAAGAGACTGAATATTCCCTTCAAATATAATGTTAGGACTTTGCTTAATTCAAATAAAATCTTTGACTCATCAGTCCTCTGTCTTTTGGGAGTGTGTAATGGTATATAAAGAGTTTTGCTCCTGCTAGGTCCAGGTGGAAAAGTGGCTCTAGGCGGTGCTTTGCTTGACCGTATTGCCAGCCATGCTTGGAACAGTAACCTAAGGACAGACAGATCTTTCATAAGTTCATTTAGTGCTAGATTTTATAACAAGCTGTTACCTGCCTTTTAAAGATTGGCTGCTGTTTCAAACTCAGACTGTATTTGAGTTTATGGCATAATAAGTCATTGGAAAAAGTTGTCTTTAAAAATAATTTCTCTAGGATGTTGATGTAACTCTGCAGGTTACCACCTCCAGAAATAATCTTACAACACAAAAAATCTTCCAGAAATCATCCCACTTCACCTGAGGAATGTGAATCCTCCTTAGGGTTTTATGGTTCCAATAGTATATTATTATAAAAGCACAGCTTGCTGTCATAACCTGAGATGGAAGATGCAGAGCCTGATCTAGAATCAGTTTACCCTTGGAGCAACTTTACACAGGCTTTCAAATACTATTATTAGCACATATATGAACATCAGCCTCATTGGCTCTTTGCAGTTGTATTTTAGGGATTGGTGTACTGCTCTGCTATAGTTTTTGAATTTCAAGAAAAAAAGTTCTTAGGGAGTATTCTGCTAAGCAAGGTTGGAATTAGTAGAAATGGCACAAATCGCACAGCAACAGGTGAAATCCTACAGTCCTCAAATCTTATGGACAACATATATAGATAGAAGTTAATACTAAATATGGAATTATTCAGTACAGAACTTTCTTGAAGGACAGTGCTACACAAAGTGTGTATAAGACATTATTAGATAGCTTAAATCTAGGCCCTGGAAATGTCTGATGTCCCTTCAACAAGAATGAAAAAGTTTCAAATAACATTTCTTCTGTAGATTGTAAAACACTCTTTCCATCACTATGCCTTAAGAGAAAATGGAAGCCAAATCAAAAATCCAAAAGTCACAACTGTAATGTGGTAAAAAAGAATCTCAAAATATGTTATCATTATGTTTTCCTTGCGTTATTGCTTGGTAGCTGCTCTTAAATAATATAACTGCCCATTCTAAATTATTTCATTCATCCTCCTAAAATCTTATTGAGCCTATTACTACACTTGCAAAAACTTGCTGAGCTTCAGCAGTCTGTTTCATCCTTTAAATTCACAGAATGTGGAGTTTTCTTAATGTACTGCAGAGAGTGTGAATGACCTTTCTAGGTATCCTCTTAGCATTAGTGGCAGGCCTTTAATTTTTATTTGGGTACACTCCTGGGATGAACTGCCTCAAGCCTGCATCTTTATTTAGGCTTTCTGTGAAATGTCGGTAGAGAAATATTTGCTTATAGAGAGAATCCATATTTCTTGACATACTCTGAAAGAAAAAATGAATATAAATTGAGAGGCTTTGACACCTGCATGCTTCCATTTGCAGACCATCACTAGTTCAGAGATTTCCCCAGAATACAGGCATCAGTCACTTCCAAAACCCACTTCCAATCACTATTCCTGAAAAAGAAATGTGAAATCCACAGAAATGGAAAGTTATTTCCAAGTCTGAAAAGATAGAGTTTAGATTAAAATCATATATCTAAAATATGTTCTATATATATATGTCCTTCATATGATTGTGGATTACACTGCATGATTACATATGATATATTTTATCCTACAGTTTATGTATAGCCTCATCACATTTTGCTCTATGTCTTAAATCCCTCAGTTCAGGATTTTTTTTTCCCAACAGAACAATTTTAAAATGTCAAAGACAATGGTTTTCTTTTTGTTCCTGTTTTTGTTGTTGTTATTGTTGTCATTTATTTATTTGTTGATTTAGTGTCTAGTTTCCAACTGTAATCAGAAGAAATTAAAACCGCAGTATCATACCAGATAGCCCACATTCTGGGGGAAGGAATCTCACATCAGTATTGGAAAGGTAAAATTTCTTTTCAGCAGGAAGTAACAGCTGGCCTGTGCTACCAGCCACACCAGGAAAATGTCCTACATGCAAGTCCATGACAGGCCCAGGTCTAACTTGAGCTTTTCAGTGATAAATGAGGTACATCACTTCAATTTGGATCACTCTCAATCCAAGAAATTGCAATGATCACTTCTTAACTAGGGTCATCCACAAGAAACAGTCTTTGTTCCATTGCAAGGAAAAATAGTGATGCTTCAAATGATGGGAAAGCCATTTTCTTACAGATGAGCTTTTACAAAGGCTTAATTCTTAATGTTTTTGATAGTATTTGTTCCAGGTTTGTATTTCTGTAAAAATACAAATGCAAATATTGTGCCTTTATACAATTTAATTGTAGTATTCCTTCTGTTAACCTGCATTCATATATGTGTATCTTTGAATAGCAATACACATTCCTCTGAACTAAGGAGTGAATGCAGAGATCATTCAAATTCATTGTAAACTGGATAATGAAATAATGTAAATTCAGCATTTTTTCCATACTAAGATTAATTAAACAAATCTTGAACAGACATTTTCTGGCTTTTTATTAACCAAGCTGTCAACTCTGCCAAAAAATGTGTTTTGGAATGTTTCTCAATAGTTTGCTAGCCAAAATCATATCCGTTCAAAAAGTTTAGTCAACAGATAGCTAAGCAGTTGCTGTAATAAGTATTTATAATGTCATAGTGCTACATCTGGGGACATTTAGATTGGATATGAGGAAAAGGTTCTTCACCAGAGGGTGGTGGTCATGCAAACAGGCTCTCAGGGCAGTGGGCACAGCTCCCAGCTGCTGGAGTTCAAGGTGCGTTTGGACAACACTCTCAGTCATAGGGTTTGATTTCTGCGTGGTCCTTTGTGGGTTCAGGAGTTGGACTCAATGATCCTTGTGGGTCCCTTCCAGCTCAGGCTATTCTATGGACTCCATGATTCTGAATTTTCCATAACAAGCCTTTTCAACGGTACTTTAACACATTCAGAAACAGTTCAGCAGCCAAATATTTGTCAGTGTTTTACACTGAATTTATCACTTTTATTTCTTAGGTGTGTCTTGGAATGATAACAAAGGAAATTGTGTCAGCTGAAGTTACAGCATCTCTACATGCTCCATATTGTTCTGATTCATATCCTGGTGCTCTGCTGCTGTTCAGTACTGGGGAGTTAGATTTATATGGGAAAAAAAAAAAAAAGAAAACAAAACAAAAATGCAGGATATTAAGTTCTACTATACTACATTAAATTAATTACCAGTTCAAATGATAATTTATTCCTGATACCAAACTTTTAATATCCAAGTACAAAACATCTCTCCCTACATATCGACATAAGAAACATTGTCATGGGTAAAACAGACTCAGCTTGGGGAATTTAGTTTAATTTATTACCAATTAACATAAATACTAACATAATTGTTGATTCATATATTGAGGAACAAAAAAAATGAACTCTTATATACATGGGGAAAACACCTTTCCTCTTCCTTCCCCAGGCTCTACATCTCTCTGGAGTTTCCTCCTCTCTGCTTCCTTGCCTTCACTTCCCTTGTCCTCTCCACAGGCTATGTTCAGGCCCACCAGATGAGAAGGAGGTGCAGGAGGCTGTGGTCAGTACATATTTCTTACCCTTTTCCTCCTCTGCTCCTTTCTTCACCCTTCTGCTTTCTAAGTGAATCTCCTTAAGTAAGAGAAAATGGGAAGAACTGTTAAGAAGTTAACTAACTCCACAGACTATTTCCAATATGAAGCTTCCTATTTAATCACAGAGTAGCTGCAGGTTAGCTATTAGAATCATAGAATCATAGAATCACTAAGGTTGGAAAAGATCGACAGGATCATCCAGTCCAACCATTCACCCATCACCAATGGTTCTCTCTAAACCATGTCCCTCAACACAACATCCAAATGCTCTTTGAACACCACCAGGCTCGGTGACTCCACCACCTCTCTGGGCAGCCCATTCCAGTTCCTGACCACCCTTTCAGAGAAGTAGTATTTCCTAACGTCCAGTCTGAACCTTCCCTGGTGCTGCTTGAAGCCATTCCCTCTAGTCCTATCACTAGTCACATGAGAGAAGAGGCTGACCCCCAGCTCACTACAACCTCCCTTCAGGTAGTTATAGAGAGCAATAAGGTCTCCCCTGAGCCTCCTCTTCTCCAGACTGAACAATTCCAGCTCCTTCAGCCGCTCTTAATAAGGGCTGTGCTCCAGACCCCTCACCAGCTTTGTTGCCCTCCTCTGGACACGCTCCAGGGCCTCAATGTCTTTCTTACAGTGAGGGGCCCAAAACTGGACACAGTACTCAAGGTGCGGCCTCACCAGTGCTGAGTACAGGGGAATAATTACTTCCCTGTTCCTGCTGGCCACACTATTTCTGATACAAGCCAGGATGCCATTGGCCTTCTTGGCCCCCTGGGCACACTGCTGGCTCATGTTCAGTCTAGCGTCAATCAACACCCCCAGGTCCATTTCCTCTACACAGTCTTCCAGCCACTCTGCCCCAAGCCTGTAGCGTTGCCTGGGGTTATTGCGGCCAAAGTGCAGGACCTGGCATTTGGTCTTGTTGAATCCCATCCCACTGGCTTCAGCCCAGCTCTCCAGCCTATCCAGATCCCTCTGTAAGGCCTCGCTACCCTCAGGCAGATCAACACTTCCAGCCAGCTTGGTGTCATCTGCAAACTTACTGAGGGTGCACTCAATACCCTCATCCAGGTCATCAATAAAGATATTAAACAGGACAGGCCTCAGTACCAACCCCTGGGGAATACCACTCATGACCGGTCGCCAGCTGGATTTAACTCCATTCACCACCACTCTCTGGGCCCGACCCTCCAGCCAGTTCCTTACCCATCCAAGAGTGTGGCCATGGACTGCCAGCTTCTGCAGGAGAATACTGTGGGAGACAGTGTCAAAGGCTTTGCTGAAGTCTAGATAGACTACATCAACAGCCTTTCCCTCATCCACCAGACGGGTCACTAGATCATAGAAGGAGATCAGGTTGGTCAAGCAGGACCTGCCCTTCGTGAACCCATGCTGGCTAGGCCTGATCCCCCAGTTGTCCTGCATGTGCCGCGTGATCTCCCTCAAGACAATCTGCTCCATAATCTTCCCCAGCACTGAGGTCAGGCTAACAGGCCTGTAGTTCCCCGGATCCTCCCTGCAGCCCTTCTTGTAGATGGGAGTCACATTGGCTTAGCAGCTATTACATTTACATTTACATTTTATTACATTATAAGTTATTACATTTACATGCTCAAAACTGCTGTTGCTAGTCAAAATCTTTTGTTGTGCACTTAAAACATTTAACTTACGGTGAATAGGAAAACAAATGATTTTATTAGGCTCCAGAAGAAGAAATCAGTTTGGTCTTACTGGGGTGGGAAATAATACTAATATGGTCTGCAATGAAGTACCGCTTACAAGTTAAAAGTTATCTTGAAGTTGTCCTATTGTTAACTGATACCTATGCATAATATATGAAAATCATAACCATTCAAGTTCTGTTAAACTTTTCCCTTTCCAAAAAATAAAATAAAATTAAATTAGATTAACAAAATTAAAGAGGAAAGCAAAATAATCAGTATAATTCTATAAAAATCTGAAAATCTGATCATTTTGTTTGGTTACATGAATTGGCTAAATACAAGAAAAACAGATTTTCCCCACTGAGACCTTTAAACACTCTGAAGTTGCGTAAGCAGTTTCACAATGTAGTGCATCTTCAGGACCCGTGAAATAAATTCCCTAACAACTGATCTGTGGTAGAATAGATGTATGTTTTAGTTAAGAATAGGAAAAAAATTATGACAAATATCAAGTTTTCCAATTGTGGAACAAAAAATGCCAAGTTCCCATGCTTCTAATTAATGACCAATTAAATAATCACCAATGTTTCCATAGAAAATTCTGAAACACCACCATGTATTAGAAATAAAGCATTCTTTATGCAGTTTATGCTCACTGTGGGACTTGCTTTGGAATAGTGTAAGCTAGGCTTGCTCCAGTGTAAGAGGTCAAAGCGCTCATTTGTGTGACTGAGACAGGACCCATGGGTGGCTGCTCACCCGCCAGAGCAGAGCAAGCAACAGCAGGAGGGAAGGCTTCCTTTGCGTAACAGTAAAATGTGCAGTCCTTAGCCATATCAACTTGTTTTTTATTGTGTTTATTTCCTCATTTTGAGACCAAGGGTGCCCTCTAAGCACTGATCTGTTGGTTTTTGCCCCCAGAAATTTTCCCTGTGCACACAAAGAATTAGTGAATGAGAAAGTTCAGCTGAGTAGTCACCTAGTAAAGATTTCCAGGAAGGCCTTTGAGCTGGGGTCATCATTTGTCACAAGGGACACCACTCAAATTTAGCTTTTTTTTTTTTTTTTTCCCCAGTTAAATTATTCACAGAAAAATAATTTTCAGACATATTTCAGTATTTTCCATCAGCAGCAGCCCAGTGCTACAGTTTCAGTCAATATTCTTTATGTAGATTGCTTGGCTTTATTGTACTTTGAGAAGCATTTAAGCTTATGAATGGAGTTTTATTTTATGATGTTCATCATAAAAAGGTGAAAAGTATGTTGGATAAAGACATCAAGCAGTTACAACAGAAAGTTAGAGAGGAGGAGTAAGAACATATAGCAAGGTATAATTCAGGATCATTGCTCAAGCTGATGATGCTTATGATAAGGTATAATATAATCGCTCAGTAGGCTAAATGCAATAATGTAATAACTCAGCAGACCTAAGCATGGAGATCATAACCTGCCTGTTTCATATAGCTAATTGTTTTCACAGTGCTATTCACTGTGCGAGTTAATGCATTCTGGACTCCACTGATAGACATCTAACAGCTGTTCAGACGTCCAGGCATAAAGTGTGTATCTTGAATATCATCCATATATAGATGTCCAGGGAAGAGTAAGAACAGAGCAAGCATATATATTTCCTCCTACGGCTTTTTCAACAAAAAATAATTTTAAGCTTAGGTCAGTTGTGAGTTTAGGACCTGATGCAAAGACCATCAAGATAAAAATTTCCACTAATTGGAAATAATACTGCTGAGACTTATGGAGAATTTTAGTCTCCATTTAATTCTCATATTCCATTAAAGGTGATTTAGTAATTACTGAGTAGTTCTTGATAATTGTTTTTGTCCCTGTAAGTCCTGATCCTGTAAGTACTTTGAAGGTCAGCATATTTTTAAAAGGCTATTTCAAAGTCCTTTCCTTTGAGAAAGGTATTGTTTAAAGAGTGATCCATTCTATTAGGCTCAGAGAACGATTTCATTACATCCTTTGGCAGAGCAGCCACAGAAATATTAACTTAAAAATGCAGTGTATCATAATTATATTTTTATGGGAAACATCATTTAATTTGATGTCATTTTTGTGTATCTGTCACATCATTAGGACAGCTAGTTTCAAAGCCAGCCACACCTAAGCCAAAGATTTTTAAAACTTCACATACACTTTAAAGCCATTTCCCCTTGCCCTATCACTATCAGACCCTGTGGAAGTTTGGTCTCTCTCCTGTTTATAAGCTCCTTTTAGATACTGAAAGGCCAAAATGATGTCCCCCTGGAGTCTTCTCTTCCTGAGACTGAATAAGCTCAGTGTCCTCAACCTTTCTTCATAGGAGAGGTGCTCCAGCTCTCTGAACATCTTTGTGGCACTCCTCTGGACTCACACCAACAGCTCCATCAGCATAGATGCAATAAAGCTGCTTTGCAGGCCATTCTGGTGGTGTGAAATACAGAACTAGCTTAAAGCTTCAGATCTGTTTCCTTATCTTTTAGCTACTTGCTGTGATCAACTTGGTATTATACATCTTGCAGCTCAGACAACAGATT
This sequence comes from Gallus gallus, assembly GCF_016699485.2. Classification (NCBI taxonomy): domain Eukaryota; kingdom Metazoa; phylum Chordata; class Aves; order Galliformes; family Phasianidae; genus Gallus; species Gallus gallus. Next base: position 100,162,190 of record NC_052534.1, read on the forward strand.
TTTCAATCAGAACTGAATTATTTTCAGGCACTCAGTATACAGGTGATAGGAACCAGAGGCTGAGCCTGGTGTCACAAATAAGCCAGCAGCACTGGACTCTTCAGGGTTCTGGTGCAAGTAGCATTTGCTTTGCACATCCACATGCAGCAAGTTGCCACTCAGTAAGCAGAGAGCTAGGCATTGCTTGAAACAAGGCAATAAAGCACTATGCCATGGGTGCAAGCCTTTTGGCTTGCTTTGACTGCATGGGTTGAAGAGGAATTGCCTTGGGCTGCATACAAAATATATAATGTAATTAATGTATATAAATAAAAAAACATCTTTTAAAAAATATTTTTGATTAAAACATAAAAAAGAGAGCAATACAACATAAAACTAACAGGTTAAACATGTATGCAATACACAGTGTGGTAAAAGATTAGAGGTAATTATTCTGTATTTATAAAACACTAGTTGTGCATTTCAGGGCTGGTTAATAAGAGCATTAGGGTACTCGGTTAAGTATTATAGCTTTTTTTTTTTTTACTTTTGGAAATGCAAAGGAAATTAGAACTTCAAAATATAATGTATTTCCTTGTACAAAACTTATAACATAACCTTCAGTCATTGCCTTGATAGAAAACATAGATAATACTTGATATAAGGCAGCTGAGAACACTTCCAATCACAGAAAGCAACAGAAACCTGTGCCATCAATTCTTATATGTTGTCCTACTATTCTTCCAGTATATTTTAGTAACAAAGTTCTCGGATTATATTTTTTTCTTTAGTCCTGTGAGTGCTGTCTTGCAACAAAAATAATTAAGCAGCAGTCTTGTTTGGAATCACTTGTATTATCCTGATTCATTTTCTTCTCAATATCAGTGAAAGGTAGACAAGCTGTTATCTTTATTCTGCAATAGCAGCCAGCCAGCTCAGCCATCTTCACTGTAATAAGAGAACTTATCTGCCTCCAGGTACTTTTTCCTAATGAGAAAAATTCAATTGTATGATATCTAAGTCAGGAAGACTATGACCTCAGATTGACTTTGAAGGTGCTATTACAATTAAATAATAAATACCATCTTAACATCCCCAGTGTACATTTTGCTAAGTGAAACACAGCCCTATTAGATGGGCCACAGGCTCCGCCCTTAAGAATTTTTTATCTAGAGACATAAAGTAATCGTGGATAAGAAAGATGACAGAAAACTCGAGCAGTGCTGTTGGAATATGATTTCTTTGGATTTGTTCACTTTGATATTTAAATACAAATACCCTGTGTTTAGTTACTGTGCTTAGTAGATCTAATCTAATCCAGATAAATGGAATTTCTTAATGGTAATGGTTCCGGTGCTGGTGGTCACATAAGAGAGTACTTTCCCTTCGTTGTCAATTTTCTTCAACATTTCTAGGAAATGTCCTTTGTAGCATTAATGGAGTAGTGGAAAAGAGCAAACATCAGGATTTATACTACTAATTCCATAGGAATGGGATGCTCTTTATACAGTAGGATCAGACAAGTGCTGTGTTATACCAGAATGCTCATAAAATTCACAGTTTCGGAAAGAAATGAAGTATGAAGAAATACCTTCTCCATTGCTCAAATGATTTTCTGATGTTCTAGGAACCTTGATCACTCCTTTTTTCAGTACTCTGAGATGTAGCTTTCAACCTCCACAGGCTTTTTGCACTTGGGAGCCTAAAAATGCTGGTGTTATTTTAACTTGAGTGCTAATCTATGTGTCAGATGTTAAGTAATAAATTACTTTCATCTTCTTCTATTAAAAAATAATAATTTTATGCCAATTTCTATTACTCAAACAACATATTCATAAGGAAAATACCAGTTATATTTTGTGAAATAGTACCTCTTTGTAGGTGGGAAACATTGTTATCAGTTTTTCACTCTCTGTGTGGACTGCATGGCAGTAGAAATCTGAAGTATTGTTCTAAACAGATATGAGAATTTAAATGGCGAGATAACTAATGAAGTAGACACGTAGCATGACTTAATTTGAAGGACAAATTTTATTCATAGCTCACAGCAGATGCCAAATTTCGACGTGTCTTATAAATCATTCAAGGAACTTTCTTAGAGAAATCCATTTACTTTCTAGAAAACAGAAGAGGCATCACTTTTATAAATGCAAATTAATGAGATTCCTATAAGCAGAGATCAAATAAAATCATTCCAGTGTAGGAGGCTTCATAAGAAAATCCCACTTAGCAACTTCATTAAAAAGCATGAATGGAGTACTGGTGAAAGAGAATGTGCAATGCTGAGCTGCCTACTTGGGTACCACAACACATGCTTGAAGGATGAAGCAGGGGAAGACCTTTCTTCCTTGTTAGCCTCAATTCAAACTATTGTCGTGTTCCAAGGCAGCAGTAATCCGTATAACCCAACTGGTAATATTTTACCCACAGATCATTGCATGTAAAACCATGCTCCAAAAATCTTTGCTTCAAACATTTGAAAGCTATGAGCAAAGTCAACAGCACTGCATATAATGGCATGCAATTCATTTCAATATAGCTAGTCCCACTGTGGAGACTTTCATAGTTATTTCATAGTTTCATAGTTATTATCTTAAATAAAATGCTCTGTGAAAACTGAAAATTTTGTAACTTGAGTTGTTCAACTCACTAACTTTTCACAGTATGTTGCTGTCACAGAATCTCTGCGCAGCAATCTAGCTAAGATGTACTAAATTATTTTCTTTATTTATAATCAGTGTCAGATCTGCTGTCACTTAGTACCATTTGGAATTTCTCTATGCTATTTTATTTTTCATAACTAGCAGCTTCCCTTAGAATGGCTTCAAGCTGCGCCAGGGAAGATTCAGGCTGGACATTAGGAAATACTACTTCTCTGAAAGGGTGGTCAGGCACTGGAATGGGCTGCCCAGAGAGGTGGTGGAGTCACTGAGCCTGGTGGTGTTCAAAGAGCATTTGGATGTTCTGTGGAGGGACATGGTTTAGCGAGAACCATTGGTGAAGGGCGAATGGTTGGACTGGATGATCCTGTGGGTCTTTTCCAACCTCAGCGATTCTATGATTCTATGATTCTATGAATACCCACTGATTATTTTTGTCATTTCAGCCATTTCTTCAATACTACAATTGTTCTGATTTTGCAGTATTTTATCATAAAATGTTTGTATTTCCCACAGTGTATTTTCCCCTCACAGTGTTCTTTTTCACTAGGTGCTCAGTAAATGACTATATCTAACACATGATTTATCCACTATAACACTATATACTCCCCACTCCCAGAGAAAAGCAATTAATGAAGCCAAAACTGTCATTAAATTGAGTTGTGGAATAAACATTTGCAAGTGCTGAAATTAACTGTTTTGTACATGGTATGTAGCTAATGCTGTCTTCTACACTTTTATTCCTCCCAATCTCACTTTCATTGTTAGTAACATGGACAAGGCTCATGGAGAGCCTTTGAGACTGAAGGAAGAACAGAGGTTACACACAATGGAGCTCAGCTGGATTTCTCTGCATTCTGGATTTATGCTGGATGGTTTGTCTTATTTGTCTGTCTTTTTCAACATGAGGTTTAAGCTATACATTGAAAATTATGTCATGGGTGGCTGAAATGTTCAAGAAACCATAAAGTAGATTCATACTCTGCTAGGATGTACCCCTCTGATGCTGGGCTGGGAAAACATTAATAGTGTAATAGGGATTATGTCTGCTAATATAATGTTTCCTCTAATGCTTGTTTTTGTTAAAAATGTTTTGACATTCTCTCCTTCAGTCCTGGATATCCTGGTGATATCCAGGATATCAAGACAAAGACAAAATGCATACTGATCATAAATGTCAGCCAGTAGTCAGGTCCTGCTTTACACTTAAAAATTTCCTTCCTAAATTCACCTGGAACAGTACCACTAGAAACTGAAGGCTGAAGCACCAATACAATTTATATCTTAAAATGTCTTCTCTGACAAGCTGGAACCAAATTCATGCCCAGTTAAGTCTTTCCATGGGGAGACATAGAAGACTAGTTGTTCTTTTTACACAGCGGGCACTAACTGCTATTGCAGATTACTGGGAACAGCTGTACTCTTGTCCAATACCAGTAATTTGTGACCATCTCCCACTGGCCCAAAGACTTTGAAAATGTTTGTTCTTCAAATATTATTAATTAATTTAATCCTTCACAATGTAAGGAAACAAATCAACAGTCTATTCTAGGAAAGAAAAACAGCAACCAAACCAAACGTCAGAAAAATGCATTCAGTGCATTCATCTTTCTTTAATTGATCTTTCTCAGACAAGCCCACACAAAATCGGTAGCCTCCATTAATATTGCATTGTTTTTGTCTGATTCCACTTAAGCGTCTCATTCTATTTTACTTTTACGTTACTTGTAACTTTTTTCCCTGATATAAAATCATCTTTCTGTTTCTGATTTCTCCTATAATTTCTCACTAGAAACTACACTTCATTTTCCTACTATCTACTATTACCACTACAGAATGAAAAGTCATTGAAGCCGGTCCGGCCTTTCTGTATCAGTTGCTTCTGAACAGAATTGGGCCTATAATCCTTCAGGAGCTGCTCCAGCACAGCTCCCCATGGGCTGTAGCTCCAGCCCAAGGCCTGCCACTGTGGGAGCTCCTCCTGGGCTTTGGCTTCCTTCAGGCCACAGCCACTGCTGCACCATAGGCTTCTCCACAGGATGCACATTATCAACAGGATCTTTATTTCTTGTATTTTAGGACTAGGTTCCACCCACGGTCAAGTCTAGGTCAGCGCAGAAATACCTGACCTATCATTCAACCTGCCAACGCACAGGTAAAAGTTAGCAACACAGCACTGTACTAAATTACATCCAACAATGGGAAGTGCATGCATGATGCCTAATAGACTGTTTGGAAAAAAAAAAAAAAAAAAAGAAAAGTGAAATGCCCTTGAAAGCATCTCAGTGTACCAAAGGTTATATTCAGTATTTGAAAATACTGAACATTTTATTTTCAGAATAAATATTGAGACTATCCTCTAGAAATGTTTTTTACAGTTATGTGGTGGTTCAATACATCTCTCACAGAAGATATCCCAGTCCTTGGAAATGTCATTAAAAGTGAAAAAGAGATACAGGCAGAGATCATTCTCTCTTTTTACAGTTTTCTACTGCTCTTAGGGAACGAACACCCAGGAGAATAATGGGTGTGGACATAATGATTTGAAGCAGAATTGCAATTAAAGAAGCAATGAACTGAGCACTCTGTTAAGAACCCATGTTTTTTGTTTGCTTGTTGCTTTGTGGGTTTGTTTTCAATATTTTCTTTATTGATACCAAAGGACCATCTATGAAGTAACTAGAGCAGAACAGAGAGTTGGCCTCTTCTACCAAGTTGCTAGAGATAGGGCAAGAGGGAATGGCCTCAAGTTGTGCCAGGGGAAGTTCAGGTTGTATGTTAGAAAGAATTTATTCTCAGAAGGCATGGTCAGTCATTGGCACAGGGTGCCCAGGGAGGTGGTGGAGTCTCCATCTCTGGAGGTCTTTAAGGAAAGGGCAGATGTAGTACTGAGGGACTTGTTTTAGTGGGCAACATTGGTGGTAGGTGAATGATTGGATTAGATGATATTACAGGTCTTTTCCCAACCTTAACGATTCTATGATTCTATGAACTATGACCATTACCTTCTGATATGAAAGGTCCAAGGTTATAGTAAGATGCATTCTGTAAAGTTTTGAAGTAATTTAAAGTGGTAAGTGATTCTTTTTACCTAAAGAATGTTTAATATTTCATTCAGAGTATGTCAGATTATGAGATTTGTAAATACAAGGGAACTTTTCCTGCCACGCTAATGTCTAGGTGTTAACATATAGAATCACAGAATGGCTTGGGTTGGATGGGACCCCAAGGAACATCAAGTTCCAACTCCCCTTCCACAGGCATGGCAGCAACCTCCTGTTCTAGTACTAGCCCATGCTGCTCAGGGCCCCATCCAACCTGGTCTTGAACGCCTCCAGGGATGGGGCATCCACAGCCTCTCTGGGCAGCCTGTTTCAGCACCTCACTACTCTCTCTGGGAAGAACTTGCCCTTGACATCCAATCTAAACCTTCCTTCCCTGAGCTTAAAGCCATTCCTTCTTGTCCTATCATTATCACTCACTCTCTTTATATTGGATTTTGCCCAATTCAGTGACAAAAGTCAGAAAAATTATTTGTACCAGGTTGTAGTAAAAATCCTTCAATGAAATTTCAATTGAGTATTAGACTCTACTTTTCACTTCTCACAAAATAACATTTAAACTATGTAATATATCGTAATTCAATAAATTCAAAGCACCAGACATTCTGCTTTTGGGAATTACACCTACACAGGTTAAATTGTGCATGTAATTGGTAACACCACCTAGATTTTCTTTATTCTCTATGTCTGGTGCCAAATTTGTTTAAAACTAAAAAACTTTCGAGCAAATAAGCATTCCCTGTAGTGTAGAAAATACCTCACAAGTACTTTAGACTGTCAAAAGTTCAGTACTAAAATTTCATTTTATTTCATAAATTTCCTTAATAACATCTCTGCATCTCAGAATATCTCCAGTCCATTTCTCAGATATTTGATGCCTTTCTACTCAGCCTTAGTATGGGTCCTGTCTTCTTGTTCCTCTGATTTCCCCTCCAGGGACTTGGTAAAAGGACTTAGAGCCAGTGTTTCTCCATTTTTTCCACTGGTCACATAGGCTATTGTCTTTTCTGTTTTGGGAGTTTTGTTCATTTATTATGTGAATAAGTTATGTTAATGAGTTATTAAAGTAGAAAGGAACTTTCCCGAAGACAAGTGCAAGTTAGATTTATCAATAAGGTAAATAGATTTTTATCCTGCTTGCTTTGAAAATGGCAATCATTAATTCTAGTTATCATTAAATTATGTTGCTGAATATTTATGTCAAGTAATTCTTTAATTGGAACCATAAAGCATCCTCATAAATCTCAGAGAAAATCGAGTTGCAGTCATTGATTACCATCTCTCTGAAACATTATATTGTAATTTAGCAGATCATTTTTGATTGTAGAACAATAGTTAATTTAAATACTATTAAATCTAGGAGTCTTTGTGTAATGCAGTTAATGTTTCACAAAAGCAAAATCTACTCTAGGAAAGCCATTAACCTCAGAACCATTGTCATTAAGTGATCAAAGCATATAATTGCAAAGTCTTTTTAGCTAATTGTAACATTTCTTCTCCATAAATGAAGGGGTACTATTTTATATGACTCCTAGCTGAGGTGAACACGCTATCTCATTTAGGCTATCTTTTGTTATGTTCCTGTTAAGTCCTTCTAAATAACTGAGAAATATTAATGAATATCCACAGTATTTTTCTTTTCTTTCACTGTCATTTCAACATATAAACACTAAAGTAGACTGTAGATTAATGCCTAATCACAATTGTACCCATAATTTTGAGCATCTGTGTAAAAAAAAATAACAATAATGGTCCAGTAGTTCTTCTAGAAGAATTTAACACTTCATGGAAGATGCGTAAGAGAAGAGGAAACAGCATGGCTAAATGTAAATCCCCCTGGCACACCGGCCACTGGAGGCTTCACACTGCACTGTGCAGTACTCACCTGTACAGTACAGTCATTTCTTTCCTTCACACTTTGTACACTGTGATGTTTCTTTTTCTAGTTTATAGGTTTGTACAGCTGCAATTTGGCATTTGAGTAATTTTTCAGCCACACATAAAAGATCCAGGCCCTTATATAACACAGAGATATTTATTATTTGAGGGAGGTCAATGGTACCCATTAGTGGATACCAACAGAGGAAGTCTGGACTATCAACATGTTGAAAAGCTGGTGGAAATTCCATCACTGTTTCAGAAGCCCAGCCAGAGTGCTTTATGAAGTAACACATGCCTCTTCACCATGGCAGTATCCATCACTGCAGCAGGTCACAAACAGCCATCCAGTGTAACATGATGAAATGCTGGCTTTGCAAACAACAGAATAAACTGAAAAGCAAATCTACCTTTCTGCCTATATTTTTTTTTTCAGGAGTATACCAGGAACTAGCCTGCTTGTCTGCCCCATCCTCAGTTTGATAATGGACTGTGATCCACAAAAAGCTACAAATCTTTAGAAATCATTTATGAAGACTAGAAAATCCCCATTTCTCGCAGGTACGCCTGTGTTTATGGTCCAGCCTCAACGCTGTTTTATGCTTCATGTTCCACTTGGAGCTTATCAGTTACTCATGAGAATAATTTATACCTGTTTTCTGTGCTTACACACAGCACCTGGATTCTGAAATGTACTTGAAGATCAACAAATTAGAGATAAGCAGTTTCAAAAGTACAAATTAGATTTCACTAATAGTCATTCATGTAATGAACCAAAGAAGCAGGTTAATGGACAGCCTGAATTATTGTAACAAAAAAAGTACTATTTTTTCTTACCTCCTTTTATACTGAAGCCTTAAGTCTTTTATATTTTGCCATGAACTTCTCTGTGCTACATAATTATCAATCAGAAAAAGGAACAATATTTAAGTGACACAGGTAACTGCCATTAGAGGCACCACAACAATCTGACTTTCAGTTATTTTTATCATTTACACAATTCTGCTGCCTTAATAACCTTGTTAATAAGCTGTGAGCATTTTAAATTTACCTCTTGCTGTTACCATTGATAGTGAAATGATTATTCTAACCAAACTTATGAAGCTGGGAACTGCTGCTTGCCTATATGCTGCTGTTGATCATGTCATAGAAATTCTGGTAGCAAGTCTGGCTACGTGTCACTTGGCACCAATAGCATAACTCATTCATCAAGCTGCAGAGATTAAGAGAAATGAAAACATAATTTAAATGTTTAGAAGTACAGCAAGAGCAGAAAAAGTGTCTGCTTTCATATTCCAGACACAGAGAGAGGTTAAGCACTGTAGGATGATTATTCATGTCAATGACAGATGAGTTACACTCTGATGACTTCCATGAGTTCTACTTCTGCTTCAGAAGCTTTGGGAACAAACCAGTTCCTGTTTGCTTGAACACTTGCTTGTTCAATACATATGAAGGTGGAGGGGTCCATTTACTGCTCAGATGAGCTCATGTTGCCTTGGCTTCACTGGAGCAGAAAAAGGAGAACCCATACCTCTACGACAGCCTATTCCAGCAGCTTGTTCTGTTATAAATTCTTCTGTCAAGTTGCACAAAAAACTATTTTGACATCAGGGCATCTAATAAATAAAAGGGGACATATAATAAATAAATGAAACTTTAAACTTTACTAGAGGAAAGAAAGAATTTCTTCAACAGTCTATTCAGACAGATAGATAATTCATCTAAAGTGTCCAATACTGTGAGCTAGTAGAAGACTATTGCCTTATTTCTTAGAAGGTAACACATGGAAATATTTGTTGTCCAAAGGTCATATTAAGGAAAAGAGGCACTCAGGACATTCTCTCACTTATCACAAGTTAGTCTTGACAACCCCCTGAGGGAAAAAGCCTCATCACTAGACTCTTTCTATGTGTTTCACTCTCAGTGAGCCTCTAGACATCATGCTTTCTCTTACCAAGTGAGCACTAGAATTAACTCTCTCATTAAAGTGAGATTACACTGGACAGTACTACAGGTAGTGATGCTTGGAAGACAAAGATGTTTTCTACCCCTTTGAAGTATGTTTCTATACAGCTGATAAACACAGAGAATTAAACTTAGACATAGAAGCAGAATTTGTAGTTTAGACTCTTTACAAAGTCCATCAGAGTTAAGGAGGTACACTGTTATGACACCAGCAAGATATATTTTCCACAAGACTTTCACAGGGCTTACTCTGTCTGCTAGCTTGCAGCTTTATTATTTCAGAAGAACACAGCTTTGATTCTTGTGTGAGTGACTAGCATCAGCCCATGGAGATCCCAGGCTCTCAAAATCCTGCTCAGCAGAGCCGATGGAAACTCACTGCTGCAAATCAAAGCAATTTTGCCTGAGGGAGTTGGGTAACATGCTGGCATATCTTACCTTTTGATGTAATTAAAAATCACACTTCTGAGAATCCATTAATGACACAACAGAGATCCCAAAGGACAGAAGTCATTATGTGTATGAATTACGCTCTGTCATCCCCAACTTCAGCTATCATTAACAAGACTTCTTGAATCTTCAGAAGATTCAGACCACAATATGAATCTCTTTAGGCACAATCTGCTTCTTAAGTGTGCCCTAAGGAAGGACTTTTCCACAGTAGTCCAAACATTAAGCAAACTATCAAGCAATTATTTTGCACTTGGAGAAGCCAAACATTGCCTTGATTTACATCTTGTTGAACTAAACTAATTTCTCACTAATTTTCATTTTCTAGGATGAGATTCTTATGGCAAAAGTTGCTGCAGACATACAGTTGGAGAGTAAATAAAAAGGAATGGAAAATAGGAAATCTTTTAAAAACTAATAGAGAATTTTTCTGGAAAGTAAAAGCAAACAGACAAACAAAAACTCAATAAACCAGACCTGCTACTGAAACAGCAGTTGAAAGATAATTAGGAGAACAGCTCAGGATCAGTCTAATACTTTATTCTATACACCTAGCCAAGATGATTGTTCTCTGTTTAAATATTCAGAGTTAAATAATGAGCTGAGAAATTACTGCTTGTTGTGACAAAGGGAAAGAAACAACACTTCTGTTAATTATTTCTAGTGTTTTCCTTCAACCTGCATCCCTCTTTGAACAATTTTATATCCAGTAGACAAAAAACCCAAACATGTATTCATGTTATGGTTTATTTAGCAGTTTTGTGAACTTCAGTAGAAGTTTAGACAAGATTATAAAACAGACTTCCACTTTAGTAACGATGTATATAGAAACCACATTTGGCTCAGAAAGATCCTAAACTGCAAATGTTTAGAGACTGAATATGAAGGGTAATATATATGTCCAGGCTTGCATTCTTCCTTAGGCAACCATTTTGACCATTGTTATTTTTGAATGGACTGATTTTTGTCCTGATCTAATAGAAGTCCTCTTTGACAACCGGGAACGCAGATTCACTTTATTAGTAAAGCTGTGAACGATAGTGGATGCTATATAGTGGATTGCTATTGAGAGATAGGCCTGTTTTAATCTGTTATCTCACTTCAGCTCCCTTTGAAAGTTGTCTTTGCCTTAACGTGTGTTCAGGTACTACCTGAGCATGGCCAGAAATGATATTCCAAAAAACACTAAACACGAATAATGTTTGCCTTAAACCAACATATATTTAATATCAATCTTTAATTCTAATTGCATGAATATGACATAAAAATATTATTAATTAAGCATGCAGGCTATACTGCAATAAAACAAATTTAAAATGGCTTCTTCTACATTACTCATCAATAATACCTGTTCCGGAGATGCCACAGTAGAGCTACAATGAGAAGGAAAGGTAAAGCATTCGAAGATATTTCACACAGGTCTCTTCCTCCTTATTTTCTTTTTAACTTTAGCTTCAGCTTACACAGACATAGATTGGTGCTATGGCTGTTGTGTGAATCCAAATGCTGGGTATAACCAGTCCATACTGTTTCAGATCTGTAACCAGCCTGAATCTTGATTGTGTCTTTCAGACATGGCAGCCAATGAAGTGTGATATGCCAGTGTATTCTGCAGCCATGCCTAGTGGCACTGGCTCCACCATTCCTCTATGACCTAATGTGTCTTGTATGACATGAACAATTGAGGATTGCTTTTATACAACTGTTGAATAACTGTCACTCCAATTTTACTAGTTACTTATGGTATTTTCCTACTGTGTGTATTGAATAGCCAAAACCTATTAGGTCATGAGTCCTTTGGTCACCTCCTTTTCACTTCTGTACAAAGGCTTGCATAGCTTGAGACATGTTATGCCTTAATCTTTGCATTTTCAGTCAGTGTAAGACTATACATGTAATCTGGATTTACCTCCTTGGCAGCAACAACCTACTATGACAGCTGTCACCACAAGGAAGAGGACTCTTGGTTATTACTCTTGCATTCTTTTAGCCTTAAAACACAGTCATGTTTGTTATGTCCTGCTTTTACAGATCACCTTCTTGCGGACAGATACAGTACTGGCTTTAGAAGACAAAGTGCCAAAGGATGGCACATTTCAGAAAATTGATTTTTGCACTCCTATACTGATTTTTCTCATCCCATCCTGAGTATACAGGCCCATTGATTAATAAGGAAGATGTATTGTTTATTTGATTATAGCTGTGAATTGTCAGTGAAGTGAGGTAGGAAAGCTCAGTTTGTTGTAAAAGCATAACATAGAATCGTAGAATCATAGAATGGTCTGGGTTGAAAAGGACCACAATGATCATTTAGTTTCACCTCCTCCTGCTATGTGCAGGGTCGCCAACCACCAGACCAGGCTGCCCAGAGCCACATCCAGCCTGGCCTTGAATGCCTCCAGGGATGGGGCATCCACAACCTCCTTGGGCAACTTGCTCCTTTCTTCTAAACCTTCACTTATAGGCACCATGATGAGCGTAACTGGAGCTGATCGCTTTAACTGTAAGGCCAAGAGTTTACTGGATGGAAAATATTCCTCTTCATCCCCTGCCCTGATCCACATGGCTCACTGAAGAAGACCACACTCACACAACTGCTGCTTCCACTTCCTTCATTCTGAGAACATGCAGAGAACTTCTGTGTCCAGAGACATCCAACTGACATTAAAAGTCAGGACTAAGATAAACAAACTGTGTGTGCTCCCCTATAATCCAAATTGAGTGATTAAATCTACTGAGAATCTGGACAGACTGTAGATCTGATAGTGGATTTGGGCTTTGAAGGTGATTCAAACAACAGTGGTCTCAGTAAAACTTGGAAGAGGAGCTGACCAGAAAGAACAATTTATTGTTTTGCTAACTTGAGATCTTGAGGTATAAATTCAAACACACAACACAGTGAGTTGTCAGCTCATCAATATATGTAATAAATCTGGAATAGTTCAGATTCCAGAGTTTACAGGGAAAATTTATTAACCATTTCTCTGCAGTAAATATGTCAGTGGCACAACAGTGAGAGTTAAAAAAGATTCAGTATTTGTTTCAATTAGTAATGATGCTGCCCAGACAAAGAGCAGCACACATCACTCCTCCCGCATGACCAGACCTCACATTATCATTCTGGAGTACCTCAGAGACCCTTGTTTCATTATTCTTTTTTTTTTTTTTTTTTTTTTTTTTTTTTGAGAGAGAGGAAGCACAGGAATACAACCATCTCTCATGAATAAGAAACAGCACTAGAATAAACCTTAAATGATTTACTTCAGTAGGAGTTTTAAAATATTCTCCTCTGCCCCTTCCCCAAAAAACCTCCCAAAATGCATTTTTCTTACAGTGAGTAAATACAGAATAGGGATTTAGTGCTACTTATGCAAGCCAGAGCCCATATATTTTATTTTATTTTATTTTATTTTGCACCTCATTTTCTGAATTTTATTAGTGCTTCCACACTGTGGAATTGAGATGACTTCATGTTTTGCTTGATTTTCTCCATTACAGTTTATGAAGATTTGTTTACCTCTATCTACCTTTATCTATTTTGATATTTTTTTCTCCCTGAATGTGAAGAGTTTATATAGTTATATTTGTGTAACAGTCATGGAAGGAGACTAAAGCACTGCACACTTCACTCATAAGATGAAGGCAGAAAGATATTTATTGATATAAAATAGATGGATGGTAATCTTAACAACAACAACAGTGACTTAACAAGATTTGAAATGGCCAGATATCCTTGGCCAGTTGCTACACAGAGGGCGGGGGTACAAAATGAGTCTAAGATGAAATCGTAACGAAGCTGGCATGAATTAAAAACAATAAATCTCTTAGTGAGGATCTGTCAGCAAGGCATCACCACATTCCAGGCGAAATTCTGAGCAGGCATTAAGTAGGTGTCCCTACTCAAGGGGAGATTCTGGTGTGCAGACAGCTGCTTGGCAGGACAACTATCAAAGGGGCTCTCAGGCTGCTTATTATTTATGGGGTAAGATGGCTGACTCATCATCATACGACTTAGCATTGAATCTACTGAACCAGGTGTCTGAGCACCCAGTTTGAGACAATATGGTGGTCATTAACAGTCTCTGGTGAAACCCTGATTGCTGTCAATCCCAAGGACAAGGTGTTTTGAACCTCCTTATATGTGCTATGCCTTGGGGATGACAACCAGTCTGGATGGGGGAGCAAGGAGTGCCCTGTCACAGTAACCAGGATAACATCTGGTAGCAAAGGATAAATTTTGGTCCCACTTACTTTAAGGAAAAATCTGGTGGAATTATGTTGGCCATGTTTCCTGTATGCCACATCATCTGTACAGAAAAGCAGAGAATAGTTCCTCCTGTTCCTACTGGCTTCCAATTGCAGGAAAACAGATGGAGACCTGCTTGTGGGATAAATATACTTAATTGATTTAAAGAAATGAAACCCATCCTCTACTGTCAAGTCTGGTTTGTGGACTCCAGAAATACCCACACTACTGAACTTTGGCACTTTCCAAGCATCTGCCAGAGTTTCCTCTGTGGACTGAAATCAAGATGAGTTCTGTCGAAGGCAGTCCAAACACTTCAGTCTGATAGCAGTGGCACATGAGAACTGAGTTTGTTAAATTTGTTCATTTGTACCTGCAGGGATGCATCTTAACAAGCAGTTTTAGAATGTAAGTTTACAGTTATTTGAAATGGATTTTGATTAAGCATAAAAATTTTACCAGTTGCGCCAGAATGGTTATACTACTGCTAATATTGTCTAACTCATTATTTCTGAACTAGCGATACAGGAACTTGGGGACTGGCCTATATACAACCCTGGTTTCCAGTCCCTAGCAACAATGGCACACACACGTTCAGTACTATCTGCAGAGTGCTTCAACATTGTGATATGAGAGGATTCCCTGAGCTAGAGTCGTTCTGTGTGTGACAAGAGCAATGCTGTGAAGTGTGAACAGCCTGCTTCCTACAGAAACCCTACTGCTGGCTGGTGGATGTCATAAGAAAAGAGGAGTTTCTGTGTCCTCTAGATCCATCCTTTAAAACTGCACTGCTGTTTTAACTTACGCAGTTAAGACGTCAGTAAGAGAACAACCCCTGGCAAACACCACTAGATGGAGATGTTTTCTCACGTTGTCCTCATTTGCTGGCACTCCCTGGGGCTTTGCAATTTCCCAGTGTATTTCCATTTTTCATGACTGCACATTAAAGAAGGAAAACGAGTTCAAGTAACTTTCATATATAAGAAAGCCCCATGTGCTTGAAGTGTTTGCACATCACACTGCACACAGCAATTAATGACAGCTAAAGTTTAGTTGTTTAGACTGAAAGGACTGAATGGATGTCACAGAGGTAGGAAAAATATATATATATGTCAAACTACAAGTTTCTAAAGCTTTACATTGTCTTGTCACCAGTTAGAAACAGAAACAGATAATACATGAAATACATAGCTGTACTTGTGTCTTTATGACAGAACATCAGAGAACATGATATTCTGTCTTTTCTACATTTTTTACTGTCTCTTCTACACCCATTAACATAAATGTACATCCCAAACTTCCCTGTCGGGACTTGTTTGTGCCAGTAATGAGAAAGAAGGGTGTATATCTAACTCCAGGTGGAGAAATCATCTGCAAGATGTTGCTGGCTCAGGAGCAAACTGGAAATGTAGGCAGTGAATTTGTTTAAATATCAACGGAAAAAGGCTTTATTCAGTAGCAGAGGTAAAAAGTAGCATTTTACAATGCAGATGCTTCCACTTTCATACCAAAAGAACTCGCAACGCTTTTACTACAATGCTGTGGTTAATTTTACTGTTTGAAATTCTCTAATTCTCATTATGACTTTTAAGATACATTCCATTATATTAAAGGCCATGAAAGAGGAAAACAAAACAAAAATAAGGTCAAGAACTGTATTTTACATTTGCTCGTTTGTAATTTCCCCGAAATCAGATAAATATTAAGCTACTAAAAACTTGTTTATAATGCTTTGTCCTAAGTCAGCGATTCCTCCTGAGTCAGAAGCACACGGCTTATAAATCATAGCCTAAACATGGGTAAGTGAATCTGGGCAATATATAAAAACTCTGGAGTTAGCACATTCGAAACAGAAGCTTTAAAAGTAAACCTTTATAAATCAACTCTCTAAGTCAAAGCAAAAACAATGATTTTTATTTGCCTTACAGACCAGGGAAAGATACTCCCCAAGCAACTTGCACAGATAAAGGCTCTGTTTTTAATATAGCTCGGTGTATTTATGCATGGAGAAACTGCAGACCAAAGTTAAGCAAGTAACATAAAAACTCTTTAGTACCAATCCAGAAACACTTTGACACCAAATAGTTTAACAGTTGGATAATTCAGAAGAATGTTTGGACAAACACAAGGTAGGGAATGACCACACAGCAAATGACAGCCAGCCAGGGGATTTTCATCTGCTATAAATTATGCACAATTTAATTAGAGGGAAATTATGAGGCCTAAAATGAACGTTTCGTACCAGTTTATACAATGCTTATTAAGCTTTCAGCATCTAAGGCTGCACAATCATCTCTTGCTGGGACACTTGTCTGATCTGTAAGCATTTCTTTAGGTACACATCTGTGCTGCAATTAAACTCTAGATTTACTGAGTCTGTTGTGGCTTGTGTTGCATTAGAGGACAGGTAAAAATGCAGGGACTGTCCTGGAAAATGAGATGTTAGCATACAGATGATACATAAAGGTAAGCAACTGACACATCACCACCACATTATTTTGTAAATAATTTTCTCCAATTTTGAGAATCTTTTTTAACCTTTCAGTTCTTTGAGGCCAGAAATTTCTTCTGCAAGTAACCAGACCTCCACCTATTGTCAGCATCAGTATCCGAGGAGAATAATTGTGAAGGAAGTATAGAAGGACTGTGGTGAGATGATATAGCTGATAGTTAGCAACAGGGTAGAACACATTATTGTAAAAGGTCTCAGAATAGAAAATCTTTCAGTAATTCCTTACATTTAGTAATAGCAAGCTGGACAAATATGCTTCTTTTAAATTTGAGTTTAGCTTCCAGGATTGGCTCTGTCACTGTATGAACTGCAATATTTGTAAGGAGTGTATGTATATGTATGTATATCTAGGTGTGTACATGAGTATATATATTTATATATATCTGGCTACACCAGGCCATATATTAATAGGCCAATCTGTTGAAACAACACAAACATTTCAATTCTATTTATATTATACATCAAACTTTATCTTCAGTGTGAATTACTGCCTTTCTGCAGTTTCCAGATGTAACCTTCTTTCTTTCAAAACCAGTGATGAACCAGGTCTAAGCTTCATTTAAGATTGCATTTCCATCAAGGACCCGCTGTGCTTGTCAGAGACCAGGCATATAACGGAGCGCAGAAGGAGCCATAAGAAACCAGAGGACAGTGTATACTCATTTGAGTGTATCTGGCTACAGCACGAACTTTCAGAGAAGATTAATTGAATCTGGAATCTGCCTGTCTTTTAGAGGAAAAGAGCAACTCAAACCTTTCCTCTGTGATAAAGACTTTGCTGTAACTGGTGTTATACATACAATATAAATTACAACTCCACTACACTTTTGGTTTTTTTAAATCCCATTCCAACAGAATGTTCCGTATCCTAGTAAGGGAGCAAAGCAAATGTCCAAGAAATTCTGTAGGCATTTCGATATTATCCTGTTTTATATGGCAATTTCTGAGTAGAAGGTAGACTTCCAAATTATAGAACCTTTATTTTGTCTGTGTTTGGAAGCATGTATTGGTCACTTATACAAGGGTTTATGTGAGTGACAACTAAAACTGTGGATCTGAATTTCATGTAGAATAATTTGGTACGTTCATTGCTTTGGGAGGAATACTGAATGTCGTATTGAATCACGGAGTGATTTGATAGCATACATGTGTACGTATATATATCCCTAATCTGTAGCACATGAAATACAGACTTTGGAATAAAGGTAAAAGACGAAATATGAAAGTGCATTTATAAAATGTGAAAACAGAAATACAGAAATAATGTACTGTTTTTTTTTCTTGTTATTTTCAAATCCCACCTATCTTTCAACTGTACAATCTATACAGAAATGATCAGCACAGAACTCCTAAGCTTGAAGAGAATTTCCTCAATTCATACCCAGTTAATTTCTCCTCTTTGTAAAGGAGGTCACAAAACTTTGGCTGATTGTTTCAAATTGTTTCTCATATTATGATTCCATGAGGATACTGAGAATTTGGCGAGGCCCCAAATATTCATTTTGGTGAAACTGCCTTTCCTTCTGGCTTGTTCATTCCCTTGTAATGGATTTGCCCACATTGGTCAACCACAGCAGAGGTTCAGGACATTAGCTTACCCGCTGGCATGTGATGGGTCAGAACAGCTAACTATTTAATGCTCCTTACCAATGTGGGTGATTTTGCCATTCCAGCTTCATTCTTTATTCCATTCATTTTTCTATACACTATTTTCTACCTTTTCTTTGGATCATGGTTCATTTTTCTTCTGATTAAAAATGTGCATAGCACATTATATTTCATGTTTGACTGAAGATTTTGGACTTCTTCATGCAAACAACACTGATCAATTAATTGTTTGTGACACAAGATCACCAGATTGCAAATTAAACTTTGATTGCTGTTTCTGCTTGTCCTGTTTCTCCCATGTAATCAGATATAAACTTATTCTCTCAGCTATGTGAGAAGTTTCTTTTTGTGCTTTTTCTGATTAAATATAAAATTTTAATCTCTAAGTAAAGAATATTTGATGACCCTTGAGAAATAGAAAGAAAACATCCTTGACGCGAGGACCTGAGTCTATGTCATTGAAAGATTTATGGGAAAGGGAATTCACTTCTGGAAACTTTGAATCCATTTCAATTTGCTAAATTTCCACTATCCCATTGGAACTGACCTATTAACTTTCCTGCTCCTCTGCAATACTTTGGTGCAATCATTCTACTCACCCAGCCAGAGGGAATCTGGTCAGCTCTTTGTTCACCCAGGTATAACCCTCCTCTACAACTGTACTAGCAGGACTCTTGTTACATGTCAGAAAAAGATTACTGGATGGTAGGTGGAAAGAAGACATCAAGCTAAAGCAGTAGAATGATGTAGAAATTTTTCTCATGCTAGTGAACTAAACAGGAACATTTTTTTGGTCTGAAGTCTGTTTTGGACTTGTCTTAGCAACAACTAAATGCTCAAATGGGGTTACTCTATTTAAAAATTAGTGTATTGATATGCCATCTCAAAATAAATTGACAAGCTACCAAGAAATTATGATGAGTTTCTGAAGAAAAATGTTGCTGAAAGGCTGTTATCTCTTTCGAATAGGATGCATAAAATGGGATTAAGAAAATGGGATTCTCTTTGTCAAGTGTTTAAAGCCTTGACCTGGCCCAAGATCTAAAGGTCTGACCCTAGAAATATGCCTCTTCCTCTATCAATCTTTACCCAAAAAGAAGCTACAAAGGTGGGGAAAGCAGGAACTGTATAAAACCAGATAGAATTGCAATGAACCAGGGGTTTCACATTATGTCTTGTCCACATTAAATTTCCACTTTTATAAACTGAGGACTCAGCAGGTATGTCAGACAGCCAGATTATTGAGTGTTTATCAGAGATGAACATTCAGACATTTGGGGATCCACCCTTCATCACCCAATATACAAAACCTGCTGGATGCTATTGTAACCAGAGAAGTATATTTTGTACCACTGAAAACAATGCAACTGAAATTAAACCCAGACATTTCTGCTTAGTTAATTTATCTTTATGAAGGACAATCAATTTGATGGAATCCAGTGGAAAAAAATATCAGTTATATGCACTGACCAGGCCCTTGCAATCATTTTTGCGGCTGAAACACAATACAGAGTATGAAAATCCTAATCACTTCTAGAAATTGAGATGGAATACAATATAGCAGAATAAGATGCAAAAAGATACTTGGTGTCCTAACATTTTCCTATTCTCCTCAGCACAAAGAAAAGCTGCCAAAAATGAGTAGAAGAGTTCATAAAATATTCAGGTTGCTAAAAGCACATATGTTATTGATGAATACTCATAAGAGCCAAAAGGAAGGTAACAAAACAAGCTCCCAAGTGGAGACAGGCACAGTGATGATGGCATGTGCAACTGAAATATAATTTTCTGTTCTAATTTCTTCAAATGCTTTATTTCATAGTGAGTTTTCTTCCACAGGCTGTGCTTTATAAGACAAAGGTTCTTTTTACAAAAATATTTATGCTATTAAATGTATCTAATCAGGTAAAATATATATATACATATTTACATATATATATTTTATTCTGAGGAACATTTAACAGAATTACAGAATAGTAGAGATTGGAAAGGACCTCTGGAAATCAAGTCCAGTCCCCTAGTAAAGCAGGTTTCCCACAGCAGGTCTCATGGGAGAGCATTCAGATGTGTCTTCAACATCTCCAGAGAAGGACACTCCACAACCTCTCTGGACAGCCTGTTTCTGTGTTCACAGTAAAGGAGTTCTTCCTTGTGTTTATAAGGAACTTCTGGAAGGGTGAGCGGTAGAGCAGCACAGTGTGCCTCTGTGGAGGAGGATGGTTGTCTTGTAGCTCCTGGGTGGTCTCTGAGAGCTTCTTGTAGGAGGCCAGAACCTTCTTGGGTAGCCCAAAGCACCGCTGTATCTGCATTTTTACCATGTGCCGCTCCAGCTGCCTTTTCACGGCCTCATCCAGCTTCAGCAGTTTCCTCACTCTGTGCACCACCTCCACATGGGGCTCTGATGGTCACTGAGGCATCTGAGGAGCCGAGCTTTCCTGCAGAGGCCCCACTCCATGCACTGGCAGGAGGGGGCAGAGGGGACCTTAAAGAGCAGCCAGGTTCTTTTGCCACAGTGGCAGCAAAGGAACACTTTTCCACTGCCGCAGTGGAAATGAGACAATTGTCACTCTGAGAGAACAGAGTGGGGATCTCTGGTGATGAGCTGGTTTCCACGGCTTCGTTGGAAATGAGGAAGTCATCGGCATACTCCAACATCTCCATGATTGACCTGTGGAAGAAGGGGATGAGGGAACACTTTGGTTAAGGACCCCTGAGCACATCACGACTCTCCTGTTTTCTCAAAGGAGATGACAGACTGTTACTGAGGAGGCTGCCTGCTGCAATCAGAAGCTTGGGAGAAGTGAGCAACACTGTGAGCATCTGCTGCACCTTGGTTGTAAATCCATCTCTTCTGCAATGGCATTGCCCCTTGTACTTTAAGTCTGCAGATTTCACCATACCCTGCCCTCATCATTTTCCCTTGTCAGTGCTGCCTGCCCTATCATCATCTCCATCCCCAACCCAAACCCATCTCCACTGCTATCCACTCCTCGGTGGTCTCACATTTCCAAATGTCTGCATAATTCCTTAAGTCTCCTGTCCAGCTGACAGAGTGCTTCATGTATATCTTCCCTCTCCAGGATCAGGGAGCACTGCAGAGGGGCAGAGGGCACTGTTTGTGAGACCTCCCTTGGTGGGAGTCAAGCTCCTGTATCCAGTCAGCTCACAGGCAAAGTGACACCCAGCCTCGCTCTGCCCCAAATTTGTAGTTGTCTCCTGTGTGATGTGAGTTGCTGAAACTATGGTTGTGGTTGCCTGGCTCTGGCTGGGCAACTTTGCACCTACACAGCTCATCCCCCTTTCTCTTACTCCAGCTGGGGTATGGGAGAGAATAGGAATGAACAGAGTGAGAAAATTCATGGGCTAGAATCACAGTATCACAGAACTGCAGGGGTTGGAAGAAACCTCTGGAGATTATCAAGTCCAACTTCCCTGCTAAAGCAGGTTCCGTGCAGTTTCTGATCCAGACATGAGCAGTGGGGAAGAAAGGAAGATGGTCTCATTCTTTTCTCTGTAGATTGGTGTATGTGGAACCAGAGTGCTGTGGTAATGCTGGCACTGGTGATTTTGCTCTGGAACCAATAAATGATTATTTTTTTGGTGTATTTTATGCCAAGAAGCCCTGATGTCTAGGACTATATTGTTCTCTTTTGCTAGGCAGGGGAAGTTTAGGTATCAGCTACTTTCTTCTATTGAATAGGAAGCCAGAGTGGGTCTGTGCAGACAATGACTTGCTCTTCATCTCAGAAAAAAAGGGGGACATCCAGATGATCTAAACTTGTTCTTATAATCCTTGGTGTGATTTGTTATCTTGGGGTATACATCAGCAGGCTAATGCTGCTTCATTTTATCAGTAATGCTAGAAGGCAATGACTAGAAGTGGAGAGTACGTTCAATGGTAAACCATGGAAGGACAAAATTCAGGGTGATACATATACTACGTATGCTAGATAGTAAATACATACTTTTTAATATCAATGAAGAAATCTGAAAAGATTTGGATAAACATTACCAAAAAGTTTGGATTGTCACCCTGATCTTACCTGAGTCTTAAGACTTAGCTGGAAATCTCACTAGAAGGGGCTTTCTCACAGTATTCCATAAACTTCCAGACAGATTATAAATGTTTATGGTATATCAGCAATTCTAGCTACAGCTCTGGCTTCAACCTGGTAGTGCAGAGAGGAACAACATGAAAATTAAGGGGATAGTGGGAGGAAAGAGAAGATATTTTTCATATGATTAAGTCTTTACATATCTAACTCAAGAAAACAGTGGCTGAAAGTGTATTCTAAGGATGAATATGGTTCATTAAAATGGAATAAATAAATGGAATCAGTAGGTAAAAAGACTAGATTAAGAAAAACAAATTTTAAGGGAAAAATGAGTGCCAGGAAAATAACTTCCTGATACCATTTTCTGTTTAGTTGAAGGGTTTTCTCTCAAAGGAAATAGCAAAGGTTTTACAGATTAGGACTTTCAGGGCATAAACCCAAACCCTTTGAAGTTAACACAGGTCCCATGATATGTAAATGCAATATATACTGGTTGCTAAATGTAATCAGTGTTGCTTAGTAATAGAGAAACTAGACAGATGGCTTCCTTTAGAGAACAGACATAATTATATTGCATATTTCTTCCCCTGCTTTTAGCAACCAAAGGTATGGTTTTAATGGTTTCCATTCTAACTCCTTGCTTGGAGTCACTGACAGCTGTTTTGGGCTGAAATTTACTGTGTTAGCCTCTTATGGAATAAGGTTACTTAGTTGATAGCTGTTAGTTAGAAACTTCCTAACATTTGAATACCAAAGTGGTGGGAAGACTATTTTCCTAAATCTCTAGTACAAGAATGACTTGAGCAATATACAGGACTGGAGAGATTTTGAGACTTTCGACTTAAGGCCTATGAAACACTGTGGTTTTGACCTCCGTGATTTGTGAGTCCCTAATCCTGTGGAGATAAAGAGCCCATCAGGATTTACACTTCAGCTCTGAAGAGCTCTGATCAGGCTGAACCTAGATTTGCCAACGCAAACCGATGTGTTGGCTAGCATTAAAATTGTGCAGATGTCTGCAAATACTACTGCAGACTCATGCTTTTCTTGATCCTTAGAAAAGTTAATTTCTGATCAGAGTTAACTGTGAGAAAGGCATCACACAATTTCAGTAGTTTATTTCCTTCACTCTGTCAAAGCTCCTTTAGGCAAGTAATAGCTCAACAGTGTGTACGTGTTACCAAGGATATTCATTCAGTTAAAGGTATAGCTGAATGGCAACTGATTTACCACTTTTGTTTCTTCATCATGCAACTCACCTCCAACTCATCGTAAGTCAAATGAGTGGCTTATGGTATGTTCTGCAGATGAATCAGCACTAGTGATCTTACAGCTGGTTCGTGTTTGACATACAGGTACAGCATGTTTGCATGTAATTACTAGCTAGTCAGCCAACAATGCATTTTTGGTGGGAGCCTTATGCAGATGTTTTACAATCAGATAGTGGTCTTCATAAATTTAGCTGTCCGTATTGCCTTTGAGGTCATTCTTTTCTGCTATGTCTAGCTATAAGGGACAGAGACATATTTAAGATACTACGAGCATATAAAAAGGAAAAGAAAAAGGGAAAGGGAAAGAGAAAGAAGGGAAATGGCAAAGGTAGGAAAAAAGGAAAAGGACAGGGAGAGGGAAAGGGAAAGAAAGGAAGTGGAAAGGGAAAGGGAAAGGGAAAGGGAAAGGGAAAGGGAAAGGGAAAGGGAAAGGGAAAGGGAAAGGGAAAGGGAAAGAAGGGCAAGGGAAAGCGTAAGGGAAAGAAGTAAAAAGGAAAGGAAGGGAAGGGAAGAGGAAAAGGAAACCCTAAGAAAGATTCTCACTATATTCAAAAGATCTCTGAGTCTTGTGTCATGCCACTCAGGAGATGATGTAGGTTATGTCATATAAACATAGAATAAACATTTTCTCAATTAGTCTGATGATACTCAGACAGTTAGTAAGATTACATAGTGAAGATAATGAGATAGCTTAGCCAAACATCATTCCAAAGATGTACAAATATAACCTCTTTTACAATTCCAGAGTGATCTTCAAGTGACCTCAGAGAGGAAATCTAGTGCCAGAAGTAGGTTTTATCACCAGAAGCACGTTTTAGCTTGCTATTACTAAATGCCTAAATGTCTACATCTAATCTAAAGTGGATTCCTAGTTCCCTTCTATAATCCACAAGGAGAGAATGATATTCAAAGTTATATTGATCCAATCTATTTTTGCTATTTCCTTCAGAAAAGATGAAAATACCTGATGTTTTTGTGTTTCAATTCATATATATATAATTACACTGTAAGATGAACTTAGTCAATAACTTAGCACTTATTTTTTCAGGAATCTGCGGATGCCTATCAAGTGTCTTTATGTACAGTGCCTAATTCAGCAGCTTGAGAAGGAAGATGTGAGAAAGCTCCATCACGTTTGCTTTGCCTTCTGTTCACTGTAGTTCTCTCACTGATTTTAAGTAATATTGTTGCAGCACAGAGAGAGTCACAGACTGATGAATCAAACTCCTACTGTTTGTTCAATACGAAGGATATATGAAGCTTTTTTGCTGATAAGTTTTCTCTTTGAAACAACTTATTTCCATTCTTGATTTTGCAAATAACTTATCGAATAACAAGAACCATACTTTTGTCACTGTAGTGGTTTCTGTAGAAGACTCTCAAGTAGAGAAATCTGAAGTTCTGACACCATAAATCCTCATGCTTCTGTTGTTCATGTCCTCCCCAGTAACTGATGTTCCCTGATGTGAAATGGGATGACTGGTGTGGAGCATGTTTCTAATTTGTCTCGTGCAAGAGTTTTGTGAGTTACAAGGTCAGCATGACAGAAAAAGGTTTCTATTCTGCATATCCCATGACCCATCAGATCTCTTCTAGTATTTACAGGTATGAATCTTTTTTCAGAATTAACATAAACACCAAATTGGTGCTCAGTCTCTTACAGTAGGTCATTTTACCCTGCTTTTTAATAAACCTTTTAAACAGATTTTTTATCTCTTTCATTCTTCTGTTTGCTTGCTGGGAAAGGTTGGCAACGATCTGAAAGAATTCCAAATGCAATGTGATAGAAATGCAATCAGCTATTTAAGCAGTGCTTTCAATCACTGTGGTAGCAAGACTATGACCCCATATTTGTTGGCCCATATTTGTTAGATCATGCATCATTTTGTTGTGTAAACTTTCAGAGTTCAAAATAGTTTTTACTGAGTTGTTCGGTTTTGCTTGTTTTTTTGTTTTTTTGTTTTTAATTTGTTTTTGGGTGATTTTTGGTGTTTTTTGTTTTGTTTTGTTTGTTTTATTTTTTGATTCAAGAAATGAATTTGGAAAGATATCTCCCTTCCTCAAGCTGCAATACTAATAGACACAGACTGAAGTATTCCTATTTCATGCAGTTATATGTCCTGGCTGTACTGTTTTTATTTTTGTGAACTGCTCTTGCCAAGATTCAAACAAACTACAGACATTTAAAGTATGAATACTATATTTTAGTCACCTTTGAAATGCTCTTATCATTTCGAAACTTTATGGAAATATTTCCCAGACAGGCAGAACAAATATCCTTAATGTCCTTTTGTATTAGAAATTCCAGACAACTCTGAAAGTAGGCAGATCCCTTTGAAAATGGAGGATTCTTTCTTTTCTTTCTCTCTCTCTCTCTCTTTTTTTTTTTTTTTTGGAATGGAATGGAATAATAACTTTAGTGAATGAAAAAAATAGGTATATTTGCAGAAAGGGTGCAAACTAAGAGAAACAAATATTACATTATATTTGCAGCTATTTCATATTAATTGTAATGGAGAAGATAGTCCTTCTAAAAGAGTAGTAGGCTTTAAGAAATGCTTTCAGAGAATCGATTCCATCTTCCTATGTCTCTATTCTCTATTTTTGATGGGTGAAATTAAGATGTGTAATGTATATTTCAATATCCATAAAAAGAAAGGCAAATCTTCATCTTTAAAATTTGAAAAACATGATTTTTTTTTTTTTTTTTTAATATGTCATAGCATATGACAGACATTCATGAATTCATTGCAACATGCATTCATGTTGCACATTCTCTTCCACTGTACATAATGGAATGGAGCACTCGGAAACTGTTAATCCTGTAGCACTGGGAACCGATAGTATTCATATTAGTAGTGATGCACCTACAGAACTTCTTGAAATGAAACCAATAGTTAAGCTGAAGATCTGTGATCCTCCACATATCAGTTCTATTTTGAACTAGCAATAAATATGGGGGAGTTTACAGTTCTACTAGTATTGTGCATCTTACTTAGGTAGTAAGTTTCAGAATACTGTAACACTACAGAGAATGAAACTTTTGAAAAATAGTAAAATCCAGTAAAATCCAAGAAGGAAAATCAATCAATTATGTATGCTGTAACTATAACTGAAGCATTTTAGTGAGCTTGCTTTGAGTTTCAAAGGCAAGAGATTGCCTCTTCTGAGTGAGAACACCCTGTTGACACAATGGAAAGAACAAATCTACTGAATGATAATGGAAAAGTCACCAATGGACACAATCAATTTGTTGTTTACCTAACAGTCAGTACCTTGTCTCTCGTGCTTGCTTTTACCCCAAGGTTGCATGTACATCTTAATTAATACCAGTAACAAACTCATACCTTTTAGAAATGAAGACAGAATTTGTATCAGTGTTTGGAAAGAAACAGGTAATTAATGCAATTGTTTCTTAGTCCTATCTAAGGAATGTATGTAAAAATCTCATCAAGAAGCAAATGCTGCAAGAGGTTGCCTTCAGAATCTGTAACAGTAGTTTAAAAAGAATTCCAGTGGTCGAAGTTTCCTCCAGTAGCTGTTTTTTCATGTTCTAATTTCAATGATACACTTTAAGAGACTTTTTTTTTTTTTTTTAAACTGTGCTTATGGACCAATTCATCTGCAATTTGCTATACTTTGTATGTTTAAAAGCCCCCACATGCCTAAGCTGGAAAAAAAAAAAAAAAAAAACAAACTTCTGGACACATCAATAAAAATGTATTATAATTCAAACCATCTGTATAGAACATGCCATTATACAGAATGATACCATATTTTACAGAGATACTATATTATTGCATTATTGTACTATGATAATCTTCAGTCATGACTTTGAATGTTGTACTCAACGAGTAAATAAAAAGTAAAATTGTGTTCAAGAATAAAGCTACCTGTAACTGTACTGAAATGCTGTAACTGTTGGGTCATTATTTTATAATATGCCTAATGCTTGCATTCTAAAGTATCGTACAAGCGTTGTCAGTATGTTACCCTATAAACATTATGACTGTATATGTTCATTTTTTTGTGATTATATTCTGTGATGGTGTAACAGATATAGAGCTAGGGAAAATATTCCCTGTAGATCATGACTTAATCAAATATTTGGTGATCAAAAGTTTGATACCAAACATTACAAGTTGTAATATCTTTCCTAAATTACTATTTCTTGTAAAATATCTCCTTCTCTGCAATCTGAGCTACGAATTCATCAAAGACTTATGAGCTAATTATTTGATATAAGAATCCATTCTAACTTTATTATTTATATTTGCCATGATTATTCCAAGCACAAAATTGTACCCTACATTTTAGGAAAGCCCTTTTCATGTTCCCATTCAAATCATCTGCAAAATTACAATCAGCTTCACTGCTTCAGAATTACAATTTAATCCCCAAACAAACTTCCTTTCTTGAATAAATGAACTGTGGCTTCTGGACTAAAACCGGCATTTCACAAACCTTTTACTGTACGTGTATTCAAGAACAGCGAGTCAAAGAAAAAAAAAAAAAAAAGAGGAACATATGGAATTTATTTTTCTAATTGATTACCTCCTTTATAGAAGTAGCTGTAATTGTTTCTATAACTAGTTTTTAAATCAAAGTTGTTGGCTGCTCGATACAATTATGATTTTGTGGGTAACTTAATTTGTAATTACCACATTTCCTAACATCAGCATCCTTTTATGACATCAATGATGAGGAGTTGAAGGTGCTGATTTTGATAGATCTATAAGAATTGATTAAGAGCTGGCAGATCTCTCCCTTCAGAAGTTCCAATGGAAAGAGGAGGAGGAACACTGTTTCAGGAAACTGTGCTATCTGGAGACAAATCTGTGTCAGCTCAATTTCCCTTTTAGATCCTTCTTAACAGAATCTCCTAAAGCCTCAATGAATGTCATAGAAGGCATGGTTTAACCATGGGTCTCTTCATGGTCTTCAGCGCTGTTGAAAATCTTGTATTTCTCAAGACCTGAAGTTCATGAAATATCCTTACAGAGCATCAGGTTTCCTCCTGTATCTTGATCCCACATCAGACACAGGGAGAAAAGTGAGATATTGTGCCAAACCTGTTTTATCCCCTCATCTGAAATCCTCATCCAAGAGGGATCTTTTCCCCTGTCTTTCTCCTGTCTCTAATCCAATTGCACATCTTCCTTCGTGTGATGAAATGCAGGCATGTGGTCTCAGCATGTGCCAAGCTGTAAATGGCCTTGTGATGCAGGATGGTCTTGCAAATGATTTGTACTCATATATTAACCTACAGAGGACTGTGAGAAGGAGGCTCAGTTCTCTGCTCCCCTCATCTCTACTCATATCAAGAAAATTTCCATATTCAAGAAAGTTTCCATATTCAATGCCCAACCAAAATGGCACAACCAGCCACAGCAAATTCACTGCACAGAGCACTTGGTTATATGTCAGGAGAAAGTCTATTTGTTCTCAGAAGACTATTTGCAGCAGACCATCTGTTGACTCGTATCATAACACTATTAAAAATGCAATCTAAATAAATATCTAACAAACCAAAACAAAAATAAACACATACAAAACATTTAAGTAACTATATACTGATTTTTCCTCTAAAAGTATTGGATGCTTGGGGTGGAAGTGTTATACCTTCTGCTATATATATAAGAGCACCTAAGGGAAAAGAGTCCAGCAACTTTAAATCATAATATAGACAAACACTGTACTCAATTTAATCATCACAAACTGGCACAGACTCACATCCTTTTATTCTCTGCTCTCACATACCGAGATGGATCTTATATGGATTTAGCTCACAAGAAATATTAAAGCAGTAAACTTTTTTTTCTCCTCCACATTCCTACAGACCCATAAATAGGGTGGCAAGTAAAAGAAGTGTATGTCAGAAATGCTCCAGCTGTTCCCCACACTCTGTGTTTATTCCTTTTCCAGAGTACTCCTCACACAATTTCAATTTTCTTTATTCAAAACTCACAATAAGGAGAAGAAAATTTCTAATGGAGGATTATTTGTCTTCATCTGATACACTTTTTGGTGCTCTATCTTCATGTGGCCTTTTCCTACTTCATCTCTAAAATCCACACAATACCAGTGTACAAGGAGCTGCTCTCTACCAAACACTGCCCAGCACCACTGCCAGTCTGTCTTCTGGCCCTCATGACACACTGATGACAGATCTTGGCAGCACTGTTTTCATCTCTTAACCCAGTTAGATCTATGAGGACTCTGGCCTTGTTTTCCCACACCCTTGATAAGTGGTTTTTCTCCCAGCCAACCCATTTTTCTGACCAGCCCTTCTTCCTCCTATGCATATATCAACATTTGTGCAAAATGAAAGATGCCCAGCAGGATGAATGCCAACTGACACAAACCTTTTTGACATATTCATGAAGAACGGAGGTTTAACCTACACTTCTGCATCCTCAAGAGGTCTGCCTTTCTTTTTTGTAAGATTTTGAAACTTGGGAGCTTGTCTCAGTGAGGCTCATGGGAATGACTGAAAAATTGTCTTTGGACATGAATAAAGCCATCTTACCAAACCCACTTCCTTTCAAAATGCTGCTACAAAGATGATTTCTCCATTTTGCTGCTTTTCATTGAAAAAAATAATTTCCTCCCTCCCATGGCTGTACTTTCAAAGCTCCATTAAGCTTGTTGCTGCATAAATCCTGTGAGTATCACCACACCCATGAATACCCGCTAGCACTAACCTGTAAATGCTCAGGCCACCTATTCATGTATGAAGTAACTCGAGCTGTTATCTACCAATACCTTGTAACAAGAGATGGGGGAAAGACTGAAAACGTAAAAAGCAGACTGCACTTCTTGGTGACAAATATCTGCACAGCACTCTTACAGCCTCTGAGTGCCTGGTAGCTTCGCAGTTGGCATTGTCTGCTTAGCTCTCCTGACCTAGTGCATATGGATCACCTTTCTGCTCCTTCTAGACTCTGCACTAAGAGAACACAGTCATCCTGTGGGTTCTTTTCATGAGCCAAGGTTATAAATATTCCCTCACTTGGAAGAAACCCAAAGGCTTGGCCTGAAATCAACACCGACCAGAAACCAAGGATGTGACTTAAGCTGTCAGGAGGTGAAGAAGAGACTACTCCTCAGGCCTGTGTGCAGCAGCAGTCATGGAGGAGGAGATTTTGCAATTAAAAACTATTCTTAGAGTACTGAATGAGAAGCAAAGCTACGAGCAGTTAAATGACAACATGTTGTCCCAGCAACCATCCAAGCTATTACAGCTGTCCAAGACAAACACTTCTATTTCCTTAGCTAGTTCAAACTTTGGGTAAAGGAGAGTATACAGCAGTCATCTGCAAAGACAGATTTCCTACTGGTACTTCAGAAGCCACTGGAAAGTCTGTGTAGAGTTTAAAACTGAGGGTATGACAAGGATCTAAGCTGTGGTTGGTCTAGGCCTCAGCTGAAGCGTTTCTGAAAAAACCTGTCCATTGCTGGCCACAACAGAAGCCTATTAAACTTAGACCTCTACCACATATGATAAAGCCCCAGCCCACTCTACCAGTTTACGTTGATTTTTCTAATTTAAGATTTATATTCATCCATCTGGGTGGTTAAGCAAGTGACCTGAATAAAACAACAGTAAGAAATACTCCCTAAAAAGTATCTCCTAAAGAAAAGAAGGGTTAGGTTTGTTTTTGTTTTTATTTTTCCTTCTCCATTTACTCATCCTCTAGGCCATCTTTGAGCTAGCCCATTGAATGAATCTGGAGACATTTTAGAGAAGTCCTTGAAGTCTTCTTCAGAGTGACACGCAACAAACCCCAAGCCCTCTGAAATCAGTTTTCTTCAAGTAGAAGTGGTGCTGTCCTCAGATTTCTCTTAAGGCCTAAGGTACTCCCATAATTCTTTTTTATAGCCTTCATCTTCTGGGAAGTCATGGAGACAACATCAGAGGTGTTTTATTCTCCGGTAAATCAATACTTAATGGGAAAAAGCATCATTAATGCTGATCCAGAAGATAGCTAGATGGGCTTTTCCTGAACTGAAAGAGAGAATAGGGAATGAAGAAGGTGAAGGAGTGACAACTTCTCTGCTAGGGTAACAATCATTCAGGGATGCCTCTGTTTCTTTAACCTCTTAGGCACCATATGCATTATTTTACATGATAATCTGAGAAGCAGTTCTGTCCCAGTGTAATAGACATGCACTAAAGATGCACACAGAACATTTCTGTGTTACATGACAGTTCCCATCTCTCCACAGGCTTCAGTTCTGGTCATGTTACTAGTGGAGTCTTTGGTGTTTCAATCTAGAACACTGAGTGAAAGAAAAACTACTATAGGAATATGTTACAGATATTTCTATACAGCAGTTGTGGAAAACATAGAAGACTAAGCACATAAAGTATGACATAGTTTTGTTTTGATTTATGACGTGGCTATAGTGCTCCTTGAGGAAAAACCACTAAAATTTGTAAGGGCTCTTACACTTGGGATCATTTTAACCTACATTTTGATGCGCCAAGAGGATGATTCAGGAGCCAGATGATCTTGAGCCTGTTGCCTCTCCTTTGCCATTTGTGTTAAACTGAGCTCAGTGTTCCCCCAAAATGCTCATTGTGCCAGGGCAAGTTCAGCAGGCAGCAAAGTTGGCCCACAGATGCTGCACTGATGTACTAAAGTAGCACAGACCTGCTTCCTGTGCCAGGTCAATGTTCTCTAGCCCTGAGGCCAGCTGGCACTATGCTACCAAAGCCATAATCTTAAACACACTCTCCAAAGAGTGGCTTCATCCAAACTGCCTATGCAGTACTGTTCCTGGCCAGGTCTAATTCTCGCAGTACATCCAGGAATTGTTCTGGAAAACTTGTATTTTACATACATCAGGAATGGTTCTGAAAATTTAGCCATATGGAAGAATGACAAACCAGGGCCTATGCTTGTGTCCTTAATTTGCTAATGTAAATATAAGATGGTGCTGGGAACACAGTTGTGCATATTTACATTCTCCTTGAAGTCCTGTGTGGCAAACAACTTTCAGGAGACCTGAGGCCAAGAGATTAGGACTGATACATACAAGCACACTGGTTGAAGGAATTATCCTTATTTTGCTTCTTTTTCTGCTATTTGTTCACTCAAGGGCCCTCTCTCCCTTTTGTTTTGAGTAGAAACCATTCAGAAGTATTGGTACATTTTATGCAGTGCTACTGTAAGGTCATTCTTTATTCCCACCAACATATTAATGACTTCTCTCATTCTACAATTTGCACAGTATTCCAGTATACAGCTTTAAGTCTATTTACAATACTTTGAATTTCTCCTTGAACTTCTCCTCTGCTGACAAGCAGTGTAAAAACCTAGTGCTAAATAGGGTATAAGGAGTTCCCTTCCTTCCCTTGACCTTCTGAATGTCGGTTTTGCTTGTTCTTCTACTATTAGTGCAGACTTTTTTTTTTTTTTTTTTCATTTTCCTTCCCTTCCCTTCTCTGCTTTGCTTTGCCTTGAAAAGAATACAAAAGTTAAGAAATACTAGAAAGAGCTCAACGCAAATTCTCTTTCTACATTCCCATTGTTCATCACTCTCACTAATTTATCTTTTTCTGAGATATTTGAAGTTACAGTAAGAAAGACTGTATATATTTCTTTCCCTGAGACTCATTTGTATTTTTCATATACGTCCAAGACAGTCAATGTACTATTGAAAATATACATTGTTCTCTCCTAAAGGTTACTGGGAGTTTAACATGGTGTAATATGGAAAACTCAGCTCTAACTCATGTTCTCTTCACCTCACTCTACCCTCCCAAACAAAACAAAAATCAAATCAGGATAAAGTGAGTTTAGTTTGACATTTCATCTGGTTTGTTGCTGCCTATGTTAAATCTAGGGGAAAAAATGCTGAATTTACAGACTTTGATAAAATGCTCATTTATTTCCCTGTCAGATATAATGAAAGTCGAATGAAAGAGTCAGTTACAAACATACACAAAAAGCACACTCCAAAGCTCAGTCTAAGGACTCACATGAGAGAGGGTCTGGATAGCAGTAAAGTCACGTAAACTTACGGCAAAAAGTGCTTTAATTTACAGCAGATTTTTGTCTTCACCAACAGCTGAGGACATATCAATGATTAACTTACAGACTGGGTGCTCTTAGGTCTGAAGAACTTCAAACTTGTTGAAGTATCTGGAAAACATGTCAGATAATTCCCATCCTTCCTATCCCTGAAGGATCCATACAACTACACAATGTGGTCACACTAAAAACATTGAAAATTCCTGAATGAACTCAAGACTTCGCTTTTGACAGAATATTGAAAGAAAGAGAGTGCATTTCTATGTGCATGCAGATGTAAAATAGAGTAAATGTTTTATCTTAGCATTAGTTTGGTGGAGAGGTCTCCTGGTTTCAGCTGGGATACAGTTAATCTTCCTAGTAGCTGGTATGGAGTTCTGTTGTGGAATTAAGATTAGAATAACGTTGATAACACATCGGTGTTTTAGTTGTTGCTGAGCAGTGCTGCACAGAGCCAAGAACATTTCAGCTTTTTATGCTGTCCTGCCAGAGGTGCTGCCCATGTGCTGGGGCTGCACATGGAGCTGGAGGACGGGGGGGGGGCTGAGGGGGGGACAGAATCAGGACAGCTAACCTAAACTGTCCAAAGGGATCTTCCATAGCATTTGATGTCATGATGAACAGTAATATTAGGAGGGGACAGGTGGGGCTGATTGCGTTATGCATCACTTGTTTTGTATATTCTTTTATCATAATTACAATTATTATGACCCCTTCCTTTTCTGTCCTATTAAGCTGCTGTTATCCAAACCCATTAATTTAATTTATTTATTTATTTATTTTTCCTGGTTCTCTCCCCCATCCCACAGGAGAGATGGAGGAGGGGAAGAGGGAACAAATGGATGTGTGGGGCTGAGCTGTCTAGTGGGTTAAACCACAACAAGAGGAAAAGGTTCTGTATGGAAAAATTTGCTGTTTCATATCTTTTGTTTATAGCTGTTCAGTACTCAAAATCCTAGCAAGCTCACTGTAGCAGTGACTGCAGCACATACCTAATATATGGGATTAGTGGCACCCATGCAGCCAACATAATATGAGGATAGTTATTTAAGGCTGATGTGGTCTCTGAGGCAAAATATTTGCATACATATATATATGCATGCTCCTGGAACTCCACTTGACAAGTGAGATGTTCACATAGGATTTATAATCTGGATCTCCTGAGATGTTTGCATGTATCTGGATGATCACAAATTAGGGCACAGTCTAGCCCCTCCTTGTACACCTTTGTGTCTTTTCAGGCTTTGAAATGAAGGCTCAGATAGAAACATGGAGAAGGAGAGTAACCTTTTTGGCATAGTGCTGTGCAGGAATTGAAATGCAAGCATTTAAATGCAACATAATTAACAGATCCATGGTTCAGCAACTCAAAATAATATCTTAGTGTTTAAAATAGATATTTGTTGTTGTTTTCATTTTTTTTCTTTCTTTTTTTTTTTTTTTTTTAATCACTTATCCTTTTAAGGAAAAGTGCCCAACACTTCCATTTTGCTAGGCAGACAATCTCTTCTGTTGGGCCAACACTAATTCAAAATTACTTCTGTGAAAGGCTCACAGTATTCCACAAGCAAAGCAATGAAAGCCTGAAGATTTAAGTTGCATAAGATTTCACTGATAATAGCATCTTTGTTATTTGGTAATGAAAAAAAATCTGAGGCATAAATCGTTGACTTTGTCAACATCTAGTACAGCCTGATGATTGCAAGAAAAGATAAAAGCTCTGATAAATGTTTTTGTTATTTATAAATGTAGTAGGCATGGTTGGGAGTTCTTTAATTAAAGATTTAATGCTCTCAGTTCCAGGCCTCTTGCCCTTCTCCCCAGAGATGTAGATGCATTTAAAACCCATATAAAGTCAAACATCCCTGCTTGCTTTTAGATCTAACATAGCAGCCTACTCAGCCTATTGGTCTTTGTCATATAATAGATTTCATCCACATTTGCTGAGCTTCCAGATAAAACAACAATGTAATGCCGAAGCCTCCTTAACTACAAAGAATTAGCACACATTAACATTGTTATTTTTAGAATTGGGCAAATACTGGAAACAATTATTGCCCTAAATTGCTTATTATAAATGGCCAGGTCTAGTTTCTTTCCAGCATGCAATATTTTAAATAGGAAACTGTGAGCAACTGTATTATCATTAAATACCCCCAGAAAAAGTTTTATACATAGGTTGCTCCAAAAGTAATGTCTCCTATTTATTTCCAGGGAAACGACCACAGATACAAAGTGCATAATAATACTTCTTAATAGAGCAAATTCTCAGCTATAATACATTATTTTTCAACATAGTCACAACCATTGCATATGCGTTTTTGCAAGTCATGAGAAAGAGCCTGCATACTGTGCTTCTAAAAATCTGCATGGCTGTCAGGAATGTGGCTTGTCTTTCAAGTCGCTGTTGCCACTGCTGAGATGCACCATGCACCATCTCTCTGTACTCACATCCCCTATTTGGTCTCCATAAATGTTCAGCATTCAGCAAGTGCTGATGAACGTCAGTGGTTGCCGTTTCCTTTTTTTTTTTTTTTTTTTTTTTTTCTGCATGGAGGAATTCAGTCACACACCTTTGCTTCATGCACACTTCCACATCAGATGTCATTTGTGAGTGTAATGCTATAATGTGATGGAAAGCACAGCAATGACAGCAGGGCAGCAGAGTCCCAGGCTGCGGCAAGTGAGGATAAGCTCAAGTGCAGCAGCTGGGGATGCAGAAACAAAGGAAAAAATCTGCTTACCCTCAGAAGGCCCTAGGTAGAAAGGAATCTCCAGCAAGATATCCCAACAACAAATGCATAGCTCAAGGTATCTTATAGCAAATCTACTTGTAGCCCAGGGCAGAGGCCTGTCATGAATCTAGCACTGAGTCCATTCTGATAGGTAGACTTAGGCATGGGGACCTGGGTGAGAAATGTACATCACGTAATTATCGTGACCAGTTCACAAGCATAAAGCTGCCTGACCCACTGCCACATCCACACTACATTGCTATCAGGAGGTTCCCTGCTTTCCCAATAGATGCTGGATTTCGTCTTACCCTGCCTTCAAACAAGTCCTTTCACAGAAGGAATTGTTCCTTGACACAATTTCCTGCTTTACTGTTCTTCTCAGAAACTTCTGCAGCCACCGAGCTGTTCAGATAACAAGGAGCTGTGAGACTTCCCTTGAGCAATTTATCTTCTGCCAAAGCTGTCCCTTGTCCTCCTTCAAGGGATGATTGGACTCCATGGTTTATGGCAGGGGTCAGAAATTAGTTAAGAACATCCTGAAGAGTTTTAAAATTCCTGTTGTCAACCTATTCATATGCAGATAGTGCCAGCCAACAGCACATGTGCTGCTGGGACAGCCTGGTATGTTTGTGCTTCCTGCCCATCGTGTCATGCCTTCCAAAGGCTCCACTGGCAGGATGTATTCTGAAAGCGAGGTCTCTCCGTTTTGTTACTGTCATGTAGTGTTAATGTGTGAGTACCTACATTCGCATCATGGCCTGTGGAGATTAAGTCAATACAGGAGACTGGTGGAATTCAGAACTGTAAGCAGAAACCTAATGTTGTTCTGAGAGGTTTTAACTTATCCAAGATATCTGCCCAGCGTCAGCAGTTTCAAAACAATGCCTCTGTAAAACCCACATCCTTTTAGAGAAGCAGATAGAGATGAGGTTTAATACTGTATAGTACTCAAAGTAAAGAAATATATACCTGTAATAACATTAAAACCTGAATTATATTAACCTGAATTCTATTTAGCCCCTATAAGGAAATATATACTAATATATTAAGTGAATTCTAACTGCCCTAATTTCAAACAAAATTCAATCCAAAGTGCCAGTTCTCTGAGCAGAAAGATGATTTGATATCAGTCCAACACACTTCTGTAGCACTGACCTATTGAGATGTGCAGGTGAAATCTGAGGACTTGGAAATTTCCTTGCAATAAATGAAGTGTGCTGCAGGTGTTTCAAAACATAGAAGCTGTCTATTACTCAGAAAAAAAATTGTGAAGACATGCACTGGTTTGAAAGAGGAAAAAAAAAAGGATATGACATTTTTGTTCAATTAGATTACTTGGATCGTTTGCAAATACTGTTTATGGTTGGTAACAAAGCAAAAGGGTAACCATGCCAACTTAATAAATGTTGTCATAAATGTGACAGAAGTTTGTCACTGTAGCAAGTAAAAATTACATTTTAATTTCTTAATGTACTTAAAATGGTAGAAAATGAATATGCTAATTAGAAAAGTAAAGTGTAAAAGACAAGATAAAGATTGATTCTTCTCAGCTGTCTGCAGCTGTTTCTGAAAGTCAGCATGATTGTCACAGGCGATGCTGGAACAAATGAATAAAACACTATTCTGATGTTATTAGCAATAAATAGGGCTCTGCTGCCTGAGAAAACCTCTGAAATCACTTTAGAAAAATGAGTCAGAAATTCATCCAAGTAAGGGTAACAGATCCAACCGGACAGTGGCTAACATCAATTTAATTAATGGTGAACAATGTACGCACTGCGATCCCTGAGGTAATGGATATTACTCAGGTAAGGTGGGACTGAGTCAGCATGACTTATCCTAGCATTTCTGAGGTCTAGTTCTCTCTTGTCAGTCCTAAGGAGCCATAGAGCTCTGTCTTTCCTGTACTTAGTCCACTGTGACCGAACCAGATTTGCTTGCTCTAGGACTGCTGGCTTTGAACTTCTGCCATCTGAATGTACCCTGACCAAATCCAAGTGCAAGGAAATGTTTCCACCTCAAAGACTTTGAAGAAGCCCTCATATACTTTTTCATGGCCATGTGTAGGGCCACGTTTCTGTTTGCTGTGTGTCTTCAGGAATATAAAACCTACCTCCAGATAAGTTGTGTTATTACTAAACAAGGCTGAGCCCATAAGGGACATTTAGATATGGGTTTTCACTTTAGTATGGAGAGATTTTAACAAAGTGTGTTTTTGTTTAGGAATATGCTCTAGGAATATGTTCTCTGTGTAGCATTTCCCACTTTCTTCTCCCACTGGAAGCTCAGTGTGGCCGAAAGACTACCAAGTAATCTTATACTCTCTTGTACAGTATTACAGAGGATGGAGACCATTTCCCCTCATTAGAGGTAAGATGTTGTATACAGAGTAGTATATCAGCTGACATAAAGGCAATACTTTTCAGAAAAGTGCAGTTATTGAGAAGATCTCCTACTTTAATTTGTGCTTTGAGGACTATTCATATGGCTACTGGCATGATAAATGTTCTATTTTATTTTATTTTTTTAAGGCACTATCTCATTAAAAATTAGATTTTTAATGAAATAGAAGTGAAAAATAATGATCCATTTTTGGTGCTCTGATCTGTTTCAAAAAGATGTTACAAAAAAAAAGGGAGGAAGATGAAGCAAAAGATCAACTTCAGAGGCAGTGACATCTGTCCCTGAAACACACAGATGTAATTTTATTCACCCTCGGCCACATCTGAGCGGCAGTGGGAGGATAATCTCCTTTTGACTTGACATTATTATGAAACCAGAACTATGCAGTCACTGTAGGTTCAGTGGTTCAAAATCAGCTTTCCACTAATAAAATCCCTGAAATTTTCAGGAAGCTCTGGAGCCTTCTGTTCAGGCTCATTCTTAGCTTGAACAGAGACATGGGTTCAACATCAATTCAATCAGTTTATTAAGAGAGTTGCATTAGAATCTGACAGCTAAAATTATCCAGATTCATTAATGTAGACAATAATGGCCAGTAACTCAAAAGAGAAGAAAAGCAAAATATCTGGCTTTCCAACTGAGCTACATTAAGATCTAATAAATACTGCCAAGAAGGTATCCAGATTGCTAATCAAAATAAATCTGAGGATTATGTTGCTCTACAGTGTTTTAAAGGAAATAAGTCTCTGATACAAAGCCCACATTTAAAAAAGTATTTTGTGCTGCAACTCACTGTCGTTTGGTTTAATGGGTCACCTACTTTGTGGCCTTCCAAGCTGTAGCCTGTTGGGAAGGGGTGTTGGCAGCTCCTGGCGCTGGCAGAGGCAGTTGATGTGAGTCCCCTTGATACAGGTACAGCTGGAGGGCAGGTATTGTGTTCTGTCTTTCCTCTAGAACATCATGCTTTGAGTTTCCATAGAGCAGGATGTTACTTCTTATTTATATTTAATAGCCTTCCCCCTCCCATGAAGGGAGGTCTTGGGACTGGCACATTATTCTATAGCTCAGGAGGGTTGGATTTAGTTTGTTTGATTCGCTACAGGCTTTCTGTTTGACCTGAGGCTAATCACTTTGGACTAAGGCCACAAGGGGATTTAGGTAGAATGCAGATCCTCACCACTGTTGCTTATCCAATACCTAATTTTCTTCTGGTTGGCATGTGCAAAATTGCCTCAACTCTGATTAGAGCCAGGCAACTTTTATGGAAGAATTCTTTGTTTGTTCAAAAATGCACTTTCGTGTTGATGGAAACTATCTGCAAATTTGTACCAGATTTGGCCAATTGTTTCAGCCAAAATATATATATATATATATATATATATATATACTGGAAATGTCAAAGTGATTTGTTTGAACATTTTTAAGGAAAATATTTTTGAAACTATTCCATTTTGAACAAATAATCAAATATTCAGCGAAGTAGAACTACGGTCTGACTTACCCTCGTCTTAGGTAAGAGCCCCCCAAAGAGTTCCTTTCTTGCTTGCTCTATTCCATCTAAAGAAAGAGAACTTTTTCTAAAGGAGGGACGAAACGTATCCAGCTGTGCAGTAAATTAGAGTTTTCTTTGAATAAGAACAAGATTTAAGCTCTTTATAATCTCACAGACGGAAGAGTCTGTTACTGTCCTTTAAAACTGACACTGCCATCTAGGTAAAGCTCTAAAGCATTGGTCCATTAACAGCAAAGCTGATACTCTTTCATGTCTACCAGATCATCTAGGGACATTATATCCAGTTAATAAACCAAAATAAAGTTTAGAGTCTATCTGTTTTTTAGAGAGAAAAAACATGGGCAGGGGCCCAACTTTTCTCCCAACATTTCTTATTGGCCCCTTATTGTTATTTTTCAAATAATTTAATTAGTTCATGATCATTCATATTATTCGCAGTCATGTATGACTTCCTTTATTATTATTATTATTTTAACATGTATACAGTATATGGATCACAAATTCAGAGTTACAAAGTCCACCAGATGAAAGGAAATGTGAAAATGAATATTGTACTACACAAAGTCCCTCTGTATATTTCGGCATTTGGTTAGTTTATTTAGTGCCACAATTTTCTGCTTGCACATAATGCTTCCCCATCTCCCAGAGATGCTGCAAGTCTTGTGAAGCTTAAGAAGAATTGGAACTGAGTTTCTGAATGCCAATCTATTAAGCATAACTAATTCACCTAAACATAGGTGTTCATTTGTATTTGAGATGACCAGGCATAACTTCTTGGCTTCTACCCTCAGCTGGGAAGAACATAGGCTTCCTGCATACACATCTGCCATCCCCATACGGAGGTACTACATTCTCAAGCATGTGTCAAATAAAATAGAAATGAACCCTAAAAACCTTTAGGGTTTCCCTTAAGTGGGATCCTGGCATTCAAAGAAAAATTTCTTGCTAGCACTGTGTAACTTCTAAAGTAAAAATAATACCCCTTAATGCTCTGGAGGTCTGCAAACAATCTATGTGTTAGACAATCTAAGCTCTGTTAGTCAAATAGTTTTAACTCAGTGTAAAAGCCAGAGGTTCGTTGCTTTATTCTTAAGAGACTAACAAGTGATAAAGTGGTGGGGAGAGAGGGGATGAGAAGGAAAACCATATCACTGCCTTCAGTTTATGACCTATCAGAAAAGTTTCCAGACTGACACCTGGGTAAAGTGCAGCAGGTTTTTTTTTCACTCTTGTTCAATAGTTCTCCCATCACTACCAATTCTGAAATTTTACTATGCAGGATTGTGTTTAGAACTAATGTGTACCCCATCCAGTGTAACAAACACCTTTCTGAAACTGAGAAACAAGGCAGAGACTTAGTCTGAGATTTAAACTTTTTATATCTCAGTGGAAAATGAGAAATTAAATACACTCCATAAAGCTGAATTGTCTCCTTTATTCCTTTGTTCTTTCATTCTCCTGCATTTTTTCCATTTTCAGGTTTTTGATGGGTGAACTGTAGGACTCCTCCCAGTTAAGCTCATCCACTGTCACTGAATACATGGATATATGTATGTGTGTGAATGTATTTGTGCAACGTTCCACCTCACTTAGATGTCACCCACTGAAGTAAAAGGACTGA
This sequence comes from Gallus gallus, assembly GCF_016699485.2. Taxonomy (NCBI): domain Eukaryota; kingdom Metazoa; phylum Chordata; class Aves; order Galliformes; family Phasianidae; genus Gallus; species Gallus gallus. Next base: position 100,204,191 of record NC_052534.1, read on the forward strand.
ATATCCACTCGGAGATACAGGAGTTTTTTAATTTCCAGTTCCTGTCCCTGGGTGATTTACATTCTAATCATGCTTGTTGTGTCCAGCACATGGATCCAATGTAGTGCGAGATGCTCTGGCTATAAAAATGCAGGAGTAAAAACATACAGTCTAATTTTCCGTGTTAATAATATTCAACAGGTCTCTCTCAGTGACTTCTGTGAGCTCATAAACTTCATTTATCTACACCCAGTAAGCTACTTTCAATGAAAGCTTCATTCTGAATGAATCCTTTGCAGGTTGGTTTTCCGTAGCAGACAAATTCATAATTTCTTTTCTAATTTTAAAAGCATTGAAAACTCCGTAAGTTAATCACAGCTTTCTGACTCAAGATAAGGCTTGATGGATGCCTTTTTTCCAGCAAGTAGTAACAATCCTTTAAAATTCAGTTAATTTGCTTTGAATTCACTGAATCATTTAGGTTGTCATAACATAGTCTTTTATAACCTTTTGTGTATAAATTGGGAAAATTAATTGCTTCTGGCAACATCAAAGTGTTGTTTCACTACATGTTTAATCATTAGCTTTAAATGCTCCCAAACTAATGTTCCAAGACATTGGGAAGAGGTAATAAGTTCAAAGCAATATGAAACATAAAGCAGGACTCCAGAGTGAGTTGAAAGGATTTTCTTTAAATGCATAAGAGCTTTCAAAGTCATCGTACAAAACTGTGTAGGAATTTTGGCCAGAACTAAAAGAAGAGCCATACTCCCATATTTGAATGAATTACCAGATCTGCTAGATACTGTATGCCCTTCTGAACTCAAGCAATGTGTCTCCAAGAAATAAAAAGTACCAAAAGAAGCTTAATTGGTTCAGATATATGTCAGAAGTTGTGCTCATCACATATTAATGGAGCTGATGAATAGCACATATGTTTAATATAAGGTCTCACAAAACTTGAGGGTGTCACTGTACCATTATATCACTCAAAATATTCGGTTTTCTTCTGCATGTTCAAATTTCATTTGTTTTCCTTTCAACTAATGTCTAATTGTCTACGGAGATGCACAATCTTCTATCCGTCTAATTATTTATAAAAATACACATTTCAGTAAAAAAGCTTTATTTTGAAGGAGTTTTTTCTATAATAGATATAATCACCCCTTAGAATATTCTCCCAATTGAACTGCAGACTCTGAATTTCTTTGTCTTGGAGAGACTCACAATGAGGTGGGATGCAGTTTTAAGTCATTTAATAATCTTAGAGACAACATTCAGCTAACGTGAGGGATAAAAAAAACCTGCACTTACTTTGAGGAAATTTAATGCCTGCTACAAAGCCTGTTGTAACCAGTAGGAGACTTTCCTACATGGAATTTGGATCAGGACCACAATATTGTTCCATACTGCCTCCAATCTACATCCATAATTGGTAAACTGAGAGCAGCAAGATCAAGTCTGTTAGGTTTTGTGTTTGTTTTTTTTTAAGTTCCCATGCAAAACTACACATGCATGAGTTTCATGCTGAATACATTTAGTGCTGGTACATAAAATGGAGATTTGTGAGTGTATGTGTGTGCCAACACTGAGGTGAACACAAATTGTAAATGTACACAACAGATTTTTGCTAGCACTTTGCCTAAGGACATTGTGGCACAGGATGAAGTATTGGACAAAGATCTCTAGGAGCACAGCTCTGAGCTTTGCTCTAGCATGAGTTTGCATAGTGACAAAGAAGACTATCTGAGCCTTAGTTTCTCTAAGACATTACAACAAATATTTATTCTTCTCAAAGGTTCTTACATATAACATTTTTAGGAAATCATCTCTTAAAGAAATCTGCAAGACACACCTTTCTTATAGCACAGGTAGGCATCTGCAGCAACTAGTTCCTTGGAGATCATATTCACCCATTCAGCGTACACCCTGGACAATATAATTCCATGGATTTTTATGTATTTATTTAGTTTTAATGTGATCTCCACGAGGTTATTAAAATTTTAGATCAGATGAAAAAGGGGTCTTATTAACCACCCAAAACCCCTCTAATTACTGGGCAGAAGTATTGGGGAGAGGATAGGGCAGCCAGGTACATGTTTACAGACTGACTTCAGCTATCAGCATCCCTTATTTAACTCATAGTAGCCTGTCCTCAGAAAATATGGGACACTGTTTCTGTTTGCAATTCTCCCAAATGCTGCTCACCTTTTGAAAGCTGAATAGCACCTGTTCTTTCACTGGGCATCCTTTGAAGGTGCAGAGGAGAGGAAATAATTTGCCTGCTGACTTTTAGCTCTTGTGTCTTTGATGCATAATGAATACATGCCATAAGCACTTTAAAGGAACTGTCTATTACTAATTAAAGAGTAATCAGGAGCTAAAGGTAATACTCTTTCCCTTGGCTTAGGCATTTCAGTTCATTTTGTTTTAAATCAAGAAATAAATCTAAAGCTAAAAAATTCTCTATATAAATCTGCAGAAGATCATCTAAGATAGACAGCACCACATGTGTTTATAGTTGAAAATCTGGCAGCCAGAAGATGTAACAACTGATGGTCAAGATGTTCTGGTTCAGAGTTGGAAAGTAAATAATTCCTGAGAGGAAGGATTCTACAGTTCTGGGCAGCTGATCCGGTAATAAAATAAATAAGCAATAAAATCCACTTCCTGTTTTGAGAGTTCACATTTCATACTGGCAAAATTCTCCTATTAAATTCAATTTCATGCTTCCATAAATAAACCTGGCACCTTTTTAAACACTTTTCCATCTGTTTTACAACTAGAAGTGTATTATTTAATGCGCTCTTGGGATTCACACCAATGGGAAAAGGACTACTTGTGAAGAACACAACATTTGAGTTGGAGGGAGTACAGAAAAATAATCACTAGCTTCCCTAAATTCTCAAACAATTCTAACAGGACTCTGATGTAATCATTTTTATCAGGAAGAAGAAAGAAAGACTTTTTTTTTTTCCTTTTGTGTATGTGTGTGTAAATGTTATTTTTATTCAACATGAAATGGGTATTAAATCAGAACAGAATATCTACTTTTTATTCATGAAGACAAATTTCTCCTTCAAGATTTGGAAAATGGCTCCTATATGAACCAAGAGTATAAGGAGCTAATCATGTCTGTTAATCCCAGAAACTCTTCCAATCATAAGTTATCTTACTGACAAAAGTATCATACTGGTAATTACGTTTTTTTTGAGTCACCACTAATTTTAAGTGCCAAAAGCCCCATTGTCTTTACATCAAGCACAATAATGCATAAACATCATATAATAAAATAAAAAGATGGAGTCATTTGCCCCAGTCATCAACAAGATGCAGACAGTTAGATTTCTTGAGACCCAAACAAGGTAACTGAACATTTGACTCTTCTGTATCTCCATTTGGGAGCAGTGCTAATAACAAGGTAACATTCCCAGGGCTTTTCCATTTGGTCTTAATCTTGGACTGAGGTACAGTGCTGGAGCTGAGGGAATGCACTTGAAATTCGTGCCTCTGTTCATTACTCACTGAATTTTCTGCTATTATTTCTGGTAAATAAATCAAAAGACATGTGGCTTAGTTGCTTATTTTTAAGTGTGAAAGGTGAAAATGTCAGCATTTAGGGTAGACATCCTCTTAACCTCTGAACCACTCCAATAAACATCTAAACATCAACTGAGAATAAAAAGACCCAGTGTATCACATAACTTTCACTGGGCAGAGAGAGGAAACTTGAGAAGAAAATGTGTATCTTTGAGAGGACATGACAACGTGTCCTGTGAAGGCTAAACAAAATCACTGGCAGAGATGAAGGAGTTCTGGAGCCATAGCAGAAGTAATCACAGAACTTTCTCCAGGAAAAAGCAAAATTTGTGGGAAACAACAAAAGTAGAAACTGGATGGATAGAAATAGACGTTTGCCTCATGTTCTTATGACTGTACTAGCTAAATGCTATGACATATTCCTTCTGCAGAGAGAAATATGGAATCATCATAGAATCATAGAACCATGGAATGGCTTGGGTTAAAAGGGACCCAAAAGATCTTTATGTCCCAACCTCCAGCCACAGCCAGGGCCACCAGCCTCCAAATCTGGTACTAAACCAGGTTGCCCAGGACGCCATCCAACCTGGATAATAACATTCGCTTTTCTTGAGGCAGTATGCCATTGCCATTACTGCTGTGATCACAGCATCCACAGCTATTTACATCATGGTGACTTCTCCAAAGCCAGGAAATGTCTTGTTCTTTGTAGATCTTTACTCTTTCACAGAAAATGAAAAAGGCTTGCCAGCCCATTTCATTCCTTTCTTGCCTGCACACCCATGTGTACACATGCAAACCAACCACTCATGTAGTTAGACCTATATAAAAACCTGACCTGAGCCACAGAAGGCATGCAAGGACCCTCAGTCCCAACATGTGCTGTGGATATTCTCATCAGTCAGAGCCCCTAATCCATGCACTAGAGACTTTGAATGAGTTTGACCCCTTTTGGTCAGACATCTGTAGAGAGGCCTCTTGAAGTTTCAGATATGATGCATTTCCTTGGCATGCTGGATCCAGATGATTTTCTTATTGCTACACTGTAGAGAAATTTTTACCTTTTTAAGCAATAGTTGGGAAAATTGTTTAATACTGCATTTCTGATTTCCACACTGTCTTTGTTGCTGGGGCAGATTTACTAGGGGATCAAGGTGCAATACTACCTCTTGATTGCATCTGTACTCATAAATTAACTCCAGAAAACATTCCTGGGGTACTGGAAGTCAGTCAGTAATATATATTGCTAAACTGTCAGCAGAGTACTTGGAGTGGTTTTGACCCAGGTCAACAAGCACTCTCCCATACTATTACTGGGGAGGTGTGGGAGTCAGGGTGGGACTCTGAAGAGTCATTTTGGATGCTGTCACACTGGTGTAAGAGAGTTCAGTAATGTGAATCGGGGCTGTTCCATGCTAGTTGGTTTCACTGGCATAGAAGAACATTGGGAATGAATTTTCTGGAGTCACACAACCCTTAAGACTTCTGCTTTGTGAGTGGCAGTACTAGGATCAAACAGCAAGGATGTTGCTGAGCTGATTTTCCCTACATCAGTCAGTACTGTAGTTGCATCTAGTTGGATACAGAATGAGTTTTAGCTTCAGAGCAGGACAAATAGACTTTCATTTTTCTGCACTTTCCCTTTTGCTGATGTTATTTAGGTTTTTATGATTCTTATAGTATCAGCACCTGCTTCTTATAAGTAACATGTATATTTAAAACCTTTGGGTCTATCTTATTTGAAAGAAGTTGCTTGGTGCTTTCTAATTGTCCAGAGGCAAAATGCAATTTTGAGCATTTCTCATCAGCTCTTCCTTTGTTGTCATTTAGGGACTAATCAAAGCCCAGAAGTACTTCCTGCATTCACAGCTTGTAATCTCTCAACAGGGACTTCAATCAGATAAATCTTTCTGGCTTTTCACATCTAGAGATTGCTTTCTGGTAACCCCAATAATCAGCTTATTGATTCATATCATTTTCCTGGTCTTTGGTGCAGTGTAGTAAACATATAAATTGCCTTGGGCTTTTGTGACTGTGTATGTATATGCAAATACATATGCATATGATATAGATATGAATATACATATGTATACAGCAGGATGATAAACATCATGTAGAAATGATCCGGCTGGAACTGTCCTATGCAAGAAAAGTGTCAGTGCACTCAGTATACAGAGATGTATACATTTCAAGAGTCTATGATTTCTACTCCTGGTGCAAAGCTGTTGCAAGACCTAATGGCTGTAACAGATAAGAATCTACTGATTTCCAGACTGAATTTATTCTCGCACTAATTTATACCTTTCTGTTGTCATGCCAGCATCATCTTTGGTTTGAGTCTCTGTTCTTTTTTCACAGTATTAGCCTCTCTGATTTATTTATAGACTGTAATCATATTACTTCTAGATTTTGATTTGCCAGGCTGGAGTAGCTCTCATGACAAATTAAATAAACCCACTTTTTGTGACCTTAGCAGAAGTCCTTTCCTGCATCTCTTTCCCCAGTATTGAACATGATATTAATTTTAATATCTAATTACTGCTTAGTAAAACACCGTCAATATTTACCCACCTCTGCACCACTTTGTCAGTAATCTCACAGAGATTCCCGTTGTGAAATTCTTCTCAGCAATTTCCAGCTGATAAGGTCCACACCACTCCTCTCCAAAAAATAACGCTATTTTTGTCTTATTCAATCTCAGCTCAATCCTACAATTCCCAAGCTCACCCAGTTCTCTTTGTGTCTTCCATCTTCACTGTCTAATTGTGTGCTTCTGACAGGCTTCACAAGGTACAGCTCGTCTTTTGTATCAAGGCCGTTAATGGGAACTTTTAAACTCCTTCTCCAAAGTGTTCACTGAGAAACAAACAAAGCCATTTATTCCAACCCAAGAGCTCTTCTAGTACCAACTGATTTAGTGCCTTTTCTGGTCAAGTTGTACACAGCTTTGTGCTTCCTCTGCTGGATTTTATTTTTGAATTTGGTGATAATCTTTCAATGGCCACCACATCAAAAGTTTTTACTGATATTCAGAAGGACCGTGCATGTCTATTTTCTTCTTTCTGGAGGTTCATTATTTCAGCAAAGAAGACCAATAACTATTTCATTATGAACTGTCTTAGAAAAACTCTTTCAGCAGTGGATTTCCATGCCTTTAATAATTTTTATTTAAGTGTGTTTTTAAGAGCCGCTTATTGAACTAAAGTTAGCAAACATGTAGTTGCTCTCATCATTTTCACACTCCACCTTCTTTACATGTGTGTGATGTGTTGCTCTCCAAATACTGTGTGCCATCAAGGCTTTATGGACTCTTTAAAAGTACCTGATGTTCCACTTTAAATTTTCTTTTCTAATTCCCTCTAGGGATTATACTTATTTTCCATGTTTTCCCTCCTGTGCCACATTACACACTACAAACCTTCCTTCTGTCTTGACTGTGCTGATTTCCATTTCTATACCTTTTTTCCCCTATTCTCACCTTTTCCCCCATGATCAAAATCTTTGCCTATTACCTTGAAATGTGAACCAAAGCATAATTCTGTTTTCAGCCTACACTTGATTTATTATTAATTTATACTATATTTTCACTATTTTCTGGCCCTATTTCTCTTTTCTACTCTTGCTCTTTTTATTCATGTGGCTGAAGAATCTTTTGCTATGTGTTTTAATATCCTTTGGAAGGTCTAACACAGCTTGAGTCTTTGTTATTCTCACTTTATCTCCACATTTTTTGGCCTCTCATGCAGTTTTCTTTGATGATCAGTCATTTTACCCTTAATCACTGTAGGCAGTCTGCTTATTTCTAATATCCCTTTTTTTTTTTTTTTTTTTTTCTTTCCATGACTATTCTCCTGGTCAAATCTGGAATGGCTTCCTGCAACTTTTTTTTTTTTTTCTTTTCTCCAAGACAGAGATTCATGATAACTTCTGCACTTTGACTTTAAGGCTTCTTCTACATTCAAGTATCAAGTTTAGGTCCAGCTGAGTTAACTGTCTGGTTTCCACTGTTTATCAAATTTTACCCTCTGGAAATTAAGAATGTTAATGTTCCTTGTTCACATTTCCACTTAATTTTAAATAATCACTTTCAGGTGTCATTTTCTATGAAAAAGAGCAGCTCACTTCTGATGTCCTTGATATCAATCAACAGCAAATTTAAATTTATAGCATCTTGAGTGGAATTAGTGGGTATCTGGTTGGGAGACATGCTACAAATTCAAGGATATTGGCCCTACATTTTTTTTCCTGTGCTTTTGATTTAGGAACTATTTATTATTTATCTGGGTAGTGGTGTGACTGTTGCTATGCTTGTAGAGACTTCTGTGATCTGCTCTTTGCCTTTCAGAACCAGCAAGCATAGTGTGACCATGTCCATACTTGCCAGAATCTGTTCTCAGAACCTGATGCCCACATCTTGACACTGCTGGGATCTTCTGTGCCTATGCAAACTCCTGAATTCAGAACTTTTGTATTTAGCTGAACACCACTGACAGAAATCATGATGAGATCCATTCTGACAATTTAAAAGTATATTCAGCCGAATACTAGTGCCCATATCTGTACCTGAGCGCTGTTTATTTTACAGTGTAAACTAATTTGTCTGGTCTTCTCAGCACTCACAACTGGTTCAGGGGGAACTGGGAGGAAGGTTTCAGATCTCCTGTTTGCTTAGCATAAGCTTGAGGTGTCACACTCTTCAAGTATGTCAGTCTTTTAACTGGGGAAGGAGATAGTGAACTCGAAGAGATCCAAATGCCGTTGCTCCAGGAATGGTAGGTTCTTGGATGCTTTATTGCAAGGCCTACCTCATTAGCAAGGTCTGGGCTGCTCATCTGTTAGGCTGTCATCATATGGTGAAGGACACAACCATTTTACTAGGTTTAGTGGAAGTCTGCTGGGAAATAGGAAGACTCAATTACGTAGGTCCCGTTTCTACTTCTGATGTGCAGTGTGATTCAAGAGTTAGAGGGCATTTTTATATCTCCAAATCTGAATTTCCTGGATATGAAATTCTTTTCAGATTTGCTTCAGAAGTTTTGTAACAAAATAAATAAAGTACTTTATACTATTGAAAAACAGCTAATTTTTTTATTGCAGGAAATATGGTTGTAATTAGTCTGACATCATTATTCTGCAATTCAAAATGGAAACTTCTCAAGTCAGTTCAAGCAAAACTGTCATCTACTTTAGGGATGGAACTCTGATAAAATAATTTTTTCCTCTCTTCCTTTCTTTTTTTTTTTTTTTTAAATCTCTAAAGCTTCAGACTAAAAGTGGAAAACACTGCAATAATGCTATACCTTTCAAGCAATCAGTATAGATGTATTTCTCAGAAAGAATTGTTTCTCAAATTGTTTAAATTTCATCTTGTTCAGTTATTTGAGATTTGTTTTTCTTTGAATACAAGATCTTAGCTTTTGACATACTGTATCGCACTATGAGTCAAAACATGCCCAAGTGCCTCTGGGAAACCATGAGCAATAAATGGGTTATGAGCAGTGGAGCTTTCTTCAAAACTGGACACATTTCTATAAACTGTTTCATTTGTGACTAACATATTACTTCATAGAAATAAAGATCACTTATCCCCAAATAGAGTCTTACTAAAATAGGAAAGATAAAGCTTGCCAGATATTTCATTCATAATTTATAATTCCAAGAGTTTTCCTTAAACAGTTTTTTGTTAAAATATTTCACATTTACAAGATCGTATATTCTTTAGAAAACTAAATAATAATGGCTTGAGATTCAAAATGCTTAAGATCTGGCACAGATATACCAAAAATAAAGGTGGATACAGGAGTTGAGAGTCATAGAATCAGGTAGGTAGGAAAGAAGGTTTAAGATCCTTAAGTCCAACCATCCACCTAATACAAGTCCACTGCTAAGCCACGTCTCTAAGGAGAGTCTGTTTTGCTCATATGGGTCCCTTGGGCTGCTGTGATAGCAGAAGTTGTCTTATTTAATACACTGGGTATGGAGTGTGCATCATCTAGTTAAGGGACATATAAAGTGACGAATCAGAAAAAAATGAATTCTCATCCTGAAATTTTATTACCTCTGTGAGATAAACAGGACTGAAACGCTCTGAAATTCTCTTATAAAAAGAATAATTTCTGCAAACACAGCATTAGACCTAATCTTAAAAAGAGATATTCTGCTTGCATTCTGCCACTGTATATCCTTCCAGTAACAATATTATTTTTACTGATGGAGCTATGATTTAAGTGAGAATCTTTTTATATCAGCTAGAATTTCAGAGACATCAGCTTGTACAACAATACATGAATTGGCTTAAAAGGATCTGGAGAGAGAAATGATTTCTCTTGTCAACAGAAGTCTTGAAAATAAAAGCAGAAAAAGGTTAATGGTTTTAGAAGATTTTAGTTGTCATTTTTGTTTTATTTTTTCAGGTATGAAATATCACAGAACATCCTGAGATGTTCTGTGATATAACAGAATATCACAGAATATCCTGAGTATGAGGGGACTGACAAGGATCATCAAGTCCAACTCCTGACTCCACACAGCACAAGGCCAAAACCATTCTCTATGTCTGAGAGAGTTGTCCAAACACTCCTTGAACTCTGTTCAGCTTGGGGCTGTGCCTACTGCCCTACAGACCTGTGCCTGTGCCCAGTCACCCACTTGGTGAAGACCTTTTTCCTAATACCCACCAGACCCCCCTCTGTTGCAGCATTATGCCGCTGAAATAGGCAAATAACCTTTTAACTACAATGAATGATTGGTACATAACTGTAGTTCTTTATCTAACATGAGGGAATATGAAATCGATCTGATAGTATCTGCAGGCAAACATCTCCTAGCAATATCTCAGATACATCTTCAGACCTATAATTAAGAAGATAAAATGTTGTCCAAGACTCAGGTTCCTTCCCAAACTGCCCACAAAAACTAAAAGCTTTGCTTTGACAGCCGCCAGAAAATTAACATGATCAGAAAGATGGAGGAAGGGAATATAATGTCCCCTCTGAGGCAAAACAGCATGTAAGTATTCAATTCTCCTCAGACAGCTGATATATTTTAAACTCTTTCTGTTTTTGTAGGGCATGGGACTTTCCTGGTTGATATTCTCAGCAGAAATGTTACGTGTTTCTTCTAGGAAAGGCACCATAGCTGATCTTCTTCTAAAAGTTTCCTACTTTTAAATTAGTTTACTGTTTTTGTTCATATATTCTAAACTACTTTCCTCCTCTTCTTTTTAAGTTCTTTTTTTTTCTTTACCTAATCTGTCTTTAGATCTTTCTTTACCGCTTTCATATCTTTAAACCCTTATTGCTCTCATTTAATAATTTGTGTTCTACAGTTTATAACTTTTCTGTCTATGTCATTCATTATATCAAGCCCTCCTCTTCATGTCTGATAGATAACCTTGATGTATATGCCATCTGCTTCCTCCAGTTTCCACAGCTGTTCCAACGATGCCACTTATAATGTTTCCTAATACCACTCATTGTCATACTTAGGACCTTGTTTTTTTACAACAGCCTGGAAATCTTATGTTTTCTATTATTTGTCTCTGATCTGAGCATTATTTAACTTGTCACTGCAACAAGAATGAGACTTTTATCTACCAAAGTTGCTTGGCTTTGGATAATCTCTTTAGATGTTTCTCAATTACAAACTTTTTAATGATTACTGCTGTGGTATCACTGATTTGATGATAGGCACAACATGGATTTTTAAATTAAAAGGAGCTGTACAAACAAACTTAGCCTTTTTACTTCTACTGCAAGACTGCATGTATCTTTTGTATCATGTTATCTAGTTCCTATTTATTAACTGTGCTGAACTGGATAGGCACACTGACTTATAAAATAGGATTTTAATGTAGGAGCTGCATGTCTACAATACAGTGGTTTGATTCTTGCTTTTTCTCATTCTTTTTATACACATGGAGCATTGTCAGTAGAATTTTACTCTTATTTGTGGTCTATATGTGTTTTTAAAACTTCCTCTTTCACCACTAGCACTCAATTTTATTACCTAAAAATATTCTTGCAAACCGCAACAGTCAAGAGAGAAATTTCAACAATTTTCTCATTGGTGCTGCTCGATTCACACATATCTTAGATTGTGTTAGAATGTCTCAAAGCAGGTGGACTATGAATTAGAGGAGACGACTATCATATTTTTGTATTATCCAAGAATCATGGGAATTCAGCAGAGAGAAAACAAATAGCATCATGCCTTGAAATTGTGACCCAGAGCTGCCATTGACAATGGCACCATGAAGAGATGATGTGACCTTTTGTAATAGGGAGTTTCAACAGCTCAGGGCACTATATGTTTGTGACGAAAAAGTACTTTTCTCAACGAACCAAATGAAAACTGAAGTGTGTACATGTATGTATGTACTCAAACACACTGTGCTTTTGTTGTTTCTTGCTTCTGCAATTTATCTTTCCCAGATTGTAGCTTGAGATGTTGCAAAACGCATTTCTGTTAAGCATGCTTTCCCTGGAAGTGTTAGCTTTTTATTTTTAATCAGTATGTGGTAATGTGCAGTTAAATATTTTTGGCTAATGAATATTTGAGTGAATCTCTTCTCTGTATACATTTTATGCTGAATGTTATCACAGCAGCTCTCTAACCATTTGTATAATTTACAATAAAACTATTAAAAAATGACACATGAACTTGCAAGTAACTTCAGGAGTATTTTCATAACTGACAATGAACAACAACAAAGAGCACTCGCTGGATGCTCAGTTACTAATGTAAATTTCTTTTATGAGCTTTAGTTTTGCCATGTCTGACAGGGGTTCAGAATGAAGCTGAGTTGCATAAAATTTTCAGTCTTTTCCCTAATATGTGTTCTAGCAACAGATCTTTTTTGTTCACATCTATCAATATAAGCTATTCCTTTCCACCATGTTCTATTTTGCTTTATAGGCATGTTTGGAGGAGACAGCGCTTCAGTACTGTACTTGATTCATAAAATGAGGAGTTATTCCATCTGAAATATAAGATTTCATGAGTTTCATGGATTCTTGCATTTTATCTGATGATTTTCTGAAACCACAGTAACTGCAAGTGCAAAATCTCCTCTTTTGCTTAATTAGGAGAGATGATCTGATTTCCCTAGCTCCTGTGCTATACTTGCTGGAGCAGAAACATCTCTTTCAGACTTTCACCCTGAGGATGTTCTGTTTTGGATAGAACTAAGAATTAAGAATTCTTACTTCTTTAAGAATTAAGAGTTCTTAATTCTAGAATTAAGTGAGATTCGTTATTCAGGGTGTTGGGAACACACATTAAGTAGAGGAGTGTGTGAGGAAAAATAAACAGTCCTTCCAATCAAGTGGAAAGAAAATTGAAACTAGGTTGTTATATCTGAGGTGCTATGACAATCTAATCATCAGTGTGTTGGTGCACAATTTCTGCCTCTTCCATTTTGTAAGAGGACTTACAGTTACTTTAGGACACTAGTATATTAACTTTTTTGAGATTTTTATCATTTTTCATTTTGTCCAGACTAGTCACTAACTTTCACTTGGATCCTCAGTGTTCATATCAACTAAAGAACTTTTGTGGCATATAAAATATTCACATAGACACAGAATTACTCAGCATTTTCTCCTTCATCTATAGATCAAATATTTGAAAGTAACAGAGAGCACAACAGCCTCAACACTACCATAGACTTGTCCAGAGCAGAAAATATTTGCTCTGGGCTTATTGATATTGTTTTGTGGGAATGAAAGTGTAGGACAGATTTGCAGAAGGTAAAAGTACAGACTTCAAGGAAGAAATGCTAGGGTGCACAAAGTGACAGAAAACTGTTGCAAGTGGTTTGCTTAATAATATCCTGATAGGCACAAGCATAACCAAATGACTCTCAGGTCTGCCTAAAAAGTTTGGGAGTCAATGCAAAGAAAGATAGGGCAGCAAGGACATTCTATATAAAAATTGGTGTTACTGAGAAAAACAGTGAATGGGAAGATGTAAAAGTAGATAGACAAGCAACAAGCAACTGATGTTTGCAGAAACCATCTGAACAGCAACATCATCACAACTCAGAAAGAAAATGATTTTATTAACTGAGGTGCAAGATTCTGGGAGCAGGGCAAAGCCTTCAGCTGTGTGAGTGGCAAGGGAAAGATATCTCAGACAAATTCTATGGATAAAAAATGTGCCATTAAATGGCTTAAAGCCTACTCTGAGGTGTGGTAATAAAATGTGGCTAAGGGTTGCAGCCCTGATAAGGGGAGATAAAGTGATGCATCAGTCTTGAGGGGATGGAAGGTTGAATGGTACCTTACCAGTGTAGTACAACTTCTTAGAGAAATAATTTGAGAAATATTTTGAGAGCTTGCAAATATGCTTTATGTCTAGTCTGACCAAAAAGAAAACAAGCACAAACAAAACAAAACAAGAAGTCCCATTTTTGTTAAGAAAGTCAAAATTACAATCTAGTTTGAGAGAGACGTGAGATGTTTTATGTCCATATTTCTAAAGTTCAGAAAAGCTATAAGCAACTGGAAATAGTATTATATATATTATTATAGATTCTTGGCAACCTTAGCTTTAGGTATTGCTAACTGTGTAACCTGTAATATACCATTTTGGCAGGGGCAGAGGGTGAGTATACATAAAAAGGCTAGAATGATATTAAAAATAGCACAGTGAATTAGGGAAAAATATGGCTGACAGACGGTATCTAACATGTACAAAAGGTTTCCACAGAGACACGTGTCATGGACTATACATATTGAAACAGCAAATATACTGGTCTTCTAATTGTTTTAGCATTGGGATTGGTTTTATGCCAGCCAAGTGAAAGGACTCTGTAATGGTACTGGTTAGGATAATAAAAGAAGAATGTTGAACCTTCCCTCCAAACTCATTTAGCCAGATTCTCTCCTAGCAAAACTCAATTGGCTCCAGAAGGGCTGCACCAGAGACAAATTCATTACAGTTCTATTTTTGCAATGTGAAATTCAGCTCACTCATTCTCCTGTGCTTTCACTCAACCTGGAAAAATAACAGTGCATGGCAGACCACCATTCTGACAAGGAAGAGTGATTCCCCAGCACTCCTAGCTGTGTTCTAAGCTGTCAGGGACTGCCATACAGAGAAGAGTTGTCCACCTGTTGCTGTCTTCCTCCTGGCAGCAGATGGTGTCTTTGTTCTCCCCAGCATCTTGCCCCGCTGTGCACAGCGTTCCCCGCTAGCATCTATCATTACCCACACTGTGAAACACTGCTGAAAACTTCTGTGTTCCCATGCCGATTGTATTGTTTTCTTTTACCATTAAGTAACAGTCAAAATCCAATTTTTTTAAAATATTTCACAACTTCTGTAATTCTAGCACAACTCCAGCTACCTCATGAGTCTGGCAGACAACCAGGACATATTAAGTATTGCTACAAATAGTTGGGGTAGTGATGCTAGCTTCCTTGGTGTGGGTTGCAATTCCTATTTCCTTCTAGACTGATCAAGTAGGGCTGAGGGTGAATACTTTCCTATGTCCTTCTTCTGAGATAGAATAGTAGTGCACAGATAAAGCCTTTCATTTTTTCTATAGCAAGACTCTGAACTCCATAGAACTTGAGTATTTTAAGAACTACCTTATCAAAGAGAATAAAAAAATATGCTTCCCTGATAACTCTGAAATTTGTAAATATAAAATAAATGGTTAAATGTTTTTCCACTAAACATTTTGTTTAAGTGGAAGGATTCCGTAAAAAAGGAAAAATAAAGATCCTTCTTATCAGTTTTGGAAACAGAAATTTTTTTGGTTCTCGGGATTTTAGACTGTCAGTAAGAAACACAAAAGTTTAATTCAGCATGCATACTCTTTTTGAAATCTGGGGTGGGGGTATAACAAAATGCTTTACTAGTTATTTGCGCGACAATAGAATTGAAATCACTGAAAATTTATTTAAAAGAAAGAAACTTGTCTCTTTTCCCCGATACAAATTAACATTAAACTCAAGACATAAGTAGGATTTTTGTTTCTTTTTTTTTTTTTAATTGGTGTTTTCAGGATATGTTATGCATTCATCCAAGTTTATTTAAAGGGAGATTTCTTGCTACAGAGTTTTTTTGTTTACACTCATATTGCAAATCCTTGGAAAGCTGTCCATAAACATTTTAAATGTAGCTATAGAGCTATACGAGTTGTTTGAGACTTCACATGCAATTTATTTCAGCATAGACCTCCAAAAAATAATGAAAAAAAGAGAAAATGCATGCCCAGAATCTCAGACCAACACCAAAAAAGGGTCAAGTTTTCTATACATAGCCCCATCTTCCACACCGCTGCAGTTCTAATCTTCCAGAGCCTGCTACATACCTTCATGTTAAGGGAAATATTCTGTAACAATAAAAATATTTTTTAAAGATTCACAGTTTTTAAGCAGTGTTTCCAGCAGATGTCAGCAATGCACTCTCTAAACTCAAGCTGCTGGAGACCTCAAGCTCTCCCTGGTGTTACAGAAATCACTATATATAAGTGATATACGCTATATATAAGCAACCAGAGGAAAACAAAATGACCATCACTGCTTCTGAAGAGACTCAGCATTATTAAGTCTGTCCAGCTAATAATGTGATTCTTTACATAGCTTCCTCTAGGGAGGAGGTTTTATTACATATTGGACTGAATCACTAACATGCTCTTTCCCACCCTCCCCTCCCTCCCCCCAATCCCCCAATTTCTGTACAATGCTGACTTATTTCTGTGCATGTTTTCCTCTGCTAGACTATCAAAAATAATGGCTTTGGTTTTATTGGTAACTTTGCAAGTGAGAGTATATAGGAAATAGAAATCACAGAATCATGGAATCACTGTGGTTGGAAAAGACCGCTAAGATCATTTAGTCCAGCTGTCAGTCCATACCCACCATGCCCACTGAACCATGTCCCTAAGTGCCACATCTACACGTTTCTTGAACACCTCCAGGGGTGGTGACTCCAGGTTGGATGCTAGTCCTCTAGTGTTTCTTTACCTTAATTTCTTACGGTAATACAAAAGGACACTGAACCACAGGGAATAGCAGAAGCACTTGGGTCAACAGTAGAAATTACTGTTGAGGAGTTACTATCTCCTTGGCTGCTTTATCACCGGGAATTCAGGTGTGTAGTTGTACCATCCAAACCAAATATAAAACACTGATGTGCTATGATTTGGTTTCATAGAGAACTGTTACTTATTAGCTTAAACTCCTAAAGCTCATTCAGATAAAACAAAAAGCAGCAGAATTACCTCTACTGTGACTGTACTTCATGCATGGAGCCAAGGCAGACACGACAGTTGCTGCACTGTAAAGTCCCTGGCACTGCACTGACATTTCAGAAGACTATTTCTTGTTTTCCAGTGACTCCTAGAAATTATTTCACAAATTCTTTTGGAACAGTGTTGATCTTTCAGAAGCTGAACTTTCAGGTTTGGCTAAAACTGCTTAGAAAATATTCCTCATGTCAGGGATAAAATTTCTGGTTAAAACCACAAAAAAGCAAGTCCCACTTCTGAGTGAGAAGGGAAGCCTGGGAACTCATTTAGTTCGTGATCAGCTTGACTTAGAATAGACTTTAAACAGTCCAGGGGAGTCTCCTGACTGTTGGACTAGATACCAGTATCTAGAAACATAACAGCATTTAAACATAGAACTTCATGAAGATGAGACACAAAATTATTTTGTGTATTGAGTTTTAGAGGTTTTATCTGGATCAACTAGTAACATACAAATAAAGCAGCTGTACCAGGAAAAAAAAAAAAAAAAAAAGTGGAAATTCATGAAAAGACTTGAAGTTAGGGCTCATCTCCAGGAAGTGGAGGGCATAGGTCAATTCTCTGTTCACCATGTAAATAAGAGTGGATATGTTCTCTCTTTTTCCATGAAAATGTCAAAAGCTGTTGGGTTTCTGCCAGTGCACAATTAAAAAAAAATGTTGGAGGCTATGGGAAAACTGATTCCTGCCCAGTTCTAATTATAGGCCTGGCTGGTAGCACTCAGTATTTTTCAGGTTGTCCGATATGCGCCCTTATACAGTACAGCGTTCATTTGCTTGTAACTTTTCCAGAGCATTAACTGTTTCGACAGAAATCTTCCATGACTTTACCTGCCTCAGGCAGATATTTTGGTAGCTGCCAATCAAATCAGTTCAAGCCTTTTGGATTGTGAGTTAGGGGAAAAATATATGTAAATTTTACTGTTAACTTCAGTTCATTGTTTTGTTTGAGTAACGCTAACTTCCTTGAGCTTGATAAGTGGGAGGGTTGAACCAGTAGAAGCGTAGTCTGTGCATCCGTGCAGACCTCTGGAGAATGACACCATATTTTCACAAATTATGAGCTCTTGGGGAAAAAAACAAACAAACAAAAAACAACAACAACAACAAAAAAACAAAATCAGTTCACAGTCCTCAGTAGCAGTTTCTTTGTAACTCATTCTAGCTTCCCATTGTAGCTCTAAGGATCTCCTGAGAAATCTATACTTACTAAGCATGCTCAAATGTTTCAGCTCGTGCAGACAGCAGAGAACCCTACAGACAAATGATCAGGTTCTTCCCAAAGCTAGGAAGATGAAACTAGATATGAAAAAATGATTCCAGAGAAATTGGGATGAATTGATGGGAACTATGCCTGGAACTGACATAGATGAAGGAATACTGAAATAGGATGAAAGAACTGGGAATAGAACTGAAAACAGATACAGATATGTGGAATATGTGGAATACAGATAATGATCTATTGTGAGAAGCAAGCAAAGAACAGATATAAAGGCAAATCTAGCTCTGGAAGAAAGTTCTTTGTTGCTTCAACAAATTCACTCTGTGTGAAAACTTATCCTGTTCACTGCACAGATTTCTATGTCTAAAGAATGCAGAGGGTGCCCTGCAGAAAATACCTCAATTTATTACATAGTACTTGTCTGTGCCCAGACCAGTCCTGACAGTAAATGAAGTTTTGTGAGAAAAAATAGTATTTATTATGTCATTAAAAACCTTCTCATGGTGTGTACAAATATGACTGAGAGAAAGATGTGAAAACAGTCTGGATTTGGTCTTTCAGAAATTTTTAAACACAGTTTTCTTTAACTTGTTTGTGTGTAATATGCACTACTGGAGATAGATTTATTTGAGGTCTTAAAAATAAATGGTATAAGTTCAAGCTACTGTACCAAAGTCCAAACCCTGACTCAGTTTTTGTTTTCTCCCTGTTCAGTGAAATCTCCCTTTAACTTTAGCAGGATTAAGCTGGGTAAGTATTTAGCAAAACTCATCAACAATTTCATGATTTGGCTCAGAGCTCAGTGAAAAATGAACTCTTTAAAAGGACTGTCATGGAACTAACATAAATTTACCAAGTCAAACTACGGAATATTCAGTGATTCATGGCAGTGTGGTTTCTATTAGAGCTTCACTGAAACACAGCGGGTTTGCTTAGCAAGGGTTCACGCAAACATTTTCTTTGGTTTCAAGCTGCAAAGGTTCACACGCTCCAAGTTTCACTTTAAGCTTAGGGTTTGAGTTGTGGAAACATCCTACTTTCACTCAATTTTTGCATCCAAATGATAGTAAAATAAATCTAGCATAAACATGAACAAAATTCAGGCTGGCTAAAGTCCACCTAAGGCTGTGATTGCAGTTTCGTTGCTTGGAGTGTTAAATGGCTTTTTGTTGTTCTTAACCACACAACTGACATCATATTGATATTCACCTTCCGTTTTCAAATGTGCCCCAGATTGCATAGCAACTTTGTGAAACTGAAGATAATAATAAAATGAATGTCAGTCACGTGAATAAGGTGAAAGACTATGATGACATTAGAGGATCTGCATTAGCAACAGGTTCCAGAAAAGCACATGAAGAATATACAATTCCATTTTACTCAGTATCATAAAAAGTGTGGTGTTATTATATATCGTAATACAAACTGTCCCTTTACCAACAACACCCATTCTATGTTAGCTCTCTGTAAGCATCTATGAAGTGGTCTTACTGACCACCCTCAACTTCACAAAGAAAACACTCCTACTGTTTTCCTACTTTCTTTGACATACTCTTCAGACTGTTATTTCTGAATTCTTGCATCCTGCTGGGCTTTCACCTTTCCATCTCACCAGGAAATCCAGGGAAAATTAGACTGACTTGGGAATGGTTCTGATTTGATTGGAAGGATTTTTAAACAGTCACAGACATAGTGAAAGCATTTACTGACATTTGCTGGAAGAAGGACAGTACCAACATGACTTGAAGAACATGAAAAATGTAACAAATACTTCCCAACATAGATGAGCAAGGCAGGACAGCAATGAAAGCTGACTGAACTTTAGAAGACATTTATATTAATTCTGTGTTTTTGTTGTCAGCCTGCTATTAACACTCAACATAAACCAACTGAATATACTTTTACTGTTACCCTTAGTTTTGAGCATATAGATGCCTACTTTAGAAAAATACTGATGTATTACAAGAATTTCATGCTAAATTTACTTTAATCCAAGGTTAGAAATAAGTACCTTGTAAATCTGAAGCTAATTTCTTAGTTTAACATAAATATGACATAAAGAAAGGATCCAAAGGGCAGCTGTGTTTTAGAGAAATATTTGTTGATCAGGATGAAATTTAGCATACTAACTTAGATGCCAACTTGTTCTTTCTCACAGTCAGGGAGCAGCAGAGAATCATATCCTTTACTTCACAACTTCTGTTTTTTATCAGCCTAGTTTAATTGTAGTTGTAAAGCTCAGACCACTACTGACCAGCCCCTTATCAAGGCAACATTCTTTGCAATTACCCCATGGGCTTTTAGTCTGTAAGTATATTCTGTTCTCCAAAATAAAGAGTCAGAAAAACACAGTGTCTCATACCACCTCTTGACACAGAAAATATCTGAGAACTCAGATTAGTATTTCCATATACGGTCTGTTGACACCTGATTTTGTTTCGTCATCCAGCTGCCATTTATAGACAGATCACCCGTAGGTCTCAGTTCATATCAAGCAACTACAAAAGGATGCCTTAAATATTCACACTTGCGCTTAAGTCACCTCAACTGTACAACTATGGGCAGGATATTCTTTTCTAGTCTATTCAAAGCAGCTGGTGAGAAGTTTTTTTTCACCCTTAGATCTTCGGGTAGATAGGGGAAAGAGAGAAACTATTTGAAAATGTCCATGAAAACATTTTACTTGCCTAATGTTAGGGCATCTAGTCCTTCATAGAGTAGCACATGTCTGGTTTGGTAGATTTTAGGTTCACTGCCTTCATTTGCTTAAAAGTAGACTATAGAATAGTGCAGAGTAGGAAACACTGCAGAGAGGGATTTGTCTACACTACTACTGAGATAATCACACATTTAGTCACCTAAATTCCATTTTAACTGCTCTCTAAATTCATTTATTCGTTTATTCATTAAAGTCTAAATTGTAAGTCCCACTGAGTATCATATCAGAATACTTCTTAAATGCCTCACAATTTTTCTGGGAAGGTGAAAATGACTATATCATCGATTTAACAGTTGGAACTTAAGATCCAAAGAGCTTAGAAAACTTCAGCAAAAACATGCAGGGAGCCTGCTAGTGCAGGTAACTGAACCTTTCATTTCTCACAATTCACGGTCAACCGCCACACAGTCTTTCCATTCTCCTAAAGCATTTGAGTAAGTACTTTAGGG
The DNA here is from genome assembly GCF_016699485.2 of Gallus gallus. Lineage (NCBI taxonomy): Eukaryota > Metazoa > Chordata > Aves > Galliformes > Phasianidae > Gallus > Gallus gallus. Next base: position 100,225,360 of record NC_052534.1, read on the forward strand.
CAAGAAGATAACAATGGATGTAATAAAAGAGCAGCGTAGGGTGAATGGGCAGAAGATAAATATTTGAATAAATGAATAGGCAGAAGAGGTGATAACACAGATGCCTATACATGGACTGAAGGTAGCCTCTGTGTCTGTGTTCTCAGTCTTCAGAAGCCTCCAGTTTAACATGTAAATTGGCTTCGGAATTGCACAAAACAAATGCTAGTGCCAGCTTTTGTTCAATGTAATGTATTCCATCTGCTTCAAGAAACTAAATAAAATTCTGGACCATCCCAGGTACACAACCATGTAATATATAGCAATAAATCATTCACAAAGAAAGCAATAACATGTAGCTGAGAGCTCAAACTTTTGTGAAAGCCTCCATATTATTTTACTACAGACCAGAAGGCTGCTCTCACAACTTAGAAATTCTGATTGAAAAGGACCAATGCCTGGATTTGTCCCAGCCACCTGAGGAATCTGTGTGGCCTCTCTGCCTCCAGAAACTGTCAGTAAAATAAACTTTTAATCCTCACATTCAAAGAGTTCTGTGGATGAACTGCTGCCACAAGAGTCTCACCAAGCTCTGCTAATTAGATATGGCATCTGAGATGGCAATAATTTATACTGAGGTGCACTGTGAAGATGCCTGAATATGGAGTGGATCTGATACCTCCTGTAACAGTGTTCCAGGGCTGAGTGCCAGCATTCTCCTGGGTCATTCCTTTGCAACTCTCTGCAACTCTGGCACACTCCTGTATACTAGTGTATGAAGTGAAGCAAAAGTAAAATAAAAAACAGGTAACAGTGTGAAGAAAAGCCTTCCAGTTCCTGATAGTTGCATTTATTCCTAAATTGAGCGTGCAATTCTGGAGTGAAAATTAACTTTGTGCTCTTGTACACTCTTGCAACTGGATCCACTTCTGACCAGCCATGCCCTTATCAAAAACATTGTTCAGAAACTCCAACAGAAATCTTTTTTTTCTGTTTGAACATACTTAAATTAAGAGAATGAGGCAAAAAACAGCCCACATTTTTAAGCTCTTTTCTTCCAAGAATCTCTTTTCAGTTCCATCTGCAGATCAGTCATGAGAACAAGTCCCTTTCACTTCTGAGCTAACTGGTATAACCACCTGCAGATGCTGTCCCAAGCCATCTGCTTCCATGATTTCTATCAAAACTTAAAGCAAAAAATCCCAACTGTATTCAAGGTCACATAAGTGGAAGACACTAGCAAGTCTGTTCTACATCAGAGGTGCTGTCTCAAATGAAAACTCAGACACTAGATGAGGACCTGATTTATTTATCCTTAACTCTTTCTTCCTGAAAATGGGTGAAATTGTCAGCTGGTCCGATGAATAGCCTGACTCTCAGTCTTCTGTTTGCATATTGCCATCTTTGCAATGGGAGAAGCATGTCTGTGGAAAAACAAAACAAAACAAAAAGTAAAAAACAAAAATCACACAATATAAGAAAGAAAAAGAAGATATTTTTCTGAAAATATCAAAACCTTGAAATATAAAACAGTAAAACAAAGCAAAATGCATTTTTCCTCCCCCCACAATTTCATTAATTTGAGGAAAACAAATCTTATATATACACGCACACAAACAACGTTGATTTTGTTTTAGCAAAAACATAATTTTCTTCTGATTAAAAGTATTGAGAATATTCTGTTTGATTCTTGAAGCTAGAATTACTACTTTGAAGAATGTCTGTTCCTAAATGGAAAAAGAGAATAGTTTTCTCTTGCAGTTGAATACATAAAGGTGGATGCAGTTTCCCTCTTGTTAATAGCATGGTAGCTCTGTCCTCACACAATATGGAACATGTGCCACCTTGTGAAGAAACATTGAAGTAGATGGGTAGCAATAGTCTTCATTCACTCCTCAAAAATTCGTCCCACAAATTTGTAATATTTCTCATTCCTCCTCTAATATTTCTTTTACTTGAAGATAAATGATGCCATACTACTACTGTCAGATTTGACACATTGAGGTTATGAAGACAGCAGCAGTTTGATGAGGAAGGTATTTTCTCATCCTTTGACATGTTCTGAGATGTCACCATTTTCCTAATCTTAATATAAAACTGTATACATTAGTATCAAAATATGTTTCATTCTCCCTTCTAAGGCTTTTGGAGTGATCTAGATAGCCTGAATATTTACTGAGATTGGTCAGTGAGCAGAGAGTAGAATCATAGAATCATGAAATGATGAATGGTTTGTGTTGGAAGGGACCTTGGAGACCTTCTAATTCAAATCCTACTGACATGGGCAGAGACCAGGTTGCTCAAATCCCTATTCAACCTGGCCTTGAATACATCCAGGGATGAGCCATCTGCAACTTCTCTGTGCAACCTCTTCCAATATTTCACCACCCTCCAAATAAAGAATTTCTTCCTAATATCTGATGTAAATCTACTCTCTTGTAGTTAAAGCCATTATTCCTTTTTCTCTCCAGCTTTCCTGTAGGCCATTAGGGACTAGAAGAACACTGTATGGTCTTCCCAGACCCTTCTCTTTCCCAGGCTGAAAAACTCCAGATCTCTCAGTTTGCCTTCGTAGGAGAGGTGCTCCAGACCTCTGAACATCCTCTCCAACAGCTCCATGTCTTTCTTATGCTGGGACCCCACATCTGGGTGAAGCACTTCAGGAGTGGTCTCACTAGGGTAGAGGTGAACAATCACTTCCCTCACTCTGCTGGCCATGCTTCTTTTGATGTTGACTTTCTGGACTCCATGCGCACATTGATGGCTCATGTGCATTTTTTCATCAATCAGCACCTCCAAGCCCATCTCCTCCCACATAATCCTGTGGTTGCTTTCCATCCACATTCTACCTACCTTATATTTGTGCTTGGATAGTGCTTGGAAGAAATATGTTGTATTGCCATAAACCCCAGCAGGTGAAACATCAGTTTTCCTACATCAAAACCTGATACTATGGCATTACTGGAGTTAATAATTGCTATCTAGGGACTTTCTCAGGTAAACTGTGGGAAATTTAATCAGCATTTACACTACATATTGGTGTGACATAATATTCAATTAGAAAAACACCTGTCTGTTTACATACTGTATTTTGTGTTCCAAAGTTATCTGGCTGTCCAGTTCTTCCTAAAATGATAGGAACTTTCAGTCAGGATACAGAGAAGGTCTGAGGCAGCAGGGGATGCACGTTTTTTCTGTCTAAATTCCTTCCTTCAAGTGAGTGTAAAATGATACCATTATGATCTGGTTAAAGTTAATTGTGTAATTTGACAATCACCACATTTTGTATCTGCTTCTGTGCCTGGTCTATAGGGTATACATATTAAAGAGCTATTAAAGCTGTAGGCACAGTGTTTGCGGATAAGCATGTTATTTAATCTGGTGAGGCATATTTGATCCCTGCTTTTAGCTTTGCTAGTGGTAGTCCCAAATTGGGACAGCCTGAGAGGTTTTTAAGAATTACATTTTTGTGGGGAAAATTTTTCAAATACCATATGCCCAGGTCCCATGTCTAAATGTGTGTTAGGTATTTTTAAGCCCTGTGGCAAGTGAGATCAGTGGGCATAAATCTTCTAAATGATTGAGATGTTTTTGAAAAATTTAAATGTGTTCTTTCATTCCACTGCGGGATCATGAATGGGAGATCTTTAGTTAACCACCTCATATGCATCTTCCATGACTGTAGGCTGAGAAGTTTCTTCCCAGTGCAGTGTAAGGCACTTTCTCCAGATTAGTAAACAATCTTTTACCATCCCTTTCTAGAGAGTAACTTATCCATCTCTCTCTGACATTAATCTCTATATTAAAAAAAAAAAGTAAAACAAAAATACAAACAGAAATAAAAACAAAAATACAGACAAATCAAAGAATAACCTAATGACATTCCAGATTGCTAAGAACCTCTTTCCATTGGTGAGTGCTTCTCACTGAAGTGACTCGACTGAAGCCACTAGACTTATCTCTGTGATTAACTATGGATTCATATTTCCACTGGCCAGGAATCTGGACCGTAGCATAGTAGTCTGCTTACTCTTTTAATGACTTCTTTGTGCTCTCCAGTGGGAAACAGCTTATCACAAGAATGGCAAAAATCTTGCAAATTTGATGTTGTTTATGTTTCTCACCACTGTCAGGGAGAAAAAGAAAGGAAAGCAGCAAAAACATAGAGCCATTTCATTCTATTCGTATACCATGGATTAAACTTTCAGTTCATGCTAAGTAGTAAAATCAGTGGAGTTTTGCTGATTTGTCCCAGCTGAGAATTTGTTCCAGTGTATTTTCATGTAAAATCACACAAATGCACTGTGAGGATGGAGCGATATGTGAAAATCAATATTAAATTCATCATATTTAGCTGCTACAGACCACAACGAACACTTGCCCTCTAATGGTTAAATGCCCCTTGGATCTTAAGCCCTTTGATTTATTGGAAGAAACCTGCTGGGCAGAACATACTGTGGAGCTGATTAATGTCAGCTTCTGTCATCAGTTTCCACTTAGATTCTTGGCCAGCTCTGACATCTCCTCCCTTAAGGATCCAGAAGAATTTGAGGACTGATCCAAGAGCTTTACTGGCATGGGATTTGCAGAATGTGGTGCTTGCAAAATAAGCAAGATGAATGGAAGTAAAATTCCATGTTCTCTACTGGACTTGTTTCTTTAACTCATTTCTCTGGAGAAAGAGACCAATGCCAGGACCACACCAGCAAGGGAAACAAATCAATAGCATGTTCACTGGTTTTGTTACAGATGTCTTGCATTTCCTTTGCTGCTTTATATGCTCCCTCATAGCCTGTCAAACTGGAAAATGACTGCAGTGAGATTGCAGAGCTACCATAGCTGTCTAGATTTACACTCTCCATTGTATGAGGAAACTTACGAACTACAAACCAGTTGGTAGTGCATACCATTCAACAGAGAATAAGTCCTTATCTGAACAGGTCTAATAAAAAGTGGCAACTGCTGTGATTCGCAGGTTGAATTTTTTGTAAGTAGTGTGAGAATTTTAACAGTAGAACCTGATCACTCCTCTCTTGATTCTATGATTTACCCTCACTCTCCCCTGGGAATGATGACTGTTTATAGCAGATAATTTTCTTGTGTTTATTTTGACACATTTCCTTTGCAGTTTCTCATTTGGAGAAAATGACTCTTACATTTCTTCTTAGCATAGAATTCTCTTGTTGCTCATCACACACATGGATACTTCTACTGCAGAAATCATACATTTCTATAAAAATCCTAACAGTGCTGTACCAGTTGCTGAAAACATTCTCACTGGCTAGGTGAAAGTAAAAACAAACAGTCAGATGCGAATGTCTGAGATGAAATACTGAAAACATTAGAGCATTCTCATGCAAAACAATATCATGTTGTGAAAAACTTCAAACAGGGAAATCAGCTGTCCTGGAAGTCCTATTTAAACTTCTAAGATTACAGGCTACAGCCCTTCTAATAATTTAAAGATAGGATTTCCTGTCCTCAGTCTCACTAATGACAACTTGATTTGTCTGAAATACTGTCATCTAGATTAAGAATATTACACTACTTTTTAGAGGAAGTAATAAGTTACTGTTATTAATCCACATTGATAAAATGAGTCTAACCTACCCCCCTACTCAGCTGTGAATTCGATACCTTCCAAGATGAGCTGTAGAAGGTTGCACAGAGGTTGAAGCCATGGTTTAGTTCCTTTCTCTCATTTACATCCCATTCCCCATCCCTTCTTTCATATTCCTGCAACACCAGTTGTGTTTTTCAGTCAGCAGGGAAAGCTACATAAAGGAAGGACAAGAAGAGAGGTTTTTTTCTTAGTAATGAGCCAAAGAAGCTGGTAGGCTTCTGTAATATGGCACAATCAAGCAGATTATTTTCAAATGTTGCTGTGGGATTTTGTTGATGACCTACTACTGTTTGCAAAGAATTTTTCAGTTATGAAGAAACTAGATGCCTAAAGAGAAAACATAAAACTGTGAATTGTACCAAAAAAAGCTAACCTTTTCAATGGCAAATTAAGTCAATACATAGATTCCCACTGACTTTAATCAGCTTTGAATCAGTTCCCAAATGATCACAAATCTCCAAAAAATAAACTTAAAAACAAAACAAAGCAAAAACAAACACAAACAAACAAACAAAAAACAGCATTTACTACCCAGTTATCTGGAACAGTGATTTAACTTGTCTATAAAATTCAGTCATTTTCAAGGTACTCAGTTTTAGATCAAACCTGTTGGGAAAAGTTCATCAACTGCAGAATATTTAGAATTAAATAATACAGACTGTGTGAACTGGCATTTTTTTTTTACAAAATATCACTGAACTGGAAAATTTCTGACCAGTTCCACTACAGATAAAATTAGCAGATGACACAAAGTTTGGCAGAGTAATAATTAATGACAAAATGTTCTGTACTAATTTGGAAGCTAGGCCAATTTAAACAAAATATTCAGTACAGCTGAACATGAACCTATGAATCAAAGAATGAAGAATGAAGAACTTGCCTTCATTATCATAAAAACCAGCGAGTCTAAGATCTTTACGCCCTGATGGAAAACCAAGAGAATATAAACTTCCATGAAAAAAAAGGCTAATGTAGACATGACATTTGTGCAAACAGGAGCAGTAAAGTGTTTCTAGTTTTGTATGTAGCTTGATGACTTAATACAGAGATTAAAGGAGTTGCATTTTGTTGGTTATCAGTAAGATAAGGAGTTAACTTGATTATAGTGTATGGTTAGGGAAGAAATGTAAAATAAAAATTACCAGAGAAAGTTGGCTAATTAGCTACATGGACAGGTTTGCATCTGGAGCCAAACTAGCCCAGTTTACAGACATGTTTACAATGAGGGAATACGTTAATGGAAAGAAATACCAATGAAGGTGGCTGACTCTCCATCTCTTGATATCGTCACAGCACAAAATTGTAAGACATACTTTAGCTAAAGACTCAGTCTTTATCTGAGTATCAGTGTAATTGGAGAAAGTAAAATAACCTGCTACATACAGGAAGTTAGATTGGATAATGCTGTCTTGCCTTATTTATGAAATCTTTGAGATAATAAATGACAGTTGTAACTAAATAATAGGTAGTTAAAATTTTGTCAGTACTGTTGAAATAGTTCAAAAACCATTATGGAAGAAAAATCTGTATGAAAGTATGAAAATATGTAATGCATTGAACTTTGTGTACTACATTAATGTAAAGGACCAAGTTTCGTTCTTTCTTCCATTGACTTAACATGGTACCTCCTGTTGACTTCGTTTTGAGCAGTAATAACCCCTTAATCATTACCAGCACAGAACTCCAAATTTGATTTTCTTCATACAATTTCCTTTCAGTCAATTATTAACAGCTGCATTCAGGCTCTTTAATTAGGCTGAAACTAATGTCAACCTAAATGAAAGCATCAAAATCCAGCATGGTCCAATCTATAAAACAGAGACAAAGTATTCTCTTTTTTAGGCATTACTTGTTTAACATTTTTGCATGACTGGATCTGACATTCACAGCTGATCTTCCAGGGTGCTGCATAACTGAGGCTTTAAATTAGCTTAAATGATTAGAATACCCATGAGACACTCAAAGACATACAGCTAGTCAATGCAGAAGGTTGTAATTCTCCAGAAAAGTCCTGTCAAAAATGGCACCTGCATCATGCACGGAAAATACACTACACCAATACATTTTAAGCCCCTAATTGTAATAATGACTCTGGCACCAAACCCTGTTGGAGGATTGATAGCTAGCTGAGGCTAATGGCTCTCAGCTGAATTTCGAGCCACAGCTCCTCCCAAACAGTCATTAATCTTCAGGAAATGTCCTCTGCTTCCATCAGGAGCATTTAAATGTCTCTGTATTTTTGACTAAGTTATCCATAGCATGTTTTTGAATTCAGCTGGATACAAAAGTGGTATTTTCTGAACTACCTTAAAGTAGTCATTAATTTATGAATTACATAAATTATTTAGAATACAAAAATCTTATTCTTAGGTCCTTAACCCCACAAAAATTTCCAGTGACCTTACTGAAGTGCTGCCTTTACTTTAAGATTAAACTTCAACAAATAAAAACATAAAACAAGATTTTCAAATGTACTCCACATTGCCCCAGCCTAACTCTCACTGAGGTCACTGGATATGTCTGATTACTAGGATATCATTTAGTTTAGTTCCCCAGCTCACTCCTTAATCCTCATCTCCTGCAGACCCATGCTGTTGATTTGCTTGCAAGTTATCCTCTGAAGTGAACAAGTCATCCTGTGTGAATAGAACCTTCTACATTTGTTGTAATGGTTAGACTCAGAAATCACTCCCAATAGATTATGTGAAGAAATTCACATTAGTTTTGCCTCTGCCCATCCTGCATAGTTCTTTAACATATTCTGTCAGACACTGTATCTTCAATCATACTCTCACGCCACATCCCTGTTCACAGTTTATGCTCTCCATTTTATGCTAAGCAAACACAGTTCTGTCAGGCTGCAACCTAGTCCTTACTAATCCTGACACTGTAAACTGAACTAAGAACCACACACAAAATGATTGTTATGATTTGAGGTCATAGGGGGATCGCATGGGGCCCAGTGGAGATCCAGGACCATGCGCTACACAGTGCTGAAGCAGAAAATCTGAGCTAACTCTGAGCAACGTAGACACAAACCACCCTTCACCACTTGGTCTGAGGGCCAGGAATCAGTCCCAGTATTGAACACACTTAGCAGTGCAGCCAGTAATAACATTTCCTGGGAATGAAGTGAGACCATTGCTGGACTGTTAGGAAAAAATTGTCCTATCATCATTTTCACTATAAATCATTGACTGCTACACCAACAATCAGAAAGCTATGCAGGGCTCTTTCTGGACTGATTCTTTTAAAGACAGTTCAGAAAAGCTACCAAGTTTTTACTTCATTCTGGCCTTACAGCCGTATCACAAAAATAGTTTAAAAGCCAAGACTGTCTTATTTGTTACAACCTTCAGGAGCATTTAGGTAAGGGATTTACAGGGTCTACGAGGCCATGAAGCAGTATAATTCCAAGCTGAAGAGTTCCTAAAAAGCAGGTTGGAAGATTTAAAAGAATCAGACATAAGAGTGATCTAGGAGAGACTCTCCAATAAAAATAAATGTGAATATATGCAAATGATAGACATTTCCTGAGATTTTATAAAACAGATTTTCAAGAGATTTGATGGCATTGGATATTTCCAAATACTTATATTCACTTGATTGTTGTGTTGGTCTTTGCTTCAAGGCTGTATACTTTGAAACTGTATAAAGGATTTACTTAAGTTAGGATAAATATCACAGAATCTTAGAATATCCTGAGCTGGAAGGGATCCACAAGGTTCACTGAGTCCAATTCCTGATTCCACATAGGACCAGGATGAGTTTTAGGTATACCAATATGTGACAGAAATAAGTATCGCTCTTAAGTGTATAATTGAACCATTGAGCCCAGATACCATCTTACTTTCTACATTTTCCACCAAGAATATGACATCTGCAAAGACCAATAAACTATAGACTCCCGTCAGTTTTACCAGTAGAGAATTTTCCGTAGCAGTAACATTATTAAAGCATATGGTGGACCTGAGTAACTCTCTGAAACCAGATCCCATGAAACCTGATAGTACACTTTCTTACCCATATATTACTTCATTCTTCAAAAAGTATGGGGTCAAAAACAATCTCAAAGGCCAGTTTTTACTCAAAAATCAATGAGTCTTGTTAGAGCTAGATAGGGTTGCCTTCCCATAAGGGAAATTTTGGATGAAAAATGAATAAAGTCCCTCTTTTCACTATGTGATAAATATAAAGCCTTCTGATGTAATGTTTTTCATGGAATCATTGTGTAGAAGGGAACAGGCACACAAACACTGGTCTGGGTAGCCCTATAGCATTTACTATTGACCCACATAATGATCTTTGAGTTCCTGCTCTTTTGTCCCTGTGAGCAGAGATGCTTCATGCTGAAGTTCCTCAGGTAAGTACTGGGATCATGAAATGATAGATGATTCTCAGAGTTGTGGGCATTCAGTGGAATTTCTAACCTCAGTTAGCATTTTACAACACAAAACATTTTACTGAGTAACTCCCATTTAGCTCTACTAAATGCCTAACACTATGAAACACTGGGACATGGGAAAACTTATATTCCCATCGGCGATAAGGTTTTAAAACATGGGGGGATTTTTCTGTGGTTAACATGCGATTCCTTATACAGTTAATGTGAAGTATAAACTGCTGGAACATACCTTTAACAGAAACATTCTAACTATACAAATTCAGCTAAGAAAAACTACTTTCAGGTATCTTTATCTTTCAGACATTTCTAAATGCTTTGTCCAAAATTAAAGATGGGTTATGGATATTTAACCATTCGGCTTTTAGCTCAAAAAATATTGAATGAAATATCAATTTGATAAACTACACAATGGCCAATTTTAAGGGGATTACCCCTATCAGAAAGCATAATCCACAGTTTAAAACAGCAATATTATTTTTTAAAGCTGGTGGATGGAGCAGCTGCTTTGTAAAGTTATTAATTTCCTGTAAAGAATACTGGATACTTAGCAATCAAAATACAAGGCAGGATGTAGTTACACAATCATGTATGCGCATCTTTTATACATTAATTCTGTACAGAACTCCATTCTCTCTTAAAATAATCTGCTATCTGGACCCAAATAACATTCACAGACACAAAAATGCACTCAGTACCTGTTAGAAAGGAGTAGGCCACAATAATAGCTGACTTTGAGGTAGATGTTTGTACAACTTTACTCTTACCAAGCAGGTTGGTGAGTTTGACAAGTGGTCATGGCCACAGCTGACAGCCACCCCATCTGAGGATGCAATTCCTCTCCCAGGATACTTTTTTGAGTAGGAGATCAAACGTTACCTGTGCAGTTATTCACTTATCTCTGCAAACTCCTTTATGTGGCCTTTGCATACCATCTATTCTGTCTTCTTTATGTTCTTGAAGAACATATGTTTTGGGGTTACTGTGTAACTGGATTTTTCTTGAGGTATCTAATTTTTTTCTGCTCAGAAAACTAATCCAGGAGATATTTCAAGATTCTGAGACTTGCCAAAATCCAACTGCCAGACAAATGTCCTGCGCTGGTGGAATTCAACCTCAGAACACACGTGCAGCATTCAGATGCTACACTTGGTGTGTACATAGTAAATGTATTCCCAATACATCAGATTTTCTATACAGGCACATACTGTCTGGGCAGCACATGGGCATTACTTGTGGGCAGGAAATCCCGGAGAGAAATCTGGTAACCCTAACTACCTACACTGAGAACAAGAGCTAATTTTTTTCCCCACAGCCTTAAATGAACATAGCTATTTAGCCCTTGTCCTTTGTTCCATGTTTCACACACCATAAAATGCTAATCAGTCCTTACTATCAACAGTATGCTCTATCTCCTTCATATCATACTTCTTCATAAAACAGTGAGTGGATATTTTTGAATTTATATGTGTGGTAAAATCCCATGTTGCACTCATTTTCTCCCATCCTTTTTTTAGGGAATTGTTGCCAGCTGCTTATATCCACAATGAGTGTAACAGACACAAGGAATTAAACAAAAGCCCTCAATCTACTTGTAAGTGGAGAAAGAAATCTTTCACGCATTTTCTGCCAAGAGATCTACCCTACAACTTGGTAACAAATAACTAGTAGCAGCAAAGTTATCTCACCTTGCTTTACTTTTCCATCTATTAATGTACACTGCTCCACTTTTCTTCCAAGCTTTGACTTCAATGGAAACTGAACAAAGACAGTAGGAGAGATTAATGGCAACTGGCCATTAATGGCAACTAATTCCAGGACAAAAAGACAAGAAGTCCTAAAATAATTCTTATTTCCAATGGTACTCAAGACATATGTACTCTTTCCTGAAGAACAGAAATAATGAGAGTGAATGATAGGTGGAAAAAAAGGGTCTTAGAGGTAGAAGGAGAAAGTGTCATGCTCACATGAAATGGACTTTGATGTTTTGTTGAGAACTGAAGGTAGCATTCTGGGAAATTTTGAAAACTGCTTAGGACATAGAGGGATTTGTAGCTCTCATATATACGTACACATATTGCTATTGCAGTGTCCTCTTAGGCTGAGGAAAGTATGTAGGCTAGCTTGCCAACAAGTCTCTGTGGTTTGTATAGGGCAGGCTTCCGTTTAAATAGAGAAGAAAAAAAAGAAGTGTTAATTGAAGCTCTAATTCTGTTGAAAATGATAGTTTCGTATAAGGCAATCAGCTAGAGAAAGCACTCACTCCCTAGTGCAATTTAGCTCATTAAACCACAAACCCCAAGCAGCTTGGGCCAGATTCCCCAAAGTGTTCCAACTTCTATAAGTTACTGGAACTGTTCAAAGGAGCTGGACATCAGCCAGATGTGTCCAGCTGAGAGTTCCTCACAGTGTGGGATCTCTCTATGTGCACAAAGGCAGCACAAATGGTTCCTGCTCTGCCACCCCCTGCTCCTACTTCATTTGGCCCTGGCACAGGGACAATGCCACAGGGAGGAACAGAATGCCTCTGGCTGTGCTCATCTGACATGCAACCCTGCAAGAATCAAATCTTGCTTGAGGAAACCAGAGTAACACACGAGCCCCGGTGCAAAATCAATAGGGAGCTCTGCTTGACAGTCCCTTGGCAGCTTTCATTCACCAGTCACGCAGAGCAGAAACACAGGAAAACAGTCCTCATTTCTCCAGTCACCACGGAAACTCATATTTTGTGTTCTTTCATGTTTTTTTTTTTCCTTAATTCTTAAGAGCATCTTGCAGTAAACCAATTTCAGGGACAAATCTAAGGCTGGCTAAAGAAGAAACAGGGTGGGCAGAATTCATTGCATAGTTTGGGATACCTCAAAGTGTAAACTTTATACTCAGTGGGGATCTAGTCAACACCATCAACACAACTAGAGAAATATTCCTTTCAACCTGATGCAGATATGAAAGATCTGATTCAATTTCCTAAACACAAATATTCTGGATCATTCTAGAGTCCCTAGTACCTGTCCCTGGTCTCAATACACAATGTCAGTAAGTCATTGGTAACCTGTAGGTTACTTGGTGGTAACATCTTAGATACCTGGAGACATTTTAATGCCACTAGACAACCAACAGAGGTGAAATGACTCCAGTACACTGAGGCTGGTCAGACAAGTTGCTCTTTTAGCTCCTCTGACTATATTTATATCTATGTTTATCTCTATTGACTACTGACTCAGTAAAACCCAATTTATACACCAAGCAAGTCTGCATACACATACAAGTAGACACTTTACACGTAGGTGTTTAGCATAATTTCAGATGTCCTAACATTTTCCACTCATTTCCAGCTGGAGGTACTGAGGACTGTGGGTCATCCATTTGTCATGTGACATATCTGACATTCCTTTAAAAGTTCATGCATTTCCTAAAACATCTCAAGTGACATTGGACAATTATGTTTATGCATCTGATACGATCCATAAGGGTCTTCAAATGAAACTATATCTCAGTGAAGAATTTATGTCTCTCAGACTGAATCCTGCCTGAAACCAAAAGTGTTTGTCTGTATTTTAGTGGGATGGCTTCACAGGAGGCACTGAGCATTGCTTATCTCAGATATTTTTTAATGTCTTTTGTCCTCTTGGGGAAACTGCCCGTTCACATCTCAGCAGTTTCTGATGGCAGTAAGACATCTGCAGTTGTGACACAATCACTCCAAATCACTTGATGACAATCCAGAGACCGTCATGCAGCAACAACATACAGTTTTCAGGATAAATAATTTCACATTACAGAAAGCGCTGAAACACTGCTGAAGCTCCAAGAGAAGGAGATACTACTGTGCATGAGTAGTTCAGTGAATTGCGCTGGTAACAGTGAATTATGATAGGAAGAAGGTTGGGATGGAAGATCCCTTTTGCATTCTAGTCAACAGAATATCCCCTCCCCAACTTAACAGGTTAAATGAACTTTATAACACCACTCCCATAAATGCCTGGATCAGAGGGACATTTCTAAAATGAGAACGGAATTTACTGTAGCCATAGCAGTAGAACATCTCTGCTAATCTAACTTGTCAGCCTCCTAGGGCTACAACACTCAAGTGCTCTTAGATGAAAAGATACATTAAAAGACTTTGCATGTAAAATGGCACTGGAAATGTGGAAGAATATTCAGCATAAGTAGAGCAGGTGAGGGAGAAGTTTGAAGGAGGAAAGAGTTTGAGAAAAAGTACTGCTAAAATGAGAAGGAATCCAGTGGAGAGATTATTTTTCAACTTATTAATGGCTTTGCAGATTTTGCTGCTGACCTTTCAGAAGTTTTCTTTCTAATACTATATTAAAAATGTTTTTTTTATGTAAGTCAAATTATTCAACAATTCATCCCAGGTCTAAGAATCAGAGCGTACTTGATATTTAAGCAGAATCAGATTTACCAATGCCAGTTTTTTAATTTATTTCCTTGTGTCTCTGAGAGGAAGCTACTGGGACTGCAGTAGAAACCTTCGATGCTTTTAGAAATATGAGTATCTTCAAAGAGGAGATAAGTTTCTCAGAAGTGAGAGCTGCAGCAGCCTGTGAGCACCTGACCCATCAGGCTGAAGAAAGGCACAGGCTGTGCTGCATGTGCGAGACTTAGATGCACGCTCTCAAGGCTGCATACACGTTTTTTTTACAGTGGGCCCCATCATGCCTATATTCCCAGCACTGTTAAACGTCAGTATTTAAACTATACAGTTTCACACATTGTCCTAAGACAGGGTTTTCATGTCAGCCAAGGACTTCATTTCAGCCCCTCAGGCCATCAGCCCCTGCCCAGAGGGGTCAAAATGGGACCATTCGCCACCTCTCTGCAGCCCTATTTACAAGCTCATCTGAGCCCGACCCACACATAGGCCATGTCCCAGCCTGGACCCAGGGAGGTGCCTGCTGCCCAGGACTGGGACTAAACACATTTCCTGCTCCTGGCTGGGACAGCCCCTGGCTGCCAGTCCCTATTCTGACCCACTCAGGATCCCCCATAGCTCCTGGTCCCACCATAGGGAGTCCCAAGTCCTTCTGCACCCTCACACACAGGTGTATAGCCAGAGCCACCAGCCAGGCCAAATCTGCTGCCAGAACTCTCAGAAAAACCTGGCATCTGCAATACCTGGTGTTGTTCTGAGAGTTAGTAATTTCCTGTGTTCAGTATTAATGGGAATGGCTTCTTAATCCTTCAAAGCACTAAATGTACCAAATATTTTGACTGCGGCAAGTATTACTATTAATAAATGGCAGGGAACAGTGGGTTTCCTGTGTACATATGCCCCTCTGATGAGGTACACATAACATGTGGCTCCTAATACCAAAGATGGTGTAATCCTTCACTTGTCAGCACTGCACTAAAGGTCAGTCTGGTTTTTCTCACTTTACAAACTTCCATCTGTCAAGGGATGCTTAATTCACAGTTTATTCTCACATCTACCCCTAGGCTGTCTAAATTTAAAAACAGCCATTTGTTTATCATGTTCCGTGTAAAGAGGGGACTTTTTTCAAGCCATTGGTTTGTCACGAGAAAAGACTTAGAGGAATCTTTTAAAATAAAATCTAAAAGAATGACTGCAGTCTTTCTTGTAATTATAAAATTGAATGCTTACAAAAATCATCAGCTTTCACTGCATAAAATGTATACTAAAATACATCCCTCCTGAAAGTGAACTAAGGTCCTCTGTATTTAGAAAACATAGGACATCGCTGATAGTCCCTGTGGAATGATACCTTACTTACCAGTTCTTTGATATCCGGTAGGATAAATATGCATTAAGGAGGATCAGTCTAAATAACAAGTAACAGAATTGGGTCATACTGGAACTTTATATATACATATACATACATACACACATATATTTATATTAACTTACGAAACTTCATATAGCATACATATATATATATGTACGTATAAAGAGAGAGAGATATACACATTGTAACAAAATTTTTAGCAAAAATGTCATTGGCAATGAAATAAAAAATGGCATTAGTTTAACGAGGCACTCAAGAATGGGCATAAATTTTGAACACACACAAAGTTTACGATGGCTTACAGTTGACCTCTTGCTCCAGTGCCTTGCCAAACTTTGTAGTCTCCATTACAAGTCACCTTCACTTACTTTAACCATATCTGTTTACATAAGGATTTATCAGATATTTGTGAAATAAATCTCGTTGCAATGACAATGATAAGTGGACTACCTATACTCAAAGTGGCTAAGGCAAAGAGTTCAGACCATCACCATCCTTTTTAATGTGAAAGAACTGGATGTGAGAAGGAAGCTGTGTATTCATGGTGGTAATTGCTATATGAAGTTTCCTAATGAGCTTAGATGTGGACTGTAGCAGTGACTTTTTGGCTAACTAATATCTGCCACATCTCTCTTTCCATGCAACCAAATATATAGCTAGCAAATTGATCAAGATTTTTTCATTTTTATTTAAGAGAAAAATAAAAGAGCATCTGAGTATGATTCAAAGACTATGGCTATAAACATGACTGTAAGTATGAACTGATGGGCAAGGTGGGATGTTGGATCATGTACCTTGCTTAACACTTAGAATAGTCTAGTTTAGACAGGTTGACCAGAACTATCCTGGACAGTTCCTGGAGTCAACTTGAGGGACCATTACTAACAGTCAGTGTAGCTGTAACCTTATTTTGAAGACTACAAGAATTACCACACAGAATGTCCCAGACATGCCAGTTGGTATCTAGGTCAGAGCACACTTTCTGAGCTGAAAAAGTAGGTGAAATCTAAATGTGTGTAAAGGCATGAAATGATAGGAAGGTGTCACATATCCAAGAGAATTCAGATTTAGCTAAACTGCAATACTACAAAGTAGCATTAGAGGCGCAGACTCCCAGTATTTTCTGCCTCCATGAAATACGAAGATAACTAAGCGCTTTGTGGTCCAGTAAGACAACAGATGAATGAGCTAGGACTTCCTGACATTTCCTGGACCCACGATGCTACAGTGAAGGGATGAGCCACCCATTAGCCTAATCACTTTTACTGAAGTAAAACTTCAAAAGTGAGAACAAATCTGAAAAGGCAGTTTTCTTTGTGGCTTAATTCTTGAAATTCTACAGGGCCTGGAGATGAGAGTTGGGCCACTCTGTGTGCATAATATGTCCTGCAGCAAAGCTAAAGCACCAAAGAGCAAAAAAGTACAGAGTATTAAAAAGGTTTTCTGCAAAATCCCCTCAAATAAATTAGTTGGTATTCAATCAGAAAATTTCTAATAGTTTTAAAAGACTATGCAAATTATTGCCTCCTTGAAAGTCTGTATACATGTGACACCTCTCCTTTGTAGCTTTCATACCAAAGTCTTCATTGCTTCACAGCTGAACTGTCTCACCTGGGTCTTGGGAGATTCCAAGAGAGAAGCCAGGGTGTGATATCTCAAAGCAGTAGAAAATTTGTAGAATTTGTCAAGCTTGAGAGACCATGGCAGTTATGCTACCTAAACTCTACTCAGTATGGGTGATATCATGTGTACAGTAGGCACCCTGAACACGGCAGCCTAAATAGAAACTGGTTGATTGTAAACCTGAAAAGCAAAATAGCAAAATAGGAGAGCTCTTTTATTAATGTACTGGTACAAAGAGCCATTCATAGAGGTGGTTCCTGTCATGGAAATGGAACAAAGTTACTTTTGCAAACGCTCATCTGAATCTTTTATCTCTTTATAATTTATTTTGTTCTAATCTCTATCATGTCCTCACAAACACCCACACTTATGTACAAAACAACACCCTGTACAGCAGCAGGCCCTCTTTTATATTACTGAACTGTCAAGAAAAGCCTTGTGCTTCTCCTTTTTATAGTCACTGTGACTTGACCCAGCTGAGAAGAAAGGAAAACACAGTGACAGTGCCAAGAAATATACTGAGTTACAGTCATCATCAGAGGCTTCCATTAATCATGGTCAGAACTACAGCAAAATAAGGAACATCTTTTTTAGGTTTCCTTTTGTTTAAATCTCCTAGGAGATTTATACAACTCTGATGTATGTCATGAACCTAAAGGATATATTTCTAAGGGCTAGCTTACCCCATCTGAAATTGAGCAAACATATAAAAATAAATAAAATAAAGCTGGTCTATGTTAAGTGTAAATATTGCAAATAGTGTAAACTGCATGCTAATGCATTTTTCCTTTAAAAATAAAAGCCAGTCCCCTTCTCTCTTTCCATTGTTTGCAGTATCTTCTAAAGTTAGAAACAAAATACTCTCTGCTGACTTCATCCTTCCCACTTGGCAAATGCTGGTATTTCTGTTTTCTCATTGGAGTGATACCAAATAAGCCCATTCCATGTTTCTTTGCTTTTGCACTGGGATCATTAGCAGTAAAGCTGCCTGTGTTCCTGCACTCATGTGGCAATGCCACTCTCAAACAAAAGAACTCAAGTCCTTTCTGCTGAGTTTGCAGTGCTCTGAAAGAATGTACCTACATTTGTCAGCTTGCTGTGTACTTCATGCCAGCTCAGCTTTTTTGGAAGAAGTATTTGGGCTGCCCCTCATTTGAGTCTTCCTCGCAATGCAAGTCTTCAGTCTCTTCATGAATGGTGGGTCCTATGCGCTCCACTTCTGCCTCAGCCCATATTTCTTCTTTTTCTGTGCAAAATAAATAAATAAATAAATACAAATCTGAGGTGGAATAGTCTTGAGACTGTTCCCATCTAAACATAATCAGAAGCATACTATTGCCGATCCTGAAAAGTATGATAAGTATGATAGAGGTAAAGGAATTTATGGCAGATGAATGTGTAAGCTAGTATGTAAGTTTTTAAAGGTTAGATTCTCTAGTATACAGATGAGAAGTGGAAGGGTTATGTATTGTATCTCTACTATATACACTCAAAAGTGCTGGTAAAATTTGCTTCAGTAACTGTCCCTGTGTGTTGCAAATGACTACAACATGAAAATAAGCTGAAAATTCTCCCTAACTTCCAAAACTCTAACTCAGTGGAATTTCTTTCAAAAATATTATTAAGTATGATTCTTTATGTAGTCTTGAAAAGCAAGTAACTAGGCTGAATATTTATATTTCAAATAGTAATTTGTCAAATATTAGAGAAATATTTGAAAGAAATATTTGAAAGAAGATGTGTATTTCTAAGTGATTTTCATAGACAAGCTCTTCCAAGCTAAGGATGAGCTGTGTGTTCAAACAACACATGAGATCCATGAGACCTGTACCACAAAAACCGGTGACTTCATTCAGGACAGGAATTAAAATGGAGCCTATGCTTAGTTCTAACTAAATATTCAAATTGTAGTACTGCTGATAGCTCTTGTGTGCTGTTTCCATTTGAAAAAAATATATATGTTTATATACATATATAATTACTTGTCTTGTACTTCTTATGCGTAAGAGCTAAATGAATGGGAAAACCTTGAATTTTTTTTCCTGATATAGAATTCTTTTTTTTTTTTTTTTTTTTTTTTTCCCTGGACAGATCAGTTTCTAAAAGCAAAGATCACAGAAAAACAAACAAACAAACAAATAACAACAACAACACAGAAAATTTCATTTCTGCCTGAAGATGCCCATCAAGTAGGACTTGGCTTTTGAAAGCATATGATAAAATACGTTGTATAATGCAATTTAGAAATGTTATTGAAACAATTTAACCTTCATTTTTGGATGAGATTGCTCAACACTGGATAAGATTACATTGGAAACTGACAGTAGATTCAAGAAAAAAAATCTTTATTTACAAGTGTCTGAAAAAAACCACAAACTGTAGCTCCTAGAAAATTATTAGTTTCTACATCCAAACGCCTCAATAGTAGCTACATACACTAACATTACAGTGATGCAACCCTACGCTGTTGTCATACTGTTGTTAATATCCTACTCATTCTTATTAGCAGTGATAAAATAATGGCACTGTCAGTGGGTATTGCCTTGTTCAAAATAAGGTAATCTTTTAAGGCTTTGAATAGACACAAGTGAATGAATGTGGGTTCTATATACAGAATGAGGAAAAGTGAATTAGGATTACTGTAGTTATTGTATATGTTTTTCAAGGGATGAAAAACTGTTAAGTAACACATTTCTACATATATTAAAAAAAATGAAAAGATATGAATCTCTAGTTTCTTTTTCCTTATTTTTGCAGTGATCCTCTGTAAAAACTTTTTTTTTTTTTTTTTTTTTTAAGAGGAATACTATAAAATAATCTATTCTTCCTGAGGGAACAGGGTTTGCATTGGATACATGAGGAGTTTTTGTATTCTTTTGTTTTTCCCAGTCTTGTCTCTGAATTCAGAAATGCATTTTTACTTGCAGTCTTGTATTCTGAGTGATATATGAAATAGAATGGAAGTCATTTTTCCAGCCACATCATGCAGGCAAATATTTATTTACTTTGCATTATATAAAAGATATGCACTGGTTCAGATACTAGGCAGCGCAACATTGCTTGTCAGAAGATGTCATAAGTAGTACTGCTCTCATTTTGTGTTCAGGAGAGTAGATTTAAATTCAGTCACTTGCCCAGGGCTACATAAATGTTAAGAAACCACCTGCAAAGTATAAGTAGAATAAACGAGAACTACAGAGAGGAGTTTCTGGCTCCCAGCCAAGCAGGCTGTGAAAGAACCAATGTATTTTTTATTTAATCAAAATTTCTGTTCAAAAGAAAGCTTAGATTCCCCAATGGAGGAAGAAAACTCCAGTTTTAAACTCATGAAACCTGAGTCCATCCCTCATTTTCCACTAAATGAATGTAGACAAGCTGCTTTTGTAGAAGCAAGATCTGAAATGTGTGAATGAAATGCAATTTGCAGCCTGGGATCTGCTCTTTATTAATCATTTGTTTGAATCTTAGGTGTACTCAAGGGCCTTACTGAGGAGCATGCCCTACCATGCAAGGCTCGGTGCAGTATGCATCACCCTAGACAGTCAAGGTCCTTAAAAGAGCTTAAAAGAAAAACTGCCAAAGGGAACAAGAGCAGGGCATGCGATCAGGGTCCTGAGAGGCTAAGCATTTGCTAGTTACAAGTCTAGTTTCTTAACAAAAAATGGGGGCTGTGTTTTTTCATGGATTTTCTGCAACATATCTGCCTAAGTGGATTCTGTGGGGGAGAGATTCTTGGTAACAAAATCTCAAAGACTTCTGTTGTTTTTGAGAAAGAAGGAAAGAAAACTCCCCATGACCTCCAATTAGTTTTCAGCAAAACTGAAACAGGTTTCATAACTGAAATGCAGTCCCAAAGTGATTTACATCTGCTCAGTGGGAACCAAAAGAGGAAGGAAATACTAGTGGTACCATCTTCCAAGACATGTCTGGTCCTGTTAATATTTGTTAAGTTGTGGTATAGTAAAAAAGTTCCAATACTGTGAAAAATCATGTGGCAGAATATGTTAACAATTAACAGCATATACCACAGCAATGGAAAGCTCTTAGTGCTTCGTATTATCCACATTGAGATGTGGTCAAAGGAGAAAAATTAGGTTTCATTTTGGCTGTAAGGCGGAATACATGTAATCTAAAATGAAAGGAAAGAAAGATAGTTCTCAGTAGTCAATCCCTGTGGAGGACCTGATTTCTGCTCAGACATTTGCTTGGAAATCAGATGTTAACACAAAGTCATGGTCACTAAATTTTATGGTTCTCAGTAAGAGTGAAAGACATACTGGCCTGTTGGAAGTATGTAGTATGGAAGTAGTACAGAGTATGGAAGACTCTGTGCATCTTTAAGTCCGAGTGTTCAATGAATATATAAGTCAACTTTTCAGATGTTGTGCAATTCACCTTGAAAACATGAGACAGCAAGAAGATAATTAAGTGCTCTTTGAAAGCTAAAATGAGGTAACATATCTCCAGAACATGAAACTTGAAGCAAAGTCCATGTATCCCACACAAAATACACAACAGTTACGCAGCTCTGCAAATGAAGTCAGTAAGCAAACACGTTTTATGTGCACTTAGAAGAGTTGGGGTGAGAGGAACAATAATTTTAAGGTTAAATGCTGATAGTGCAAAGGACTGGATGCACTGATGCAGAAGGCTCTCAAAGCCTATATTCATATGAAGGCAAACTTCACTGTTCCAGAAACTCAGATGTGTTCAGTGGCTTACTTCAAATTGCAGCATTGCTCCCAGATAAGAACATTAGGTTATCACAGCTAAGTATGCATCTGCATCTTTGTAATATATTATTTATTCTACAGGCCACTCCCTTACGCCCTCCAACACTGTATTTCTCATTCGTCAGCATCTACCTTTAAAAAGGAAATATTCCTACGCACAGACTGAAAACCTTGAGGAGAGCATCCACACAACTTTACTGCAGATGTAACTGTTCTAATCTAGAAACACGATGCAACATGAGAAAACCCATCTCACTTCAAGGAGTTCAAAATGTAGCCAAGTGTATGCATGAGCGTTTTCTTAACTGCTCTTCTAGAAAATGGACAGAAGCAGGTCTTCCTGGCGTTGGAAAACTGGTGTCTTTGGGTGTCAGACTCAGACATGGATATGAATGAAGATGAATGCATATGTTTCAAAGCTTTGCATGCAGTTCTCAGGATGTAGATGAGTATAGCAATGTCCCTAAAATATTTTATCAGGCTTATTAGTACACTGCTTATGCTCTAAGTTTTAGCAGTCAGTGGAGTCTTATCCAAACAATTAATATATATATATATATATGTCTTGAATGTTGTGCACGTGCATTTAGAATCTGCTTTTGTTCATCGATATCTTACTCCCTCTCAGCTTTTGTGTGTGTGTTCCTTTTTTCAAGCTACTTTTCTTGAAAGAGAAGGATGTGAACAAAAACTGGCACAGAATTTGAGTGAGAAATTTGAGTGAAACTCTAACGTCAAGGCGCTGCAAAAAGAGAAATATATATAGACGATTATTTTATCTGCGTAACTGCACCCACACTTGGGGTTTCACTGAATTCTGATAAGTTTCTATGTCAATTTTGTCAAATTGGTACTACAGTTGGCCTGAAAACAATAATTTTATTTTGCAAAAAAAGTCATGGTTTCAGAAATCATTTTCAGTCTGCACTCAGACATTGCTGAGACCATTCCAGAAAAAATTGCAGTCAAAATGCATGTGAATGAGTCTTTTTCTTGAGTATCTTATAACTTCTCTATATGCTCACAGGGACTACTGTATTGCAGCTGTAGTAGTAAATGAAATAACCCAGGGACTGCTTTCTGCCCTGAGGCCAGCTGGTATGACTTGTGTTGACACAATTAATTGCTTTTACCCCCCAAAACATGCTGACTGCATCCATACTGGCTCAAGCCATCCCCTCAGCTCTGGTGGAACATTTCTGGGAGAATGGTTGTTAGTCCCAACCAAACCACCAACTGGGACCATGCAAATAATTTAACTGTGCTGATAATCATCTGTTCCATGTTCAGGTTTGCTCTGGCCCTGTTTTGCATAATTAAATAAGATTCCTTAGGAGACCATACTGAAGTCCTTACTCTTGCTTTTCCAAGCCAGAGGAGTTCCTTGTGCCATTAGCTATTTTGAAAAGGGATTCTCCTTCCTTGGTTTTGATGAGAAATTCCAGTCTCAGCTTGCAAAAACACCCTGACAAAAATTTAATGGAAACACATGCATTATTGTAAGAAGTTCAGATGAATCTGCAGTTTTCTTCAAAAAATTCAAGCTGTTGACAAATTCCACCATACAATGTTTGATATAAGACATGCCTTCATTTGAGCACCCATCTGTACTTCAGTCCTTGGATGTGTCTGGCCGGTTTTCCAAGGCCATAGTTACTAATGCAGTTCACTCCATAGCAATTACATTGTGGTTTTATATACGTAAGAACTGGATTAAACAACCTTGCAGATATCAAAGGGTATGAGCATTCTTTTTTTCCTTCTTTTTTTTCCCTCATTATTTTCCTGACTGTAGTGGCTTCACTCACTCCTAATGGAATTGATAGGTATAGTGTGTTTGGCAATTATTATTACACATATGCTTTGTCCCACACTAATTCCTATGAAATGTTCCCCCTTGAGCATTCATCAGTGCAAGAACCAAGTATTTGAATAATGGCAGAAAAATAAACAAAGGGATTTGACTGCACTGAAAGTTCATTTGCATTTTATTAAGTTATCCGCAGATATGCTCAGTTTGTGCTTTAGCACACTTTTCCAATTCTTTTCTTTTCCTTTCTTGTTCATTAAACAAGTCATTACATCAGTAAAAATAAGTGCGTCCTCTTAATTCCAACTTGCTTCACCTTCTGCTTTCTCACTATGGAATAATGAATAGGGAAATCTCAAGGATGTTTGAAGTGGTTTTAAAATTCTTCCCCTCTTAATAAGACAAGTTATGTTTATCAGTAGCTTTAACTTTAGGGGATCTACAAAGAGACTGGTATGTCAGCAGAAGACTTATAAGTCTCCCTAACAGTATCAAAGACATTAGCGCTCTCTCAATGGTAAGATGCGAGAGTTGCATACTAAAGATAGGAGACACATGCTTCATGGAAGTAGCACTACTGAAATATAAACAAGCCCCCTTCATCCAGACATTTTTGGTTATGTTTACAGATTAAATCTCAGGATGTGTATATTAGATGTTCTTGTTTCAGGATATTAATGGCAAAATGAACCTGTTTTTGATGTTTAAGTCACATTAATGTCTGATGGACTGTTAAAATGTTAAAGGGTACACCAGACATGCTGGAGTATGTGACATATGTTAGTCATACCATACAAGCTTGGAATTTGGATTTGTTTATAATGAACATAAATTGACTGAATTTAACCCCCCTCCTCCTCCCTCAGCAGTTAAATCACATTAGGTTCCATTTCCTCTGAAAGACAGTCTTGAAAAATTAGATGAAACTTGAAAAGCAGTTGTATATGGATTTCAACAGTAGTACATAGAAGTAACCTGTTAGGCAATATGAATTTATATGACCTGTGGACAAATAATTGGATATCAGGAGAACATTCATAGGTAGCTGCTTGCACTTCAAGCAATTTGGTGTAATAGTCATCCTCACTCTCAAGACCTCTTAAGAATAGGTATAATCATTAAAATAAATCATTTTAATCCTGGGCACATTTGAGCTCTGGGTGACTTAATTCACTCTGGTATGAAAATGTTGACTGTGAACATGGTAAAAACTGAGCTTCAGCGAAGACAGACATACAGGCAGGAAGGCCAAAGGAAGCAGGATAGTGTGGCACAGAATTCAGAGCTGATGCTCACTTTGCAAAAAGCAGCAATACCATGCTATTTCCATATTCTTTCCACCCATGTATACCTCTTAGTTCTTCATACTAACACTGTAAACACTTTCATAAAGACAGTGATTTTACTCTTTCCTTCTATGATTGATTCTCAACCACGACCAGATCTTTATGGCATAAAAGCTGAAATTCACTTTTTTAAAAACATTGTTAACTTGCACAGGAGTATGTCTGTAGTGAGGGGTGTTGGAGGGTGGCAAGGAAGGACTATCTGGTTGTTTAACGTCTTGGGTTTTGCTTCTGTGGTAGATTTTTGAGTGATTTAAGTAAGCGAAACCTTAAATAACTGCGAAAGGCAAGGAGTTACATATACACTGGGAGTTAGTATAGCAATCAGAGCCTTCTTCACTAAGCTCAGCCTGCCAGAGGGCAGAGGGCTTCCTGGAGCATCACTGAGCAGTGGCAGACCAGGTGACGTTTCAGCATCACTGTCAATCATCTGTCTACCCACACCCAGGAGCAAAGTGTTGAATGGAAGAGCTGCTATGAAAGGCATCTAAGTCCTAGAGCACAATTTTGGGCTGAATTCTAACTTACTAGTGAGCAAAGCAAGGAACACAGTGGCTGAGAAAGTGTGGCTGGCTCAGCTAGTATTTGAATGGAACAGCTAGGAAACACTTTAAAATATTGCCAGTGAGTTGAAATCATAGGCCCTAGGAAGACTGGCCAGGGAGGATGCTTTTCTCTCCCTGTTCTCTGTCTTCTCTGTAAATATAGCCTTTTTAATCATGCCAGGCAATGCAGTAAAGGTGCCAGAGATAGTGAAGACACCTCTGTTGGCTTTACAACAGTCAGCCCATCTTTTTAGAAGAAATATTCAGAGGAACCTCCATATGGTATGCATCAGTTTCCTCCACTGTGAAGTGAGCTATAAAGCAGCACAAAATGAACTCAATAGGCTGAGATATCTGGCTCCTTATATCAAATCTGTATTTCAGGATGCTGATACACAGGCTGATGCTAATAAGTAAACATCAAACCTGATACCACTGAACATGTTCTTCACAGACACAACTGAATACAACCATGAACTTCAATCAGCCAGCTATTTTAATGTTATAAACTAGCACAGCTGCATTTCCAGAGATGATAGTATTTCATTTCATGCCCTCCAAGCACTTAAAAGTTTGCAAAATAACATAAAAACAGTAATAATTTCTGCTCACCATCTACTGAAGTGTTTTGGTACAGGGTATTCTTTCAGTTGTGGAAACAGATTTTAAGTCCTTTCTGAGGAACAGTGAATCTCTTTTCTTTTTCAGCTATTAGAGAAGTTTATGGCTGACACACTCTTGGTGGAATATCAACAACAAATCATATCTACGCAGAAAATAAATTTTTGCAGTATTTTCAGATTTGGTTATAGGCCAGTTAGGCATGACTTCCAAAATTTTGAAATGATCTGAAAGTTTAAAAAAAAAAGTCTCATATCAACTGAAATGTTTCAGAGAGAAAGGTCTGATTCTGGATGAGTTTTTAATTGTGTTGAGAACACAAAATGAAACACATCATAAGAACATGAAAAGCTATTTTGAAAGGAAATATTAGGTGCCCCGTTCCAAAATTATAAAACAGGACATTTTGGCAATGTCAGGATATTCTCTCCTGTTTGCCAAAATTTAAATTCAGTGAATCTTACAGGACTCTGCACATCATCTTGGTGTCAGAATGACTATATTTGTCAATTCTTTCTTTATTTTTACTTTTTTTTTAAATTTCTATTTTTATTTTTATTTTTTTCTGTCCAAAAATAACACAGTAGCAATTCTCAGAACATATGCTCAGAATATGTTCTCAGAACATATTCTTCTTTGTCTAAGGAGGTTGTGGATGCCCCATCCCTGGAGGCATTCAAGGCCAGGCTGGATGTGGCTCTGGACAGCCTGGTCTGGTGGTTGGCGACCCTGCACATAGCAGGGGGGTTGAAACTCAATGATCATTATGGTCCTTTTCAACCCAGGCCATTCTACGATTCTATGATTCTATGATATGATCTGCGCATCTCATGTTCTTAAAATTGCTTTCTGTTTTGAGAGGTGTTGAAGAAAGTTTAATTAAAGGTTAAATATTTCAATTTAGAAGCAATTAAAAAATGGAAGAAATTAGAAAATAACTTATTGTAATGGTGTAAGAGTACAACGGACCAGACAGCTGACTCAACAAGTTCATTTTTGAAACCAGACGTCAGAAATGGGATTTATATCCCCTTATTTTAATTAATAAAACATTGTGCATGTCTAGTTAACAAGGGCTATCTTTTTTTTAATAGTGGGAGAGAAGCATTTCCACTGGAAGATTCAGTTCATCTCAAAACAGATGCCTAGGGTAGATGGGACGAATTTTTCTCAGAATATATTTTTGCAGCCCAGGTGAGTTGGGTGAGGAGTGCTGGCTCATTTTGGCTCAGTTTTTGCAAACTACTGATAATATTAGAAAATATGGAAAAAAAAAAAAACAACACAGCAGTAGTTGATGAGAAAATGAAAACTCATGGCCAATGATATGTGAGTTTTAAAACATCTGCTCAGATATGTCCCATCCTTCTCACTCAGTGATGAAAGAAAGGAGCTTTAAGGCAGACTCTCCTCAGAGCAGGTCTTGCCAGTCCGCACAGCAGCACTGAAGAGAGCTCTGTTGGCACCTGCAGCCACTAGGCAGTGCTAATGGATGTGGAGTTAGAGCTAAAGCTCAAGCCCTATTGTTAATGCATGTTATAAACTCCTAGGGATGTTCCTGTCAACGGTTTAAGGGCTGGTCCGGCCCGGTTCCGCGACTAGTGGGGCGGAGGGATTTCACTTTACCCAAATGAGAAAATATCTGACACCAAAGAACTTCTGATTCATTTATTACAGGCTTTCAAAGGAGTTGTAATGAAAAGAGGAACCATCTTAAGAGCAAATCTTGTAACCACTGTGTCTTGCCCTAAAGGAACATCCTAGCTCTTCATTACCTGTTAGTCACAATCCTTTGACACATCTAGGAAAGGATTTAAGCATAAATGGTTGTCAAATCACTCTTGCAGTCTTATGGTATGCTGTAGGTCTTAAGGGAGTAGAGTGGAAAATTTGTCTTTAAATGAATCTGAATAGAACTTCGAGAGGCTATGTGGATCTCAAATTTGTCTTCAGGGTATACAACAGTTCATAAGACTGCTACTTTTTTGTGACATAGCTTTTATGGGGGTAGAGCCAGAATATTAAGCTCATTACTTCCAGATGGAAAGGTTGGACAAGACAGAAATCCTTGGCATTGGGACCATGGACAGAGTGGTGTGATATGGACATGACATATTGAAGTAATCTAGATAGAAGATGCAATGTTAGCCAAGGTTGTCAGTTGGACAGTTTTTAAAACATTATATGGTTTGTAACAAGGTATTGTGTATCCTTCGAAACCCTCCAGATTGACATCCTGGAAAGACTGTGGGGAAAATTGTGATTATTTTGCTTAAGTTACTAGAGTTCATTTTATATATATTAAGAGCTTGGCATCATTTGCCTGCAAGAAATTGTAGGCCAGCAA
This sequence comes from Gallus gallus, assembly GCF_016699485.2. Lineage (NCBI taxonomy): Eukaryota > Metazoa > Chordata > Aves > Galliformes > Phasianidae > Gallus > Gallus gallus. The sequence goes on from NC_052534.1 coordinate 100,254,154, forward strand.
TTTATACCGTACAAGCAATGTACATCATGCTAGCAGCACTTAAACGAGGCCAGGTGCTCATTTGTAACTTGGGATCTTGTGTGTTCTTATTCATGGGATATACATCGATAATAGTGCAGACCCTTAAATAAGAATGCAACTCAGATACATTTCACAAACCACACATCTGTTTACAAGAGATATTTATGCCTGAAACCCTTACGGCTACACTGAGGAACTTTTCCACCAGGGGGCATGTAAAGCCCGCAAGATTAATCACTCTTCCACTATTATTTTCCCTGGACGTGTTACCAATGAAAATTGCTTAAAGCCCTTTTAGCAGTCAGAATCCCCACTGAATAAATTCAAAATGTATATTAGCTGTGTGAAAAGTAGGAAGGTATGGGACACATTACAAAGACTTGAGGAGATGCAGACACTGCATTCTTGCATTCTTTACTGTCCAGGTGAACTCTGTATCTACCGTACTGCTATAGTACTATTCCTACTTGCAAAATGTTCATTTGTATGAGACTTTTATACTTGCTCTGGTTCCAGAAATAAACAAGATGAACTTTTAACCATAAGGTTTCTTTGGAGCTTTTTGTAAGGTAGAGGACAGAGTTTATTTATTTTTGTTGAAGACGCAAAACAGAATCTAAACATTTTAGTACTTACAGAAAGAACAAATCGGGTACATCATTTCAGAGATGCATGAACCAGGCAGAGACAAGTATGCTACTTCAAACTCATTAGTACACCGTGACCGGATCATCTCCAGTTGGTGATAAGTTGTCTAGTACAAATCAGTGTATCTTAAGCTCCGATTAGCTGAATCCAGCTGTTCTTTGTTTTTCACTTCTTTTGTTCAATTACAGTTAAATCTATTTATTGTTAATTGATGGGAAAAGAGATTGATGTGATAGCCTCTGTTTGACAGGACATCCAGTCCTTCCAAAACAGAACAGAACAGAGTGAAGCATACTCATTTCTTTTTCTGTCATCATTTCCCACAGATAGTCTCATCCTGTCATCCTTCTCTTCATATAGTAAAGACCTATGTATATTTTTACATATCTTTATAAATTTCTGAAGGTTGAGAACAACCCAGATCTCTCTCCTTAACCCAAGGCCTTGCAAGGACCCTCCTCAGATTCCATAGTCTTTCTTTTCCTAGCCTTCAGCCACAGGAACCCAGAAGAAATACTGTCACCTAGTTGCAGTTACTGGCAATATACCTACCAAAATTTGATTCCCCTTGTCTACATTTGTAGTCAATGGACAGAAGCACATGGTTTCTGGGAGAGAATCTTACACTGGCTGCCACAGGATATCTCTTCTAGGGTCTCAAGTTTCTTTCCACTGATTGTAAATACAAGTCCAGGTGATCAGTTCAGATGTACTTGCAGAAAACATTTATTCACTACTAAAGCCAGAAAAGGAATTTGGTGCCCACATAATAGCTGCTATCTCTGTAGGCAAACAAAAAACTAAGATCCTCAAAATTTCTCTCCCATCACTGTGAAGCTACTTAATGACAAGGACAGCTGGGGTATGGAACTGGATGACCTTTAAGGTCCTGTCCAACCTAAGCCATTCTATGATTCCACAATTCTATGACAACTGCGCTTTGCTCAGGCCTGGAAGCAAAACTGACAACATCAGTCATGGTAGAGCATCTGTAAGACTAACTCTTAGCTATTAATACCCACAGATTGGGTATTCCTTTGCCTAACCTCAGTGTAAGAGGTGTGCCCAGTGATTACAGTTTGCATCTGAATGAACATAAACTTTTGTTCCAGTTCTTTCAAGAAATATAATTTGGAAAATGGGTTGCTTCAGATTTTTCTTTCACATTTAAGTACCCAAACCACGGAGCTTGAATTCATATATTTATTCTTAGAATTCTTGTAAGAATAGCTCAGTGCTTCATGAAAAGTTGAGCTTCAGTAGAATTTGATAATGCTTTCTTTTGTGAAGTACTATTTAAAGGCTAGAAAAGTCAAATAGTTCAAATCCTCTCCATCACAGGCAGGAATTGAACAGGAACGTGCTACATCCTGGAGGATTTAAAATCTGAACAGAAGTAAGATAAAGTACCTTTATGCTAAACACTTTGGTTGTGTTTTTTGTCACAAAGCCTTAACTGTAAACCTCAGCATCCTGGGAAGGGCCCAGAGTTATGAAATCTAATTGGAAAGAGTGGGTTAATCATGATTAAAGTGCATAAATGCCAATGAGTTGACTGAATGTTATTAAATCCCCCACATTAGAGTCTTCTCTCCATTAGTTTAGCACCTTGAGGAGTTTGCTGGATGTTCAGATGTCCTTAGGCATCTAAATGCTGTCCTCGTGCTACCTAAATTCTCAGTTGGCCATCCTTGTTTGGAAGAATTTAGAGGCGGGACAGAGTACGTGAAACACGGGTAACAATGTCTGGAAGAAATCCTGTTGTGACCCAAACCATCACATAGTTTCTCTTCTTAGTTCTAAAGGGATGTCTGCAATCTTTTTCTCTCCACCTTATTTTCTACAAAACATTTTAATCATTCATTTTTGTTTACAAACACAATTGCTCACAATTTTTCTTTTAAAATATGGTCTCTTCCCAGAGATCTGGAAAGCCCTGTTCTTTCAGCTCAGCCTATATACACTCACTTTTAAAGAATAAGTTTCAGAAATATACTTGATAGATTTCTGAAGAGAATAGGGATGCAATGTCTGCAGTCAGCATATGGTGCAACAGCTCAAATCAAGCACAGGGAATTCCACAGCTCTGGATTAAAATATTAGCCACAGATAATCTCGTTTGTTTTGCAGTCATTACTGCTCTACTCTTTAAGCACTGGGAAGATCAAAACCAGAGGGCAGAAGGGCTCCATTTTTAAAGAAAACATTAATAAACAGACTCATACAGGATCACAGGAAGATCAGAAGACCCTGGCAGTAAGTAATAGCCATTCCTCTTTCAGGAACAATTAGCTCTGAAAGCTATTCTGACAACCTATTTCTAAAAGGACTGCAAAACACTACTTAAAATTTGTCATTCTCTTTTACCAAATTGATCTCTACTCACACTAACTGAAATCCACACTGTCTGTTTCACAGTTACAGAACTGGAATACAAAACAGAACAAAGAAACAATCAAAACATTAAAAAAGCAAAAAAAAAATAAGAATTAACTATTTTTATTTTAATCTGAGGAAAAAAAAATCACTAAATTTGACCTAATAAGCACAGTTATATAATCTGCTTATATCTGAATTAAAGCAGTAGATCGTTTCTAAAAAAAATGTATCTTTCTAGGAGGGTTTGAAACTTCATTTGAAAACAGGATCAGATTAATTATTCCATCAATTATTGTATGCTCCCAGGTTAATCACAGTGCAGACAAAAAGAACTTACAGTATATTCTTTTGTGATGGGACTTCATATTCTATGAAATAAATTAATCATTGTAGACACTTGACTGTTTATAACTGAGAGAAAGAAAAATTCCCAAATCAAATAAATTGAGATTTAGAATTAGAGACTAAAATAGATGTGATTTATATCTCTCATAAACAGAAAATAGAACTGCAGTAAGAGCTTCTTTCTAGGAAGCGATGAAAAGTCTTCAGACATTATTATCCATCTGGTCAAATTAAAAACATATTTACCATATCTATCACCTCAGATTTTGGATTTAGAATGATTAAGTCTAAAGGAAAGAAAACTGGCAATAATAGTTCCTCTTCTGTGCATTGTCACAGGGAAAAACAAAAGTGGGTGGAAAAACAGAGTGAAACAGTAGTAAAGGGTACGCAGATATGCAAGGAAAGGACTTAGGATCTGGAAACAGTAAGCAAGTGATGTACTGGTGGGAGTGCTCACAGCCTGTGAGATGGTTCCTGGGGAGAATAACTCTGAACCCTGCTCACTGCAAATAGGTTTTGGCCTGCAATGTGGGGGCACAAAACTCATTAGACTGGAAAACCTTCTTCAGAGCTCCCACAGACATGGGACTCCACACTAGGAAGTGTACGCAGCTATGTGCATGGAAAGAAACACAGAAACAGAGTCGATGTACACTGTATTTTATGCTTCAGTGAAGCATGGAGCGAAACTCCGCAGAGATCTGTCTTGAAGGATCATCATTTCCCTCCTAACTGCAGGAGTGAGGGAACAGCAATGTACTGCCAAAAACAGAAGAAAGAAAGGGACTTTCACTGAGCTGTGAAAAAAGATGGCGAGTCCATATGTAGGGGACCTGTGCTTTGCAGTCAGTGTGATTTCACTGCATCTTGATTCCCTGGAACAACGCACCTTGCCACAGTCTGATTGATGTCCAGACAACACCAGCCTCTGGCTGCACTGTAAAGGACTGATACAGAAGCAGTGATTTTAGTATACTTGCGTTTCCTATGGTACTGCTGGGTAACATTCAGACTGCGAATTTTTAAAAAGAAAAAATAAATGGGAAATAAATAGGATATCACTTCCAGAAGTAAATATGTAGGAACAGGATGGGACCCGTCCAAGTTGTGCAGGAGGCTTTTCCCCCAGCATTTGTTGTCCCAGCAGTGGCAGCACAGTCCCCAGGAAATCTGCCCCTCTGAAGGACACATGGCTCAACCAGAAGCAGCAGGCTTCTGCAGGGATCACTGAAATAGTGGTGTGTGTTATATCCAAGATCAGAATAGATGATCAGAATGACCCTCTCAACCTAGAAGCTTATGATTCAACAGTGGTTTGTCACAGACAAATACAGTAGCCAGCAGATTTAGAGAAGGATATTTTGACCAAAGCAAGAAGTGTCAGTAATAACCTGACACTGAAAGGAATCCCCTCCACAACCAGATACATAAAATGAAAAGAGACATTTCCTTAGAGGAAACAGAAAGATTCTTTCAAGACTTAAAACTTGGGAAAAGCATCAGTTACAGACAGACTTCCTGCAGCCTCTTAAAATACGTTTCAGTAACAGCTGTGTCCAGTCATGTAGAAATATTCCAGAAGGGAATCCTGTCCCATGACACAAGGACTGCTTTGATCACGTTGATTATAAAAGCAGATACAGCAGGTTACAGTGACAGAAACTTTCTATTTCTTTTCTGAATGTGGAACCTAACCTATTAACCAAGACTTTAGTTGCTTGTGTATGTGAAATTGTTCCTACTCTTGCCCAGAAGAGCCAAATTACTTTGATGAAATCTAAACTGAAGCAGTCAATACTCACAGCAGTTTTCCTCTAGTGCATCAAGCTCAGCTGGCATGAGATCAGCCTTCATTGTCTTTGCTGAGAAGGCAGTAAGGTGTAGATGGAGACAGAGAGGTTGAAAATCCTTTGGTGAACACATAAAACATATTTACCTCGATGTTTCCGAATTCCTGTGTACTTCCCTCTTTCAGTCAATAAACATCAGTTCCCAAAATATTCCATTTTAAAGTATACACTTTTAATTTATATTTTTTGTGTGTTTTGTAAGGATCCTTTGCTTGTGCCAAAACCACTGAAAACAAAACATATGCTTTTAAGAGAGATTCTCTGCTAAGACGTTTTTGATTCTCAGATACTTAATATCCTTCACCTTTGTGATCTACCACATACCTTAAACTCCATGCAGAATGGAACAAACCATGGCAAATGGAGATATCCAAGATACTGAAGCGGAAAGTATGCTATTTACTTTCAACTGACTTTACACAGGCACAGCAGCTTGTGAATCAAGTCCAAAGCAGATTCTGAGTTATGACCATATTACATATTAAGGCAAAGGAAAAAAATGTTTTTTAAGATCCTTTTATCATTGCAATAGCATATGGAAAGCAAGAGCGAATATCCGTCCTTGGTTCCCCTGCCTACGTTACAGGTTTATTATTTCTTGCATTTCTTCTATTTTGTGTGTGAGTTGCGACACTGTGTATAGCATGAACTAATACAGGATGAGGGAGACAAAGAATTTTCTGCTATTGCAATTTGAACTTCACAAGCTGGGAAGAGCAATGAGGGTCCATTTGTCAAAGCTGTCTGAAATCTGGAGGCAACAACATTGAGGTGCTTCAAGTTCATACACTTGCTTGGTTGCTATGCAAGTTTCCTTCGGAAGATAATTCCTGCACTGGCAAACAAACAAGCACTAAACTTCATTCCTAGCCCTGATACTGAAGCCCAAGCATCCAAGCAATAAAAAGGAAATTCTGTTATTTTATAGTTCAGCTTCACAGGCTGGAGGCAAATCAGGGCCCCTCTTTCTTCCCACTTTACAGAGTCTAGGGATATAGGCTTCATCTCTGAGGCTGAGGACTGTAAGTGTCAGCAAACCACGTGGAAGGTTTTCCATGCCAGAAATACTTGCCCTTGACTGAAATGGTTGTTCCTGCTTCTATCTCTTTTGAACCAAGCAGGACACAGAACCAGGAGCCCAAGCTTCCTACCTAGTAGCCCCTGTGTAACCCTACTGACCGCAGCATCTTGTGCATGCATAGCTTGACACCCAAAAGCTAAGCATCACACAAGAGCCTGTCCCAGAAATGAGTCAGTGATAAAAATTGAGCAGAAGCTGTAAAGCATAGGAGGCAGCAGCGCCCAAGGCTGCCCGCTCTGCAATACCTGCACAATGTCACCCAGTAGCTGATCCCATCCATGCCACCTCCTGCTCATTTTCCTCTGGCAATCAGAAGACAGCCATTTCCCTAGGGTTACAATAGCCTGCCGGTGCTCAGAAAAAAAACACACTCAAAAAAAAACCCCATACTCAGAAAGTGATGCGTCAGCATCCACTCAGTTTGAGGATAGCCCTGGCTGCACACAGCATTTTCACACACTTGTCACTTCGTGAATCTGCTGCTACCCCCTTTTGGAAAAGGGACTCTGATTCCTAAGTCATTTAGGAGTTTTAACATGTTTCTCCCAAAGTAACTGGCCCAAGGTCACAGAGGAAATCTGTAGCAGAACTGGGAAATAAATCAAGATCTGAGTCCCAGTCCGGAACCTCAGGCACAAAACTACCATTTTTCATAGGAGGCTTAAACATGTGATGAGTTCTTTTATAATCATATAGTTTCCTTTCCAATGCCTTAAAGTTTTCTTGTTACAATCATTAAACTACTAGCTGTCCACTTTTAAAAGTACTGCAGAAATTCTTTCATGTCAGTAGTGTTTGATAATAGGCCACATATGAGGTTCCAAACTTACTTTTTCCATTATTAACCTTTCATTTACTGATGATATTTCCCTCAGTATGTTTTGTTCTTATACCGTCCTGCACCATATGTTTATAATCATCTGAAACTTCTCAGTAATCCCATTATTTTTCTATTCTCTCACACATCATAAATGTGGGATAAGTTCCAGGATAATTTATGCAGGATTAAAATGTGGAACTGGCTTCAATGCTTCATCAATGATGTCTTTAGAGTTTATCTCCCACATTTGTATCCTTCTCAGCACTAAAAGTCCAGGAGATGAAAATCACAAACACAGCTACGCACATTCATGTGAACATTGAATATCAAAGGGAATGAAAGAAGAAGAGGAAAACATGGGGGCTCATCAAGGAAAAAAAAAACCTAAGTAGAAGCTTATTGAAATCAAGAATAAGACTTCCTTTCACTTCTTTCTGCCTTGCACTAATTCACTATGTTTAACAGTGAAGCCTGAAATAATTATTATACTGATGAAGTGCAGGACCACAGAAAAGCTTTTCTAAAGGGCAGGCACAAGGAGTGAGGGTACGGCAGAAGAAACTCTGAGTATGTGACAGGAGAAATAGTAACTGAGAAAAATCTGGAAGCATAAAGAGAACAAGATTCAGACTATAAACCCAGTGTGCGAGGCTGCAGCTAATACCTCCCTGAGCTCACTGGTTTTATTAGCCTTTTTTCCTTTGTCCTAGAAGAGAGAAAGCATAAAAAATCCTCCCTCTAGGGAGTCTAGTGCCTGCTACCTCCTAGTTTGGTCGCATCCTTCTTCAAACTCGGCTGTAGGCTAAAGGTGTCAAAAAAGCTGTGTGGCTGCAGTCACAAAAGTCTTAGAGGTGACGAGAGCGCTGCAAGCACAAACAAGTTGTGTGCAGCAGAGGGCGGAGCAAGCTCTGAAGATAATGAGGGAGGACAGGAATCACCAGGAGCAGTACTTGCTGGAGGCAACTTTTAACAGCTGGTTCAGGACTTGGCAGTCAGCTTTAACAATTCCACCAAACCTAGTGAGCCATCTCCAGCTATAGTGCTGTGGCTGCAGGCTGTGAGCCAAGCATACATCATGAAGATAGATATGCTCCTCTCAGCACGTAGCCTTTGTTCCAGTACATGCGGTAGTCTTTTAATAGGACAGAAGACATAACAGTGGCATGGAAGCCCCATCAGGCAAGTGCAAGCTTCTGCTTATAAAGAGAAAATCAGATGCTTGCTAGAAACTAGTATTATTATTCTGATTTCTTTATGATTTTGCCAAACTGTCACAACCAGCATTGTGATTTCCAACAGTGGATGTCAGCTTGAAACTAAATAACATGAGGTAATTTGGGTTGAATACAACAAACATTTTTTAAAATAATGAAAACTCACTTCTTGTCCCATGTGGAAAAATGAGGGTGATTTGTTCATTGGACACTAGTGGCATTCACAGACTTTTGGATATGGGAAAATTGACCACTGCAGTTGAGAGTAGGTGAAGGAAGAGGGTTGGGATGTAGAGAAACAGTGGGATACCTCTTCTGATGTACATTGGCTTGAATATATTTTAAACTGTGGCACAGTGACTTGCTGGGTTAGGAGTCTAGAACTAAACTCAGAAGAAGGAAGATAAGAAAGAAAAAGAAAAGGAAAAAAAAAAAAGAAAAGAAAAAGAAAAGGAAGAAGAAAAAGAATAAGAAAAAGGGAAAGAATAAGAAAAAGAAAAAGAATAAGAAAAAGAAAAAGACAAAAAGAAAAGGAAAAGGAAAAAAAGGAAAAAGAAAAGGAAAAAAGAAAAAAAAGAAAGAGAAAAAGAAAAAGAAGAAAGCAAGAATGGCATGTGAACATTAGTAAAACAGGGAAAAAAAGGCAAGAATGGAAAGTATGGACAAAAATAAGTAGAAGATAGTAGAAGAAGGGTAGAGATAGAAGCATATTGGAACATACGGTCACAATCACAATCATCTCTGCAGCCCAAGCTACACCTTAATACTGGAACACTTCAGCAAGCGAGAAAATTAATTTGCGGCCTAATTGCTGGGAAGACCCTTCAGGAAAACATAGGATGTTCTTTGGTCCTCTGGAACAGGCTGAATGGTGATAGGCAAATAGAAAGCATACAGCTTTAGATAACTGAAATCAGCTTCAGTCCTAAATATCAGCAGGGACTCATCGGAAATTAGAGTGAGATCCTATGGCTAATATGATTTTTATTTTGCAATTAGAGAATATATAGTACTGTACAATACATAACAGTATTGCTTCCTTTTATAACTTCTAGGAGCAGAACACTGAAAACAAAAGCCTTTTAGCCTAGTCCCTCTGTGTATTTTTTGTATCTGATGGGAAATAGTCTGTCCTCACATTTATGTCACGTTCCTTACAGGCTCTCCCAGTTCATATGGCATTCTCTCACAGCACACGTCTGGCGACAGCTCACCTCGCACAGTGCCCTGCTGAGCCTTTGAACTGAGTGTTACCTGACGGGATGGGTTGTGCCGCAGGATGGGGTGGGAGGCAGTGACAGGGTGCCGGCAGAGCGTCTGGATAACAACGGATTAATCAGGCAGTTCCAGAAAGATTCATAATGATCTAATGCACAACGCTAGGACTGCAGCAGCTCATTTCTCTATTTTTAGTGAAAGTGAGGTCCCAATTCCACTATAGGCAGAGAAACAACATCTGGACTAGGAAATTAAATGGGCCAAGGACTATTATTTGTCTCTGAGGCCAACAGGAATGGCAAGACACATATTCCTACTGCGAGGTTTTGACACCATAACAAAGCTATGTTACATGGATTGTGCCTAAGCATTATTTAGAAAGGTGTCTGGTCTAAAAGGGTGTCAGGGATCCAATCTGTGTATGTTTGGGTGACAGCGGTAGGTCTTTGTCCAGGCCTTGGCAGTTTGCTGGTATAGGCATTGCCAATTAGTCATGCGTTATTCTCAGTTCCTACAGATTCTACCTGTCTTGATAATCTATTAACTGAATAATAACAGTAAGAACAACAACCATAATTAATTACCCTAATTATCACCTAGAAAATTTCAGGATGGCGCTGGAGCATCCACTTAGAGAAAGCAGATAAGATGACACTGCCTGGTCTTCTGATTTCAAGAATTCTCACAGTTTTGAGCCTTTTAAAAAGCATTAGCTCAAAATGTGTATTGATTCAGTCTGGAGAAGGGGAAGCTCTGGGAAGACCTTATTGCTCTCAACAGCTCCCTGAAAGGAGGTTGTAGCAAGGTTTCACCTTGCTATCAGTCTCTTCTCCCAGTTTACAGTGATAGGATGAAGGGGAATGGCTGTAAGTTGTACCAGGTGGCATTCAGGTTGGATAGTAGGAAACATTTCATCTCAGAAAGAGTGGCGAGGCATTGGCACAGGCTGCCCAGGGAGGTGGTGGAGTCACTGCCCCTGGAGGTGTTCTACAAATGTGTAGATGTGGCACTGAGGGACATGGTTTAGTGGCATGATGGTTGGGCTAGAAGATCTTCATGATCTTTTCCAACCTTAATGAGTCTATATGATTTTCTTAAGTACAAGTTAAATTTATTTAAAAGTACATTAAACTGAATCAGCTCCTTGAGCAATACTTCAACTCCTAGAAATCAGGAAGCAAATCAATCATTAGAGATTTTTACTACTTCAAACCATCTGGTTGCCATGTTTGTTCCAAGGGTACCTCTTAAACCTCATCCAAGTTATGAAGCTGAACTGCATGTAGTGTAGATGGAGAGCTTTTGCAAAGAACAGACTTGATCTACTGATCTGCTTTGGGCTCCAGAACTGTAGAACTGTTTTCCTTGCACCAGGAAAGCCAAGAGAAATTCCCTTCAAATTAGGAGATAGCAGTTGATGAAAGTTGTCCTGTGTTTTGACTGCAGAGAGGGGAATATTTCTAAATTCCATTGTGTGTGTGATTTCTGTTAAGAATTCTGAAACTCTCCAGAAAACATTTCATGTAAGTACCTCAGTTTAGCTCAATTAGCACTTAAAGTACAGAAGCCTGTGCCATTATTGCCTGGTGTTAATTTTACCAATGTTTTATTTAGATTTATAAAGAATTTTAGCCAGGAATAAAAAAGTATTCACAAACTGTCTTCTTACAAATTTTGGTTTAAAACTTTTTAAAAGTTATTTTCTGAAAGTCTAATGGATACATTTTTACTGTTAAAGGTCAACTGAGATAATAGCAGTGGGGTAAAAGCATTTCTTTTGTTTTGAAAACTACAAGTGCAAAGATACAAACGCAGAAAAATGGTGGATACATACTGTAAGCATTATGAATTAAAAAAAAAAAAAAAGGAAAAAGAAAAGAAAAAAAATGGAAAGCAGGGCATGTACTGCGTTTTGAACTTATCAGTGACAGAGCAATACAGACAGCTCCCATAACCCTGAACGTTACAGGTTACAGCTGTTTGTGACTGTGGGTTTTCTGCTGGATGACCCTTCAGGAATCTGAAAAGTTGGAAGCAACGCTGTTGCAGCAATAAGGTCTTGTTTGGATTGGAAGGTTCTGAGGTGGGCACTGCTGTGGACCTTTCGTCTGAAAAGAAGCTGTGTTTTTGGTCCCTGAGGTTTTCCCTTTTCCTGTCTGATGACTGCTTGGATGCCTGAGGATCCAGAGATGGAGCTGCTTGAGTCTGCAGGACAGTGCCAAGGAAAGGAAAGTGGGAGGGAAGCTCCATGTAGCATGTTTTCCATAAGGGCTGCTTGTCTGCTCAGAATCACATTAATCTTTCTGCCCTTTCCCACCGCCTCCTGGGTCATTGCAAGGTTTTTCTCTGTCAATTCTCCACTTGTGGAAAGATGTTTTCTGCCAGTTCCTGGTCTGTATTTTCACATGTTCTGAAAAGTTGAGAGCTCTCCAATCATTTCCTCACCCTCAGATTTTGCAAGACATTTTGATAAGGGAAATGCCTCTGAAAGCCACTTTGTTTAATCCTGCTCATAAGTTTAGAAAGTATTCAACTTTTTTCCCCCCTCATTGCTACCACAAACAATTTCCTCCTTAAAATGTTATCCTCACAATCTCTCGTTAGCCTCAGGAGTCTGAAGGTAGTAAGTCCTTTCCAACCCATGCTCATATGTCTGAAAGTCCTGTTGCAATGAGCTCTATTCCTTGTATTGAGCAGCCAGCTGCTTTGAGTTGTTGGCCTGATATTTTTCCTGTTGGTTTCCATAGCAGCAATAGATTGGCAAGCATAGACATCAGTGTTATCTTTATGTACAGGAAATGCTGAGGTAGAATGAGGGCAAGACTATTTAGCCAAGTGGGGAAGCAGGCAGTAGTTCTGGGCAGATAGAGCACTGACATCTCTGCTGCTATAACCCAGTTATAGTATCTGATGATTTGTCACTGATCCATGGGCTTAGGAAATGGGGAAAATGATTGCTTAGGACGTCTAAGGGGAGTAAAGCAAGATATTTTCTGTTGTTATTCGCCTGCTGGTATGAGTGACTGGGAAAATTTTGGCATTTGTTTTGGAGTAAGTGGAAGAGATATAAGACAGTGTTAACTGAACTCATGTGCCCATTTTCTAGAATTTTCTGACATTTGTGGTGAGATACATGGAATTTGTAAATTGTTTCATGGACCATTTACAACTTAATATGACTTGAAAATATTGTTGCCTGATACTTGTGGTATAAGAAAAACACCTTTCATGTTTTATGTTAATAGATGCTGCAGGATGGACTTGGAAATACCTCTATCTTAAAAGCACTGCAGTAAATGACAAACAGAATGATTTTAAATGTTCTTCAAAAAGTTCTTTTTTCTTAGTCTATTGCACACTCAGTGAGGGCCACTGTGGTAAAGTTATTTATGTTGGTTCTGAAACTTTGGAGAGGAGCAGAGAAATGGAAGCAAAACATCCTGCAGCAGGAAGAATAGAAAGGATGTGAAGAGGAATCAAAGCACTGGGTGCTTGGCAGTGGGAGGAAACTTGTGAAATACCAGTGACTGTGACAGGGGTGATGAGTGCACACAGTAAAGGGAGATATGGGGAGGGTTGCAAATGGGGTAACAGAGAAGGGGTGGGAAGGGATGGAAATAAGTAGAATTGATACACATAACTGTCTAGGGTAATCAATAGCAATGTCTGGGGAAATGTCCAATCATTAAAGTCAAGGAGTTGTAAGATTTCCCTGAATTCACAATGGTGTGGGTGACAGATCCTAGCCACACTCCTGGCATACAGTAGTCTGTAGCCATTATGCTAGAGAAGCCAAAGGAAGTCAAGGTATTAACTCTGACTTTTTGGAAGAAGTCCAGCAAGAAAAATCTGTGTTTCAATCTATCTGTTGGTAATATTTAACTCTGAATTTTACAGGTATTTGAATTTATAATCAATATAATATTTACAAGGCACAGACATTACGTAATACCTAATGCACAGTAGTAAGAAAAGAAGATAACAGCATTTGACAAGGATGATCTAGGTAGGCTATTTCAAAGGCATGGTGATATAGTCTGGGAAGTCAGGTTTTTCTTATTCTTATAAAATGACAGCTACTGTAGAGATGCTGAATACAATGTCCATGTTGTTTACAGGGTTGATCCTTGCCAAAAATGTCCCTCACCATATATTGGAGAAGTCTATGCATTGAGAATCTGGAGTAAAATCAGGCAATGTTATTGTTCACTGGTACTGTGGTCCATGCCAGAGCCAGTCTAAGCACTGCACTGCCTCACCTTCAATCATTACAGGAAAATAACATAACAGAAAGCATGTGTGAAAGAAGTTCATCTGACAGCTTCAATATTACTTAATATTACTCTAGTAAACTCTTCCTATAACAAGGTTTTATTCAGAATAGCAAGGAGTTTGTGTCTGAGTCCTAGAAAAGAGGCCATGAAAGCAACATTTCCTCCTAAACATTCATGCAGGGTCATGCAGGAAAACATGCAGGAGAGTGAGAAACTGACACCAGACCTTCCCAGCAATGCCCTGGTCAGTGGAGCTCCCTAAGTTAGGTTCTCCAAGCTCTCTTTTACTGTCTTCTGCTTTCCACCTCTGGCCATACCCTCACTCAGTTCTCTAAGTTCTTACCAAGTGCCCAAACTTAATTTGATCTCTGATAAAAAAGCAAGGAGGCAAAGGTAGCAGTTCTATCATCTTATCGGAGTATTATGATATTGCTTACAGAAGGTGATGTTACCATGTTGTAGCACATGACTAGAGTTTGTTAAAGCACCAAAGAAACCAACTGGCAGAAAAAAAAAGCAAAGCTACAGTACACTGGAGAACTAGAACATGCATTAGGTGAGGGAAAGGAAAACAAGAAAAGAAAGATTTTTTTCCAGAGTATCCCTGTATCCCTTTCAGTATCCCTGAAAGTAAAAAAATAGAAAAGAAAATGACAAAAAGGAAAAGGAAAAGGAATAGGGAAAGGAAAAGGGAAAGGGAAAGGGAAAGGGAAAGGAGAAGGAAGGAAGGAAGGAAGGAAGGAAGGAAGGAAGGAAGGAAGGAAGGAAGGAAGGAAGGAAGGAAGGAAGGAAGGAAGGAAGGAAGGAAGGAAGGAAAGGAGGGAGGGAGGGAGGGAGGGAGGAAGGGAGGGAGGGAGGAAGGAAGGGAGGGAGGGAGGGAGGGAGGGAGGGAGGGAGGAAGGAAGGAAGGAAGGAAGGAAGGAAGGAAGGAAGGAAGGAAGGAAGGAAGGAAGGAAGGAAGGAAGGAAGGAAGGAAGGAAGGAAGGAAGGAAGGAAGGAAGGAAGGAAGGAAGGAAGGAAGGAAGGGAGGAAGGAAGAAAGGGAGGAAGGGAGGAAAGAAGGAAGGGAGGAAGGAAGGAAGGGAGGAAGGAAGGAAGGAAGGACATAAACAAACAAGTTTTTCATATAGATTTTTATTAGTGTATTTTACTTTGAATTTTAGAAACAAAGTTCCAGAACTTGTAGAATTCCTTGGATTATGATATGTTTTCCACATATGCCTGGATAAAAGCTATCAAAGGAAACATTATAACACTGTTTATCAGAATAACAAGTGGACCAGAGAGGGTGATAATTTTTTACATATGAGATGGGTCCAGCATGGAGATACATCAAGAGTTTGGTAAGGGACCAAAGGACATGCCAGAGTGCTTCATGTGCTTCTCCTTTGCTCTCAGCTCTCAGATGCATCAGTTTTGTCAACACTGAGCAAATTAGTGGTTCAGTGATCCTTTACAAGTCACAAATAAAACTCTCTTCTGCCCAACCTGCTCTCAGCGTACAGACTACAGAATGAGCTCCAGGCAAAAAGTGGCAATTCCTTGCCTTTTCTCCAACACAAGTGTCATCTGAGCACTCAAAGAGGATGTGGAAGCCCAAGGCAGCAGTATCCGAGACCCTAGGTTTTTTGTAGGTTATATACGAGCATCTGTATGGGAGGACAGAGGGGATAGAGAGCCAACCTGTGTAAGCCTTTCGGGTAAAATACAGGCAAAACCAGCTAATTGAGTCAAAGAGTGAGCATGAGGGTATTCTCTTGGAAAGGCTATTTTTAGCCTCATCTCGATCATATTAAGTATTCACTTGTGCTTCAAAGACTTCCTTTCTCCCACTCAGTGATGTTACAGGGCCATATATGAACCTTCCAAACAGGTATAAAAAAGACTTGAGCAGTGAAAGCCCACTTCCCAATCAATTACTGTAACCAATGTGATGTCATTAGTGACAAATGGGAAGGAAATTATATTTTTTTCAGCTGTGAATGAAAGTGTTGGTCTAGATTCAGTGTTGAACTGAGTCCTATGTTCATAGATCCACAGTTGCATTTGGAAGCATAAATTCTAAATTGGTGGGATGATTTTTCAGACACTTCTCACTTTGTTCATGCATTTTCTATCAGTCATACCACTCAGTTTTCTAATAAGTGGCTCAGATTTGATGAATCAGTCTGATCCTCTGCAGCATTTCATCTCTATTCTCCTCTTGTTGTGCACAGAGGGCCAAGGAATTGAGGACAGGGGTCTCTGCCTTGGGAGCCACCACTCACCACTCTCAGATGAGAGCTGCTTT
Organism: Gallus gallus; assembly: GCF_016699485.2. Taxonomy (NCBI): domain Eukaryota; kingdom Metazoa; phylum Chordata; class Aves; order Galliformes; family Phasianidae; genus Gallus; species Gallus gallus. The sequence continues at coordinate 100,270,296 of NC_052534.1, forward strand.
TTGCAGTGGGGTGCTAAGTTTTACAGAGCTGTAGAAATGAACTGTTTGCAATAGTGCAGGCCAAGGTCTTTTCTGCAAACCAATCTTCCTTCACTGAGGAGAATTCTTTTCTATCTCTCTCTAAATATTTTTTGCTGCAGTACTACTCTTTATTAAGTACGAATTCTGGATTATCCTGAATGGTGCTTGACAGGAGGAACCTGGATTTAGCAAACTCTGACTACAACAGAGTAAATCAGAGAGAAAACACCCTTATCTAAGTCAGATATTGCTTTTTTTCCCATTACAAGGTAATACATAACTTATTTCCAGTAAAACAAGAGGAAAAAAAGATCCTAAAGATTATAAATGTTGTTTGTTTGTTTGTTTGTTTAAAGTCTTGTTTATTCCTGGGTACTGGCAGGTCACACACTTTACTGCACTGCTGCTCTGACATCTGATGAAGTGTGAATGGACTAAGGCAGAGAAAGGTGCTCAACAGCATAAATGCATTCTGAAGCAGGAACTTTAGATGCTTCTCATCTGAAGTTGTATAGCTCTTCTGTGGGTTTCTAGGAGCCTGGATACTCAGTGCTTTTCTGAAATTCATCTTGTTTCCATAAAACGAAGTGCTGAAAAGTAGCAATTCTTGCAGTGATTTATATTTACATAGTTTGTAGGGCATGAGGTCAATGAGATGGGCTGACAAAGAATGGTAGATGAACTGCTTTTCCAGTATCTGTAAACTTGGGATATTTGGCACTTACAGGTGATGAATATTCCATACTGAGAGTTTAAATCTTTCCATAATTCTTAAATATATAAATTGAAATTCTGACACTGTGACATTCACCATGTAAAGAGGAAAAGTCTCACAAGCATAATCATCCATATTTTTTTGAACATTCATATGACTTTTCCAAGTAATTCCTTTTGAATTTTATACATTATTACACCAGGTGGCAAACTGCAGTGGAATAAACTGCGTAGTACCGTGTCATGTAATGGGAAAGCATGCAATATTTAGAATTATATCCAATAAATTCTGCAACTATCACCTTCTGCTTTTGAATGGCTTGTTTACTAGACTATTTAATCTGGGTTTGTGTTTTCTCTCTTCATGGACTCTGTGGATCATTATGTGGATCCATTTGCAGCGTTCTGTCATGCCAAGATACTGGCGTATGGTTTTATCCAGAGTGACAGTGATTTATTCAAAGAAAAATTCCTGCCTACATTTCATGGTAGGTTTGGCAATCATCTCTTTTCCAAACTTGCCGTATGATCCAAGAAAGAGGACTTAGGTTTAAGAGGCTCTGCAGCTGTTTGGCATCTGATATTGGGGGCTTATTATTATTAGCGATTTGTGATCTCTAACCAGTCAGATCACTTCTTTCTCTAAACATTTTTTACTTTATTTTTTTCATAGGAATGTAAAACCTTCCTCCTTTAAAGTCCTATTGAGGGAGGTGAATACATTTATTTTTCAAATATTAATAAAATGAACTTTATATTATTATTTCAGTGACTGATTAAAAATATTATTTATACCATACGAGTGCTTCTATGCATATTATAGGGTGTTTCATTTGTGATCCAGTTGAGATAGAACAGCGCCATTTCAGTTTATGTCCTGCAGCATGAACAGATATTATTCATAGAACTCTAAGTAATATAAACAGAAGTTCCTCTGGGTAAAGTATACCTTTATGGTTTTCCATTCTATGGGAAAGAAAGATTTGTGTTTGCAAGGATTCAGGGAAGCCCTGTAGCTTGTGTTAAGCAGGAGGTCAGAATAACTGATCACAGTGGTCTTGTTGGTCTTATACTTCTTGAGCCTATAACAAGTTACACTGCACATAACTCATACAGACCCCATTCTATCGAATCCAATCACAGTGAACCCACTTAAACTGTTGGAGGACTTTACCGAAAATTCTCCCTTTCTCTTTATTTACCAAAGTAGGCAAGTAAATCTTATTAATCCAATTAATAAGGGTAAGTTCTGAGCAAAATTCTTCATAGAAGTTCTTAATATAAATCAACGGTTTTGTTCTGGTCATGCAGAACTAGTTATGCTGACCTGTGCTGTGATCAGCACTGGCCGTAAGAATGGAACCATGAAATGGAGCCACAGAACTGGACAGAGGACAGAAAGCTCAATTTCCTAAGTAAACCTATCATAGAATTATAGAATCATAGAATGGTTGGAAGGGATGCCAAGGATCATCAAGTTCCAACCCGCTGCCACAGGCAGGGCCACCATCCTCCATATCTAATACTAGAGCAGGCTGCCCAGGGCCCCATTCTACCTGGCCTTGAAAACCTCCAGGGATGGGGCATCCACAACCTCTCTGGGCAGCCTGTTCCAGCACCTTAACACTCTCATAGTAAAGAACTTCCCCTGATATCCAATCTAAATCTTCCCTCCTTCAACTTAAAACCTATTTCCCCTTGTCCTGCCATTATCTATCCTTGTGAAGAGTTAACTCCCCTCCTGCTTATGGGCTCCCTTTAGGTACTGAAAGACTGCAATGAGATAACCTTGGAGCCTCTTCTTCTCCAGGCTGAACAAGCCCAGCTCCCTCAGTCTGTCTTTGTAGGGAAGGTGCTCCAGCACTCTGATCATCTTTGTGGCCCTCCTCTGGACCCTCTCCAACAGCTCCCTGTCTTTCTTGTGTTGGAGGCCCCAGACCTGTACACAACACTTCAGATGGGGCCTCACGAGGGCAACCTATGTATAGCACCAGCACCGAAGGGCATTGCCATCAACTGTGTTATTTGAAATCGTCTCACTCAAACTTTTATCTCAATACGAATCTGAAATAATAGATGTAAATATTTCCTTTGCCATGTTTCCTTAGAATGTGCTACTGCTGAAGTCTCCAGTTTGTACTGGGGTGAAGTTCTTAGTCCAAGAATCTTAGCTTGCCTCAGTCTGGATTAGTATTTGGAAATATATTAGTTTCAGCTAATTGCAGTATTTGCTTTTGCTGTAATTGGTCTTGAATATGTATTTCATCTGGAAATCCTTCAGGAACTATGCAAATGTTACTGAGGTATGAAGATTCTTGAGACTTTAGGGAACATTAAATTAAGTATTCTGAAGGTGAGTGAGTATGGGTTGTTAGGCTAGTATGGTTATCAACCGCGACCTAACCATACTACCCTAACACTAACAACCCTCCACTAAATCATGTCCCGGAGCACCACATCCAAACAGTTTTTAAACACATCCAGGGATGGTGACTCAGCCACCTCCCTGGGGAGCCTATTCCAGTGCTTAACAACCCTTTCTGTAAAAAAGTTTTTCCTGATATCCAACCTAAACTTACCCTGGTGCAACTTGAGGCCATTTCCTCTCATCCTGTCACCTGTCACCAGTGAGACGAGACCAGGCCCACTCTCGCTGCAATCACCTTTCAGGTAATTCAGGTAATTTCAGGTATCCCCTCAGCCTCCTCTTCCCCAGACTAAACAAGTCCAGTTCCTTCAGTTGCTTCTCATGGGGCATATTCTCCAAGCCCCTCACAAGCCTTGTTGCCCTTTTTTGAACCTGCTGCAGCACCTCCATGTCCTTTCTGTATTGAGGTGTCCAAAACTGAATACAGTATTCCAGTTGAGGCCTCACCAGTGCTGAGTACAGGGGCAGGCTTACTTCCCTAGTCCTGCTCACCACACCATTCCTGATACAAGCCAGGATGCCATTGGCCTTCTTGGCCACCTGGGCACACTGCTGGCTCATATTCAGCTGACTGTCCATCAGTACACCAAGTAATGCAGATTGGTCACATTCAGCCTGTTTCTCCAGAGTACACTGGTCATATCCACACAATATATCACTTGACTATGGGTCTCCTTTGTCCCTGTATGCTGTCTTTTGGTCCTGAAACACAATTATATGAAATGGCTTGGACTGGAAGGTGCATTAAAGATCATCTGTTTCCAACTCCCCTACTGGGGGAAGGGTTGCCACCCAGTAGATCAGATTCTCCATGGCCCCATACAATCTGGCCCTGCAGCGTTATGAATAATGCCTGGACTGGCACAGAATTTTTACGGCATGAGACAGATGTTATGTATTGTATACCATACTGTGTAGAAGTATACTGGAAAGCTTGAATATGCAGAACTTTCCTGAATAAGGTTGAAGGGCAGCACAGAGCAAAGAGATACAAGTCTCTTCTGCTGACTGGGAGCAGTCTAGGAAGGAAAATACCCTAAAGAAATGTACCTGATGCTTTCTAAGGAAGTTAATTAGATAGAAGAGATAATTATAAAAGAGAGAATGATGCCAAAGTACCTGCTTGTTCTTTGTTTCTTCTGCTATACAAATGTGATTGCTTTTTACTTCTCACTGTTGTCAAACACTGGATAGAGTGTCCATAAACAGTTTGAACAATGACATACACATGACCAGCTTTGTCCATGAAAAGTTCTTTTGATGTACAATTAAAGCCAGGAGGAGGAATCTGCAGCTGCAAGCAGGAAAGCAGATTCTATAGATTTATTTATTTTAATTGACTCATCCAATTCAGAATTTCAGTCAGCTCTAACAGATGTGCAACTCATGCTTTGTGAGAGAAGGGCAAAGTGCTGGCTCTTCTTTAAATTATCCTGCAGACTACTGTTACTTCTGCCACTTCAGGAGACTGGCTTATCCCAGCTGTCATACAGTCCACAGCAGTATTAAAATTGCAGAGACATCCTCTGTGAAATATTCAGATGTTGCTTCAACTCATCCTTAAGTATAGCACACAGGTTACAATACAGAGGTTTAACAACAAAGCCCCTGATATTCCATCTCACATACCACAGAATGTTATTTGCTGAGCTCTGGAATCTGACTGTTTGGTGCTCAAGTATTTCTGTGAACTGGGCAGGGAGTCTTGGTAGATTATTTTTGTCTTCTGATTTTTGTAGCCTGGGAAATATCTGAAAATAAAGCTTTGCAACACTGAGTATTTGTCTATGCAGTCCATAAATAGCACTGTAATATGTCCTCTAACCACAGGCAATCATTCTATTGGGCATTTAGTGTGAGGTCAACCTGAAGTACACCCTTCCATGCCAGACAACTGACTTGGCTTCTACTCTTATGAATTCCTCAATGGTACATAGCCTCCATTAAGGAGATCATGGTTCCCATCAGCACAGTGCTAGCAGAAGTTTCTCAGACTGCCTCTTAACTGGTATGCTTCCAATGCAGTAGTCAAAAATGTACAGTTAAATTACAGTTGATAGTACGTGATGAACACCTAGACATGAGAGCAGCCTTAGGAAGTTTCTTATCATCTCACAACCGTCCATGGCTCTCAAATGAGAACAGAGGCCTGCCCCTTAATCACTTCTAATCCACCTCTGGAAACTCATTTAAGGTCCCTTGTTTGCCTTTGCCTGGAGCATATGTGGAGCACTCAGACAGTTGGATATGAATGGACCACCATCCAATATGCAGGAACCACCAGCTCCAAGGCAAGCAGGTCCCTGGCTGCAGCAGCATCCTTGGCATTTGCACTCTATGATGATGAACATGGCAAGAGAAAAAACGAAGTAAGTAAGTAGAAAAGAAGTAAGAACTAAGTAAGCTAGTGCTGGCACATCTATGCACCTTATCTTTTCAGCCTACAGGTCTGCTGCTCAAATATCTCTCGAGACATAGCAGGCTAAAAGATGCATGTGGTTATCTAGACAAATCACTCACACAGTGATCTTGTCCTGATCACCTGTTTTTCTCACACTAAATAAACCTGAAAGGCAGACATTCACTTATATACATATATTTATAATGTATATAAAAGTGTATATATTTATATATATGAATATGTATATATTATTTATTTGCCTATTTGTCTTTGTCTATATATTTTAGTGTACATAATGTATGTATTTATAATCTACTGTTTCCTTGTAACATTACTGTTCATGCACTGTAAAACTTTGTTCTGAGGAATAAGGAGAATGATATTCCACAGTGTGCTATCCTCAGTGGGAAGGGCTGAGGTATACATGGCTAGTAAAAGTGTAAAGCAGCAAACTAAGCAGCAGTTTCTTCTAAATAATGACACCATAATTAACAAAAGTGTTTCTCCATTCCTCTACAGTATAGCGACTTGTAAAGTCCGCTTAGAGTAATGACATCTGATGACTTGCAGGCCAAACAAATAGTAGTTACTGCAGTGTTCTGTATGAGTTAATGTATAATTGGTTTTGGATTTTTTATTAACAGATCTAGAAGCTGCAGTAGCTTAGGCTTTCGATGACTGAGCTATATCTGAGGTATCAAAAATGGTGAATAAAGGAGCAGTTTGGTTTACATCTTCCTTCCACTCTGCTACTGCACAGAGCTGGAGAGAGCTGAGTCTCACTGCTCCTACAAAACGATGTTATCCTTACAGCTACTTGTGTCAGCCAAGCCATATGGACCATGCATTTGAAGGCTGACCTCTGTTCAGATCATATTTTCACAAAATTTAAAGAACGACAGGATCATTTCCTTTTGTTTATCTATTCCCTTGTTCAAATAAAAGAAGTTGAAATAGTATGAAACATGTCGAGTTTTGCTATCAGTTGACTAACTTACATAGCTATAGAACTATTTTAAGTATTTAGAACCTTTAATTAGTATGTTTTCATAAACGGACATTTCTAATCTCTTTGGACTTTCAAGCAGATGTTTTTGAATTAGAATCATTCTATTTCAAAAGACATCACTGGGTTTATTATAATATTTAAGTAATGCATTCCTTCTGATTACAATACTGTGACACACCTCAGACATCTTCATTGTTTGTGCTCTTTCTTCAGAGCAAAAGTGAAAGATGATATCATGTTGGCACTGAATCAACTAGTTACACTGGGCACTGGTCTGTGTTAGGCAGTGTTTATTAAAATCAACCTTATAAACAATTTAAAGCTATTATTATTACATGAGAGGCCTTTAAATTAGTTTGTGCTGACAGAAATAATGCAAGCTCTGATCTGCTTCTCCAGTTGCATGAGAAAGCAAGGGCAATTGTTCAAATATCATGTATAAAATAAATAGTTCCATATTTTATAGTATCTATTCCAGAAATTACACTTGACTGAAGAAAATATTCAACCATAATAACAAGTGTGACCAGGAACAATGTGTTAGGAGCATTTCTTCATCACTGCTGTGATGTCATATTTAGTAGAATTGTTGCAATGGGGATAAAAAGGAAGTGCCATTCCTAAGCTGTCACTTAGATGTCTCCATTACCTAGGGAAGAAAAACAATTTTCTGTGGAAGAGAAAAAACAAACATTTTCTATTTTTTTTAATTAGTTACTGTCTCTTTGTATAAGTCAAAATTCTTACACAATATCAAATATTCAAAAAACACAAAAGTAAAATTTTCACCTGCAATAAGCTTAACTCTATCCCAAGTAGTAAAGACCCTAGTTCAATAAACATTTAAGTGTTTGCTTACCTTTAGGGCAAATTAGATATTTGTGTCAGTCCCTTGCTGAATAAGGATGATGTTCTGAATCTTTAGAATTGCTAGACTTTTTTTTTCTTTTGGGGTTCTGTTTAGCTTTAGTTTTGTTGCCAAAGCTGCAGGTTTCAGATTTGGAGACAGGCGATAAATTTAGTCTAAGAGGGCAGTTTTGCTGCAGTATTTCAGACTCTAGCTAATAAATAGAGTAACATCCTCTAAATTGTGAATGCACCAGTGATATCTTGCCTCTGACACTCATATTTTTATTTGTCAATCTATTTTATACACTACGTATAATTAATCCGTCAAGGAAAATGGGTCATTACATTTTCAATTTCTTTCCTAATTCTTTGATTACTTTTTTTTTTCCTGTTCTTTCTAAATTTTAGAAATATCAGAAGTTTTTACTGGGACATAAGCTAAGAATAGTTATTTAACAAAACAAATACTATATTTATTCAAAATGGTCATTTTTTCAGTCACTGATAACATCATACTTTAAGCAGTCTGATTAACATCCTGAAAACCATACAGCTTTCAGTCATTCCTCAAGTCCTCATTTCATTGCTTCTTCATTCATCAAGTTTTCTAGGCAACAGAATCAAAGTTTACCAATCAAAAGGATGTAGAAAAACTAAAACCTATTCTGTGCAAAATATTTGGGGGAAAAAAAAAAATTAGTAACTTGAAAGAGTGCTTTTTTTTTTCTTGTTACTCGCAGAGAATGATTATTGTTCCCAAAGAATTCAGTAATCATGGATAATAGATAAGAAATTATTTAATTTCTTCATTGAAATCTCATTGGATCCTGAACTAATATCAAACTCAGGAGGAATGAAAAGCAGTCTCATAATCTATGAACAGAGTGCAGATCCATCCTTAAAGCATGTGTACAAACACAAGGGATGCTGCAGTGCAAATTTCTAACAAACAATATGTTTCAGAAGAAACAGTCAATTTGCTCATTTCTAGAGAACTGGCAGCCAGTTTGACGTGATGAAAGTTCAAAAAAAACCGTAATTTAAGTACCATGTTTAAAATTAACAAAAAAACAGAGATAAACTTTCCTAGATTAAAATTATAAATTAGATGCAAATTGTCAATAAGAGTGAAACTTTAATGAAGTACAGTATTCCCCACTGCTGGGGAAGTTAATTTGATTCATTTATACATGGGTTCATTTGCTGTCTTCCTCCAGTGCGATGGGACCAGTTTTAAGGAGAAACTGAAACCTGAGAAAGCATTTTTCTAAGGTAAATGACAATGAATCTACAGTGCTCTACAGTGTGGCCTGCCTGGTGCAACGCCACATGTGTATGGGATTTGTTGGTGGAGTATGCTCAGTGCTTTGGGGTACATTTGGACCATTTGATGGAGCTGCAGAACAATGAGAAGGAGTCTGATTTTTATAGTCAAAAATTCCCAGGCTTCCTCCAAGTGAGCCTAAACCTGCCCATTACCTTTTTCTTCTGCTCCTTCTAAACAAGCTCTTACAGTGAATTCAGCAAAGCCATGACACAGCTCTTACCTCTCTCTTGGCAGGGATCAAATCAAAAGCACAGCAAATAAATTACTGAGTCAACAATGCAAATGGATTTCTTACTATATTGACTGTCTGACTGTTGACTGTGACCCACTTTATGCTATTTCAATCATCTTCAGACAATGAAGTTCCAGCTTGTTTAGCTGCTTAGTTTCCCTACCAAAAACAAAAACAAAACAAAACAAAACAAAATAAAACAAAACACTGAAACAGTAACATAAAAAGAAAAGTGAAGTTTATTTATAATTCCATGAATGACTGCTATTTCAACTGTCTTCCATGTTATATTATTTACTGTGTATAAGGTGAACAGAAACCTACTGGAAGAGAATCCCACCATTTTAACAGCAGCAGATGAGAAGGATTTATTTTTTTTTACAGATGGTAAAATATATGCTTTCTATATTTTTTATTTGAACAAAACAAAGCAAAAAATGAGAGGAAAAAAATACAAATAAAAAATGAAAAAGAGAAAGAATTTTATTAGAATCTTATGAAAACATTTTGCCATGCATATTTTGTTTCAAAATACATTAATTGTAGTCTACTAAGATCAAATAAAACTACAGCATAAAAAAAAGAGTACATGTTTTCCTTGTGCTGGGTAGGATTATTCAGATTTGTTTTTTCATCAGGCATCGTTAACATAATAAATTGCACATGTTACACTAACTGGCCTTTTACAACATTCCTATATTAGTCTTCAAAGGAACATCTAAATGATCTTCCACTAAAAAGGGAAGAAAATGCTGAATGTACAGTGCATTAAAAATAACAGAGCAGCATCATAAATGTCCTTATATATTTGCTTTTTCTTGCTCAGTCTACCTAGATTCATTGGCAAGGCTCTGTAGAAGCAAACCAATGGAGGTGTATTTGCATTACTTTTAAGCAACTCAGCACCTTGACCAGCTGCAACATTGCCAAACTGAAATCAATGGTAGCAGAATGAACTTTAGAAAAGAAAGGCTTCCCAGATGGGCAGATGCTGAGAAGCATTCAAGTGCTGTTGTAATATTTGAATCCTTTGCACAGGGATGAAAGGAACGATATATATGTCAATGAAGGTGATGGCAATGAAAACGAATGAAAGCACTGATTAATCTCCACTGTATGTGCATGATGGGCTCAGTCCACATCAGCTTCTGTTTCAAATAATTCTTGAATGCAGATGCTTTTTGAGGTGAAAAGCAATTTAAGCTTTTCCTGTGTTCACTCAAGTTATTATTAATGATAATTAAAAAGTGAGAAGAAACTCAGTGCTCCTGTTCTTTTTTGCAGGTAGATTTTGCTTGGCTGATTGAAGCAGTTATGTCTTCTACCCTTTCCACTCTTCTGGAAGAGTTACTGTCTTGTGGCAAGGATGGTTGGATAAAGCAGGAATCCAGTCCAAAATTACCAGAATTCACAGCTCCATACATAGCAGAAACTTGTGACAGCATCTCCAAGAACCAGCAGCCTGACCTGTGAAGCACCAAGACATGATCAGTACTCCTTGCTTCATCACCACCTGTCTCTTGGAGAAGGTGAAAAGCAGCCCTAAGAATTACCCATAGCTCTTACCTAACCCAGAAACATGCACGAATGCCCTTCCCATTGTCTATAGACTCCATTTAATAAGTCATTAGCTCAAGCTGCATTTCAAAAGGCACATCTACATTTCTGAATAGAAAACTCAGTCTTGGCCTCAGGATCAAACAGAACAGACCAATCTGCTCCTATATTGCTTGTGTCCAGCTCTCTCTAGATGGGACGTTTTTACATTTCAAAGCATTTAGTACCAGGTACGTGCATTGCTCCATGCGATGACTTTGTGACAAAAATACACAAACATCATGTTATGAATGATTTTCAGTTCAGTGTGTCTGGAATGAGATCCATGTTGCAGTACTCCAGTGTGCTTTTACAGCTCAGAACTTAGTTTTAAACCATAGGATGCAGAATGGGGCCATGAAGAAGAGTTGAAGGACATATAGCTTGCTAGAATCATGTTGGAAGGTTGGATCAGCCAGCCCCCAGGTCTTGTCCACCCAGTCTGTCTGGAGAAAGCTAATCCCACATCATGGTATAGAGGAAGAAGTTGGAATGATCCAAAGCAGTCAAGCGACATGCTACAAACAAACTTTGGACAATTGCTGTGTCAAAATTATGCTTTTTGCTTACCATTCAGTGCTGTTCCCACAGAGTTTGTGCCATTTTAAATACACTTGTTGGTATAATACCTCTAAAGTAGTATGACTTAACAAAAAAAAATACAGTGACAAATTAAAACCCAAAATACATTTGAGATGTAAATACCTCAACAAAGCAAATGAGCACAAACATATAGTCAAGCAGTTGACTAATGAGAACGGACTTAAGTATGTATAAAAATGTTTTATGGTGTCTAATCTTAATTCCCCTTAAGTAAGAAACATGTATGGACAGGATTGTTTATCCTATACACTAGAACAACCGGATATTTACATGCTATTCTGGGGGCTCTGAGGTTGAGAACTTACAGCACTAAAGTATGTGGAAATTCTTCAGCTGATTTCAAGTGAACTTTGTTTTAGACTGAAATAATTGACACTCTATCTTTATCCATCCTGTTTGAGTGTTATAGTTTAATCCTGTAGGCAGCTCAGCACCACATAGGCTTCCGCTTGCCCCACCCCACCCAGTAGGATGGGAAAGAGAATTGGAGGAAAAAAAAGTAGTATTTGTGGACTGAGATAAAGACAGAATAGGAAGGGAGAAATAACGAGAATAATATATAAATATTTACAAAACAAGTAATGTACAATACAGTTGCTCACCACTCACCGGTCGATTTACAAAAAAATACTTCTGCGATTTAGATGGGTAAGTGCCACTATTCAATGCAGTGCATCTATTAAAAAATAGGGATCAAAGAGAAACAGAATGAATGAAAATCAGGAGATGTTTGTCTCTTACCTGACTATGCTTTCACGTAACTTAGGTGACCAAATGAGCCCATGCACCTGACTCTTAGATTTCTTAAATCTTGCCCCTCTACTCAGCTCTTGTGAGGCCCCATCTGGAGTACTGCGTCCAGGCCTGAGATCCCCATTACAGGAAGGACGTGGAGCTCTTGGAGCGGGTCCAGAAGAGGGCAACTAAGATGATCAGAGGACTGGAGCACCTCTCCTATGAGGAAAGGTTGAGGGAACTGGATTTGTTTAGCCTGGAAAACGGAAGGCTCTGGGGAGACCTCATTGTGGCCTTCCAATATTTGAAGGGAGCATATAAACAGGAGGGGGAATGGCTGTTATGAGGGTGGATAGTGACAGGACAAGGGGGAATGGTTTTAAACAGAGACAGGGGAGGTTTAGGTTAGATATTAGGAGAAAGCTTTTCACACAGAGGGTGGTGATGCACTGGAACAGATTGCCCAAGGAGGTTGTGGATGCCCCATCCCTGGAGGCATTCAAGGCCAGGCTGGATGTGGCTCTGGGCAGCCTGGTCTGGTTGTTGGCAACCCTTCACATAGCAGGGAGGTTGAAACTAGATGATCACTGTGGTCCTTTTCAACCCAGACCATTCTATGATTTAAGCAATTAAGAAAAATGTGCCTTTGTTGAATACTTTAACTGAAAATAAAAATGACAGTGTTGATTTCAGGGGAACTTGGAACACTTTGACCATGTTACTGAGTTTTAAAGTGTTAGGTGAAGTTCCAAGTCAATATTCCTTGATAACATGTACCACAAGGCAGTCATTTTGGTCCCTGGCATGATATTGGCCTTTGCCGGCATTGTGTCAGAGAATTCTCAAGTGCAACCAAAATGTTCCTATTTTCCAGGAAACATCCTGAAAATGCAGTTTGGATGCAGACACCTTGTGTAAGAGAAAGAGCATTCAAGAGCACAGATGCAGACTGTGATATTCCAGTTGGCCTCACTGCCAGTGAACAGCCCAGATACATTTAATGTACTGATCATGGTAGAGCAACAGAGGAAAAGCACTGAGAAGTACTGGGATTGCCCATGAATGGACACATGATTAAGTACAACATCCAGTTCTTATTTCCTCATTTCACAAAAGAGGTAAAAAATCAGATAGGATGTGGAGGAGAGCCACAGAAATCATCTGAAATCTTGGAAAAGGTCCTTGCAGAAAGAGATTAAAGAGGTTCAGTCTGTTGAGCTTAATAAAAACATGTAGAGATTATTTCAGTGATTACAATGTGTGAGTATCACTACAGGGAGAAAACACTGAGCGGTAACAGCAATGCTCTCATCTTATAACAAAAAGCATAATCAGAGGTGATAGCTGGAAGTGAAAGCCAGACAAATTCAGGCAAGAATCAAACCACATATTTTTAAGAGAGAAGGTGATAACCATTGGACTACATTGCCAAAGGAAGTGATGGATTCTCCAACTACTGATGGCTTCAGATGTAGACTGGATGTCTTTCTAGAAGATAAGCCTTAGCCAAACACAAATTGCTGGATTTGACACAAGGCTAACTGGTTTAAATTAAGTGGCTTGTGTCATTCAGGAAGTCAGACTAAATAATCTAAGGCTCTTTTCTGGCTTTAAAAAATCTATGGATCTATAAAATGCAACTGTGTAACTGTGAATTCTAGTCCAAGAATAACACATTTTGATATAATAAGATTTCTATAGCCCAGTGCTACATTAGTGGACACAATTCCAAGTGATCAGACCATAGCTATTAAATTGTAAATGAATAAAGCATGACGACATGGTGATATTAATAACAATACCAATTCTCCATGTGTTTACAGGATCAGTCAATAGAAACTGCAGCACAGTCAGTGGAATTTTAGTGCTACAAAATTAGTAAGTGAAAATATACTTCAGTTTTCCAGAACAGTCTCTGGATGTCATGGAAGTAAAGTGAAAAATCACATCTATTCTGTTAACACTTGAGGGAGGAAGGGGGGCATTTTCTAGCTCTGCTTGTTCCACTCAATTAAGAAGTGACAGAGTGCCAGCTCAGGCACTGAAATTCCATCAGTTACAGTGTTTAATATTTGGGGCAGTTCTTGGCACAGTTTTGGCTCCAGCCAACTAGCGCTTTCTGAAATAGCTTTTGCATCCTCCAGGAGTCAGCACGGGCCAAGGACATTCCAGAATATCCATCTGGATGTACCCACACATCTTTTCTGGTAGAATAGTATATGATAGCAGGAAAATTGCCCCACTATTCCATTTATCTTGTGGCTTAGGAAACAGGTCCTGGCATTTGATGCTTAGCAAAACAGATGCAGCCAATGACTTCAAAGAATCAGCTGCTCTTTAGGAAGACAGCTGTGCTCTCAATTCCTTCCCTATCTCTGCTATGTAATTATTTATAATATGTATATTTTAATTTCACATACAAGTTACAGTGATCTGTCTTTGAAGAAAATCAGCACTTTAAAAACTGCTCAACTGTCCTTGAAGTTAAAAAGGCATCTCCCAAAAAGGACAATTGCAAATTGAATGGTAAGATCTACTTTTGGAAGTGACTCGTCAGGGTAAGATTCAACTAAAACCAGAAGCGTCTACAAATAAAGCAAATCAGCACTTAACTCTTATGACTGAGACCTAAGAGTGGAGGCTAAAGCCATTATTAGAGATCTTTCAGGCACATGGAATTAGGTATTGTGGAAAAATAAGTAAAAAAATATCCACACACTGAGAAAGGAGCCATTACATAACCATAGAATCATAGAATGACCAGGGTTGGAAAGGACCACAATGAACATTTAGTTTCAACCCCCCTGCTATGTGCAGGGTTGCCAACCACCAGACCAGGCTGCCCAGAGCCACATCCAGCCCGTCACTGAATGCCTGCAGGGATGGGGCATCCACAACCTCCTTGGGCAATCTGTTCCAGTGTGTCACCACCCTCTGTGTGAAAAGCTTTCTCCTAATATCTAACCTAAACCTCCCCTGTCTCAGTTTAAAACCATTCCCCCTTGTCCTATCACTATCCACCCTCATAACAGCCATTCCCCCTCCTGTTTATATGCTCCTTTCAAGTACTGGAAGGCCACAATGAGGTCTTCCCAGAGCCTTCTCTTCTCTAAGCTAAACAAGTTCAGTTCCCTCAACCTATCCTCATAGGAGAGGTCCTCCAGCCCTCTGATCGTCTTAGTGGCCCTCCTCTGGACCCGCTCCAAGAGCTCCATGTCCTTCCTGTAATGGGGGCCCCAGGCCTGGACGCAATACTCTAGATGGAACCTCACAAGAGCTGAGTAGAGGGGCACAATCACCTCCCTCTCCCTGATGGCCACCCCTTTTTTAATGCAGCCCAGAACACAGTTGGCCTTCCGGGCTGTAAGCATATGCTGCTGGCTCATGTCCAGCTTCTCATCCACCAGGACCCCCAAGTCCTTCTCTGCAGGGCTGCTCTCAAGGAGATCTTTCCCCAGTTTGTATAAATACCTTGGATTGCCCTGACCTGTTTAGCAGTAACGTAATAGTGAAGTGCCTAGAACCAGCTAGAGATAGAATCAGCAGGAAAACAAGCTTCATGAGATAGGGAAGGGACCCTATAGGAACAGACACTAACCAAGAGATGGATGCTCAATGCTCTGGTCTCTGAGCTTTGAGGCTACAAATAAATGTTGATTTCAGTGGGCTAAAATCAGAGTAGAATTCAGTAAGAGTCTGAAAATAAAACATCAAGATCAATCCAGGTAAGAAGAATGCTTAAAAAAAAGGTAAATGCATGATTAATTTGGCATATCTCTTTCCTGAATATTGTTTTAATATAATTTTAGACAGTCTATTGTACAGCACTGTTTATAGCCTTGTGTGAGCTATCTAAGGTTCAGCCAACTAAGCTGTATGATCTGTAAAGAGACAATGCTACCACACACAGGGTTATTTGGATTAGTGAATACCATACGCAAGTAAATCATCTGCCAGATGGCACTGGAAGAAAGCTGCAACTCTCTCACTTTCATTTCCACAGCAGCAAACAATGTTCCATGTTTAAAATAAACTCTTCCAGATGAGTAAAAGATAAACTTTGTGGTGCTTTTTCTTGGTCTTTTCTTTGACTTCAGCTTTTTTTTTTTTCTTTTCCTCAAACAAACAAACAAACAAATAAGTAAAGCCAGTTGGTCACATTAATGAAAAATCCCGATTTAGACCACTGTAGTATAAAGCAGTCCCTCTAGGCAGCATCAAAATTCCATGCTATTTATTGAACAAAAGGCAAAAATGAAATATAATATTTTCACTCATCAACTTCTGTCAACAGAACCCTTAAAAGTGAACACCTACCACATTAAGCCATTTCCTGTCATTTTACGGGTTTTCCTTAATGAAGAAGAACACTGCTTTGTTGAAAAATTGCTATTTTCACATTTGCAGATGTTTTAACTTTTTTTTTTTTTTTCCCACTCCTAAATAGCAAACAAATCCCTCAGAAGCAGAAACAAAAAACAGCTTTCAAAGCTTTCTAATTATTCTTTTAGTGTTTTAGGGTAGCCTCCCTTGAGTCTGCAGCAGACAGCAAGCTGTCTCTTGTACTGTTGTACTGTTCCAGGGCCCTAGTTTTAGCTGTACTCCTGAGATGCAGCTAGTTCTTAATATCATCTGGACAGTACACAAAATGTGAAGTTATGTTTTTTGCAAGACTCTGCTTGTAGCAAATACCTCCATAATGCACACCTATATGTTTTTACAATACCTTTGAAGAATCATTTGGAATAACTTCAGACATTTGAATTTTTCCATCAGAGCAGACAGAAAATAAGGAAAGTTAAACTTTAGATGAAAAGACAGTCCACACAAAATAAGTATCTCCTCTTTCTCCTCAAGTATTTTCAAAGCCAGGTGATGTCTCCAGCAGCTTGCATGCTATTGAAGGGATGATAGCAAGCCTGCCCACAACAAGGTGCAGGATGGCATGTCTAAGTTAAGGGACAAGGTACTAGCAGGAGACTTCAATCTGATGTATCTTATGATGGTGAAGGCAACAGGAAGACTAAAGGTAAATACTTCAAAGGAATAAAGGAATTATCCACCAAAAAGCTGACAAGTCCAGCTGCTCAACTGAACTGCCTCTACACCAATGCATACAGCTTGGGAAATAAACAGGAGGAGCTAGAAACCACTCTACTACTGGAAAACCAAGATGTAGTCGCCATCACCAAAATCTGGTAGGATGATTCCCACTACCGGAATGTGGCTATTGATGGCTACAAGCTGTTCAGAAGGGACAGGCAAGGAAGGAAGGGAGGGGGCATTGCCCTCTACATCCCAGAAGGAATAGAGTGTGAAGCTGTGTGGTATACTTGACACACCTAAGGGACAGGATGCCATCCAGATAGACCTAAAATAGGCTCAAGCAGTGGGACCAGGGGAACCTCACAAGGTTCAATAAATCCAAGTGCAAGGTCTTGCTTGGGTCACGGTAACCATTAGTACAAGCTAGGCAATATAAGGATAGAGCACAACCCTGACAAAAAAAGACCTGGGGGTACTGGTGGATGGTGAGCTGGACATGAGCCAATAATGTGCCCTTGCAGCCCAGAAATCTAACCATATCCTGGGCTGCAACAAAAGAAGCATGGCCAGCACGCCAAGGGAGGTGATCCTGCTTTTCTACTCTGCGCTGGTGAGTTCTCACCTGGAGAACTGTGTCCAGATGTGGAGTCCTCAGTAGAGGAGAGACACAGACCTGTTGGGAGTGCATCCAGAGAAGAGCCACAGAAACAATCCGAGACGCAACACCTTCCCAACAAGGACAGGTTGAAAGATCTGGAGCTCTTCAGCCAGGAGAAGAGATGGCAAGGTGACCTGACAGCAGCTTTTCAGTATTTAAAGGGGAGTTACAGGAGGGGGACAGACTCTTTAGCAGGGCCTGTTGTGACAGGACAAATGGTTTCAAACTAATACAGGGGAGAGTTAGATAGGATAGAAGGAAGAAGTTTTTTTAATAAGGGTGATGAGGCACTGGAACATGTTGCCCAGAGATGTGGTGGAAGCCTTGTCTTTGTACACATTTGAAGTCTTTAAGGGTCACTTCCAACTCAAAAGATTCTGTGATTCTATGATACCAAACTCACTTGTTGCAGTGTGTTTACTGAGGTTCTGGGCCTCCAGGCGTGGCACCTGCTTTCTTCTGACTGTGTTCATGACTCCTTCATTGAAGTCTATAGAAAGGCTCTGACACTGCTTATCTGAAGAGTAGATGGAATTTACTGAATGGGTGGTCATGATGTGAGTTGGGAGGGGCCTGGATAACTGTTGGAGAAGGTTGCAACAGAACACTGATAAGCTGAAATAACATCATTCATCACCAGAGAGCACTCTAGTTGGTAAACTGAAAAGTGCGCTAACAACTGCAGAGATGAGGTGACATTTTGGGGAGGGAAAACATTTCTGGAGAATGCTCCAGAATGCTTAACATACTCAATAACTCTTTCTTCTCCACACTGCAATTTGTGATGTATTCAAATAAATAAGTAAATAAATAAATAAATAAAATATGCCACACATACGGCTGCTTGCTTTGGCCATGAAGCAGGTGGCAAGAAGTACTAAACCAATTACAGATTTCAAACATGTGACACTCTTCTGACTCCTTCATTGCAAATAAGCTATCAGTTCCTTCTCTATCTCATTTAACTAAGCTTCTTTCACATTATTTGAGGATATATGAAAATGTAAATGTTAAATGTAAAAAGAAAGTGATATCAACCATGTTAGGTGGTCTGTGTGCCAGCTTTCCCCCAGATACGCAATTAGGAAAACATTTCTTTCCCCATGATACATAGGGCTTTTGCAGTCAACTGAATATTCAAATTGAATGTCTTGAAGTGAATTCAGTTCCAACAGGTGTGAGGCTACCAGCGGTAGCTAACATGGTAAGTAAAAAGCATAGAGGGAGGTCATCGTTTTCTGTTATGAGAAATAGCAGCACTGTTCTGGGATACATCAAAAAGAATAATTCAACTAGGTTATCCTTCTTGGTTCTCTTTGCAAGTCCATTACCTTGTAAGTGATTAGTTTGGAAAAAGTTATGTGAAAAAGGGAACAGGCCTCCCATTTTAAAATTATTTGTATGACTCTTGTAAGTTGTTTCTTTTTCTTATAGCCTTAGGTGGAAAGAAATTAAGTGTGCTTAAGGTGGGAATTATTCACGTTTTTAAGCAAAAGCATAAGCCTACTGCACACTCACAGGGCTCAGGCTTTGAAGCCTGTGAAGAATTCACATAGTAGGAAGCATAGGCAAGCCAGACAACCATGAAGAAAGAAGAGAGAGCTTAAATTCTTTTTATTGCATCATGGAAAAACTGATCATTTATCTCATTAAGAGGGTGTATTTTTACTGGAGAACTCCTGCTGGGTTTATAAGCTTGCCTGCTGCTTGTGCTTTAGTGCCTGAAAGAGCAGTGTTGTCCGCTGGGATAGATGTTGGCCTTCGTGGCAAGGTAAGGAAGGTAGATTCTTGAGAGAGTACTTTTTTTAAAAAAAATGTACATAAGTCTCTCTTTACCTATACAGATGTAGCATATAAAATAAATACATGCAACTGCAATTTTAGCTTGCTTGCAGAAACCTCATTTACAAGAGGTAGGTGTGTACGAAAGGCTGGCCTGTAGTTAGGGGCTGGGACTGAGAATCAAACAAACAAACAAACAAAAAGAATTAGAAGCTCCTTTCTCAAACTCTTGTTTCTATCCATGAGAGAAGCTGTTTACAAGAATGCCCTGAACGCATCCCAGCACAGGTACAGGGTGCTGGTCTGACAGTGCTGGTGGATCAATCAAATGCTCAAATTCTAATAATTTTCACAAGATAGCTAAAGGTGAGTTTTGGCTTTTGAAATAATTGACTTAAAATTTATGTTTATCAAATACCTCAACAAAATCTTCAGCTCTGGCTTTCTTGCATACCTGTAATGTACTTACTAAAATGTGATCAGCCTCAGTACCTACCTGTGGAGGTTGTTCTGCCCTGGTCTTAACATGTCATCCCTGGCCACTGTCTACTTCCTTCACTCCTTATTTTTTTCAAGTTTAATTCTTAATGAGAAATAAGATTAATTTGACAGCAGTGGTGCTCATATGGTGCTGAGAGTGGAGGGAAGCACCCAAAACGTGTCCCAGTTTTGGCTTTATGACACCAGACAGTTCCTTATCAGCTTACAGAATAGTAACATGTAAAGCTTCCACATCTTTCTGGAGGCACTGTAATACTGGGGTGAAGTGAGAATTGGCTGGAACAAGACACTGATTGCCCCAGCAACTCCAGGAAAAGCTACTTACCAGACAAAACTCGCATCACAGATAAATGTCTGAACTTAGTAGGATCCTACATAGCATAGCATAGCATAGCACAGCATTGTATACTTTCTAAGCCAAATTGTTCCCAATCCAGTTCAAATCAGCAGTATCAACTGCACATAAGAGCTCCTCTTCGGTTTTGTACTTGTATACACTGTGCAAGAGCTGTCTCAAAATCCTAGATGCTACTGCAATAACGAAAGCATCATATAAGATAATATAAAGAGTAGCAGCAGTCTCAAGAGAGTAATCAAATCTTTGTGGTGCACAGAGACATATTACATTAGACTCTGAAGGTGACAAATATTAATAAAGTTGGATTCTGGGGAAAAAAAAAAATCTGATGTATTGATACCACAGGCCCTAACAATCTATCTTTTCAAAAATGTTTTCAGGTATATTATGTATTTCATCAAGATTATCAAGTAATTACTCCTCTACTCTGGAACAAGGGCTTTAATCTATACGTGATTACAGGAATTTAATCATTTTCTGAATAAGGCTCGTATTTCTGCAACGTTTTCAAAGATAAAACACCTGGTAGATGTACGAGGCATTGCATTTTACACAGTCATACTGTTCAGGTGGTGTACGTAATTCTACATCTCTTATTTCTGTGCACACCCACATTTGCTCTTTTAAAGGCCTCTGTACAACACATGCTGATCGTGCAGTCTAAAAAAAATGATGTGTTTTTCTTCAGAGCAGTTCTTTACCACAGTATTTCTAGACTAGTCATCTTCTTCACCTGCTGCCCAAGGCTTTCCATTTAAGAGAAGCAGGTTGGTTTCAGCACTGAAACAAAACAGAAGTATTACTTCAGCAGAGAACACAAACCCAAGTTTGGCTCAGCTTTTCTTTATCTCCGTCCTTGTTCTTTGGCAGGTGAACTACATCATATTCTATTGGTTTCAGACAACCTGCAGTTCATGCAAACATTTCATTTCACTGTTATCCTGCGTACCAGATGTGTTAGTGAACACGTGTAGCTGCTTCAAGGGTTCTACATACAGCTACTTACAAGTATTTAGAACAAAAATATGAAATGCAAACACCAGAGAAGAATCTTCTGTATGCATTATGCAACTCTCCCTCTAGCTAATGCTAGAGGGAGAACTTTGTTCAACACTCAGAGAATGTTTTGACAGCACACCCATCTACCTCTCCTTACAATGAGCAGAACAAAGGTTAGCCTGTTAGGGGATCTTAGAAACCTGTTCGGTTTCATAGCTTGTGTTGTGGTTTTCAAGAACGCTGCTTCTCCCACCCAGCCACTCAGCCCAGGCTTGTGCTGGCAAAGCTAAGGATAAGTATGGCCCACTTGAGTTAAGTTCAAGCATGCCTGGAGGCTGAGTAAACAACCAAAGAAATGATCTCAGAAATGGGGTTGCTACCTGGACTCATGCATTTAAAGGTATGTAAAAAGGACCTATGGAATATACAATGTATTATTAATATTCTTTCCCTTGAGTAATACTTAAAAAGGTAAAGCACTGTACGAGGGTGCTCCGAAACAAGTGCTTCCTATTTTATGATGTTGGCCCACAACATCAGGGGCAGATGTTAGTGGGATGGCAGAAGACGTTGCACCTTCCCACAAATGTCCTGTTACATGTTGTTACTGTGTGACAGATGGCAGCAGAGGGGCAGCCTGACAGAATGGCATCTGACATAGAGGTGCGGATGAAGCAAAGGCGTGTCACTGAATTCCTCCATGTGGAAAAAATCACACCTATTGACATTCATCAACGCTTGCTGAACATTTATGGAGACCAAACAGTGGAAGAGGTTTCGTTCTCAATTATATAGAACAGTGAGCCATTCATTTCTTGTAGTAGGTATTTTGTCTTTTAAACTATTATACAAAAGGAAAAAGGTAAGGTTGCATGAATTATGTGAACTGAAATACATAGTACAAAAATTTTGGGAAGAAGCTGTGGAAGATATATAAATAGCTTGGGAGTGTCTATAAAGGCTGTCTCTGCAATCTCCAGTCTTTAAGTAACAATGAACTGTGTGCATTAGATCTTTTTCAGCAGGACAAATCTCAATACCAGATGTCGATCCTGTTAATATTACAAGGGAAAATGTTCTGTGATCCATAAAAATTTATGATTAAAAATGCTATGAGAAATCACCTGCCATTATGAACCACAATGAATACATATGCAAAGTTATTGCAAAAGACATTCTGTATATTTTATTCCCAGAAAAAGAGGAAAATGTTCCCTGTGGTTCAAAAAAATGTATAAACTAAGCAAAGATGGTCTTCTCTACTGTGGATAGGGAGAGACTCCAATGGAAAAGGGAATGTCAGGGAAGAATAAGCAGCAGCAGTATGGACATCATTGCCTTGCTGGACTCACCAGGGCCAACAAGCAGTTCACGGGCTCTCAGAAGTGGGAGCGCGGCACAGGGCTGTGGATTCAGTCCTTCCTGGCAGAGACTTCATGTGGCCCTGCACAGTGCCATGTCTCAGTGCTGGGTTGGGCTGGTCATGGCCCCGCTGTGCTGAGCTGGCTGGGCTGTGCCACACTCCACTGTCCCTGTATCACAAACTTTGCCATAGCTCCCAGCTGGTGACATGGCAACCCACATCACAAAAGGGACAACCCCAAATATGGGGCAAAGGCTGGGTGCCACTTTGCCCGTGATGTGACTAAGAAGAGGAGCTTGACTGCTTGGCTCTCTGCACGTCATAGGCATGGCTGCTTTCTGGAGAATGCACTTCTTCCTCAGCCTGAAGGATGACAATATCTTCTACCCCATCCTCTGGATCATGCTGATCCTATCATTATTTGTATTCGTTATGGCCTTGTGGAAGTGGAAGGTAGGGTCAGGGCTGGTGCTGAGCCAGGCGCTGCAATACATGGAGGGGGGTCGGTGGGGGCCAGGGCCATCCCCAGGGCTGGGCTGGGGGCCCTGCCTGGGAGGAGAGGCCGTTTCCCAGCAGTGCCTGGCCAGGCTCAGCCAGGAGTCCCAGGGCAGGCAAGGGCCTGGGCCTGGCTGTGCCCTGGGTTGGTGGGTGCTGCTGAAGCTGCTGGGGATGCTCTCCTCTCACTCACTGCTTTCTGTGCCTGTATAGGGTGGGAGGCCAAGGAGGTACCACTGCAGAGACAACGCAGAGAATTACAGAGGTGAGCAGCATGGGCAAGGACAGATGCCCTGCAAAGACACCCTGTAGCCCCACAGATCCGTGGCTCCATCAGGGAAGGGCTTTCTGCACTTTTTTTCTGCTCCTGCACTTCTGTCAAAGCAGATGAAGGCAGCTGCATTTCACATCTGACCCTCAGCACTCCTCTGCATGGAGCAGATTTGAGTCATGCTGCTGTGGACCAGCCTGACTTCATGCTTTCAGATGCTCTTGAGCCCCAAAGAGTCCAGGAAACCTTGGACTGAATCATCCCAAAAAGGACATGCCAATATGAACCCATCAATTACATGAATTAAAAAATAAATTAAAAAAAAAATCAGTACAGCTTCATGTAACATCCATTCAGTTATTTGGATACATGCAGGCATTTTATTTCTACCTCAATGTGGCAGAGACTCCCTAAAGTAAAACAGGTGAATCTTCTACCTTTTAAACATGTCTGGAGTGTACAGACTACTGGTTATATCTTTCACAGTGAAAGAATGAATGCAAAGGTTTTTTTAAGATTTTTATTAAAGCATATTCATTAAGCTGTATCAGTCAGACTTACCTAATCTCACTACTGAGTTAAAAGTGCAGTCAATCCAAATGTACGAAGAAGCATATTCTCTTCAGTCTAATGTGATTGAAGTCTTGTAAACTTTGCATGGACGCAACTCATGCAAAGTCCTACTGAGATAAGACATGTCAACTGCGTTTTTAATGAAACCCAAGGCATCTGCATATCTAGAAACAGCAAATTCAGCATATGTGAAAACAGGAATACAGCTTGCACAAGGAAGTGTATGTATTCATTGAACAGCAGTTACATTAAACTCAAAAAGGCAACTTTGTACTTTATAGCTAAACTGTATACAGCGCAACAGCTTTGTTCTTGGAAGCATTCAGTGGACAAGTCTTTGAATGGCACTCATGAGGCCCAATGATTACAGTGTAAGATACCAGTAAAACCGTGCTCCAGATTCACCATGATGGCTCAAAAAGACAGTTCTTAGTAGTAGGTTCTATTTTTAAAACCATTTCACAGGAAAAAGCATTTCACCACCAACACCCTACACTGTCCAGCATGACTAGAAGTAGCAGAACATGACAAATAGGCAACATTTACCGCAAAACAGAGTTTTGTTTCATTTTTATTTTAGAACATGACTTTCTGAACAGATTTAGTCAGAAGTTACATTCACACCCTCAAACTCTATTTCAGGTTCTTCTTGAATGCTTGTGCTTATTAAATAGAGATCATCTTTATTTTAAAACAGAATTCCAGCATAAATCACTCCTCTATCAAACATTTATAAGCATTGATCTGTGTTCTCACAGCATTTAAGGTGAGAATTACAGTTCCAAATATTTATTGCATAGCTATCTGCATTTTTCTTATCAGATAATCCCTGGCACTTATTTCAATAATCCAACCATCACTTCACTTATATCCCACAATTTTCTTGCAACCAAGTCATCCATGGCTTTGGGCAGAAGTTCCTCCTCTTTGCAGTCCCCAAAATATTTCCCAGACACACCTTCAACATCAGGAGAAGAGGCCAAATAAATAGAAGTCTGGGCTCCTTCCAGAGGTGTTTTGAAGAAAGCCCATGACACCAAATTGAATAGGGGTTTTGCCAGTAAAGGAATATTCACGTGTCTCCCTAAATTTGTTCTGACAATACCCGGATGAAGTGAATTGACAGTGACTCCTGTCCCTTCCAAACGACGGGCTAGCTCCCTTGCAAATAGTATGTTAGCCAGTTTACTCCGGCTGTAACAAAAGCTTTTATTGTAACTTATTTCACTGTTCAAGTCTTCAAAGTTGATTTCTCCGTACTTGTAAAGCTTTGAGGACACTACCACAATCCTGCTCGGAGCAGAATTTTTGAGGAGGCCCAGAAGAAGGTTGGTGAGCAAGAAGTGACCCAAGTGGTTTACACCAAACTGCATCTCAAAGCCATCCTCTGTCTTCATGTATGGACACTGGAATATCCCTGCATTATTTATCAGAACATCCAGCCTTGGCTCTTCCTTTAAATAGGAAAGAAAAAAATAATTTAGTTTTATAATCATTTGTCACACAAAACATACTATTATGCTTAATACTTCTCATTATACACTGTTAGAGGGAAATCACTTCACTTCCAGTTTTATAAATGGTAACTTTCCAACAGTTTCTAAAGCATTACTAAAAAAAATTAAACGACTACTAAACTGAATATTTAACCCCAGCAGGCCTCCACTACATCACAGTAAGTCTGCATTTACTTTTAATGTATGCAGACAACACAATCACCTGTTACTCCAGGCTGATAATTTATCTTCATGATGCATTTGTTTTCCTCTAAAAAGTAACCTGTTTATTACACTTGCAAGAGCACTTACATTAATGCATGATGATAATTTCTGACAAACCTCAGTCATGGGCAAGGGCTCTACCATAAAAAAAATCATGCAGACATGGCACAAAAGAACATTATCATTGAAGAGAACATGTCAAACTGTAGACCCATCATCTCACTGTGGAGATGTTGTAAAAAGCTTTGCAAAACAATGTTTTCATGGCTTTAATCACTGTCTTATCTTAAAATTACTAAATTTTATTGTGATATTTGGTGCAAAGTGTAGACAAGAGCTCACGGCAGAAAAAGGAGAGTTCATTATGTTACTAACCTCAGCAAGTTTCATACAAGCTGAATCTAATAGGCATACTCAAGAACGTATGTCTACAGCACTGAGGCTTAAAATTTTTATGATGTGCTCAGCACGTGCTATTTGATGAATCAGTATTCTGGTTCAGGTTCAGGAAACCGCCATAATTAACACAGAAATTGGTACAGATAATTCAAACATAATCTACAATACATCACGTACTTCATGTATTGGCATCCTCTCAAAAATTAAGAGCTTTTCAATTTACCCCAAACAACAACTTAAAACAAAAAAAAAATAGTAGATCAGACTAAGCCGCCTACCTGAACTCTGGATTCAGTGCTTTCACCCATGTCTGACAAGAATGTGAAGGTATCACAGGAATTCATGCTTGCATGACTCAGAAGCAAATGCATTAACAGAAAAAGCAGGATGTGTTTCCTTTACTGCCAATTCTTTAAAAACATTGTGGAGCCAGCGGACAGACAAAGATCAGTTTGGGTCATGTTGATCATAAAAACAGAGGATCTGAAGATGAATTTGATACTGTTTATTTTTATTTCACTACTATTACCTGCAAAGATGCTCAGAGAGCAAAATCCAAATTTGCACTTGTCATTCAGTTTAGTGATGCCGGCACCTGATCACACACAACAGGCACTTCAGCCTCTGATTTCTGCAGGACTGTTTCACACAATTCCTGAGGCATTGCCAAAGAGCATCAAACTCAATTCTCTTCACCCAAAGGCACATAATTTCTATCACTAAGCAAGGACAGGACTGAAATTCTGACCTACTGCAGATCTTCTAACTAGCGTTGCTTTACCTTAGAAAACATTGCTTCATAAGCCTTTTGTAGCATCTGACCAGATAATTTATTTCATGAAAATTAGCACTTCAAGAAGTTCCACTTGTGACATATTCTGAAACTCCTACATTTTATAATCAAGTAATGTTAACAATGCTAAGTAGCTACTATGACCAAGCGCATCACAGATTACAAAACATTGCTTTGATGGGCAATACCATTCCCTGTAGCTTCTGGGATTGCTTCTATTTTCTCCATTTTTCCTTGGAGCCCCCCAGCATCCCTAAGTCCTCCATTTTTTTTCTTTTTCTTTTTCTTTTTCTTTTTTTTTTTTTCAGTGAAGCTAAGGAGTGAAAGATGTAATCACCTGTACTTTTGGAATGGAAAGCTCCCACAAAGAAAGTTAGGCTGTGGGAATGCACTGCTTCCCCATCCTTCCAAAAAAATATTTAAGTCTTTTTTACCCTATCCTGGCAATTTTTATAGTCTTTTTCATCTCAAAAAACAAACACACACACAAAAACCCCACAATAACCATCCACCAGCCAACAACAAAACTAAAACAAATGCAATAAAGAATCACAAGTTCAGAGGAGACAGTTAGTATGAGTTTGGACATAACAGTTTCTTGAAATTACATTCCTTTTCATTCAGCTGCTTTTGGGATTGAAGGTTAAAATGCATATCGGTGCATGTATTAGCAGTGCTGCTTCCTCCTTCTCCGCCCATTTATCATTTACAGTCATTTCTATTGGCTTTGCTGATAAAGGGACAGTAATAAATTTATATTTCTGGGTTCTATGTAGTATATATAAAATGCTTAGGCAGTGTGTTTCTTTTCTAGTGTTTTATATCATTTTGTATACATGCATATTTTCCCAGAACAGTGAAGCAAGATTAGATAGACTTTATCACTGGATTCAAATGTATGAATGTATATATTACAAAGCTCCACTACAGAACTTGGCTTTTTCAGATAATTAAACTTACAAAAGCTATTTGAAAGTCAATGCAACATAGTTTCTCTCAATTTTTATTTATCACAACAGCATCTAGAATCTATCAAGTACCTAACAAGCAGTTCTCCAAGCTGCACAACTCACTAAGCCTGGTTTTCTATAGCTTTGCATCTCATGGTCTGCACAGCCAGATGCTGTCAGATGAGTGTCTCAGCCAAAGCCTTTCATGGAGTAGAATGCATCTAGTGGAGGCTCTCAACTGAACTCTTCTATACATATTCCCATTGATAGGAAATGGTTTCAAACTAAGAAAGGGAAGATTTTGGTTGGATATAATGAAGTTTTTGACCATTATGATGGTGAGGCATTGGCACAGGTTGTCCAGAGAGGTGGTGGATGCCCCATCCCTGGAAACACTCAAGGTCAGGCTGGATGGGGCTCTGAGCACTGATGGAGCTGTAGGTGTCCCTGCTTGTTGCAGGGGAGTTGGACTAGATGGCCTTTAAAGGTCCATTCCAACTCAAATGACTCTATAAGGAGGCAAATTGATTGGCTGTCTCTGACCTCCTTAAGCTCGGGCTTTCAGGCCATCTGCAGAAATGTTATTATTCAAGACTCTCCATTTACTAAACTCGGGTACTGTCGAGCGTGAATCTGGGGAGGAGGCAGCAGCACACAGTTCTGTGTGGCTCACTCATGAGCTTTAAGCTGCCGGGACAGGGCTGAGCTGTACGACCATCTGCAAACATCAAACACAGGCTGTTTCAGAGCAAAACAAAACCCAGAATGTTACACCCTCTTTCCAAACCAGCCACACCATGCACCACCCCAGCCCGGGTGCCGGCGGGAGGAAGGAGCCCGGCGCCAGGCGGGAAGCCCGCACCGGGCAGAAGGCCCGGCACAGGCCGCGGGCGGGGCCGTACCTGGAGGACGCGGTGGCAGAACGCGCGCACGGAGCGCAGCGAGGCCAGGTCCAGCTCGCGGACCACCAGCTCGCCGCCGCCCTCGGCCGCCTCCCGCTCGCCCAGCTCGGCTCGGATCTCGCGGGCCGCCCGCTCGGCCCGCGCGCGGTCGCGGCACCCCATGATGACGCGGGCCTGCATTCGCAGCAGCTCGGTGGCCGCCGCCCGGCCCAGCCCGCTGTTGGCCCCGGTGATGATCACCGTCTTGCCCCGCATGGAGGCCCCGGCTCCGGCTCCGGGGCGGGCCGCGGCCCGCAGCCAGCGCCAGGCGGCGAGGAGCAGACCCCCACCCAGCAGCGCCGCCGTCAGCGCCGCCGGGGCCATGACAGCGGGCAGAGCGGCGCTCCGCCCGGCGTGGGTGCACGGCCGAGCCCCGGGGCTGCGTGAGGCTGCGCCCGACGCGCCGCGCCGCATTGTGGGGAGTGTAGTCTGGAGCAGCTCGCTGTGGCACGAAGCGGCCTGGAACCGAGGCTGGAGGGCCACGGAGTGCAGCCCTCTGCTGCGCACAGGGCAGGGTCCTGGCCCAAGCTCCAAGCCCAGATAGTGCTCTCCCACCTAAATGCAGTCGGAGCCCAAAACTGGGCACAGTAACTGCACGGTTCCCTGCCTTTCCCCTCTTGTCCCTTGCCCTACACAGCCCAGCATACAATTTGTGCAGCCCCCAAATTTTCTCCACCCCAATTTTTTATTTCCCATAATAAAACTCCTTATTTGCTTAGATAAGAGTCCCCCTTAGTTTGCGTGGCATTCCAGGGAAAGAGGTTATTTCCTTGTCTAATACTAGCAGGTTTCACACCAGGAACAATAATAGAATCATAGAAACATCAAGATTGGAAAGACCAATAAGATCATCTAGAACAACCATCAGTCCATGCCTGTGACCATTCTAGACCTTGCCACTCAGTCTGTTATCCACCTTTTTCTTGAACATCGCCAGGGGCAGTGAGTAGCTTCACTACCTCCCTGGGCAGCCTGTTTCAGTGCCTCACCACTCCTTCTGAGACAATTTTTTTCCTAATATCCAACTGGAACCTCCCCTGGTGCAACCTGAGGCCATTCTCCCTCATCTGCTGAGCTGAGCAGTGCAGTTGATAAACTCAAAAGGTGAGACCTTGTGAATCTAATGAGGCTCAAAAAAGCAAAGTGCAAGGTTTGCACTTGGTTTGAGGCAATCCCAGATATGTATACAAACTGGGAGAAGAACTCCTTGAGAGAAGCCTTACTGAGAATCGCAGAATCACAGGGGTTGGAAGTGACCTCAAGACATCATTGAGTCCAACCCCCTTGCTAAACCAAGTAGCCTACAATAGATGGCACAGATAGGCATCCAGACAGGTCTGGGCAACCTGGTCCAGTGTTCCGTTACCTTTACCATAAAGAAGTTCTTCCCCATGTTAGTATGGAACTTCCTAGTTACAAGTTTTAGGCCATTACTCCTTGTCCTTTTGCTTCAAATTACTGAGAAGAGCCTGGCCTCATCCATTTGTCTCCCACCTCCCTTTAGATATTTATAAACATTAATCAGATACCCTCTCAGTCTTCTTATCCCCAAGCTGAACAGACCCAGGTCACTCAGCCTTTCCTTATAAGGGAGATGCATTCATCTTTGTGGCCCTCTGCTGGACTCTGTCTGGGAAATCCCTGTCTTTTTTGAACTGGTGAACCCAAGACTGGACACACTAGTCTAAGTGTGGCCTCACCAGCTCAGAGTAGATGGGGAGGATCACCTCTCTTGACCTGCTGGCCACACTCTTTTTAATGCCCCCCCCCCCCCCCAGGATACCATTGGCCTTCTTGGCCATACATGAAGGACTTAGGGGTCCTGGTTGATGAAAAACTTAACATGAGCCAGTAGTGTGAACTTTCAGCCCGAAAGACCAATGATATCCTGGGTTCCATCCGAAGAGGGTGGCCAGAAGGGCAAGGGACACAGTCCTCCCCCTTTACTCTGCTCTGGCAGGGCCCCAGCTGGAGTGCTATCTCCAAGTCTGGAGCTTCCAGCACAGGAAAGATACGTAGTTTTTGGACAGGGCCTGGAGGAGGGCCATGGAGGTGATCCAAGGGCTGGAGCACCTCTCCTATGAAGATAGGCTGAATGAACTGGGCTTCTTCAGCCTGCAAAAGAGAAGGCTGTGGGGAGACCTCATTGCAGCCTTCCAGTATTTAAAGGGAGTTTATAAACATGAGGGAAATCACCTTTTTACACAGGGAGATAGTGATAGAACAAGGGGCAAGAGTTTTAAACTAAAGGAAGGGAGATTTAGATTAGACATCAGGGGGAATTTTTTTCTGAGAATGGTGAGGTGCTGGAACAGGTTTACGAGAGAGGTTGTGGATGTCCCATCCCTGGAGGTGTTAAAGGCCAGGCTGGATGGGGCCCTGGGTAATCTGATCTAATACTTGATCTAGTGGCTGGCAACGCTACCTGTGGCAGGTATGGACTGGAACTTGATGATCCTTGAGGTCCATTCCAACCCAAGCCACTCTACGATTCTATGATCCTATCACTGTTAACTGGGAGAAGAGGCCAACCCCCACCTCACCACAACCATAAGGTCTCCTCCTATGAGCCTCCTTTTCTTCAGACTAAAAAATCCCAGTTCCCTCAGCCGCTCCCCATAAGGCTTGTGCTTCAGACCCTTCTGCAGCTTCATCACTCTTCTCTGGACACGTTCCAGGGACAACAACCTGATCATTCTCCTTTGATGACCTTAGGAGCAGCTGTGTGTTCTTTTTTAGGTTCCTTGGCCTGTCATTGTTCCTCTGATCCTTGCTGGGTTTAATTTGATTAGATGTTAGACAGATAACCTAGAAGAGCCCTTCTGAGGGGCTGAAGCAGATAGAAGGTGACAATAAGGTTAAGCTACAGGTTCCTAAAATGCAGTTAAGATATGAGGAAAACAAAGGCTGCTGTTGAAAATTATGACCTCAGAGCACTTATATTTGAAGTGCAGCCTTGCTGCTTAGCAATGTGTTACAAAAGTGGCTAAAGAACTTTACTTTCTGCTGTAAATGTAAAATGGCACCTGTAATAACACACTTTTAGCTAGACTGTATTGTTATACTTTACCCATTTTCTGTAGTCTCTGGAGCCTTACAAAGATATCAAATTTAGAGGCTGGCCTGTCATATTAAAGGATAGATGGCATTCACATCTTTAATACTCCTTCTTGTTGAAGGCTGAATCTTGTTTCCTATTTCTTCTCTGCTTTGTATTCTCAGAACCTATTCATCTAAATGCAGAAGGCATCCAGATTTAGGTTTGTAAAGATCCCATCTCACCTACATCGTAAGGACATGCAGAATGTGCCCTCCTGTCCCTCCGCCATGCCAGCTTAGCTTTGAATCTTCAACCCAAATTCCTTTTTCTCCCACCATCTTTACTTCATTTGCTCATATCTTACCTTCTCTAAATCCAGGCCATGGTGAACCTTTCCACAGGGAGACAACATTTCTGTAAAGGACACCAGAAATAAGCTTGGTTGCTAAATAAGCATAGAATCATAGAATATCTCAAGTTGAAAGGGTACCCAACTCCCGGCTCCACACAGGATTATCTGAAATTCAAACTCTGTATCTGAGAGCACTGTCCACATGCTCCTTGAACTCTGACAGCTTGGAGATGTGACCAATCACCTGGGGAGCCTGTTCCGTGCCCACCACCTTCTGGTGAAAAACCTTTTCCTTATCTTCCCCTCCATTCCCTGTGAGGGGCTGTAGGCTGCCATGAGGCCTCCCTTCAGCCTCCTATCTGCCTTCAGTCAAGACCTGATATGTTTGGGGAAATGAGCAAGAAATTCAAGAGGAAACACATGTACCTTTCATCCAGTTCCTTGCGGTTGGCCTGGATGCGATAACCATTTGCAATTGTAACCTCCACTTAACAGTCATGTGCTGATGCTACCCACAGACTGCTCATATTGCTGCAGTTTGCTCTGAGGCTGACTTAAGCTCACATCACAGCCAAAGAGATGCATCCAATTTTTCTGCATTTTTCTTGCCGTCTCTCCTCTGACTGCCTGTCATACTTCCCGAAGTTTAACAAGCTGTATGAGTGCCACATCTAAACACATCTGATTCTCCGAGAGACCTCTTCTTTGTTCTCATCACAGAAAACTCTCATCACTCTTTGCCCTTCACTCCACTGTCTGGCTCATGATTACACCAAAGAGTACTTTAACCAGGTGACACCATTGCGTCTTCTTGCAACAGAGATAGGTTTTGGCATTCTTAAACTGATGCAAGGGCCATAACCAATGTAAGATGTTCTTTCATATGCTCTTCTGAGAGAATATTCTGCCTCTGGCAGGTGTTGGAACCTTGCTTACTTATACTGCCTAGTGACCTTGCTGACAAAAAGTGTAAGAAAGGGACAGTGGTTTACCATGAGATGCAAAATTATAAGAACCCAAATATTCTTTGTTAGAAGAATAGATTCATCCTCCTCCCGGTGCAGGGTAAAGAATCTGCTACTTATCATATGGCAGTGGGGATTCTGACAGTCAACTCTGATATACCTACTGCCTCAGAAAACTAAATGCACTGGAGAGGTTGCTATCTCAAGGATCCTGCCAGAGATATCAGTGGCCAATCCAACTTTCACTGTAAGCTACACAGTTCTACACAGGAGCTCATGGGTGACAGTGATCAGAAGCTGCTTATCAAAGCAGGGATGACATTTGCATTTGGATGTTGTTGGTCTCAGATACTACTAAGCAGGCTAGCTGAAAATTCTATTAAAATAACTACCTGCTTCACTGCTTTTGTTACCCATACTTTGCATTCAAGGAGGTGCATGTATTCTTTTTAGCAATGCTGCATGTCATTGCAGTTACACGTTCTGGCAGAGGCAGAGGAACACATGTGGGGGTATTAAGTATCCACCTTCAGATCCCTGGGTCATTATAACAGATCTACATTGCAACACATACAGTGATGATCATGGGTGTATATATATGGATTTAATCATAGAATCATAGAATTACCAAGGTTGGAAAAGACCCACAGGATCACCCAGTCCAACCATCCACCCATCACCAATAGTTCTCACTAAACCTCAACACAATGTCCAAACGTTCCTTGAACACCTCCAGGGTTGGTGACTCCACCACCTCTCTAGGCAGCCTATTCCAGTGCCTGACCACCCTTTCAGAGAAGTAGTATTTCCTAACGTCCAGCCTGAACCTTCCCTGGCACAACTTGAAGCCATTCCCTCTAGTCCTAATATGTGAACCTTTCTTCTCTTTATTTCCCTGTACATGCTTCAGTGCTGTCGGGACTGATGCTGCAAGGGATAGGCCTCTTACTCTATGTATGTACAGACCAAGAAATATACAAGAACTGGAAGCTTCTAATCATGCCCTGGCCAGCATGTTTATAGAATCATAGAATTATAGAATCATAGAATCATAGAATCACCAGTGTTGGAAAAGACCTCCAAGATCACCCAGTCCAACTGCGCATAGCTTTCACATTTGTAATGCTAACAATGCATGTGTGTAGGATGACTGATCATGTTCTGCTTCAGCAAGGAAGGGTCAGTCTTCCTACAGTTTGCAGCCATGCTTTTGTGGTGAAGGTACATGTGCATTTTATACTTCACAGCTAAGGAATATTTTTTGCATGCCTTGGAGAGCTGATTCAGAGCTCTCATATGAAAACATCTGTTAATAACTTTTTTTTATTATCTCCATTTGGTGAGGTAACTCTATCCCATCCTGGCAATGACCAAACCACAGTTATTCATTTCTTCCTCATCTTCTGGCTGAGCTATAGAAATGTGATATATTTTGGGCACAAAGCCTTTAACACTTATGAAATTCCAAGTACACCAGAACTCTGCAGTACATTCCATCAGTACAGCAAACTAGTGTGTGAACACAAAACCTTTCCAGCGCTTTGTGTTCAAGTTTTGTACAGAATCATGGCTTTCATCTTTTGTTTCCAGAGATCTTTGTGGCTTGGATGAGAGCATTTAAAAGATTAGCTACATTTTTGGGAGACAAACCACAATTAATGCAATGAAGCTTTCTGCAATAGCAGGACAGTTCATCTGGACAGAAGAGACTGAACCTTCTCAGAGGCTAATGTGAGATTCTGGAGTGAATTCCCACAGGAACCACAGATCACCATAAGCATTCACTACTGTCTTATACTCCCCCTGCAAGGCACATTCTTTTGGTTTTGTCTCTTCTCATATAAATACACAGCAACAGTAAAAATAAAACAGGACACTTGTTCCACTGGGGAGGGAAGGAGAACAAACACCACCTGACAGATGTTAACTGTGTCATTTG
Source organism: Gallus gallus (assembly GCF_016699485.2). NCBI lineage: Eukaryota > Metazoa > Chordata > Aves > Galliformes > Phasianidae > Gallus > Gallus gallus. The sequence goes on from NC_052534.1 coordinate 100,305,357, forward strand.
GAAGGCATTCAAAAACATGGATGACACTGAGATGCAAGAACTTAGCACAAAAGAGGTAGATTAGACCTATGGTGTAATTTTGCATGAATTCATGTTGCAACAGACACCTGTGCCATGGAAACTTGTCTGAGTTTGCCAGATTCAGTTCATGCAGATCACAGAACAGATGCAAATACTATTATCAATCTGATCAAAAAGCAAATAGTTCTTTAGTCTATGCTCAAGTCATGATATTCGTAGCATCTCTGACACATGAACATGAAATCTGTTGGAACATACAGCCTTTGAGACATCTACCTCGTACCTCCAATTAGGCTAAAAGCAGTGAATTGTGGTTCTGTCCTGATTTCAGCTGAGATAGTTTTATTCACGGTGTCTGGTAGGATGTTATGTTGTGGCTTGAGGAGAAAAACAGTGCTGATAATACCCTGATGTTTCTAGTTCTTGTTGAGCAGTGCTGTATGGACCCAAGGATGTTTCAGTTTTTCAGTACCGTACTGTCCTGACAGTAAGGGGACTTGGGGAGAACAGAACCAGAACAGGTGACCCAGGCTGGCCAAAGGGATATTCCATACTATATGACAGCATATGAAAAAACAAACAAACAAACAAACAACCACCCTATAAATCTGTGGGGAGTTGGCTAGGGATGGCTGCTGCTGCTTAGGGACTGGTTGGGCATCAGTTGGCTGTGGTGAGCAATCGCTTTGTGCATCATTTGTTTTGTATACATATTTATTATTATCATTACTGTTATTTCTCTCTTTCTTTTCTGTCCTGCTAAGTAGTTTTTATCTCAACCTATGAGTTTTACCTTTTTTTTTCTCCCCAATTCTCTCTGTCATCCCACTGAGGCAGCAGAGAGAATAACCAGAGGGCAGTGTGGTGGTCACCTGCATGCTGGGTTAAACCACAGCGGGTTCTGAATATCTCAGGGAGGGAAGAGATACAGAATTACTGATCACATAAATTCATACTGCATAGGAAATTATACTAAAGCATGTGCACAGAAAAATGACAACATTCTGTAAAGCCAGCTTTATTATAGTAGGAAAACAATATAGAAAAATAAAGGGCTCTTGTAAACACAGTATCAAATATACTAATATTTCACTTGAAAGACCATGGAAGCTGAAACCTGCAGGTAACAAAGCTACTGAACGCACATTTAACAAGGTAATGTCACGCAGGTAAACTGTACTTGTGGTAATTTCAGAAATGAACAGTAAAGGCTGTATCTGCAGATGTTTCTTCTTATAAACAACCCAATAACAGTTTTTTTAGAGAAAATATTACTGCTCTCTCTGTCTCTTAAAATATATCTCAAACTATAAAAACAGTACAAATCTTTTCCTAATATTGAAAATACAGTGTCATATCCAGAAGGGTAAACAAAAATAAACCCTAAACTGCTTAAGAATGCTATTAAAATAACTATGAAAAACTGGCCTATGTTAAAAATATTTCCTTTAAAGGATGTTCTAGCCAGAAGTCAAATCTTTAAACAAAGTGCTTGTAGTACACAAATGTGGAGGTTTTCAGACCTACTAGTATATTAGAGGCTGGCTGAGTCAAGAGCTTTATCCGTAATGGTATCACCCAGTCATGCAGATTTTTGGTATTTCTGAGCAACACCATAGGGAACATGTGCAGCTATGGTGCCTAATTTCTGTGCTCCTTCAATGTGAAACATCTGGTCATCAAAGAAGATGTGTGGACGTATTTTCACTAGGATCGGTCCTTTAGGAGCTCCTGCTAGGAAGAGCGCCTCATCAATCTCCAGACCCCAGCTACGAAGAGTCTTCAGTACTCGGGCTCCAGAACTTGCTGCACTTCTGGCTGTCACCAGGAAGGTCCTTATAGGACAATTTAATCGCTCATTTTTTGCATAGAACTTCTTCTGGAGTTTCCCTAGGTCTTCCAGAAAACCCTTCAAAGGACCCTGAGAATGAAATATCAAATGCACAATAAATATTTGCTCATATTTCCTGAAGTCATTCCTATGCTTTCTTCCAGATTATCACTTACACACAGAATTCGTTCCTTAATGCTATGATGCTTAGAGCAATCTCTACGTGTAATATCTCTAAGTGGGTCTGCAAGGGCTTACAAGACTTCTTACAGCATGAAGTTATAACTGTACTACTTAATACTATGTACTTCAAAAACACCAAACTTATTTTACAAGGATCCTCAAGGTGCAATCACTTGCCTGTACAAAGCCTAACAGCAGACTTAATTACATAGATGTCACCAAAGTCATTTCAGATGAATGAAAACACTGTAATTACATCCCGGTTAAAAGAAGTAAATTATATTTTGAGTCAACTTCCAATATGTTGCTTTGTGCAGAGCTTTGATAGATCAAGCTTTTATTTTTGATTTATACCATTGTTGGCAACAATACTGATAGTATTTTATTTTAAGCTAATTTTAAAATATTTGTGGTCTTTAGACAAACTTCATAGTTCTACCAGAGCATAACCATACATACTACCCTGTTTCCATAACCTGAATATTCCAGTATCTGAACTTAACATTCTGTACACAGTGTGATAAAGAAAAATTAAAGCAAATCAGTAGCAGTCTTTTGTTTTTATAATGATTATAATTAGAATACAACTGCAAGCCACTGTCTCATACATGTAATTTTTTTTTTCTCTGAAGTGACTGATCTGCTGAAAGGATTGTCGTGGTGGTCTCTCTAGTGTCAAACATGCATTTTAAAGATAGTCCTTGAAAAAGGAAATAAATAGGGCAACGAAACAGTAATTCCGCTTCCACAATGAACGGTACACACAAAAAAGGGAAACTGGAGAAATACAGCAGGAATTTGAATCAAAAGAAATGTTCTGAAAAGTCATTGATTCAAAAAGTACAAACCTGTGCAAGAGGCTTATTTTCATTTAGCTGTTCATGTTCAAAAAATTTATCTAATCCTTGCTCTTTGACGATCTGTTCTGATTCATCAGAAAACAGGACTGCATCCCCATCAAATGCCACTCTCAGCTGTGTATCTGAATAAGCAACATCCTTGTTGGCAGTGAACATGGTAGCTGCTGCAATGCCTGCAGGCAGATCAGAGAACATCAGTTGGCATGTCCTGCAACATCATTCATAGAATTATCAGCAGTTCAGATCCAATAGCTTATTTGTGGTGACCTTTATATATAGTGAGCAGAAACCGTTCCTGAAGTTAGTTTGTAATGGCTGTTCTGTAACACATACACATGAAGGCTGTCTCATAGAAATAACTCCTTCAATAGGCTCACTTTCAGTTCCATACAACACACAAACCTGGTCCCTAAGGTGTTCCGTAAATGAGACAAAGCATGAAATTCCAATGAGACTGTTAAGTTGAAATATTTGTTTTTCTTAATATTTTCTGCTTCTAAAACACAGAAGTTAGCTTTTGTAACTCCTATCAAACAAATGACTCGATTCAAACACATGCTGAATGGGAAAAAGCAGGGATGCATGGGAGTTCAGTTCCTGGAAGATGGCAGCAGAAAAGGCAGAAAGGTGAGATAGAGGTAGTGGCAGACTAAGTTAGCATTATCAACAGACTGAACGGTCCAAGGGGAAACATGCAGAGAAATACTGTTAAGTAACTATAAATGGTAAGTTTTTGGCATGCGTAATAATGACTTCCTTCATTCGATGAAACAGCACTACTTTCTGTGAAAGACAAACCGTTCCTAGATCGGCTTTTAAGAACCAACAAAGAAGGACAATTCCAACCTGCTTCTATAGCTTCTTGCACTTTCTCAGAGTCTGCTGACAGGTACAGGTTGGTAAGGTACGCAGTCAGGTAGCCAATAGGACTTTTTCCTCCTGTCATGCAGAAGCGTTCGATTGTTAAGCCTGAAATGAAAACAGCAGAAGGTGTGACTCTACTTGACACCTGGAATAGAAAGCTGTGAAAAATTACTCTAGCCTACAAGTGACAGTAAGCTTAAAAAAGGCAAAGCTGTTCACTGCTATATCAACAAATTACACAACTCAGACTGTGATGTTTAATCAGTCCTTCCATCCAGAGAATTAAACACGAAATCCTTTTAAGAAACAGAATATCTGCTGTGAAAGGACATGTATATGGAATGTGAATACCGAAGAAAGAAATGAACTTACTCTCAGAAATTAGGATTCACATCTGATAAAAGTCCGAACTTTGGACCAAATCCCGTTTAACGCTATCTCACTTCGACACACAAAAATAATTATCACTCCCAAAGGAATGGGTGTCAGTACCAAAGGAACCATTTTCAATAAGGTCAGAGCAGAAAACGTTAAATTATTTTATTATATAACCACAGGCAGTTCTATAAAGTAGTATTTATTTTACTTACCATAGTGATTAATGCTGTTTATGAGCCTCACTCCCACTTGGGCATGGTTGTTAGTCATCAGAACAATGTCAAATCGTTCTTCATCATCAGGGTACAGTTCGAGAAGCCTGGCATTGACATGTTCTAGTGCCTGCGGGTAACAAATGTGGAAGTCAACAGACACATAGAACACGCCTTCCTTCCTCATCACTGTGTCTTTAGTGATAGGACTGTCTTAAAGGAGAAACACTTGAAGGTTTAACTTGCTGAACTTATTTTATTCCTTTCTCATCTGTTGTTCTCAGCAACTGTTTGCCTGAACTCATTTTAAGACAAAGCGCATGAGATACAATGCCTTTAAGTTAGTATTTTAAAGATTTCAGTAAAGGAATACAAACAAAAACAAACTATTTATGTACACCTTATCTCAAATAGAAAGTTGCCATCCAACAAACTTACACTTCTGCAGCCTAACGATTCCTGTCACTAAGCAATTTATGATTCTCATTAAAAAAATATACGTAAAGAATTCAGATGCAAAAGGAATAATGAAAGGGAACAGAGGTCAAGATGCATTTAGCATAGTGTAGCTAATAGTTCTGATTTTCGAAGTGTGAGTCAAGTCTTGCTCATATTCAAAAATAATTTGACACTGAGCCTTAAGAAATCCCTTGAAAACTGACTGTGCTGGCAGGGTTGCTCTGTGGTATCTGCTATAGGTAGGAAAAGATGCACAAAATTCCCAAGCCAGTGTGGCCTCCCCAGTGTACACAGTGAATTATTTCATAACTATGCTGTTTGTTAAAAACATCTTTACTAAGTTTGTGCTTTTAGTGCTATTCACACTTATCTGGTATACTGGTAATTGCGTGGGTATTGACCTCAATCATTTTTTCAATCACGTATTTTCAAAAACTGATCAAATACACTGAAAATGTTTCATGCCCTCAGAGCAGAACGCAAGCAATAAAGATCTACCTTTAAAACCTAAGCGAAGTTTTTTGTTCCTAAAATTGCTGTGGCAGAGCTTATCAAACAGTGTTCCGTGGATATAAAATGAACTCCGTGGACAGCAGTTTCTTCAGGTTAGTCCCATTAAGATCTGTGTTACTCAAAATCATACATATGATTTCAACCTGAGATTTTTTAACTTGCTTTCCATGCTGGAGGCTGTTTGCCTTGGCCATTTCTCTTATCTTGTGCAATGAAGGCAAAATATTCCATTACACCCTTGCTCAACCCTTGACTCCCAACTAGGGGTCTACTGCCTTTTCTGATCCTCAAGAATTATTTCCAGGATGAGAAAGAATCTTAGAATCACAGAATGGCTTAGGTTGGAAGGGACCTTAAAGCCCATTTAGATCCAACCCCTGCCATGGGCTGGTTGCCAGCCATCAGATTAAGCTGCCCAGGGCCCCGTCCAACCTCCAGGGATGAACGCCTCCAAGGATGGAGCATCCACAGCTTCTCTGGGCAGCCTGTGCCAGAGCTCTGAATAAATAATTTCTTCTTTACCTCTCATCAGAATCTCCCCTCTTTGAGTTTAAAGTCATTACATCTTGCCCTCTGTGGGCATTCCCTGACAGGGTTCCTCTCCATTTTTTCTGTAGGCTCGCCTCAGGTACTGGAAGGCCACTACAAAGTCTCCCTGGTGCCCTCTCTCCTCCAGCCCAGCTCCCTCAGCCTGTCATCCCAGGAGAGGTGCTCCAGCCCTCTGAGCACCCTCATGGCCCTCCCTGTGCTCATATTCCAACAGGTCCCCGTCCTTCTTGTAGCAGGGGCCCCATGGGTGAACAAAGTGCAGCAGGTGGGGTTCCATGAGAAGAAAGCAAGGAAAAATTAAAGCTGATAAAAATAGTTCACTTCTGTATAAAGCAGTTTGACTGATGCTAAGTCAACAATTACAGCTGTTTAAATTTAATTACAGCAGTCCTGATACAAGCAGGACTAAAAAGTGAAACTAGGATTAGGAACTGAGGGTTGTGGGCGCTTTTTTTTTCCTTCATTTTTTCTTTTTAGGGGAGGAGATTACAACAAACTTGCAACACTTTGGGGCCTATCTGTGAATGACCTCAGAAGGAAGGGCTCTGTGCCTGCACCCAGCAGAGCTGGGGGGGGGTACAGGGCCGGGGTTATCTTCGCGCAAGGAGGGCTCCCAGCTCCTCCTCTTCCCGACATCCGCCCTCGCAGCATCCCCGGCGCCCCCGAGCCGCGCACCTTGACGAAGTGAAACGCCGGTCCGGGCTTCAGGGTGACGTTCTCGTTCTCCTGCTGGTACTCCACGTACTTCTCCACCCCTTGCTCCTCGTAGATCCGCCGCTCCTCCACCAGGTCGAAGAGGGCTCGGGACGAGACGGCCACCGTGATGGCATGCTGAGGCTTGGGCTGCAGGGCGAGAGGAGGGTAGCGGCGGCATCCCCGGCACCTCGGATACCCCCAGCCCCATCCCGCCCCCGCTCACCGGCCGCGGTCTCTTGGTGACCAGGTTATCGTAGAAGGCCTTGGCCGCTTCCCAGTCCCGCTCGGCTTCCTGCAGCCGGCTCTCCTCGGCGCTCCCGGGCTGCGGCGCGTCCGGCCCGGAGCCACTCATGGTGCCGGGGGACGGGGCGCGCCTTACGGGCGCGGCCAGAGCTCAGCACCGGGAAGCGGCGGGGCCGCCCCGCCCCGTTCGGGCAGGGGAAGGCGGTGGCTTTCCCTTTCGCTCCAGCCCAGCAGCACCCGCCCCTGGGGCAGCGGGGACAGAGAGCGTCCGCGCCCTACTTGATGTTAGGCAACACCCGCCGGCGCTGATCTGATCTACAGATGAGATTTTATCTGCGGCACTTAGAGATTTATTTATTAACGTTGGCTAGAAGAAGTTGGTGGTGAAAAAAGAAAAAAAAAGATACAAAATACGGTAATAAGGGTCCGGTTGGCCATGGAGCAGCCCGGGGTCCATGTAGCTCTTAGGAATGGTCATTTAAACGATAGCATTTGGTTTGCGTGTAGTGAGCTCAATGAGCTGTCATTCTGGCAGGTGGACTGATGCTAAAAAACAGGATCCCGCATAGGGACACTTACATAACATGGCCTACTTATCTCATGCATACCGCTTGGAAATGCTCCCGGCCTATCTGAACCGCTGCAGCGCTCCCCGTGCTGATGGGCCAGAGGTGGTGGTGGGGAAGGAGGCAGTTCTGCTGCCTGGGCTCAGTGCATTCACAGCCGCTGTTGACAAGCGACGACCCCACAGTGTCAGCACACAGCTCAGTTCAGAGGAGTTGAAGGCAGACCCTAAACGCACCTCAGCCCCTTGCTGTTGTGTAATCTTCAGCAAATCATGTGCTTTCTGCCTCTGTCCATCCCCAAAAGGCATTTGCTGCTTTTGCCTGCTTTTTTTTTTTTCTTCTAAACAGAATTTCCTGATGCAAGGAAGCTTATATGATCATACCATCTGTCCATCGTTCCCCAGTGATGCCCAGTTCCAGATGAATTTGGCAGAAGGATAAAGATCTCAAAGAGATTTAAATTCTCCAAACGTTTAATGCCCATCAGCAGCAGCCTCCAGGAAAAGCCTGTACTGCAAATGCAGTATATTAATCTGCTTGTTCTTGTGCTACATAACAGTGAATGAATGCTGCCTGGCTGCCTGCCTTCTCCAGTCAGCCCTATTGCCCATGGTCCCATTGAGCACAGGGGGTCTGGAGCGGTAGGAGCTTTGTGGAAGGTAAGCAATGGGCAGAGCTGACCCAACTGGGTTAGGAGGGCTGTCATAAAACCATGACAGAGGTGCATGGGGAGTACCTGAGAGTAGTTATTAGGAGGTCAGATAGGAAGAGAGGAGTTGGGGTTATTGTAACCGGTTGTTGTCAAATTGCAACATCAAAGGCAAACACAAATCTGAATGAATCTGGATTTAGTGGCTCTGCTACTAATAGGTGTAGTTTGATGACCATACAAAGCTGGGAGGAGTGGCTGACACATCGGAAGGCTGTGCTGCCATTCACTGAGACCTGGACAAGCTGCAGAGTTGGGTAGAGAAGAACCTGATGAACTTCAACAAGAGCAAGTGTAGGGTCCTGCACCTGGGAAGGAATAACCACATGCATCAGTACAGGTTAGGGGATGAGGAGCCCTACAGAGAAAGACCTAGGTGTCCTGGTGAGCAGCAGGTTGGCCATGTGACAGCGGTGTGCCCTTGAGGCCAAGAAGGCCAATGGTATCTGCATCATGAACAGTGTGGCCAGTAGGTTGAGGGAGGTGATCCTCCCCCTCTCCTCTGCCCTCATCTCAGATGAGGGCCACATCTGGAGTACTGTATTCAGTTCTGAGTTCTTCACTTCAGAAAAGACAGGGATCTCCTAGAAAGGGTCCAGCAGGGGACCACAGAGATTATTGAGGGCCTGTAGCATCTCCTGCACAAGGCTGAGACCTGGGACTGTTTGACCTGGAGAAGAGAAAGCTAAGAGGGGATCTCGTGACTGTTTATAAATACCTGAAGTGCGGGCATCAAAAGAATGGGGCCAGACTCTTTTCAGTGCCATGCAGTGACAACAAGAGACAAAGGGCAGAAACTGGACCACAGGAAGTTCCATACAAACACGAGGAAGTAATACTTTACAGGGAGTGTGACAGAGCACTGGAATAAGCTTCCCAGAGAGGTTGTGGAGTCTCTTTCTCTGGAGATATTCAAGACCTGTCTGGATACTTTCTGTGCAACCCACTGTAGGGAGCTTGCTTTAGCATCTAGGTTGAAATAGATGATCTCCAAGGTCCCTTCCAACCCCTCCGATTCTGTGATTCTTTTCCCTGAGTTTTGATCCTGAACGTTTCCCTACAGTGTCTGTACTCAAAGCTGCTGCATGACATGCTACTGAGAACCCCCTCTCCTTCCTGCAGTCAGATCAGGCAAATCCCTGCATATCTGTCAGCATCCAGCATGGGGAAAAGCTGGAAAAGGGGATTCAGCCATAGAGCTGCATCTGGTCCCAGTCATTCTCACTGTCCTGCTGAGAAGCTTTAGCACCAGCCTGATGAGGTGTTCTCTATTAAGATGCTACTCATGCATCCAGTCCTGGTTAAGTGCTGCAGTTGGTGAATTGCCTTTTATTGAATGGTTTTATTTTTGTTCCCTCAACCCAAGGAAAAGAGTTATCGCTGAAGGACTGAAGGCTCCTTTTAACCTTTGCAAGGCATCTGAAAATGTAAAAGATGGTAACTTGGTTCTGGTCCCAAGCAGTGCTGTTGAAGTGGTGCTGCTGAAAGCAATGCTATGCTAACATAAATATTTGACTCTCAATACCCACATGATATCTCTGCATAGCACTCATCTGTGTGAACATATGCACTGAGCTGAGCCGTCTCCATTCAGCACTCCACTGCTCGCTGCTGACATACCCTCCATTTCCTCCTTTGCTGGAGATTGTGAACTTCAGGCCTGATGTGAAAGCCTTCCAGCTTCAGCACCTTATAAATGAAATCTTGACTTTCCAAACGCAGCATGTAGCTGCCTTATCTACATCTAAAAAATGTGGTAATGCCCATGGAGTTCCAATAAATAGCTATGTCTTGCTTTTACTCAATCTCCTGGGAAGTCTGAGAATAGGAATAGGTCCAAAATTGGAATGACTTTGTGGTTTCTGAGCTAAACTCAAAAGGAAAGGAATTTTCTGCTATCACCCATTAATTTGTAAAGTTGTAGGGCATTTGTATTAAAGCTAAAAGGATGTGTGTAACTCTTTGTGTGCCTTTTTTTTTTTTTTTTTTTTTTTTTTTTTGTACATGCCTTGGGCTGTTGGAATCAGCATACTAGGAAAAAAGTTCCCTTGCCCGAGCGACATATATTTTTCCAATATTAAAAACAACCATTAAGTAAGGTTTATATGTTTCTTTTCAGGAAGGAGCTCAAAGTGTGTTATTAATGGAAAAAAAAAAAGAAGCAAACCTACACTTCTATCTGGAAGGATGTGAAATATTTCCAAACATTTAACATACTGAGACCAGAAGTAAGGAAAAGACTCACGACGGAAGGACCTTTTCTGCCTTTAAATTTGTAAGTCCTACTTCATATTGTGCATGATTATGTCACAGTTGATCTCTGGGGCCTCATTCAGTCACACTGGGGCCACTTCAGGCTGTGCCTCCTGTGATCCTTCTATGACTAATTGTGTACTAAGGCATCCATTTGCAACAGAAACATAAGTTGGATAGTGATTGACAGCTCATGTTCTGCTAAGGCTATCTATTCTACTTCCACCACCTTTTGCATGACTCATTCCAGTGTTCATGGGGCAGGTTATGTGACGCCCAAAACCAGCACTACAGAGGTTGATTGACAATAGTCACAGAAGAAAACTAACACACTGCACACTTTGCTCATAAGAGGAAGGCAGAAAGATATTTATTGATATAAAGTAGATATAATGTGGTAATTTGAACAACGGTGACAGCGACTTAACAAGATTTGAAACAGCCAGATATCTTTGGCCATTTGCTACACAGAGGGTGGAGGAGCATAATGAATCTAAGTGAAGCTGGTATGGCTTAAAAACAATAAATCACTTACTGAAGATCTGTCAGCAAGACGTCATCACATCCCAGGTGAATCTCTGCTCAGGCATTGAGTAAACGCGAGTGGTATCCCTACTCAAGGGGAGATTCTGATGTGCAGCCAGCTGCTTGCAAGGAGAACTCTCAAAGGGGTTCTCAGGCTACCTGCAATTTATGGGGTAAGATGATTTGTTGTTTCTGTCTGTCATCATGTGTCTGAGCACTGATGGTGAAACCTTGATTGTTACTAGTCCCAAGGACAAGGTCTTATGCACCTCATGATATGCTCTATGCCTTGGGCATAATGGCCGGGCTGGGTGTGGGGGCAAGGAATGCACTGTCACAACCACCCAACCTGGTTTGGTGATAACCCAGCAGAAGTACAGAGGTTTGCTGTGTGGAGGCATAAGGGTCACTGACTGCTGATCTCCTTTCTCTAAGAAATCCTGTTTAATTATTGCAACGGCAGTTTTGTTTCTCTTTTTATTGAGCTTTTCTATTCCTTAATCTTGTCAGGATGAAATCAGTAACTAAACTGTGCCCTTAGTTTTCTGGACATTTCTTCTCAGGGCTTATTACAAATTTTCCTAGAAAAGGATGACCTCTGTAGTATTCATATGACTGAACTGACTTGCTGACTCTTCTGAACTCAGCAACAAGTTGTGAGCTTACTTTCCACCAAGGAAAGCTCATCATGTAATTGCAAGCATTCAAAAACAAATCAAGGAGAAATCTGAAATTCAGAAAAATATTATCTTTACCTGAGTGTTAGCCAAAAAACATGGTGAAACAGTCTCTTAGCTCCAGGACTGAATATTCCTGCCCCATCTAGGAGTTTGCTACTGGAAGATTTAAGAAGGATTCAGTGACTTCTCTCACAGCAATTGAGCAGGAGTCCAGCTTCAAATAATCATAGAAGCATAGAATCGTGGAATGGCTTAGGTTGGAGGGGACCTCAAGGATCATCAAGCTTCAACCCCCCTGTCACAGGCAGGACAACCAATCTCCACATTTAATACTAGACCAGGCTGCCCAGGGCCCCATCCTACCTGGCCTTGAATGCATTCAGGGATGGGACATTCACAACCTCTTTGGGCAGCCTGTTCCAGCACCTCACCACTCTCTGTAGAGAACTTCCCCTGATATCCAACCTAAATCTTCCCTCCCTCAACTTAAAACCATTCCCCCTTTTCCTGCTATTATCTACCCCTATAAAAAAGGTGGAATAAGACAAGAATGCAGTCTTGCTGAAAGTCTGTGGTCAAAAAAGAACTCAAAGAAGGTGCATAAGCTGTAATAAAATTATTACATTAACACTTTTTCAGCTAACTTAGGAAAGAAACTGATAAAATCATACTGATGTATTAAAAACCAAACAAAACAGCAATACAACTACCACCAATGAAAGCAACAGCAATAGTAATGGATTTAACTGGTCTGAATTTGTCTTTTCAGTACTGGAGTTTTGCTGTGGGCACTTATTGCTGTATTCCGAGATAAAACAGAATATCTGCAAAACAAAACAACCACACGCACAAATAAGATGGAAAGTGGAAAAATTGTGCATGCAAATCCCATGGATTCTACGGAGTAAAAAATACAATGCCCCCCCAAATTTAAATTCAGATCTGTATAACAGAGATAATTCTTTAAATGTTTTTTTATTATGCACAAATTATCTTGTTGATAATAGAAACAAATGGAAGCTCCAGCCAAGCAAGCAGCTCCACAGAGGTCCACAAGTCTCAGCAAGTCTGAGGTCCACTTGTGGACTCCACAAGTCTGAGCGAGTCTGAGACCTACATGCTGAAACCCTTTTGACTTGTTTTTCTGTATCTGAAATTATACTATTGGAGGATTCACCCGGGTAATCAAACGTGCTATTTTGCATTAAGTGCCCAATGATCTAGCTGTTAGGCCAATTAGATTCCATGAGGGTTTACATATAAAATTAGGTTATAGTCTTTAATGAGAAAATCATATTGAAAAAAGACTTGTAGGTCATATTTTTACATGCTAGTGCAAAAATGCCTTAGATATAGCACTTAATCCCTCTTGCACTACTAGTTATGTTTAACAAAAAGGATAGGACAAGCAAGGCTGTTAGATGGGTTTCTCCAGCCCATCTGAGTAGAATGTGGTTTCACACTAATTTCCTGGTCGGAATAAGGTCTCAAACAAAGTTTGCACTTGAGTGTCAGTGAGGGAAGTAGTGCACAGTCCTTGCTGTGATGATGGAGTGGTCGGTCCTATGGGCTTTGGGCAGAGGTAGCAGCAGAAAACCAGAACCATTGGAACAAAAACACCCGCAGTGCATTATAGCACTGGCTGTCTTTCACATGTATATTGGGAAAAAACAGAACCACTGCTTTGCTAAAACAGAACATCTGCCTTTTTTCTTTACATACATAGAAAGCTTCACTACTCTGCCCCCATGGTGTAACACACAAATAATGGGATCTACACAGCACACTGGGACAGGATTTTTGTGTGCATAGCCAGCCCTCCTGCTGCTGTCCTTGAAGACAAAGTCTTTTTGTGTGTTCCTTAAGAGCATCTGAAAAAATTATGCTTTATAAGCACTCTCAGGCACCAAAGGATAGGGATGTGGTCAGAAGGAGCACAAGCTGCTCCAAGGAAAAGGTGTGGAATGGTGTGATTATACTTGCAGATTCGAAGAATCAAAATCATTAAGGTTAGAAAAGACAACTAAGATCAACCAGTCCCACTGTCCACCTACCACCAATACTGCCCACTAAACCATCTCCTTCAGGGCAACATCTCCATATTTCTTGAACACCTCCAAGGGCGGTGACACCACCACCTGCCCGGGCAGCCTGTGCCAGTGCCCAATCACTCTATCTTGAGTTTTTCCTAATACCCAACCTGAGAGGTGAGCTTTAACTGCAGAAAGTTTTTTCTGACTGCACATGGCTACCATCTATTTCCAAGAAGAGGATTACAAGTGATTAGGGCAGCACTAGGGGGAGAGAGGAGCCAGAAGTACAAATACGGGAGGAGATTTAGGGCTTCTCTAAGCCATAGCTTCAGACCTGTCATCAACCTGCACAAGACGTGCCTCTTACTTAAGTTACAGTGTGACTCCACTTTGCAGGGAATGTGTATCCCATTTCTAGTTTGGGTCCCCTCCCTCCTTTTGGCAAGTTAAACATTTGGGAGAAAATGAATGAGGACTAGAAGTGATGATAATCTGTTATTGTTTGTGTTATGCTAGTTACCAAGGGCCTTGGAAAGCACTGGGGAGCTGCTGTGTTTGATCCTGTAGGAACACACAGGAAGGTGCTCCCTATTTGTCGTCCATCCTCCCCTCCTCAGTCCTCTCAGCGGAAAGAAAATGACTTTTGCAGACCTCTCCCAGCTCAAGCATGAGGTGTGGGGCTCGCACAGTCGGTCTGCTCCTCGTGCCTCCCTGCAGCCAGGCCCCTGCCTCAGGCATTTGCAAAGCGGTGCCTCAAATCCTACACTCGGCCCACACACGGCCCACTCCACATCCCTGTAGGCTTTCAAGAAAAGGATAGATGTCACACTGAGGGACATGGTCAAAAGCAATCACAGTCATGGGTTGATCTAGGTGATGGTAGAATCATGGAAGGGATTGGATTGGAAAGGACCTCAAGGATCATCAAGTTCCAATCCCTCTACCGCAGGCAGGGCTGCCAACCGCTAGATCAAGTACTGGATTGCCCAGGGCCCCATACAACCTGGCGTAAAACATTTCCAGGGATGGGGCAATCTTGCTGTCTTAATGGTCTTTCCAACCTTAATGGTTCTATCATTCCGAGTCGATGAAAACCAGGTTGCTGTGAGCACCCTCTGGCAGAGGAGGCCGAGTGACACTGGTGAGTTTGTGGGACTGATCTGCAGACAAGGCTGAGACCCACACTGAAACCAAAGCTCCTTGCACTATGGCTTCTCCTTTTATCACATAACTTACAATGTTTCTCATACGTGTCCATCAGCTACAGCGCAGTACAGCACCATCTACTGATCAGGGAAGGTAACACTCCAGCAGTCTGCTTTTAGTTCCCTTGAATGTACCTTTTAAGTTGTATTATTTACATCAAAGCTGTGTTTGCATTTCTCCGTTTTCAGTACATTTCTTGAGGATATGGAATAATAACAGCAAGAGCAGCAATGACAACAACGGTAATAACATAAAAGCAGTGTTTCCAGTAGGAGGCTTTTACAATATGTAATTCCATCTCAAAACCCAACAGAAGTTCAAAGGGCTTTCAGTAGGCCTTGAATCACAGAACTGAGTTGTGCAGTCAGCTTCAGCTCCTGACCTTAAACAAAACACACAAACTCTTTGCCCTGCTTTCATTGTAATTTCCTTCCAGTACAGAAATTTCCAGGGTAGTTGCAGTTATTGTGGGCTTCCTCTGTGAGAGAGGTATGTAGAAAAGACAGTTCATTCCTCGCATGAACCCTGGAGACACTCTTCTTTTTTGTACTAAAAGATAAGAGGGGTAAATCATGTTTATAAACTTGGTGAAATACTGTGAAATGGGATTGAATGGTACTTCTGGAGAAACTCAGGCTGGGAGCTGGGAGCATGCAGCAAGCAGGCCTCTGGCAGTTCCCAATGACTTGTTCCCTGATGACAGTGTCTTCCACTGCCTGCATATGGTTTTAATTAAATTGCATCGAGTGTTTTTGTGACCTACAGCCATGGCCCTTCACTCTGCCCTGCCTGCTCGTGGGGGCTGAGAAGACTGTTGTAAATTGTGACTTGCAACTGTGGAATCAGAAGGCTGAGCTGGTCCTGATCCGACTGCCGACAGCACTGCTGGGAAAGGCAGTCACAAAATTTAGGCTGAAAATCTGGTGCCTGGCTAAATTTCAGTTTCAGTAACAAAATATTGTTATATACTGTGTAGAAAGAAGGAAAAGAGGCGAAGAGTAAGAACAGATTTCCTGAGTCTGTTTCCTTGAATTCACATTATCTGTGAGTCTCCTGATGTGTATATTAAAACCAGGTTGATGTCTTTCTTTTCTTTTCTTTTCTTTTTTTTCTGTTAAAGTGGGAAAACTGTTAAAAACTTACTCAGACTTATTTGCTCTACTTTCCAGACTTAAACGAATGTATAAGCTTGACATACTAGAGCTTTCCATTATGGTTCTCTTGTCTCTATGGGAGTGTATACTCACAGCCTTTATTTTGGTGAGGTGCTTTCCCCATTCATTCTAATTGTCTTCCTTTGCATCTGTTCCAATTCCAGTAACCCTCCCATGAACCAAAGTAACCAAAGTTTTTTTGTGTATACCAATGTTTTACCAGGATTTTGTGGCATTAGTTTCCTGGGGTGCTGAGCACGTTGTTATTTGGATTGCTGTAGATCATTTAGATCCTAATTCATCAAGGTTCTTGTCTCAAAAAGTTGTCCATAAGCTATTGGCCAGGAATAAGATATTTGAGCTGCTTTTAAGCCTTGACTTGTGTGTCACTTGGTATGTACTCATTACATTTCAGCAATATTTAGTAATTCTGTTCTAACAGCTTTTGTTAACCAGCGAGATGCCAGATTTCTTGCTCTTTTTCTGCACTTCTTAATCTTGTGCCTTGTATCATTACATTTCATTTCATTTTTCATCCGTTAGCTTTCAAGGTCATTCAACCTTACTGAACAAATTAAAGTGAACTGGATAAAATTTACTGACTTCTCAAAACCAGAAATGACTAGGGTCATTAACAAAAATTAAATAGAGTCAGATTAATGAATGACTCGGGAGTAATTACCATCAGCCAATGAGTTTCTTCAGGTCACATTTAGTTATTCCTTCTCCACCTTAATATTAATTTAATAATATCACATAAGTAAAAGATTCTGTAATAAATCATTATGTATTCAGTCAAATCACATAACCAAAACAAAGCTCTTTACAGACCTTCAAAATTTGTTTTGAAGTACTTCCTCTGTATAAGATCAGATATTAATGAAAAAATGTGTATTCTTGCATGGCCTGCCTTTGTTAAAACTATCTGACATTTTATTCTACAACTGTTTCCTTCCTTCTAGTTCTAACTCAAAGTCTTAAATGCTACTTGGATCTTCACCTTATTTACAGCTGACTCAATTAATAATTGTCTGATAAAAAGCTATCTGTATCTATCACTGCAGATATTGCTTCTTTAACATCCTTACCATTTATACCAATCAAGTAAAAATAACATTGCTTCTTATCCATCCTGGAGATGTGTGATGAAATCTGCTGTTTATCAAATCCAGAAGTAATTAGTGCTTATCATTACTGGTACCGTTTGTTCTCCAGTCTATCCATTCATTTCTGCTGTAATGACAGAGTTCCTGGACAAACTGATATCTTTAATAATATCACAGATATTTGGATATGGTATTTCTCACTGCCTTTTCTAATCAGTTAAATGGTTTTCCTCCCTATGCATGAACCTCTTTCACATGACATCTTTAAATTAAAGTCTATGGTCAAAATTCTGTCCTTCATGCTGGGAGTGAGATATCTTATATAGAAGAATTTCACCCTTCCAGATATTGGCTTGCCTGTCCAGGAATAGGCTCAAATGAGCCACAGCAGACTGCCAGTGACAAGGTTTACATACAGCTCCCACAGAAATGAAATCTTTAACTCTTAGCAGTCTGCCTCAGAAGTTGAAAGTGGTGCAGGAAACACTGGGTTTGGTCTGTTGGATGGATATTTGAAATGGAAGAGTCGCATGATATCTAGACAGTTGATTTCTTCTTGTCCTGTAAGAATCATCTGACATAGAAACCTCTCTGTTAAGCTCCTCAGATCTCCAGTTAAGCTGGATTTCATCAAGTTACTCCTCTTCACCAGTCATGAACATCACAAAAGTACCACTAAGATGAGGGAATACTACTGTATTTTGCTGTAGTTTCTGTCACCATAACAGATTCCACACAGTACAAAACCACCAACCAAAAGGCTCTTAATTCTCTATAACAGATTTTTTTCTTTTTCTTTTTTTAAATTTTCTTCTGTGGGTTTCAGCATGTTGGCAGAAGGTTTTTGGGAACCTGGGTGAGAGTGGAATACAGTCACTGCAGATCTTAACTTTGTGAATTTTTGCTAACTCAAGTAAATCTCTCCTGAGCACACGTAAACAGCTTTTCCAAAGTCTCGTGACTTGGCAAACTGAAGTTGATTTTCAGAAATATGGCAAAAGTTACTTAAAAATATTAATGTGAGCCAAGCAGTTTGTTATTCCCAGACTGCATTCTGAGAGGCAGATGAACAAATTTTGCTGAAATAACTTTCCTCAGTTGAGGCTGAATTTAGCCTAATGATAATAATAATAATAAAAATGTTGCAAAGACTTAAACTTTGGCAAGGTGGAAAATATTAGTCAGCTTAAGTTATAGCTATTAATACATATTCTGCCAACACTGTATTCATTCCAAAATGGGAGAACTCTTTGCAATTGAGTAAAAAGCTGTGAAATAACTGGTAGCCACATTCTTGGGTTTTATTTAGTGCCAAGAAAAAGACTCTAAAGTGCAAACCATGCACTGCATATGATTCTGATGAAAAGCAAAAGAAGGTAAGTAGTCAGATAAATTAAAGCACAAAAACATAGATAAAATAAGTCTTTCAGAGGATGTGAACACCAATTTCATAATATATCCCAGTAAAGTTAAATTACATTGCGAAAATGTAGGAAAACAACAGCCGTAACATTTGGTGTATCAACCACTCTGATATCGTACAAAAGCCAATGGGCTACAGCAGGCACTCTGACTGAAGCACCCACACTGTGCTGGGATAGCAGCCCCTAATCCTGCAGTGCCACTGCAAGGAGCCTGGAATCAGAACCTCCAGGACATCTGACTCCAGCTTGTATAATGGTCGGCAATGCAGTGGCTGCTCTCAATTTTAAGGATGCATAAGTAGACAGGTAACGTGTTTGCAATGAGTAAGAACATGTATGACTCCACTTCTTCTCAGTACAGGTGAGAATGAGGTTCTTCCTTGCTCTTGGCTTTGGATTTTAGAGTATTAGTGCATGACTTTATAAGGAATGAATGAAGAAGTTATCTAAGACCTCTTAAAATACGTTGTTTTTTTTACAGCCAGATACTGCTGAAATAATAACTATATAATGCCTTTAGTTTCAGATTTCCTGTCAGTGGCTTTCTTATTATTTTAAGACCTAATTGGCTTTTAAATTTGCATTTATTTTTAAAGATTGCAGTGTAATTAAAAAAATAAGCAAAAATGTTTATATTGTATTATGCAATAAATGTGCAAAAATGATGTGATATAAATCATGAAGATGAGGTGGACTGTGATTGTTTTTCTAGAACAAAATGTAATCTCAGAAAACACAAATAAATCTGTAATGGAAGGTTAAAAAGAGTTTTCTGTCATTCAGAAAGATGTTGTGGCTGGAGCTTATGAGAGAGGAAACCAAAACCTTCATAAACCTGCTGATTAATAAATGCTCTGGTAGCACATGATGTAGTGCATGAGCCATGCTGCTCTGCTTACATCCACAGAATGGCAGTTCCCAAGGCAAGTAGTTTGGACGTGCTCTGTTTTCTGATTTGGACATATGTTACTGCTGTTGGCCACATTACTATGCGTGTACTGTTATTTACCAAAAAAACCTTGACTCTACACATCTACTCGTGTTGGAATTAAGGCTTTGGGGCAGATTTCTGCATTCCAGTCTCTGGAAATACCTTTGCCTATGTGGCCTCAGTCATTTATAACATCATAGTCAATAGGGAGCAGGTTGATTTATTGTTAGTGATACCTCCATCATTTAGAGAAGAGCCTCAGGCTCCTTGACATATCTTCCCTCTCCCAATGTGTCCAGTAACATCTATTCAGTATTTACTTCTGGAAAAAATATAGAGATAACAAGGTGGTTTTTGTGTGACTTCGTACCATATTTCTTTCTAATCTCCTGACAGTGAAATACATCATCTGAGTTTTCCACTTCATCTGAAACATTTTTTTCTAACAGGGTGTTCCACTCCTCCGTAACACCGAGATGATCAGAGCCCTGGCAGGGCAGCGGTCTGTCCAACTGCCAGCAGAGAAGCTCTGACCTGACAGCAGACTCAATCTTCTGGTCTGATGGACGATGGTGGTGCCAGCACATGTGTCTTCTGGAAGATAGGAATGTGGATCTCACACAGCAGTAGGACTTTTTTTCCCTTTACAATGGCCGAGCAGAGCAGCAGCAGTGCCATTGATTCCTGCTGTTGCCGCCCTGCTGAACGCCAAGACAGATAAACTGTGGGATGTTCTTAGCAGCTCCTCCATGGGGTAGTAAGATAAACATGAGAAACATAAGGAGATATTAAAGAGTAGATTATAATCCATTTTCAGGAAACAGCATTTTCTCCAGCAAGAGAGACTGAACTTTATCAAAGGGGAAACTTCTCCAGGAGGACTTGCCAAAGTAAATCTCTTTGATGCAAATGGTTTAAGCAAAGACATTCACCTTAATCTACTGTGTGGTGACCTGCTCTTCTGATACAAAGAATAATTATGGGTGTTTTCGGAATTGCTGTGGTCTGCAAATCCTCCAAATCTAAGTTCTTAATGTTCCCGCTTCACCACTCTGATCTTGGTCACCCACATTTCTTGTAATTTTGGCCTTGCTTAATGCCTTTAGGTGTTGTTACTTGGAAAGACTTCACTGCCTTTTGAAGGACAGATCAAAAAATAACAAGCTTTTTTTTTTTTTTTTACCTTTACATTTAATTGTTGTGCCTGGGTCTAATAAAGTGAATGACCCACAAATAACTTGATCGAAGTGCAGAACACAGTGGAGTGGAGAAGACGAGTGTTTAGCTGTTGAAATCAATACTTTCATGCAGATTGATGTCTGTGCCAGTTTGCCATCCCGGACGTTTTCAGTTTAGTTTATTTGTGTTACAGTAGTAGTGACAATGTAGTTAAATATAGCCTCTGAAAACAGGATCTCTGCTTGTTTCATTTGTATTCTACTGTTCTTTCATTAAACATTTCTTCATCTTTGCAGAGCCAAATTCTTACAATAATAAATCAGAGACACCTAAAGTTCTTGCCAAGTCAAATATCTACAGTTTCTGGCAATTATGTAATTTCCAGATTTGCTACAATGACTCTTGCCGATAAGTCAATTGTCATAAAAAGAAATGTTCCAGACCAATCTTTATTAGGGTGTCCTTCACTGATCTGTGTAAAATAATCCCCCTCCAGCCCCACTTTCTTTTAGAAAAGAGAAACATAATTACAGCTTTTTCCCTTGCTATGAATGACTCTTCATCATAACAATTTATATCTGGAAAATGTCACAAGAAAATGTGAAAAAGGTAAGTTTAAACCAAAGAAATCAGGAACTGCTGTTATTAATAGAACAGCTCAGAAATGTTTCCCATGATGTGTTATAATGGCTCTGTCTTATAATAAAATTTAACAGTGATGTATTTCCCTTGTTCTCAAGTTGATTTTGTATTAGAAGTCCAGACAAAAGTAATTTGTAGCAAAGGTCCCTGATCCAATGTCTGTATATGGAAAAGACTCAAAGGACTTTGTGCCCATTTAAAAGTCCTTTAAAATGATTAATGGCTAAATGCATTACAAATTATCAAGTATTTCACACTGACAAAACAGAGAACTTATTCTGAATTTGGGCCAAATTTCCCTTCCTTTGTACTTAGAGTAAAATATCACACAAACAGTAATTTTGAGCACCCATTCAGGGTGGTGATGAAGGAAGGGCAGATAAAAAAATTTCAATGTTTTTTTACCCATTTTTGTTCTTTAATATAGGTGTTTTATATTTAAAAGGGTGCTTGCAATCCTCATTGTCACCTGTCTTGCAAAGCGTTCTCTGAATGCTTCATTGTTTTGAAGGCAAACAAGGAAGAACAAAATGAAATCCCAGGACTTATCTGCAAGTTCCCAGTTTTTGGTCACTCCTGGAAGTGATTCTGGCACCAGCTCTGAAAAAGAAGCCTGTCCTTTTCTGCACTTAAAAGCTAATGATTTATTTTCCAGCTCTCACTGTAGTTTCTTCTTGAGTTAGAAGGCAAAGCCAAGATATATTGCAGTGGCCTGCTGGGGCCAGTAGAGTTGGCCAATCTCATTAACCAATGTTCATTTGAAATGGAGACCTAAAATGTTATTGTTTTTGTACACGTAGATATGTTCATCAGTAATACAAAGGCAAAAATAAATAAAAAATAAAAATAAAAATCAATCAACCAACCAAACCAACCATCAAACAAACAAACAAACAAACAAAAAAGCCCAGAGAACCAAAAAAACATGTGTTTCAGTACTTGTCAAAGAAAGAAAACACTTCATACATTTGCACACTTGTAATACCATCTTTTTTCCTGGTGGTGTTTTGGACTCCTTGGTGCTGGTGATGGCCACCTCAGCAAGCCATCTCAAGCAGAGATATCGGCAGATGACTCAAGTCCAAACACAGCAGTTCATTCATTCCTGCTGTGATGCTTGCATCCCTTGGAGGCATGCTCAGGCATCACTCACTTCACCTCCAACAAGCTGCCTCTTCTATCAGCAGCTAGCACTCAGGAAGTTGGCAGCGTGCCTTTGAGGGATCTGCTGGCTGCCACCTCTGCCTGAACTGCCACGTAGGAACACCCCACACCCGGTCCAAAACGTGTTGACAGCTAAGAATATATCAAATTATAGTAATTATTACATGTATTTAATGACTGCACGTTTACACAGTTTTATTAGGTCAAACACTTACTTTATGCAGGGAGCTTCAGAGAGCTGGTAGTTCATGGGTGTTCAACCTTGTGGCTTGTCTGGGCTGCACTGAGTGAAGAGGAATTGTCTAGGGCCACATACAAGGAGGTTGCTCTGAAAGTAAAACTTCCTAATTATTTCAGTTGAAACTGCAACAGGTACAAAAAGCACAATAGCAGTATTTAATAGAGTAAATTCTCAGCTACAAAACACTTTTTCAGCGCAGTCACAACCATTAGCTATTCATTTTTATCAATGAAAGGCTGATTGTGAAGCAAAGGGTATTTCTTCCTGGTAAGAGAAATCTTACAAAAGTCTGGTAAAGAGACATGATCAAATTCTGGATTGCAACTCAATACATTCCATTTGAAAATTTGAGGGTAATGTATTGGTGCCAACTGAAAATGGACTTGCAAGTAAACCAAAAAAATTGATAATTGTTTTGGCAGTTTTGAAACCTACTATCAAATTCCTTTATCAAAACAGAAATTATGACTGCATACTTTTTGCTGTTCACAGGGCTGTGTTCAGCCAGTGTACCACAATGCATCAACTTATTTGCCATCACTTGAGTTATCACTGCACCATACCATCCTCATGTCCTGGTTTCAGCCCAGACAGTGCTGATTGCACGCCACAGTTTGGTTGTTGTGAGCGGTGAGTGCACGCCTGGGGCTGGGCTGGGATGCTTGGGGGGCAGAGCTGCTACCATGTTGGCAGAGGGCATGAGGCAACCACAGGACGGGCTGGGCTGGGTTGCACGTGGGATATGCCTGTGCTAGCTGCTAATAAATGTGTGAAACCACTGATCTTATATGCAAGATCACCCCTTCCCTTCCCTTCCCTTCCCTTCCCTTCCCTTCCCTTCCCTTCCCTTCCCTTCCCTTCCCTTCCCTTCCCTTCCCTTCCCTTCCCTTCCCTTCCCTTCCCTTCCCTTCCCTTCCCTTCCCTTCCCTTCCCTTCCCTTCCCTTCCCTTCCCTTCCCTTCCCTTCCCTTCCCTTCCGTTCCCTTCCCAGTAAAAGCAAATAGTAGTGAATTGTCTACCATCAGAAAAACATTGTGAGGACCATAACGTGGAGGAGACTAATTAATCATGCACAGGACACAGCCAGCCTGTTAAATATCACAGAACAAAAAAAAAAACGGGCCTCTGTATGTCTGTTTATCCATTAACGTATTATTTTCCAGTTTCTGTCTCTTTCTACAAAACACTGTTTTTTCCTCCATGCATATTGTGCCGTGATACTGCGCATGTAACTCAGCGACAGTTCTGAAGTTTGGCAGGTTTCCAGTTGCCCTCATGTCATCTTTATGAAATTTGAAAACGTTAGGATTGCACGTATTATCTTTTGAAGTGATGATATGATTAATTATCCTGGAACTCATTAGCCGTATAGGTCTAAGAAATGTATATCACGGGTAAACTCAACTTTTTAGTGATTTGTCTCGGGGCAATGTTAGGGTCAAAATTAAAACTGCTGTCCTCTTCCACCTCTTCCCTTCCCCCTCTTCATTAGCATGTTGTCTGTAATAAACAAATAGAAATGAATTTTGCTTCTAGGTATGTAGTGACTTAAGGAGAAGTATCAACCAGTAGAAAAAACCCAATACTCATTCAAGCAGACTCATTTGAAACTCATTAAACACTCATTCCAGCACTAATATTTCAGAGTGTATATGAAATGGTAACACCGTTCAGTTATTTCACAATAACAATACCAACAAAGTATCACTGAATCACAGGATGGAAGGGACCAGTGGAGGCCATCTGGTCCAACCCACTGCTCACAGTACAATCGAGCTTTGTTACCAGTTGTAAATAAGGGTCCACCAGGCCCCTACGTGGGGTGCCAATAAGGGCAGGGGTGGTTTTTCACTCCCTAACCTCTCACCCGCCAGCTCATCCCACTTTTATGGACTCAGGGATGTGCTTTTGGGGGCTTAACCCCCAGGCTGGCATCTGCTATATTGTCTGGGCATCCTGGAAGACTTTTCCAGCACAATTTCCTTCCTATCTATCTACTATGAGAAGGACACTATGTTGGGTAGGCAGCCTGCAGGGCTTGGTGTTGGTATGCTCCTGAGCATGATGGAACAGTACCAAGCAAGCCTTCCCCACCATGTCCAAGCCTGCTATGGGGATTTTATGTGGCAGATGAGACCCCATTATACTCACTGCACTTCAGCAGAGAGGAGATTTTATGCTTGTGGACATGAACTGTGTCATGCCAGCTGGCCTCAGAGAAAAGGATAGTTTCCAAGTTGTTTTTTTTTTTGTTGTTGTTGTACAGAGATAAGCCATATGATCCCACTGAAGGCTACTCTGCTCTTCTGTAATGTTATGCTTAAGAAATAGAGGAGTATGCTTGACTGACAGGAAGGAGTACAGTACATGGGCTCTTTTCAGCTCATCCCACTTCCATGTGCTGGAGCAAAGAAATTCAAACATCCTTATCTGTGCCCAGAGACCAGGGCAAGGACAGAGAGATCGCAGAGGGACTAGGAGCAGGACACAAAATTAGCAGAGTGAATACTGCAAGTCTATTAACATCTAATAATTCTGGCATTGTTTGGAACAGGGGATATTTAAGACCATTTCCATGGTATTAGTGCATCTCCCATCACTATATTCAAGTATTAAAATATGGATTATAGCTAACATTAAAATTGCCCGCATGGGACCCAAGAGACCCTTTGCACTTTGGTGAATTACAGGAATGCTTTCAGAGAAGCAGATTCATTGATGCAAATAAGGGAAAATCTACTCTTAAATTTATGGCTAACATCATAATGCAAGCTAGATCTGAGGGATTTCTTTTTTTTTTTCCTTTTGCATAAAACTATATATCTGCAGTTATCCTAACAAGTAAAAACATTGGTTTTGCTGAACAGTTATCTTTTGGGTCTGTGGAACTCACATAAAGTATCTTAGCAAAAGCACTCTCTCAGTTGCAGCAGAGCCAAGATCTTACAGCTGTGACTGTGCTAGGAGAGCTGCCATCAGTATGGTAGTAAAAAAGAAACAGGCAGGAAATACATTTCACATTCTGGCCAAATATAACAGTATGGAAAAATGTTTATGTCCTGAATCAGGACAAAGGAGTCAGAACCTAAAAACATCATGGGCTGTAAATTCAGAAGATATGGTTTTGGTTCAGATCAGCGGTAACATTTTGTTTTGGAGATTTGGAAATGTTTTGGTTGTTTTTAATAAATATTTTGTGATTTAAGTTGCTTAAATTTCTCTATAAAAAGGAACTGTGGGTCATAGTATGATCATTTCTGGAGACAGTCTCAGTTACTTCAGAAAACTTGCATATGTTTTTCAATCCACTTCTTGAGACCAATGCTTCCCCTTAAAAAAATGTTTTATGAGGTAATCAATACATTCTAATTTGAAAAGTAGAACAAGAATGTTCCTGACCACCTCACTGATGTATCCTTAATGACAACAATTTTCCTTGGTAAATGAGGCTTGGAGCAATTCATATAAATTAGAATCACGTATGTGGGTGCTGAAGGGCTGGAAGCGATAGCTTTGTATGTTTCAGCAGTTCTATGTGCTCTGTCTTCATTTTCTGGAATTGATGGTTATTTTTTATTTTCTGATTAGTGTTGGGGTTCTTTCTGCTGTACATACAAACGTCAGTGAGCAGAACTACTCCCAGTTAGTGACATTTTGGTTTGCCTTTAGGTTTGAACAAGACAATTAAGACAACCTAAATGCAGAGACACCTACAGGTCGATCAGATGCTCAGAGCCCCATCCAGCCTGACCTTGAGTGTCTCCAGGAACAGGGCATCCACGACACCTCTGCGCAACCTATGCCAGTGCCTCACCATCCTAATGGTAAATAAACTTCCTCCTCATGTCCAGTCAAAATCTCCCCTTTTTTAGATTGAAACGTCTTCCCCTTGTCCTATCACAACAGGCCTAGCTAAAGAGTGTATTCCCTTCATTCAAATAGCCCCCCTAAACATATCGGAAGAGATATTTTGGCAGAGTTTACTGATACAGGCTCTTTTTTTTTTTTTTTTTTTCCTCTGGAGGATGACATACTCATTAATACATGTGCAAAACACCCACAGATCTGCACACAAGACATCCTCTGTTGTTCACAGCAGAATTGATGTTAGCCGAACAAACTGCCAAACTGTAATTAATATAGGATAAATGATTAACAAACGTGATAAAAGCTGACTCTGGGCAGAACAAACTGCTCTTCTTCGGTTTCCTCCAGGAAAGAATGGTGGTTCCTTCTAGGGGTTGATTCAAAGCAGCAACTTCCCACAGGGGCTCTTGGGCTGAGCCAGCACATAGAATCATAGAATTGTAGAATCACAGAACCACCAAATCATAGAATCATAAGGGTTGGAAAGGACCTCTGGAGATCATCAGGTCCAACCCTCCTAAATGAGGGGAATGACTGTTCCTGCAGCAAAACCTTGCTGCCCTGGTTCATGAGGCACCATGGCCTCATTCCAGCTCTGTGAGAGGAGGAGACGGGGTTATGTTTCATTTGCTTGTGCATCAGGATTTCCTTCCAAAGGAAACAAATAGGTTTATGGGTAGGGGGGCTATCACATATCATTCCTGTTTATTCACTGATGGGAATAACTGGGGGGGGCAAACTGCAGAGCTTATCTTCCCTGCTGCATGGATTCTACTGGATCAGAATGGCAAGGGGCACCATCGAGTGCCTTCGTGCTATTGCAGGGCAGCTTCCTGCTTCTCAGGACCCCTTACTCTCTCCATAAGAGATAGAAACAGTGTAGGAAAAATAACTACCTACTTCTGAAGTTAAGATCTTCAATATTTCTCCCTCCAAAGTCTGAAAAACATAAGCCACAAACCAGTTACTGGTTCTTTAACATCTGGAATGAAGTCCAAGCGCACTGAGCAACGTTTTGCCTCTTAATTTTTACAGTGCATATCCTTTAAAATATGTTGTCTCCCGAAAAGAAATTATGGAGTTTCCTGATGCTTTTTTAATACGAGATTTATTGATGGCTATGTCAAAATAAACCTTCTCTGGAGGCTGTAAATACTTAAAATCATGACGTGATCATCAGCACTGATCAAACTCTTCTGCCTGATCTGGAAATGCCTCACCCTTTGTATCTCCCTGTGACATCCTTGGTTTTATACACACACCAGCAAAGTTTCTGGAGTATTATTTAAATAGCGATATTATTTGGCTTAATTTATCTCTATAATAATTTTCACTCTATGGCCCTTTGCTGCTGCGCTGTAACAGCTAGAAGCAAATGACTGTGCAAAAATGAAGAGCCATTCCCGAGGCCATTACGCTTTCTTATTCCAAATGTTATATTATATACCTACAGAAATTATATGTTAGTTAAAACATCTGCTAAAGTCATGCACAAGCTGTTATTTAACAGCGCCTGCAAATGATCAGATGCAGCCTCACAACCAGGTCACTCAATCGCAGCAAATTACAAATGCGTTTCAAATAGGATAATTTGACCAGCTGAAAGATATATAGAAGTATTTTCTGAAGAGAAAAACATTAGAAACTTCTTGCCCATTACTTGGTTTTGTCTTTGAAAATATCCCTAAGAACGGACCGGGGTCCAAACCGCAAAATACAGAGCTGGATTTTAAAACCCTTGAATCTGGGGGACCTGATTTGGAGTTTTTGTTCTGCTCAATGTTGAAGGGGATCTCATTTGTGAAATTCAGAGCTGTGTCTGGTTTTGGATTGGAAATTAGTGCAAAGAATAGGTATATTTGCTTCCAAGAACCTTGGTTCAGACCCTGCTTCTAATTGTTGTCCCAGCTGAGGAAGCACTGATGGCTAATGCACATCATTCAGGAACTCGGTACAAGTATACTTGCACAATGTTTCACTTTACTCAATTGGAAACAAATGTAGTGCTTGCATCCAGGCCTGCTTGTGCCACAAGTGAAAACGGTTCCAGCTTCCACAGAACACAAAACCTAAGCTTTCAATTTATCAGGTTATGGTTTCTACAAGCAGTTCTCACCAAACACCATTACAAAACAACCAAGAAGTCAGGAAGTTGTATAAGAAGTTGTCATTGCTATTATTTTGCATTGCTTTTTTATATGTTTCCAATGGAAGTATAAGTTATGTTGGTGGATGTTGTATTTATTTCTCTGACAGCTGTTGAATTTCTTAGAGTGACAGAATCATTAAGGTTGGAAAAGACCACTAAGTTTATCTAATCCAACTATCAACCCATCCCACCATGCCCACTAAGCACATCTACAGGGATTTCAGCCAAACATGGCAGTGATATACCTGTTACAGATACTAAGTTCCTATAGATTTATGGTAGGGCCTGTTCGAGAGTCTCAAAATCAATCCGCGAAGACAACTGCAATATGATTATCAAATATATGCCTTATGGAAGGACACACGATGAATGGCAGACGTCAGCCTGAGTTAATCCTTAATGAAGTAGTGGAGAATCCCACTCTGAAATCCTAAGCCATAGGAAATCACGTTTAATTAGTTTTGTCGCTTTGAAGACTTCTGCTTTTTTCTTCTTCTTTCTTTCTTTTTCTTTTTAGGTTTATGCAACTGTTGTGTTCTATTTTGAACCTTGTTCTTTACACCTCTCAACTTCCATGTGATGCTCTCACTGCAAACGACTTCTAAAGCAGCAAAATGATGTTCAATCAAAAACACCACTTCTTAGATGGATGCACAGCAGATCAGAAGCTGATTGAATGAAGATAAAAGTGTAGTGAACAAAGTCCTGAGAATCTCAACTTATTCTTAAGAATGATGCCTCCACTTGCCTGGTTAAATCATTAAAGAAGTCAATCAAAAATGAAGTTAAAAGGTTGACGTTAACTAAGCCAATCTTTTAAAATTGGCTTCTTTCAAGACTATCTGCTATAATTCATTCATCAGTATTGGGGAAGCAGATTTCAATCATGTGAATGGGGAAAGGGATTCAACATGGGAGAACTCTTTTAGCACTGTAAGGCAAATAGGGCTATCTTATCTGCTAGGAATATAACAAGAGGAGTTCCCAACACAGACCTATTTGAACTTAATAGTAAAGAGATGGGTTTGTGTCCATGATAACGAGGTTTAAAATGCAGACAATCATACATATCAGTTCTTTGCAAAGCAGGACAGGAAAGAGTAATATTTAAAGGTCTTGATGTTGTTAATCTCCCATTAACTGCTTTAAAAATATATATATTTTTAATTAAAGCTGAAATTAAATATGACCTGAATAAAATTTTGAATCCTTCTTCTTCATACTTTGTTTTCTATATCTATGTTTAGCATCAAATCAGCAGATGGATCCAATCCTGGAAGGGGCCTATTTCTTTGTTTCAGACATTCCTGAATCTCATGAAAACAGCCTCAGGATATTACTTTTAATACGTCTAAGCATTTGTCCAATTTGCCCTCAAACTTCAGTTACAAATCTAACCTATCTCTGGACACTAATGGCCTGTGTATAATAAAAAATGGACTTTTATTATCAAACTGCACTGTTTTTGTCAGTCATTCGGTCCTTTGTGACCAAATGTCCCAGTGTAATGCTAATTCAGAGGTATTTTATGGTACCTCTTTTGTAATCCTCTAAAAACACTTTATAAAAATAACTTATGTCATATCTGTGAAATATGTAAATGATATCATGTTCTTTGGGGACATTTCAGTGTCCAAATACTTTTGGAACCCACAATATATAGCTTGTCTGCTGCACCTAAGAAAAAAATCCTGAAATCCAGCCATCCTTCTTTTGTAACCAGAAAAAAAAAAAAAAAGCTGCTTCACAATAGCTGAAAGGCTACTATGACTTTTTCATGCAGGTTTCCAAGCTCCTGTGAATTCCCTAAGAGCCACTTGGAAAAGGAAGGGAAGTATGAATTTAAATCAGTGACATTATCAACGCAGAATGCTCAGTGTAGGAAGTAAAGTTATGCGATGATGGCACCAGGTTAAAATGCAAGAGATGCATTCACATCGTTCCTGGGGCCACTCTGAAAGTCCCAGGAGCCCTTTGTGG
The DNA here is from genome assembly GCF_016699485.2 of Gallus gallus. Taxonomy (NCBI): domain Eukaryota; kingdom Metazoa; phylum Chordata; class Aves; order Galliformes; family Phasianidae; genus Gallus; species Gallus gallus. Next base: position 100,335,974 of record NC_052534.1, read on the forward strand.
TTTGGTTTCCTGACTGGTTTAGTGGCAGCCCTGATTTTTCGTTTCTTGCCTTTGTGATGGAGCTGTAGGTGTCCCTGCTCACTGCAGAGGAGTTGGACTAAATGGCCTTTAAGTGTCTCTTCCAACTTAAATGATTCTATGACTCTGTGATGGTAAAATCTTTGAGGACAAAGCTTTCACCTAGTATAAATCACTGTACTATGCCTGGTATTAGGGATTTGATCTCGTCTGGGTCTTGTTGGTGCTATTATAATGCCAGTTTGAAATAACATCATAAGAGTATGATGCTTCTGTTGCGCAGTGATTTTCCTGCTCACAGATACGTTGACTAGGAGGATTTCTTACGTTAGAATTTTGAAGTCTGTTCTCTCATCTGGACATAAAAACAGAGTAACTGAAATATAAGGTGATTTTGCTCCTTCTCTTTTCTGGAAATTAACTCCTGAATTGCCTCACGAGCAACAGCACTGAACCCTTCGGGCCCTTGGAGAACTCTCTGCGTACCATAGCGCGGAATGACCACTGGGTGGCTACACTGCCCTTCGGCATAGCGGAGCCGCTCCGTGGTCCCAGGATGTAGCTATTAAGATGAACAATGGAGGGATACACTCAGAAATCTGGAAGTATTCAAAAAACAGGCTTCACTGGTCTCTTATTTGTACGCTGTGGCCCATTGGCCTGTACAGTGAAAAGTTAGTGCTGCTGGAAATCACCATCAAACAGCAATAAATGTGCAGGGGGAGAAAGAGAAATACAGAGATGAGTTAGCAATAAAGCAAGCATATTCTGCACATTTATCTTGTTACTCTCCGTGTCCTGGCCACTGCCCAGTTTGAGCGGCTCTGCTGGATACCTTACTGGTTCAAAACTGCTTTGGATTTTGATTCCTTTTCCTGTGCTGGCATTCACTGAGGAGCTTCCTGCCACGTGCCGGTGTGAGCTCCTGGTGATTGATATTAACAAGGGCTATGACCACCACCACCACCTGACAGTAGGTTGGACGGGGCTTTGAGCACCCTGACTGAGCTGTAGGTGCCCCTGTTCATTGCAGGGGAGTTGGACTAGATGGCCTTTAAGTGTCCCTTCCAACTCAAATGATTCTATGATCTCTTCAGCTCAGCTATACTGGGAAGATGGTGCTAATGTGGGAGGCTACACATGTGAAATCATCTGTGTAGCTTTACAACATTCTCATTTGTAGGGATGAAACCTTCCAAACCGAAATCATAACTGAAGGTCAATTTAGTGATCTCCAAAGAGCTTTTGACACAAGGCAATTGCTGGACCTACAGCAAGACAAATAATATTAAATGATGAACAGCACCAATGTGACTAGAGGAGCAAGCAGCTCAGGTACAACATATCCTGTGGCACTGTGAGCTGGGACAGCACAGTTATTTTTGTGTAATAATGATTGCTGCTGACTGCCATGAACAGTCCCATTGGAAATGGTAGCACAGGAGCTGAATCCATTACAGTGCTTATTCTGAAAAGCAGTGGTTCTAACTGGTTATGACTGATGCTCATTACTTTTTGGTAGCTCTTTTGTTGTTGTCGTTGCTGTACAGGGGAAAGGCATGATGTAACTTTTTATTAAGAAAAAAGTAAAATAAGTTTGCATTTACAAAATGAGAGCTTTGCTGCAAATAGAAAAAGGTGTAGTATTTTTGAAATGTCAGATGTTTAAAGCTAAAAAAAGGAGACCAAAAAAACCTAAAATGTCAGTCAATGCAAATGTGTCAAATAATGCTCCAGTATGAATGGATAGATGGGTCAAGAAAACACCCATCCGTCACACTGCCATTTTAACTCTAGGAAAAGTTCTATATTGTGGCTGGCAGAAGTCAGAATGTTAGGGAGAAGGAGAAAGAAAGGGGTATGTTGGCAGAGGGAATGAAGTCAAGGAAGTAATTGTGGGTTTTGTGTGCAGTAGAATTCCCTGCCTCTCAGTACAGGGGTGAAAGAAGGCTTCTCAGTCTAAACATAGCATTGGCTGATTGCTGTGTGCTGTGTGCTGAAAGGTTTCTGCCCTGATGACCGTGTGAGTGGGAGGTAAGCTTTCTGCAGCCAGGCTCTACACTGCTGTGTGTTGCTGTGAGA